>NC_060144.1:490747349-491372349 GCF_021461385.2 Schistocerca piceifrons | reverse complement strand
AGTGTCAATTTCTTGTAGTATATCTTTCCTTGTGCGCATACGTCAAAAACATGTCATTTCATACACAAAAACTGTCTGGCAGCATGAACATTCATACAACTGCATCTGTATTGTAAATATGTGTACATGAATTTTATTCTTCTGTGAGTTACAAACTACATTGCAGAATTGTTAGAGCTTTGCTGGCACATACACAATGTGCCCCCGTTCCATTAGGAATGTGGCTATGAAAAATAAGAGTCATGGATTATGTTCACAAAATCACTGTACTTATTCAAAATAGTCTCCTCCTCAATCAAAACACAGCTGAATTTGTTTTAAAATTGGTCTGAAACAGTCACCATAGTCTTTTTTGGACTTGCATTTAGTACCGCACTACAATTTTCTTGGATGTCCTTTACTGCATCATAACAGCATTCTTTCATTGCGAACTTCAATTTAGGGAACAATAAGAAGTTGGCTGGAGTCAAATCTGCTGTATACGGTGGGTGGTCCAGGATTGTGATATATCTGCTAGCCAAAAACTCACGCGCAACTGTTGCTTTATAGGCTGGGTAGTGGTGGTGGTGGTTGTATGCTTAGGACACTCAACAGCGATGTCATCAGTGCTTGGTAGACTGGGGTGTCATCATGGAGGAATGAATTCTCACTCACACATGCTGGAGGACTCAAACTTTATGAAGCCTCACTGCTCCACAGCCATTTTCGGTTAGGTGTCAGACGTGTATTGTTACATTTGCAGCCTGGATGCCTGCTGCAGCTGTTTTTGAAACTCCAAGGATTGTAACACCACAATTTGTTTTGAGATAGCATTGCAGTTGGGAAATTCACACAAGCAGTTCTAACGGAATTGGGACACACTGTGTACACATGCAGCAGTTAGTCACAGGTTTTTTCAGAAGGACTACCTACACAGTCCTCATAATGTTAGGTGTTGATACAAACCTTCAGTACACACATCACATTCAGAATTAAGCAAAAGAGTTCACAGGTTCCATTTTAGCCTTGTGGGTAGCTAGGTGATTACTGCCCCCCCCCCCCCCCCCACATTGCCCTATTTGTCTGGCACAGCCTTATACAATTGAGGTGTAAACAGGTAATCCGAAGATTATGTTCCAATTTCAGTCCTCCATCATTTGTTTTTCTTTCTTTTTCTTCCCACAGTCCTTCCTTGTTTCACAATTTTCTTTTCCTGTCTTCAGACCAGTTTTTGCCAGTTTTCTTTGCTCTCATGCCTTTGAATTCTTCCAGTTTTAAAACCCTTTCCCTAAAAATCTCTTCCTTACAATACTAATTTCGTCTTCTCCCCTTACGTTAGTCCTTTCCAAATCTTTCATAACCTTTTTAATCTAGGCGGTTGTTAATTTTTTTTCCATTAGATATCTGAAGATCTGCTTGGTGATTATTGTCATCCATTCTGTGTAAAGATGTTCAAAAAATAGTGATCTCTTTACTTTTTCCAACATGTTTCCTATGTTCTGATAAATTTCATTGTTACTTCCTAATTTCCAAAATGCTGTATGTTCTGGAGACCCAGTATTTTCCATATAATAATTCTTTCTAATATTTCTAATTTATCAAGCATGAAATTTAATCCAAGACATTCCTTAGAATACAGGCAATCTGGTTTCACTACTGTGTATATCTGCAGAAATTCTTAAGCCTGCCATGTCAGTTGTCAAAGACAACTAACTTGCACTGTTGCACATGTCACGCTTTCAGAAAGTATGAGACAATCATCCACAAATGCTATGCAATTTACTGCAATACCTTTATGAATTAGTTACCATGTTTTGAATTCTTTCAGTTCTTCATTCCAAATTATTGTTATCAGCATTTGTTGCATTCTGTCACTCTTGATGGCTAAGCCAAAATTTTCCCTGCCACGGACTTACAACATTCCATCACTATGCTGCACAGTGGTAGCTGAAGCAACCACAGAATTTACTGAACACCACGAACACTGAGCATTCTATGTACAATTATACATCTCTGCAAAAGTCTGTTCTGGTATTAGTATTACAATCATTCTTGGCATTATTTTTGTGAAATACTATTACTGACAACAAACGTTAATGTGTGTTTTATGAACAATTGTCCAAACACCATGCTTTTGTGAAGATGTCTGCAGAGTGTTCCAGGGCTACCATCAGGTATAATCCTTCTAAGAAGTTTCTGTGTTTTGATGATGATATATGTATGTAGAGATTCTCTATAATATGATTCTGTAAATAATAAATGTAGTCCATAGAACAAAACATACACTTCCTGTGTTTCATTGTTTAGCTGGAGATTAAGATGATCAACTAGAAATACTGAATTGAATGTTCACAGCTGTTTCAATATTTAGTGACAATCCATGTGGTTTTTTTTATTTTTATTTTTATTTTTTAAATTGCCATTAGCTGGGCACTAAGCTACAGTACTAGTAAATCCTTTTATTTATATACCTGCCTCAGCTGCAAACAGCACAAACAAAATAAAAAAAGCATCTTCTGGCACTGTTAGTGGAAGGTGATAAATTTCTTGGTTATAAACTTGATATTAAGTTTATTGCTAATCTCATTTCTGCTACTCGTTACTTTTGTTTTTCTTCGGTTACTCACAATACATATTCTGTACTCATCAGACTTAACATCATTCCACAGGTCCTGGCAATAATCCTTTCATTCTTATTGGGGATAGGTATGCCATAAACAAATCTTAACAGTTATCACCGATATACTTTCACTCTGAATTTTAACACTTTTCTTGAATCTTTCTTGTACTTCCTTCACTGCGTCTTCAACATATACACTGAAGAACAGAGGTGAAAGACTACTTCCCTGTCTTACATCCTTTTTAATCCAAGCACTTCATTCTTGGTCTTCCATTCTTAGCATTCCCTCTTCGTTCTTGCACATGTTGTTGTATACTAGCAGAAAAATGCTCCTGTCAGAGCATAAAAATGGCGAATGTGTTCCTCTTTAAAAGTCTATAACAGAAAAGTGGGGAACCAGCTGCCTCATTCCAACTCCCTCACCACAAATTTTGTCACGCAAACATATTTGCACTCTTTGAACGTACAACATTCTAAATTCTTTTACACATGTCTCTCTCTGTAGTTAAGCTTTCTTACTCAGCATCATCATCTCACTGCCACTGTCTATAAATTTATCCTTCCCACTGTCTCCTTTTTCTCCCATTGATTTACAGTAAATCCCACTGCCACGGTCTCCACTCTCACTTATACTATCTCCTTTTGTCTTTCTTTCCCACTGCCACTTTCTCCCATACCCCGGCAACTCATTAAGTCTGGGGGTTCCAACTAACTGTTTCCCTATATCAACATGTTTAAAACTTCAGTCCAAAATATGCCCTATATTTATGTCAAAGTTCACCGGTCTGGGAGGATCCAGATTCCCAAGCCTATGGATGGTCTTCATTCACCCATTTTCCATTTCCACTATCTCCTCTCTCTTTTTTTCCCAATGCTATCTCCATCCTTCTCTCACTCTTTTTACCTTCACTGACTATCACTATCTCCTCTCTCTCTGGCTCCCATTACTATTGTCTTCATCCACCTCTGTCTTTCATGGCCACTTTTTCTCTTCATACATCACCTCACTCCCCCCCCCCCCCCCTCACCCATTTGCACTGTCTCTCCTCTCTTCTACAGTCATTATCTCTCTGATACTCTTTCAGCACAAAAAGCACGAATGGCAAAATTTTTGGTGAGGAAGCTGCAGTAAGAACTGATGCAGCTAGTTTCCCACTTTTCTGACAGACATTTAAAAAAGAACATATCTGCCTTTTTTGTGCCCCAAAATGAACGTTTTTCTGCTGGTTTCTGTCTTTTTTCTGCTACAACAGGGTGTACTGCTTAAACAAAATGAATTCTGTAGGTGAAATGAAATGAAATGCCATGTGGCTAGGGCCTCCCGTCAGGTAGACTGGTCGCCTGGTGCATGTCTTTTTGAGTTGACACCACTTCGGCGACTTGCGTGTCGAAATTCTATAGGTCAGCAAAGTTTATTCATAGATTTCGACTTATTTATATACTTTGATACACAAAACAAAAAACAACTAACTACACGCAATATAAGGTTAATACGAAACTGTGCTTTATATTTTTCTGGATACTTGGCTCATTAAAAACATCGCAATTACAATTTGTATCTTAGAAGAGTGAACACATATTCTACTGAATTTGTGGTCTTCAGTTTACATAATTTTTGGCAGTCATTTTTAGTTATTTTCACACTTGTTTAGAGCTTTTTCAGCTCTTTTTTTTTCACTGCAGTACCACTTTGGGCATATTTGTAAAGGTGTAAAGTACCCATTATACAGAGACAGCAAATAATAAAGTTGTATTGGTGAGAAGATGCTGAATAAAAACAGTTTGTTGACCTCAGAACCCTTGCCAACTGTTCACTACACCACTCAAAACTACGTTTACACTGCAGACCAAATATTATGTGCACAAGAACATTAACTTTAAGTCTCTCGCTCTTGGTAATGGATAATGATATTGAAAGAAGTTCCAATGTTCCCTGAAACCATCATCTTAAAAACATGTGGAAAAAATTAATTTCAATGATTTGCCACGAATAGGAATTATAGAAGTGACCATCCAATCCAAAATCTAGGTTTTTTGGGGTTTTCTCAGGAACCACCCATGAACAAACTGTGCTTCTATAAATGGTCTACAGCCCACCCTAGAATGTAATGAAAAAGAGCCATGCAATTTTCTCAATTAGCCTGGGTGGAGGAAGTATGCAGTATTTATGTTTTGACCCTGTACTGTAGGAAGGCTACAGCATGCCTGTTTTTCCAAAAGGTATACAAACTGTGACTAGACCCAAGGCTATCAAAACAAATCAATATCTCTCGTCAATAGAAGCCGAGATACGACCCCCTGGAAAATCACATTTTTGCACAAGGCTTTTTGGGACATATCTGTACCATGCACTGTCATGCACAAACCGATAACCCATCCATCCTTGTACCTTGTTTCTATTTTTCTCACACTTTTAAACAGTTTGCACCATTTCACATTGTTGAATGCTTTTTTTAATTCAACAAATCCTATGAACATGTCCTAAATTTTCTTATGCCTGGTTTCCACTATCATTCATAATGATGACCTGTCCCTCTGCTGCGGTTACTGATCTAACAGGTGCTCAGTTTTCTTTTCTATTCTTTTGCATGTTATTCTTGGTGGCAACTTAGATGCACGAGTTGTTAAGCTGACTGCGAGATAGTTCTTGCACTTATCTGCCTTTGCCATCTTTGGACTATGTGAATGACTTTTCCAGAACTCTGATGATATGTCTCTAGTCTCACAGACCCTACACAACCATAAATGTTTGGTGGCCACTTCCACCAATAATTTTAGTATTTCTGGACGGATGCCATGTACGACTCCTGTCTTATTTGATTGCAAGTCTTCCAAAGCTCAGTTAAACTCTAATACTGGATCTTTTTGTTTCCAAATTTACTTCTGTTTCTTCTTAATCAACAGACTGTTCCTCCCTATTTTAGAGACTTCTAATGTCATCCTTCCATTTATCTGCTCCCTCCTCTGTGTTCATCAAGGAATTTCTCTTGCACTCTGAAAGATGATGCCCTTGTTTTAATTTTACCAAAGGGATTTTTTGACCTTTCCATATGCTGAACCAGTCCTTCCAATGACAGTATCCTTTTCAATTTCTTTACATTTTTTTTGTTGCTTTTTCACCTTGGCTTCCCTCGTTCCCTACTTATTTTCCATTCCTAAGTGACTTATTCTGCAGTATTCCTGTCTTTCCCTGATCATTTTTTTTTTTTAGTTTTCTTATCATTTCAAGTATTTATTCTGTAACTCAAAAGCTGCTTTGCTGTTACCTTCCTTGTACTTATGTTTGTCTGCCAAACCTCCGAGACTGTCATTTTTACAAATGGCTACACCTCTTGAACTGAACTGCCTGACATGGTATTCATTATCGCACCATTTAAACCCTTAAAGATCAAACTTACATCATAACAACTCAGTACCTCATTTCATTCTACTGTGATTCTTTGGGCCAATTCTCAAACTTCAGTCTACTTTTCATCATTACTAGTTTGTGATCCGAGTCTATATCTGCTCCTGGGCACACCTTATAATGCAATCTATGTATGATCATGATACAGCCCAGTTGGACTCTCCCCATGTCTCCAGGCTTTTTCCATGTATACCTCCTCCTCTTGCAGTTTTTTAACCGTTTATTCACTATCAGTAGGTGAATTTATTGCAAAATTCAATCTCTCTCATTCCTACTACAAAGTTCACATTTTCCCAGAACTACTACTTTTCCTGCCCCTACTATCACATCCCAGTCCCTCACAATTATTACATTATTCTTTTACACACTGCATTACTCGCTCCCATGACAATACGTACTTTGTGTGTGCATCTCGTGCTGTGACGTCAGCGAATATACCTGAATTTTTGCTGTTGATTCTAATGAAAATAATCCATTAATTCCAATAAAAATAACCCAGCAACTAACTCTTTGACCTCCTTACCTATCTGTAATGAATCCTCCCCCTGTTATAGCAATTTTTGCTGATGCTGATATTACACCGTATTCATTTGACCAGGAAACCTGATCTTTTTATTTCATGTTACTTACCTCCACTATATATAATTGATCCTTTGCATTCACTTTTTAGATTTTCAATGTTACCTTTTTGTTGGTTATCCAGTCTTTTTATCAAAGTCACCTCTTCTTTGGCAATTCCCTTTCAGGTTTTCACTGGTTCCTGCACCCTCATTCTATTGATCATTGCCAATTCTTTTGCAGTTTGTAGCAGTTTTCCATTCCAATCGCAGGAGGATGCACCAAATCTCAGTCTGCTCCTCCGCTCTCTTTCCAAGGCAGTTGGCAGTACAACAGTGACTCCTTATACAGCATGTCTGTGACTTTTATTCAAAATTTAAGCAGTAGCTGGGATCCAATCTGTGACCCAGGACTTCGTGATCACTAGTTATCTTCTACGACTAACTGTTGTAACTATTTCTGTCTGGTTTCTAATTTGCCATTCACCTGGAGCAGTTGTAAAGTATTTTACACTGCTTAAAAGACACGATCAAAGCACTGTGATCTCTTAGCTTGATTGGGTGGCCTGAGGCCTACATTTCTATCACTTTTAGTTAAATATTCATCTGATAAGCTGTAACTACTTTTGTTACTATTTCGATTTTACAAAGAGAATCTTATGGCATTGGTCCTTTACCTAGTTTGCACTTATGATGAATCTCCCACCCAGCACAAAGTTCCAAGCAACTGGAAAAAAGCGCAGGTGGCTCCAGTATATAACAGCGTAAAAGGACAGACCCAAAATATTACAGACCAATATCAGTAACTTTGGTTTGCTGCAGAATCTAACATGTTTTCAGTTTGAATATAATGAACTTCCTTGAGACTGAGAAGCTGCTGCGCATGATTCAGCATGGTTTTAGAAATTATCACTTGTGTGAAACTCTGCTTCCCTTTTCTCACATGATATACTGTGACCTATGGATGAACGGCAACAGATAGATTCCATATTTCTAGATTTCCGGAAAGCATTCGACATGGTACCCCATTCCAGGATGTTAACGAAGGTATGAGCATAGGTTCAGAGATAAGTGAGTGGTTCAAAGACTTCTTAAGTAACAGAATCCAGTATGTTGTCCTTGATGGTGAGTGTTCATCAGAGACTAGACTATCATCAGGAGTGTCCCAGGGAAGTGTGATAGGACCTTTGTTGGTCTCCATATACATAAATGATTTGGTGGACAGCTTGGGCAGCAATCTGTGTTGTTTCCTGACGATGCTGTGGTGTACGGTAAGCTTTCAAAGCTGAGTGATTGTAGAAAGATACAAAACAACTTGCAGACAAAATTTCTAGTTGGTGTGATAATGGCAGAAAAGGTGTGCTTTTCAAATTTTAAAGCATACTCACTTCCAATCATTGCACTTATTAAGGTGTTCTTGTTACAATGTGTCTAAATGTGTGGGGCCCTTTTCTATGTTTTTTACACATCTTTTGATTCTCCTGTCATAATTTGTTATCACCTAAAGCTACAAGAGTCTGACAACTTCTCAAATGTCCTATCTTTTTTCATTATTAAGAACAAATGTGACCTGTTGTTTTTCACACTTTTAATCTGATCTTCAAATCTCTCTGAAAGATTACTCACCCAAGCTCTGTTACCTGGGTATCAGTAATGACGAATAACTCACACACACCATTTGCAGAGTTTAAATTCTGACTAATTCGAGTCATTTTGGTCCCTAGAGAAGCTAGTGAAAGGACGATCAAAGCATATGAAGTCTCTTTTAGGTGCAAAAGATTTTGTACAAGTAGCCATCTAATGACTCCCTCCCCTGTTATACATTCAATCTATGCACAGTTTTCCATGACATCATGTTTCTTATGAGGGGGTCAGCAGAAGAAAGTGCTAACCCTCAGTTTCATGAGGGTTTATTTGCTCACAGTATATGAATGATTTCAAACATACTACAAACTGGTATCAAGTACAGCAGAAGCCTGATGTAATATGGTTGTCAGGGGACACGCTTTACTCCAGTGTTATAGCGTACCCGCAGTATACTGACAGTAACCCATGTAATGACGAACTGTGCATTTCAATTAGGAAGAATACATAATGCAATATTATACATACTGTACTGTAGTGTATTTCAATTTAAGGAACATTAGAAGTAAACCATTTCAGAAACTTACCACATAGGGTACAGCAATTAGACAAACTTCAATGAAACATTGACCAAACAATAACATCAGTTTGAAAATGGTATGGAGTACATTATCACATACAGAATGATAACTTAAAGCACTGCCTGCAGGCTACAGTACATCATTATTCTACTACTTTGAAGAAGTTGGCTAGCTTTCTTTGACAGGTCATTTTATGCAGTTTCTTTAGTGCATATTGATTTATGCTCATCAGGTGCAACAACACAATTTGGTTTAGTTTACTTTGTCACTCCCCAGATGTAATCACTTTATTTATATTATCCAACATTTCACATTTATTGCAATCATCATCTACACTTTCTTCATCAGCTTCATCATCCTCATCCCCAACAGTTCCACTCCTCTCATTCCAAACAGTGTCAATAATGTCCTCGTCTCTGGTCTGTTGTTCTTTGTCAATGACTACCCAATGGTTCAACTGTTCAAGGACAATACTGCACGGGAGAACATCACAAGCAGACTGGGTGTTACTGATGTTTAAATCTACATCACTACAGCATTCCTCTATTATATTTTTGGCAATGGAACACTTTTTCCAGCAATTCCTAATAGTGATCAAACTGATGCTTTATCACACTAGACTTACTGAAATACAACACACTTATGATTTATGATTTCAAGAACATTTCCCTTTCCTCATCTGAATTTACCATTGAACTGAGGAGTTCATGGCGAGACTTAGCCTTAAATGCTCATATGCTGCCTTGATCCAGTGGCAACACATCAGCAGGTGGATGAGCTGGACAGTGATCAAGGATTAGTAGAGCTGCTTCTCTCAGATTAATTGACCATAGGTGCTTTCTCAATGAAAGAACAAGCTCTTCTTGAAACCAATTGGTGAAAATTGTCATGTCATCCAAGCATTCTTTGAATGTCTGTTAAGTGAATTGTAAAGATTACACTCCTACATACTCGAAACATCTTGAGCTTTTACTTTTATCTATGCTAAGAGGTTTCAAGCTTATAGTCCGATTTATTTGTGGCAAAGAGGATAATTATTGTGTCCATGTTAATTTTCAAATCCATCATATTTTCTGAGTTTTGCTTGTCTAGAGAACTAGTTGGAAGCAACAGACAATAATGTGCCATTTCATCAAAATTATACACTTAATGATCATTTAAATTTTCATCTACAATTACTTTGTGTAGAATTTTGGAAAACTGAAGCAGGTAGTCACAAAATCTCGCTTCTCCTTCAGTGGTCATTTGGGCAATTACCACAGCAACATTTCCATCTTGAAAACCATCCATCAGAAGTTATAAAATCTCTGTTGCCATGTAAATCAACGTCAAATTTTTCAGTTTCTACTTTAATAGTTGGCCTGCAAAGTGGCAAACCTTCACTTTTTTTTATTAAAAACCACCTATAAAGGCAATCATCAAGTTCACTGTCTTTTTCTACTTTTGTCTTCTTTCTGTCAATTCCCACATAACTGTCAACTGCATTCACAAAACTTCTAAGTTTATTCTCTTCATTCACTCATCCACTAATTGTTCCTTCAGATACAACACATGCTCATGGCAAACTTACTTTCACCATTCTTCACATGATCAACCATTTTTAGTTTATCACTCACAGAATATGCTTTCCATTTCTGTGACACTGTGACAAGTACACAGAAATCTACACAATGAATGACTAATTTATGATCCACAAGCTGATTGTGCTCACTTCACTTTAGCTAAGCAATGCTCCATAGTCACTTTTTTGACTGCATCATAATGTTAACTGTGAGATGTGTATTCAAAGTTTGTGTCCAGAAACAGTCCTCATATGTTGATAAGACAAACTAAAGGTTGTGTTTAATTATGTCCATCTATTCTGGTTATTGTTCAGAGAATACAGAAAGCCTACATGCAAAGTGAAATAACATTCTCTCAGGTATGTAATATATACTGAGAGTGCAAATTCATAAATGATATTTTATTTTGGGGACATAGTTTATACCGCATTACATCCAAATTCGAGGTATAATCATGCTCTTACTGTAGTTTCATACATACCAGTAGAGCACGCTGTTTACAACAAAAAATACTTTGTCTTACTGTATTTATGTTCTTGCGTTCGTATTTAATCAAACATATAACATGAAGTAATGCAAAATAAACTTTCGTGGGTTGGTACTTTCTTCTGCGAACCCCTTCGTACTTTCTTGCTGGCTAAGCCATGACCTTGCCCTCAGAGAATGTTACACTGCTACATGCATTGTGTACAGTAATAAAACAAACTGGTGGTGCTGACCAACACCATATCCAGCCATTGCTGATCGAACTCCCCAATGAGCTACCACATATCGGAGGCATGTGCAACTTATCAGATGCTACAGATATAGTGTTACTCCAGATGGAAAAACCTGTGCTGAAGAGACACAATGATTAGGCTTTTATTACGTAAAAAAAAGTTTTTAAGGTGATTTGATATGATTAACACACTAATCATTGAGATTATTAGTGCCTTCACTAAAAAAATATTTAGATGAACATGTTTGTAATATTTAAAACTGTATAATATGAGGGAAAAAATCCATCCCTATCACACAGAAGTACTTAATGCACAAAGCTCAGACTAAAGTCTGTGTATAGAATTCATTATTAAAGATACAAGTAAAACAGCAACAAAATCAAACACTCCCCCCCCCCCCCCACACACACACACACACACTCAATGAAAATCTAATATCCATCTTCTTAAATCTTCCAACTGTCTACTCAACTGCAAGGATTGAGTAGGAGATGGATACAACAAAACCCTACACAAATAACAAACACTGTGTAGGAACCTCAGATGTGGACATAATGCTGATGATTGGTGTAACAAAGTCACACTTATTCCAGATCCCAGAGGAACATCATTCTCTTGTTTGAATATCTCTGGCAGATTTTCACTAACTTTGGTGGACAGGAGGGACCATTTGAAGATTGGTGGATGTCCTGTAAGTAGTTCTGCAGGCCAGCAAAAGTATAAGGCGTGTGTGAGTGCAATCTGCATAAGAAAGATAGTGCATTGTCACCTCCTGCAGGATGAGGTAATTCCAAGACCCAACTCATAATCAACTGACCATGTATTTAGTGTATCCTATGCAATAGATGAGAGTTACATTATGACAAATGGTCCACAATATATGACAATATCAGACTAATGGACGAAGACGAAGTCATAGTCAACCAAACTTTTTGAAAGCAGCTAGCAAGAGTTATTTTCTCTGCTTTTTAAGGTTCCATAACACACTGTACTGAATTTAATTACTGCCTGACCAATACACCACACAAGAGTACGCCTGACCTTACGGTACTTTATTCAGTTTGTAACAATGAAAATAATTTTTAACAATTTAATGTAATTGAATGGATAAAAAATTACCCGCAAATTGGTGGCACGAGAACACACGTATGAAAAGTTTTACTTATGCAAGTTTACAGAGCCAATGGCTCCTTCTCCTGGCAGAAGGGGTGAAGGGCAAGGAAGAGGGGTGAAGGGGAAGGAACTGGAAAGTTTCAGAAAAGGGGTAGAGTTTGGAAAAGTCACCCAGAACCCCAGATCCAGAGATACATACTGGATGGGATGAGAAGGAAAGCTTTCATTTTCATTCCATCCGGTGAACATCCCCTGGTCCAGTGTTCTGGGCGACTTTCATGAACTCTATCCCTTTTCCTAAAGCTCTCCAGTTACTTCCCCTTCAACCCTTTTGCCAGAAGAAGGAGCCACTGGCTCTGAAAGGTTTATACAGTTTGTGGTATTTGTAATGTATAGTTTTACTGTCAGTCTAACAAATCCAACTTAAGACTAGGCTAGCACAATTGCCAACTCAATTGATTAGAGTAAATGTAGCATCTTGCTTTTTGTTTCAAACATCAGTGACCCATTTTCCTGCCTATTCCTCCGAAAATGCTGTAGTGTGTGTACATAGTGTCACTGCATATCCCCAGACATTTGAGTTAGTAGTATGGTTGTTATGTTAATGAAAGATGAATTTCATTACACTCCATGAGGTTATAGTCTGATTAACAATAAAACATGAGGTTTAATCCAACAAAAAGCATAGTTTGCTAACTAGACAACTGTCTATACAATTGTATGAAATAAAATTACAGAAATTTATGTTAAAATTAATTTCAGAGCCCCAATACAGTTACTTCATCACATATTTGTGAGCACTATTAAAACACCAAAAAATAAGTATTTGTTACTATCAAGAAAAGTAATGTGGGTTGTAATAAAAACTTATGTTATTGGCACTTTGTGCGATACTGACACTTTACAATAGCTACAAATGTGAAACTTCCTAGCAGATTAAAACTGTGTGCCGGACCAAGACTCAAACTCGGTCCCGAGTTTGAGTCTCGATCCAGCACACAGTTTTAACCTGTCAGGAAGTTCGATATCAGCACACACACTGCTCTAGAGTGAAAATCTCATTCTGGAAGAAACAAGTGTATTTTTCCTCAAGAACTATATCATACCTTGCTTCAACTCTTCTATCCTCTGTTCAATACATCTTCGCATAACCTGAAGTTCATTGTTGTTGCAGTTGATGTCCTGGTGAAGCACAGTTCGGAAATCCAATTGTGTATCCTTTCCTTGTCCTCCCAAACTTCTTACCAACCTTTATCAAAAGGAAGATACTGTCAAACAATTAAAATTACTACCTTTTTCCATATGTATAGGCAAAAAGTGACAATTAAAACTCACATTACATAACAACTAGGCTAAGAATCACAATTTTAAAAAATCAAATGCTACTGGTATTTTTCCCGGAAAATAATTTTAAAAAATTATTTGACAATATATACTTAGCCCCATTTCAAATCTGACAGTAGCTTTTTCTAGCATTTTATTGAATTAAGTTGAGCCACTACATTACATTAATCAATACTGGAGAGTAATTTGTAGGCACAGAAATGGAATATTTCAGCATGCTACAAAACAAGAATGTTGCTAGACCTTGCACTTCCAATTATCTTGACAGTTGAGTACACTACTGGTATGACACCTAACCTTAGGTAAACTGAATGAGGCTAGACCACATGGATGTTTGGGGCATTCTCTCATAGGTGATTTAACTTCAGCAACTCAATTTGGAAGAAGTATCTAGTGTTGGAGTCAACTGCTGTGGGCAACAATGTTTTGTTAACAGGAATTATGGCTGAATATCACAGTTTGTAACAGCAGATAGACAGGTGACAGTGCAGCAAATTTCTGACCAATTAAATATGAGACAAAAATTGGGCAGCAGTCTCACCATCCATGAGCACTTCCTAACTATGAGGTACAGAAGCCTCTACCTTACATGTATAATATTCTGAAGAGTACAAGCTGTCGCTTAGTACTGTGGCTGATGTGAGTGACCGTAAGTGGCAGAATCCTTTATGGTCGCTCACGCTAGCAACTGTGCTGAGTGTCAAGTTTGGATTGTGAGAATAGTGCCTATGCTCACTGCCCATCACAGTACACAGACCAGCACAAATCAGAAACACTGCCATTGGACATCTGACCTTTGACTGATGATGATGGTACACGTTTGTACACGCTGATGGCAGTGTGTGAGGACGTTGAAAACCACATTAGGTCATACATAACATTTGCCGATAGCACACCATTTAAACAAATGGTGGAGGTATTTTCATGTGATGGATATTTACAGGATGAACTGGGTCCACCAATATGCCTACCATATCTCACTGGCATACAACACCAGCACCTCCACACCGTCACCTGCTCCTCTTTGCTTACAGCACTTTACAGGTGTCCTATGCCTTCAGTAAGATAATGCACCATCTGATTACTTCTGTATTGTGACAGAATGTTACAACAAACACTTGACAGACATTGGGCTGCTTGTGAGACACAGCAGATCAATTTATGTCTAAATCTGCATTACTACCACACACTTTAAAAATTTCACTAAACTTGCTTAAAAACAGTTCAGGGGTCAAGATTAACCAGCACTAGAGACAAGAGCACCTCAGATTTAAAAAAGAAAAATACTACTAAAGCTATAATAACGTGAATTATTTCAATCAGGAGGCATTCCACAGTGAGGAGGGTTCCCTTCATGGCAGAAGTCATTCCAGTAAATTGGGAATGCAGATCTGAAGGTTCAGTGACCTCATGTCATCGAAACACATCGGTAATTAGAAAATAAAGAAAGATTGAACTATGTTGTTGTGGTCTTCAGTCCTGAGACTGGTTTGATGCAGCTCTCCACACTATTCTATCCTGTGCAAGCCTCTTCATCTCCCAGTACCTACTGCAACCTACATCCTTCTGAATCTGCTTAGTGTATTCATCTCTTGGTCTCCCTCTATGATTTTTACCCTCCAATACTAAATTCATGATCCCTTGATGCCTCAGAACATGTCCAACCAACCGGTAACTTCTTCTAATCAATTTGTGCCACAAACTCCTCCCCAATCCTATTCAGTACCTCCTCATTAGTTATGTGATCTACCCACCTAATCTTCAGCATTCTTCTGTGGCACCACATTTTGAAAGCTTCTCTTCTCTTCTTGTACAAACTATTTATCGTCCATGTCTCACTTCCATACATGGCTACACTGCATACAAATACGTTCAGAAATGACTTCCTGACACTTAAATCTCTACTAGATGTTAACAAATTCCTCTTCTTCAGAAACACTTTCCTTACCATTGCCAGTCTACATTTTATATCCTCTCTACTTTGACCATCAGTTATTTTGCTCCCCAAACAGCAAAACTCCTTTACTACTTTAAGCGTCTCATTTCCTAATCTAATTCCCTCAGCATCACCAAATTTAATTCAACTACATTCCATTATCCTCATTTTGCTTTTGTTGATGTTCATCTTATATCATCCTTTCAAGACACTGTCCATTCCGTTCAACTGCTCTTCCAAGTCCTTTCCTGTCTCTGACAGAATTACAATGTCATCGGCGAACCTCAAGGTTTTTATTTCTTCTGAATGGATTTTAATACCTACTCCGAATTTTTCATTTGTTTCCTTTACTGCTTGCTCAATATACAGACTGAATAACATCGGGGAGAGGCTACAACCCTGTCTCACTCCCTTCCCAACCACTGATTCCCTTTCATGCCCCTCGACTCTTATAACTGCCATCTGGTTTCTGTACAAATTGTAAATAGCCATTCGCTCCCTGTATTTTACCCCTGCCACCTTCAGAATTTGAAAGAGTACTCCAGTCAACATTGTCAAAAGCTTTCTCTAAGTCTACAAATGCTAGAAACGTAGGTTTGCCTTTCCTTAATCTTTCTTCTAAGGTGAGTAGTAAGGTCAGTATTGCCTCACGTGTTCCAATATTTCTACAGAATCCAAACTGACCTTCCCCGAGGTCGGCTTCTACCAGTTTTTCCATTCATTTGTAAAGAACTCGCGTTAGTATTTTGCAGCTGTGACTTATTGAACCGATAGTTCGGTAACTTTCACATCTGTCAATACCTGCTTTCTTTAGGATTGGAATTATTATATTCTTCTTGAAGTCTGAGGGTATTTCGCCTGTCTCATACATCTTGCTCACCAGATGGTAGAGTTTTGTCATGACTGGCTCTCCCAAGGCTGTCAGTAGTTCTAATGCAATATTGTCTACTGCCGGTGCCTTGTTTCGACTCAGGTCTTTCAGTGCTCTGTCAAACTCTTCACGCAGTATCATAACTCCCTTTCATCTTCATCTACATCCTCTTCCATTTCCATAATACTTTCCTCAAGCACATTGCCCTTATATAGACCTTCTATATACTCCTTCCACCTTTTTGCTTTCCCTTCTTTGCTTAGAACTGGGTTTCCATCTGAGCTCTTGATATTCATACAAGTGGTTCTCTTTTCTCCAAAGGTCTCTTGAACTATAATGTCCCATAAACGATGTCATCAGAGATTTAGTACAAGTTTGAATTGGAAAAGGAAATCTGGAGTATCCTTCTAAAAAAACTATCATAGTATTTGCCTTAAGCAATTTAGGGTAACCACAGAAACTCAGTCTGGATAGTCTTTGTCACCTTACTACCAAGCCCATATTCTCCCATAACTACCTGTTATTCCTTTCAATTCCTCAAAATTGATTTTCATCTCCCTTACACACACACTCATTCAGTGTCCTCATAATGTCTACGTACTGTGTCATGTCTTGTGATGTGGACACGCACAGGGTGGTTACAATTAAACTTTCA
Source organism: Schistocerca piceifrons (assembly GCF_021461385.2). Classification (NCBI taxonomy): domain Eukaryota; kingdom Metazoa; phylum Arthropoda; class Insecta; order Orthoptera; family Acrididae; genus Schistocerca; species Schistocerca piceifrons. The sequence continues at coordinate 491,355,422 of NC_060144.1, read as the reverse complement.
CAACTGAGAGGGCCCATGAAAAACAAGTTATCGTAAGACAATGAAATTTTGTGGAAACACGGCACGTGCAAGACAAATAATAAATAAACCACTGAAAGAAACAAATTTTAACTTCCACACTTAATTGTGTACCAAGTTTACGAACCATGCTGAATGGGACAACCATCTGCATCCACAACAGCTTGGAACCAGACCAGAGATACAATTTCACAACTGTTCACAGCACTTTTCAAACTGCAGACAACGGAATGTTCAGTTGTCATGACACAGCTCGTCACTGCTCAAAGATCGCACATTGTGTCTAGTATTCACAATAACTACTTCAATAATTTGTGTTGAAATTGGCCATCTGTCTCTCCCAAGAGCAATTCCCAAATCGTCTGTCAATTCAAACTTCTGAACCACTTTCTTCAACCACGGAGCGGAAGGAGGACCTCTCCATATTCCTTCAATGAGTCGATATTTGCAAAGAGCAGCAGCACTATTTGTGCTGTTTTGAGAAAATAGCTTTATGATTGAAGCCCTGCTCACCATACCCAGACCCAAAGTGATCAACTGCAACTATAATGCACATTGATGCTTGGGTTGCAACCCTAAGTCGCCACACCACTACTACCACCCAATAGTAAATCATGACACTAACATTAATAACAATTCTGCAGTGCTCAGAACATCATTCATATAAAGCTAGGTGCCCATATGGTAAATAGTTTTCTGTTCTACATTGGCTCAAGTAGCAAAGATTTAGTTATAACAATCCTGTATAACTGACTGTTGTTGTTGGTGCTTGCTGTTGATTCTGATGAGAATAATCACATCATCAATGAACTGTTTCTAGTAATTCTCTCTCTACCATACCCACATATTCCTAACGAGTCCTACTCTTGTTATACCATTTTCTGCTGCTGTTGATATTACTCAATATTTATTTCACCAGAAATTATATTCTTTCCTTTTCACTGTACTGACCTCCACTGTATCTAGATTGAGCCTTTGCATTTCTCTTTTCAAATTTTCTAGCTTGCCTACCATTTTCAAACTCCTTACATTCCACACTCAGACACTGTCAATATTACCCTTTTGTTGGTTATTCAATCTTTTTCTCAAGGTCACCTCCCCTTGACATTAACCACCTGGAGACACTAAAAGGGGTTTAATCGGCAATCTTTTGCCACTGGTGAGATGGTCATCATGAGACTATTTCAATTACAGGTCACATGTCCTGTGGATTCACACTATGTAACTATGATGCAGTGTATTCCTTTGTCTTCTACACCCTTTTCCCTTTTATTGCTGATCATTGCGAAATCTTCCACCTTTAGAGGCAGTTTCCCGCACCACGACCAACAGTGTGCTGTGAGTGCCTGTCCCCCTCCTCCATACCCTGAGTCGAAACAAGGCACCGGCAGTAGACAACATTCCATTAGAACTACTGACAGCCTTGGGAGAGCCAGTCCTGACAAAACTACCATCTGGTGAGCAAGATGTATGAGACTGGCGAAATACCATCAGACTTCAAGAAGAATATTATAATTCCAATCCCAAAGAAAGCAGGTGTTGACAGATGTGAAAGTTACCGAACTATCAGTTTAATAAGTCACAGCTGCAAAATACAATGCGAATTCTTTACAGAAGGTGACTCCTAATACTGGAAATATTTGGCCACCATTGCTGAAAGTTTTTATTTCAAATTTTAGCAGTGGTTGGGATCAAACTCTCAACATCCAGAATGAATTTTCATGTTTCCTGCTTGTGCCAGTCTGGGAAATGAACTTAGGAGTGTAGCCTTCTGCAGGCAATTGCTCTACTGTTTGAGCTATCCAAGCACAACTGAAGACCCACCTTCATAGCTTCACTTCTGCCAATACCTTATCTCCGACCTCCTAAACTTCAAAGAAGTTGTTCCGCACACCTTACAGGACTGGCATTCCTGAAAGAAAGGATATTGCCAATACATGGCTTAGCCACAGGTTGGAAGATTGTTTCCCCAGTTTTTATCTGTCATGACATTTAAAATTAGCACACTCCACAGCAGAGTGAAAATTTATTCTGGAAACAATCTCCCAGGCTGTTGTTCAGCCATGTCTCTGTAGTATCCTTTCTTCTAGGAGTGCTAGTCCTGCAAGATTTGCAAGGGAATTTCTGTCAAGTTTAGAAAGTAGGAATGAGGTATAGGCAGAAGTAATGCTGTGATGGTGGGTCATGTGTTGCACTTGGGTAACTCATGAGGTGACACACAGTTTTAATAAGCCAGGAAGTTTTCATTGGTAGCAAGGATGTTAACCAAAGTCATATACATATACACTTGTTTGAAGGGAGATAACTAGTGATCGGCATAGACTTGGCTAAAGTGATTTCAAAAAATCATGCAATATTTAAAACAGGATGGCTGGACATAGCAAGTGCTTGCATCCTGCTGGACTGGAGGCTATTGTCTTAAATACACTGTCTAAAATAGGTTATACCTAATAAAAATATGAAATGAGACATTAAGAGTGCTAAACTTTTGAAAATCGTTACTGGTATTGTGGAAAACAATAAAAAATGAACTGTAAGTTTTACAAGAAGCTGACAGGAAGGATGTGTATAACATGACAGATTATATCCAAATTTTATACAGGGTGAACAAAAAGCTCCTAATACACATATGCCCTTTTCTTCACCGTTTCCACATAAACCAATGAAAACAACTAGAAATGTGAATTGTGTAGCGTCGTCCTTACAAACCGTGTCAGTAAGCAGTTCACTTGCGCGTGGTACAGTTGTTTACCTCAAGTCTCAGTCCAACAGTGTTTGTCGTAGTGCACAGTACTACACTGATGTCATGTGAACAACGAAGACAGTTTTGTGTCGTGAGATGCCACGGATAATCACATATGCAGAGTATGCTGACATGGTTTTTGTCTATGGTTCGTCCAGTGGGAATTCGAGAGCTGCTGTGCGAGAATACCAACAACAATTTCTCAATTGCAGAGTGCCAGATAGCACAGTTTCTCACAGATTGCATGAGCGTGGGACATTTATCAGTGTAAATGTTGTCTCTGAACATCCCGTACAACAAACTCTTAATGAAGTTGAGAACATTCTTCAAAGAGTGGAGCGCAACTGTACAACTAACTACAGAAGAATTGCTGCCCAACTTGGTATTCTTCCACATAAAGAAGTGATACACACAGTACTGGAGCATGGTCTGCATCCCTTTCATCGGAAGAGTGTACAACATCTGCATGAACGTGATGCTGCCGCCCGGCAAGAATTGTCAATGGATATTTGCCAATGAGCGATTAATTCCATGTATTCTGCTTACTGATGAGTCAACATTTACCTGTGATGGAATCAACAGGCACAACTCTTGTGTATGGGCATATGAAAATGTGCGTGCTACTGCGGAAATGAATTTTCAACGATGTTTCTCAGTCAATGTGTGGTGTGATATTATCGAAGACCAACTCATCAGTTCAGTTGTGTTTTAGATAACCGTCTTACTGGGACATGGTGTCTTGAGTTTCTTCAAAATGTGTTACCAGAATACGTAGAGGATATACCTTTGGCAACATGAGCTCATACGTACTTTCAGCATGACAGTGCTCCTACACATTCCGTATGACCAGTGACAAGTGACACAGTATCTCATCACAACGTATCCTGGTCATTGGATCGGTTGCTGTGGAGTCATTGCTTGGCCACTGAGGTCACCCAATCTTACCCCATTGGATTACTGTTTGTGGGGGTGGCTGAAGAGCAACGTCTACAAGCACAGAGTGGACACAAGAGAGGACCTTCTCACTCGTATTTAACATGCTTGTACCCAGGTAAAGGAATGCAAAACTGAGTTCTGATTGACGACACACCTGGGTCATTCCATGTCAATTCAACCAATTTGAGAAAATGTTCCAGCTTATAGCCTCAGATTTGGCTGAAATTTAGCACAACAATGCTACCAAGTGTGGAACACTCACATACAAAATTTTAAGTTCCCCTGCCAATTAGTTCCAGAATTATGGCTTGTGAAACAGGTGGCGTGACCTGGAAATTGCAGTCCGCATCTGGCAATCTATCTTCAGACCCAACTTCAGGCCTTAACAACTTTGGAACTATTCCGCACAGCCCAGTGAAATTTTTACAACCCAGTAACATCCACTTAGAGAACACACTATGAATCAAAACACCAACATATTTCTGAGGGAAAATAAAAAAATTCCAAAATGTGATTAAAAAAATGTAATACATTAAGAGGTACATATTGTGAGTGGCCCTCTATGCAAAATATAATTCACTTGAAAAGGGTGTGTGTGTGTGTGTGTGTGTGTGTGTGTGTGTGTGTGTCTATATATATATTTTGTTTTGGTAAGCTTAATGTGGCCGTAAGCTTAATGTGGCCGAAACACACGCAGAACTCATCTTGCCCATATCAGTCACACAAACCGTGTTATATGCACACAAAAACTTGAAAAATTACCTGAAAAACACGGATTTTCTAAGTGTGGTAGCACAAAAGGGGCAAGTAATATCAAAGCCAAATTTCAAACACTGCATAAGTAGACCATAATATAATATGTGGCAAAATTTGAACTTGTTATTGCAAGGCATTTGGGGACTAGTGTAGCAGGGGATACAACCCGTCGGCTTTGGACAATGACGTCACAAGTCGCCAAACGAGAAGCGATTCTTCTTAGTGATGCAGCTCCCTTCAGTAGCTGATAAGTGTTTCTTGGCTTTTTTAAAAAAAATCTCACGAGATAGAATGAACAGATCCACTTTATTAAGCAATCAGTAAAAAAACCAAACAAACATAACAGCAAAAGTGAAAATGGTAAACTGCTCTCTGGCGACTTGTGACGTCATTGCCCAAAGCAGACGGGTTGTATCCCCTGCTACACTAGACCCGGCATTTGTATACAATAAAAGGTGACAGATGTATTTGGTTATGTTTCGTTTAACACGATTTAGCAAGTAATAGTGATGATGCAGACAGCTTGTTTCAGATAAAGCTGCAACAATTTTCGGTAACCATTAGGCAACAAAAAGTTAAACAATGGTATTTTCTGGGACAGAATGAGTCATTGTTAGGCAGGAACAACAGAGGAAACAAGCAACAATTACAGGTTACTCATGTTTTTAAGATTCTAGTTCAGAGTGGTCAGTACTGTCGTGGAAAGTCAGTATGGAGGCAGCTAAGAGTGTACTAATGGGGCTTTTGTTCAAACAAGTTGCAGTATTGGTAGAGCACAAGCATCTGAACATATGGAACAAAATGTGGCATTTGCTTTGTACTGTATGATCTGGATGAATCGGACCAAGATTTGTTGCTATGGAGACCTGGGATACAACCTGTGGGCACAAGAAGTACAGTTCCAGGAAACTTTAGTGTTTGTTATCATCATATGAAAGTGTTTCTGGATAAGTATTCTTTCCTACAAAGAAGTTTTTTGATCCATTTCGGATTTATAAGAAGACAGTCAAGTGTAGCCTCAGAGAAATTGATATAAAATCAGTATTGAAAGTGAATCAGTGCATGGGACTCAACATGAAACCAGGACAAAAGTTATGTTCCAGGTGTGTTACACTGCTAAAAAATGAAGAATATTCTGATAATTTACATGACAGTGGCAAAGAGTATCAGCCACCTACAACCACAGCGGATGAGCAATTAAATACTGCTCTTTCAATGTTTCTACATATATGGTAAAGCAAGCTAGGAAAATAAAAGCAGCCCAAGGAGTGCTTCCACAGCTTCAGCAGGCTCAGGGTAAGCAATTGAGTTCAGAAATAAAGGTGCTAGTGTCGGAGTTTTATGAAAATAATGATTACAGCTGAATAATGCCTGGAAAAAAAAAGACTACGTAAAGGTGAAAATGGGAAATGTACGTGTACAGATGCAAAAAAGACTGTTGCTATGCAACATATCAGAACTATATGTAGAATTCAAGGAAAAGTATCCCAATACCAAAGTAGGTTTATCACCTTCTTTCAATCTTTGGCCTAAATGAGTTGTGCCTGTAAGTGCAAGGGGCACACACAATGTTTGTGTATGTGTGACCCCTCAAAAATATGCTAAGCTGATGTTTGCTGCTATAAAGGATTCTGGTCTGGATTACAAAGGTGCAATGAAGCTGCTAGTGTGTGACATCAGTTCCTACCAGTGCATGATACACAGGTGTGAAAAGTGTCCTGGTAAGGCAAAACTTGCAGAACACATGAATAACAAACTGTATGGTGAACTCCTTATGGATGACGAACTTGTTTCTTATAAGCAATGGATAAACATGGATCGCACAAGTCTTGAAACAAAGCAAAGTACAGTGGAAGGTTTTGTTGAAATGTGTTGTCAAAAAATGGACAAACTGACCACACACAGCTTCACAGCTACAGTACAATCGGCTTATCTTAAGTTTTGTAAGGATAATTTGAAACAAGATGAAATTATAGTAATACTAGACTTCTCTGAAAATTATGCATTTATAGTTCAAGATGCCATCCAAGGATATCATTGGGACAACAGTCAAGCAACTCTCCAGTCACTTGCAATTTACTATAGAGGTGAATCTGGTGATGTGTGTGTCATGAACCTCTGCATTTTTAGTGACTGTTTAATTCACGACGCCACTGCAGTTCATGCCCACATTCGCACTGTCATGGCATATGTGAAAAACAAGCTGCCTCACAAACATTTTGTGAAATACTTCAGTGATGGGGCAGCTAGTCAGTACAAAAACTGTAAAAATCTCAAAAATTTATGCGTGCGTTACCATGATTTTCAGATTCACGCAGAATGGAATTTTTTTCGCAACAAGTCTTGGTAAAAATGTATGTAATGTTATTGGTGCTACCATTAAGCGCATGGCATCATGAGCTAGTCTGCAGCACCCTACATAAGGTCACATTCTAACACCTCTTCAATTATTTACCTGGGTACAGAAAAATATCTCTGGCATCCAATCATTCTATGTTTCGAAAGATGAGGTGCCATCAACACTTCTCTCCAGCGGACTCTTACAATGTGCAGACTGTCCGGTTATAACTATAGGTTCATGCACAACACGTGCCTTCACAGTGTGTCGTGTCCGACTCAGGATTCAGAAGCAAAAGCAGCAAAAATACAACCAGGTTGCTATATTATTGTTGTTTATGATGACAAATCGTACTTAGGATGTGTTGCAGAGTGCTGTGAAGCAGAAGGTGATGTATTTGTGAACTTCATGGCACCAGCAGGACCAGCAAGATCATTTCATTGGCCACGTGTGGCACACAGGTGTTCGATTCCTTTTGAACATATTCTTATGACAGTTCCAGTTCCTACCACGGTGTCAGGAAGACAGTACAATTTTCCACTCAATGTACAGAGTACAGTAGCTAAAGTGTGGGAGAACTTCTGTTTGAAGCAGAAGTGACTGGTTTTTAGCAGTTAAGGTGCAGTAAACATTAATGATAGGTTGTGTTAATCTGTCTATATGTTGTTGCTTAGTGATTGAACAGTTTATGATATGTTTTTACAAAATTGTGCTGTGGAACAATGGACACATCACCAAACACACATTTCAACTTCCATTGTACACAAATGTCTTGCAATAACATGCTGAAATTTTCAGATATATATTATGGTCTACTTATGTAGTGTGTGAAATTTGGCTTGGATACCAGTTGCCCCTTTTGTGCTACCACACTTCGAAAATCCATGTTTTTCGGGCAATTTTTCAAATTTTTGTATTTTCGTGTGCATGTAACTCAGTTTTTGTGACTGATATGGGCATGATGAGTTCTCTGTGTGTTTAGGCCACATTAAGCTTACCACAAAAAAATTTATACCCTTTTTGAGTGAATTATATTTGGCACTGAAGGCACCTACAATATGTACCTTTTAATGTATTACATTTTTTTAATCACATTTTGGAATTTTTTATTTTCGCTCAGAAATATGTTGTTGGAGTTTTGATTCATGGAGTGTGTTCTCTAAATGAATGTTACTGGGTTGTAAAAATTTCACAGGACTGTGTGCAATAGTTCCAAAGTTATTAAGACCTGAAGTTGGGCCTGAAGATAGATTGCCAGATGCGGGTTGCAATTTCCGGGTCACACCACCTTCTTTCACAAGTCAATTCTGGAACTAACTGGCAGGGGAAACTAATATTTTGTACACGAGTGTTCCACACATGGTAGAAATAGTGTACTGAATTTCAATCAAATCTGAGACTACGAGCTGGAGCCCCTGGTTGAACTGACATGGAACAACCCACCTGTCTACAAGAGCAGCAACATGCACTGAAGATGGTGGACTGTTTGAACATCTTCTGTGAGGAAACATACACTACTAAATAAAACAGGATCTTAATTTACCGTCACTGGATAATTGCTGATGAGGAACTGACCTGAACTGAGAAGAAAAATTTGTGGCACAACTTGACTAGAAGATGGGATCAGTTGATAATGACACATGCTGAGGCATCAAGGAATCGTCAATTTGGTAACAGAGGGCAATGTGGAAGTAAAAACAACAGAGAGGCCAAAGCTTGAGCGCAGAATGGAGGAATACGCACAATGAACAAGAAAACAAAAAGATAGCAATGAATGCCGTGGCAAGGGCACAACCTGTAATCGTGTAGCTATGACAGTGTTACGTTGTGGTCTCCGCTCGCATATTTCGTAATTTATGCTTCATATATCGCCAAAATACTAGTGTGCGGTTTGCTTATCATGTAACGCAGCTTTCCTGAGCTTACCTGGTAACTTTATACATTCATTAAAAAAAAGAGCGATAAATATGGACCTCACGCTAATTTATTGATCAACTTTTAAGTCATTTTCACACACAATGCCTGCATCAGGTTAACACAAAACTGGCATCTTCCAAAATAACATACAGCCCTGGCAGAGCTAAATATCACCCATCACAATTACGATTTTGACTGGGGAACCCATCACACACTAGTACAAGCTAGAAACAGCCCACAACCAGGAATTTCACACTTCTTCACGAGTAGCACAATGTTAACGTCAGTAGCTATCAAATCTGAGAGCCCATAACCTAACAACATTTGTCATTTCAAAGCTATAACATTTCACACGATCGTCTTCTTGTAGGTATCTTTTTCACCATGGCATAAAAACAACACACAACAAACTTACCAGTTTTCATGATCCCAGAAATCTACCTCGACTAACTGACAGGTATCCAAACTCGAGGAACTTGTGTTCAATGCATTTTGTGTATCTATGGCAGTCGTATTACACGCCATTCTTCAACGATGAGTGCTTTCTTCCAGACATACACGTAAATCTTCCGTAACTCTACAATTTGAAAAACAACGTCAGACAACATCCTTCATACCCCTACCATTTTGCCTCGCATGGTAGTTCATACGGAAAGATATGTTACTAGAATGCTCCCATTGAATCACTTTGGTTTTCATGGCGCCAGACCAAGTTTCTAATGGCATTGAAAAATTGTACATGCATTCTTTCCCTTACTCCCCTTCCGCTACACAAATTTAAAGATCGGGAGGAATTTATACTTCCATATTTTTTAAGAGAGCGCCAACTGAAGTACTAGATGAGGGAATTATTGTCGCAGAGAAAATCTACATCAAGAGCGTATGGGATTATCCAATTCACACCAGCCAAGCGACTAGCGCGAGGTTTGGTGTTCTCGTAAAGATAAGTTATTTTAGATTATAAAACACATAGATTAGTACTGATTACGTGGTAAATAAGTGTATTAGTGTGCCGTTTAAGTGTACCATTAAAGGTTTCATTTCTCTTTACGTAATATAGCAGAAAACGCGAAAAGACCGTACAGTCGTATTTTCTGTTTACGTTCTGCTGCAGCAAATCTATAGAATTTCGTTTAGTTGTTCCTTGCTCTCTCCAGCAATTTAACTTAGCGTACCTCTTCATTATTTAACTAGCATTTCCGGAAAGTAGCGTAAAGTTTAACTTGTTGTTTCAGAAACTTTGCACTTTTGTTTTTGTTTACACACAGTTGCGTATAGGCCAAATTTGTGTAACCATATTTTCGTGTTTATCTGTAATTTAACTGACTTATTCTTAATAAATTATTACGTTTATCATGAGTGAAAAGTGCTTGACTTGCCGTAGAATTGTTAGGTCGGGGCTTTGGTGTGATGGGTGCTGTAGTTTTTTCCATGTGGGTGACTGTAGTGGCGTGGGAATAGGGGAAGTAAATGAGACTCATCAGTGGTTTTGTAGGATTTGTAGTAGAGATAGGAAGATACTGGAACAGGAGGGGAAAATTGCTGCCCTTCAGGCTGAGTTAGACAAGGCCAGGGGAGATCTTGACAGGTTAAGGAGGGAGAAGGGTAAAGAGAGGTGGGAAGTGGCAACAGGCAACAGGAGGAACAGGCCTAGAACTTTGTCTGACAACTTTATGGTGAATGTGGAAAATAGATTTGACCTGTTGCTTCAGTTAGAAGCTGGTGAGCCTCAAGCAGTTATAGGTGTAGACAGGGCACAACAAACTTTCAGCAGCAAATTGAAAAGTAAGAATGTAGGGAAATCAGTAAAGAGAAAGAAAGTGTTGTTGTTAGGTAGTTCCCATGGAAGAGGTGTTGGCCAACTCTTGCAGGATGAACTAGGATCAGAATACCAGGTCACCAATTTTTTTAAACCTAGTGCTGGTCTGGAGCAGGTGACAGAGGATTTAGGATCACTTTGCAAAGATTTCACTAAGGAAGACACCGTGGTTATAGTGGGTGGGGCAGGTAACAGTATTGACAGAGATCCTGGGTACAGCATAGAGTGTGACCTGGCGAAGATTGCATCAGCATCGAGGCATACCAGTGTTGAGTTTGTATCTGTTCTTGGGCGCCATGACCGACCTCATTTGAACTCTTCTGTCAAGAGAGTTAATTTGGAGCTGGAACGGCTGCTCATGTCGGGTGCGGGGTCACACATTGGTGTGGTTCATGTTGATTCTATCAGTAGGTGGGATTATACTAGGCATGGCCTTCACCTCAACAGGAAGGGGAAGGGTAAATTGGCTGGGGAAATAGCAAGAAAGTTAAAGGGGGGAGGCACTGTCATGAGTGGTAAAATACCAGTGGTTATAGGATTCAGAAAAGACCCTTTTTTAGGGTAGGGAGGACAGAAAGAAAACAAATTTTAAGAGAGGTTAGAACTGAGACAAACCTTCAGTTTGAGAAAGAAATCAAAAAACATAATTCCAGCTTATTACATCAACATAAACAGCCATTGGTTAAGAATTTTCAACTGTCAGCAGATATTTTAACTCCACCCAATTTTAAGTCAGTCAATGTGAAATGTCAGCTATCTTTATTGCATCAAAATATTCGAGGACTGAGAAATAAAATTAATGAATTAACTATCTGCATAGATGAATTAGAGTCTTCAAACCCAGCTGACATAATCTGCCTCTCTGAACATCATGTGACCACTGGTATAGAACTTTTAAGTGTTACAGGGTTTAGGTTAGCATCTCACTTTTGTAGATCAGAAATGGAGAAAGGAGGAGTTGCCACATTCATCAGGAACTGTCATAAATTTAAGAACATAGACATTCATAAATTTTGCCTAGAACAGCATATGGAAGCATGTGCAACAGAATTAGATTTTCACAAAAAATCTTTCATAATATTAAGTGTATATCGAGCACCTGCAGGTAACTTTAATCTGTTTGTAAACCACCTTGAAGCTGTACTGGCCCATTTAACAACCAAAAACAAAGAAATAGTGGTTGCTGGTGATTTCAATGTAGATTTCCTTAAAGACTCTCCCAATAAGAACCTATTTGAGTTAGTAACACTATCATTCAACTTAATTCCCACAGTAAAGTTCCCCACTAGGATAACCACTTGCTCACAAACAGCCATTGATAATATCTTTATAGAAAAGTCTAATGAACAAAATTATATTACAAAACCAATAGTCAATGGCCTCTCAGACCATGACATGCAGTTCCTTCTGTTAAATGTTAATACTGAACAGGATATAAAATCTGTTAAATCTGAGCTCAAGAGGGTAATCAGTAAGCCAAAAATTGATTATTTTAGGACACTCCTCAGAGACATTCACTGGACTGATGTTTACAGTGCTCATGGCATGAATGAAAAATATAACATTTTTGCTAATAAAGTGCTTACCTTATTTGAACACTGCTTTCCCCCAAAACTTACCAAGGTTAGAGCAAAGTCTACAAAGAAGCCATGGATTACTCGAGGAATAGGGGTATCTTGTAAAACAAAAAGAAAACTGTATCTGTCAATCCGAAACATTTCCAATGTTGATGCTATAGCACATTATAAGAAATACTGCAAAATATTAAAGACTGTAATACGGATGTCAAAGCAAATATATTACAAGGAAAAGATAGTCATATCAGATAACAAAATAAAGACAATATGGGATATAGTGAAGGAGGAGACCGGTAGAACCAGACATGAAGAGGAACAAATAGCATTAAGAGTAAATGATGCATTGGTGACAGATGTGTATAGTGTTGCAGAACTTTTTAACAAACATTTTATAACTGTTACTGAAAAGATGGGGTTGTCAGGTTCGGTAGATGCTGCTATGGATTACCTTAGACCAGACATTTCAAGTAACTTCCATAATATGAATTTGACCCTCACTACCCCAACAGAAATAACGTCCATCATAAAATCTTTAAAATCAAAAACATCTAGTGGGTATGATGAAATATCAACAAAGTTAATTAAAGAATGTGATTCTGAACTAAGTAACATATTAAGCTATCTGTGTAACCAGTCGTTTATCAGTGGAATATTTCCCGAATGGCTGAAATATGCTGAAGTTAAGCCACTGTTTAAGAAGGGAGATAAAGAAATAGCATCAAATTTCCGTCCAATTTCACTGTTGCCAGCATTCTCAAAAATTTTCGAAAAAGTAATGTACAGTCGTCTTTATAACCATCTTATCTCAAATAACATACTGTCAAAGTCACAGTTTGGATTTCTAAAAGGTTCTGATATTGAGAAGGCTATCTACACTTACAGTGAAAATGTACTTAATTCATTAGACAAAAAATTGCAGGCAACTGGTATATTTTGTGATCTGTCAAAGGCATTTGACTGTGTAAATCACAATATCCTTTTAAGTAAACTAGAATATTATAGTGTAACAGGAAATGCTGCAAAATGGTTCAAATCTTATATCTCTGGCAGGAAACAAAGGGTGTTATTAGGAAAGAGACATGTATCAAGCTATCAGGCATCATCCAACTGGGAACTAATTACATGTGGGGTCCCACAAGGTTCCATTTTGGGGCCCTTACTTTTTCTTGTGTATATCAATGACCTTTCATCAGTAACATTACCAGATGCCAAGTTTGTTTTGTTTGCTGATGATACAAACATTGCAATAAATAGCAAATCAAGTGAAGTCTTAGAAAGATCAGCCAATAAAATATTTGTGGACATTAATCACTGGTTCCTAGCCAATTCTTTGTCACTAAACTTTGAAAAAACACACTACATGCAGTTCAGAACTTGTAAGGGGTGTCCCAAGAGTATATGTCTAACATATGATGACAAGAAGATAGAAGAAGTGGACGGTGTTAAATTCTTGGGATTACAGCTTGATAATAAATTCAACTGGGAGGAGCACACCACAGAACTGCTGAAGCGTCTTAACAAATCTCTGTTTGCAATGCGAATTTTGTCAGACATAGGGGATATAAAAATGAAAAAGCTGGCATACTATGCTTACTTTCATTCCATAATGTCATATGGGATTATTTTCTGGGGTAATTCATCAAACCAAACTAAAGTTTTCCGGGCACAAAAACGTGCAGTAAGAATTATATGTGGTGTGAACTCAAGAACATCCTGCAGAAGCCTGTTTAGGGAACTAGGGATACTAACTACAGCTTCCCAATATATTTATTCCTTAATGAAATTTGTCATTAAAAATATATCACTTTTTCAAACCAACAGCTCAATTCATGGAATCAATACTAGAAATAAGAATAATCTTCACAAGGATTTAAAGTCACTTAGTCTTGTACAAAAAGGTGTGCATTATTCAGGAACACACATTTTCAATAACTTGCCAGCAGCCATAAAAAGCTTAACAACCAATGAAATTCAGTTTAAGAGAAGCCTAAAGGATTTATTGGTGGCCAACTCCTTCTACTCCATTGATGAATTTCTTAGGAAAACCAACTGATTTGTATATAAGTACAACATAACTTCTGCACCATTTCAGTGCAGTAATGTGTTCATTGTAAATAAGTATTACAGTAGTTGTATTACATGTTTCTTACCTTATAAATAAATAAAAAACTTTTTTATTTTAAATTCAGTGCAATAGTATTTGTAAAATGACTCTTAGTGTTCATTAAAAAATGACGATCATTCCACTTGGGACCTGTGGAATGGTACATTAGCTTATTTGTTTTAGTTGTAAATATTTGTCATGTATTGTTGTTTTTCTGACATGTTCCACATCCTGGAGGACCTCCTCACTACGGATCAATTGGAATGAAAGTAAATCTAATCTAATCTAATCTAAAACACCTGCCGTCACATCACGCCATGTCACGTCAAAACTTTCCACAATACATTTCAAATGACAGTATTAATTCAAGCCGTTTCGTCCTGTTTTGGGTTCTCGGAAAGAAAATTTTGACGGTACTGTCGTCTGTGAACATCGGAAGTTTACCTATTTCTGCCGCGCTCACTTATGTTATGGTGCTGGATTAGGCTAGTACTTCTGTTTCGCTTTAACATTTTTTAAAAATTATTTTTGAGCTTTTCTTTGGCGGCAAATTAAAAATGTACCATGACGCTTTGGATATTTTTTCCATTGGGTGTTCTTCCATAAGCGAAGTCAGATTTCCGCAAGCGAAAAATTACTTACGTTTTTGAATAACAGGACTGAGGTGACACACACACTGTATACAAATAAGAACATAAGTTGATGAAGAGATTTTCATTAAAAGCATTTTAACTCAATATGTCAGATCTAGTGAAGGAGAAAAATGCAGTTGTTTATTACGTTAGGAGTCACGTAAGAAAAGAACATAACTGATAAGGGAAACAGTCTTCGTTTATTACCCTAAAACTATTGCTTGATGTTTTGTAATATCGATGTCTTGTCAATGTTTTGAAATGTTGCTTCCCTTCTCTGCAATTTACCACACGAAATTCATCAAGGGCTTACATTATAAAGTTTGCTTTGGCCATTAATATACTTTATCGATGTTCGTTCCTCAACTGCGATACTTTTTATGGGACTTACTTTTACCATTTGAATTAACATGAAGTGATGTGACAGACAATGTGAACACAACCTGACGTAACGGTGAAATGATGAGATGCTCAGTGTGAATTGGCCTTCATGAAGAGAAAAAGGACTCCTAAGTATTGAATACTTAAACTGATTTCTCACAGAAAAATACCATGAAACACGCTCTAACGAAAGATTTATTGGCAAGGACCCTTGTTGTTCTGAAATAATTTTTGGATGAATAAACCAAATGTTGAATTTCTTTTGAGCTGTATTTCTCTCTGTATACAAAAATTAGATATTCGAGATGACATGCCAGCTTGAGTTAATTTAAAAGTGACACTGAGATATGTAGCATTGAGAGATTCTTATCATCACTGAACTGTAGAATCTTCATCTCTGAAAGCATAATGTCTAATTTTCTATGTGATATGGTGATCGCTTTTTACAATAGCTCAAAGGCACATCTGAAAGTAAATCTTGTATGCTAATAAGTTCTGCTCTGGTTTATTCTTGGAGCTACTTAGGACCACGAGAGGTCACAGAAGCTGTGAAAATAGCTTTCCCGTACTGAATTTTGTAATCAAACTTCATGACATTTTGAAATTGAAGTCATTTTCCATTGACTGTATTAATAACAATATTCTTATGTTTGTATGGGATTTTATCCTCTTCAACCCAATGGTTTATATTGAAAAAATGATACTGCATCTACATATACACTTTGAAAACTACAGTGAAGTGAGTGGCATAGGGCACCTTCCCTTGCAGCACATAATAGGATTTCATGCTGGAACATCTGTGTATGGACTCTGGGAAGAATGGCTGTTTAAATGTCTCTGTACATACTGTAATTACTCACTCCTATGACCGAGGCCCCAATGGGCGAAATACATGGAGAGGTGCAATATATTTCTAAATTCTTTGGTAAATGAGGGTAACACCTCAAATTTGAAGAAGATTCTGGTGATTTCGTAGCAAACATCTTTTTGAAGAGTGTTATATATAACACACATGTGTTTGAGGTAATTTAGGATGTGTTATTTAGGTTGTGTTATTTAGGACGTCAAAGAAGCGTAATGAGAGCTTGGTAGCCATCACATTACATTTTGCTTCTTCCTGTCAAGGTTTTTGAGAATAAAATCAAAAATTTTTTGTGCAATAATTAGAAAACGTTCATAGGTAAGATTCATAACATTTGAAGTTCAAAAACCACACAGAAGATGCATTTTTGTATGCAATGCTTTTTTAAATTTTTCCACTAACTTTTGTGTACACATGTTGTTACAAGTCTGCTTTTCTGCGCAAGACATTCGTTCATGAAAATTACTGGTTGTTCATGGTAGGCATGTGGGTGTATGAAACTCCAGAATTTTTAAATTAATGGAAAACTTAGAGAGCACTTACATTTCAAACATGAAGTTTTGAAAAATTTAAGTACTTGCGCCTGGAGACCACTAAACATTTTAACAATTGTCCCTTCATTTCCTTTGCACTCTTTTTTGTCAAATCGATATTGCTAATATGCCTGAATACTTCAGATGAAGAATTTTTGCTCTGTTCTGGCCATCCAGATACTTAGGTTTTTATTTTATTTCATTTTTATTTGGAACTGTTAAAATATATTCTGTACAGAGGTTGTACTGTTACGTAGGATAAGTCAAGGAATACAACATTATCTGAAAAAAGAGGAAAGCAAGAGTACTGCAGACAGTGTACTTATAAGGCATGCAGTTTGACAACATTGTTTATAATATGATAGATTTTTTTATGTAACTTGTAGCTCTAGAAATTAATTTAAATTGTATACAACATTGTTTAGGAGTATTTGTTTCAGTTGCCTCTTGAATATATGAGGGTTGTCAATGTTCTTTTTTATGTTCATTGTAAGCTTATTGTAAACCCTTATTTCAGATTGGATAACTCCTATTCACTCTACAAGCAGAGCTACTGAATCTTTCTGAAGGCTTCGCTTCTGCCTTGTATCATAATTGTGAATGTCACAACTACATTGCAAAAGCTTTTTATTGTTGGTTACAAATACACCAATGAGCAGTTATATTGATTTGTGGATATCAATATCCAAAAGTTCTTGACTAGATTCCTGCAGGATGTCTGATTTGTAACACCACTGGTCAGCGCCACAGCTGGTTTTTTGTAGTTTAAAAATCTTTTCCACTTTTGCAGCATTTCCCCAGAATATTGTACCATACAAGGTCAGAAAGTCGATAATGCAAAATATGATATCATTAGTAGCTGAATGTTTTGTGTTACTATATGCTCAGATACAGAGTGGAAAATATATTGCATTCTGAGGCTGTTCTTTTAAGATTATTCTTGTCTGTCCCAGTTTTCATGACTTGTGCTACACTTGATTTTTCTAATTTTTTTGTGCCTGTTGTTTTAGATGTCATGATTTTTCTGTGTTGTTTTTGTTTCATTATTTGACCTGTTAATTTTTTGTGGATAATGCATATTTTTGGCATTCTGCTTTATACAGTTTAAGATTTTACAATATTTAATATAATGTATTTTCAGTACCTTGCTTCTAATATCTATCTGTTCTAGGTAAAGACCTCTTTTTATGGCACATAGTATCCTAATCCCTGCTGTTATCCAATCTTCCTGCCATCTTACATTTGATCTGTCTTTCTAGAGAAGTTTCTTCAAAGTGTTTGAGAGACATGTTTAAAAATGAATTAAATTTCTTATATCTTGTGTCTTCATGGTAGACTTGTTCCCATAACTCCTGTTGTAGATTATCTCTAAAAATATTGATGCATTCATCACTCATTATTCTAACATGCCTAGCTTGGATGTTTTCATTAACTGTTTTCCTATTGATAAGTTTGACCATCGTGACCCAGCAACTCATTTAAAGCAGCCTTTATTATTACATCATTTCAGTATGTGGGGTCCAAGATATAACTGCCAACAGCAGCCTTGCTGCAGTCATCAGCCCCTTTTGGGAATCATATCATTGGGTAAAGTTGAAGCAAGACATCAGTGTTTCTGATTGTCTATGAATGCTGTTGTTTGTAGAAAATCAATGTTAAAATCGCCACATGCAATAGTCTTCCATAGTTTTATAAGGGCAGTTTATAGCTGAGTAAGGAATTTCACACCCGCCCCATTCACTGGCATTCACTGGACTGTAACCCATTAGACTTCTGTGCAACCTATCGAAAATGCACAGAATTTAGAGAAATGTGTGATCAATGCATGTGGTGCTGTCCAAATTGAGCCAGATGTAATTGAAAGAGTATGTGATGTGCTGCAAAGAAGGGCTGAAGGATGTGTCAGGATGTGTGGTAACCACATGCTGCACTTCCTGTAGCACCTGTTTCTACATAACAGATAGATAGGAATGAGAGGACAGATCAACCTGTACCTTAACAGGTACTGGTTGCAGACATAATGTTATGGAAACTTCTTTTCTAGTTTTGACTGATAGTGCCTCTCCCAGGAATATATAACACTTTTCTTAAACACCATGTATATATAGGGTGTATAGCAATTTATAGCAAAAACTGCACAGGTGTATGATAATAGAAGCAAAAATATATCAGTGAACATGGATCTGAAAATGAGACATTTGTGAGATGGTTATAAATGTGTGACTATGCGCCACCACTAGCTTACAGGATGTCATCCTGCTTAGTACACATATATTTGAAATGCAAACTTTTTGGTTAGGTTGTCACCTCACTGGATTCGAATTTCGGCCATGGTCCACTGTTAGGAAATGTGGTACATGCATTATGGGGGCACCAGTAATTTTGCTACCAATGTAAGATCACATCAAATGTGCAGTATGGTACAAAATGGGTAGGTCAAGCAGAGCCTGTACCTCAGCGCCCAAGATGACTCCCATTCACATGGTTGAAGAGCTGAAGATGGGAACTCTAAACTCTTGAGGAATGCCACAATTACCACCAACAGCTGCTGATAAAATTTCTGTATTTAATGAACAGTTCTGATCGACAAACCATCATCAGCATTCTGTATACCAGTTGAAGGTACATATCAAGAACATTACAAGATTAAACTGTCACAATCCTGTTAACTAGTCTAAATGTCAACAAAGAGCTATCAGTTATTAGTATTGTGACAGTTTAATTTTTTAGTGCTCTTTATAAAATTCAATTGGCTCTGAGCACTATGGACTTAATTTCTGAGCTCGTCAGTCCCCTAGAACTTAGAACTACTTAAATCTAACGAACCTAAGGACATCACACATGCATGCCCAAGGCAGGATTCGAACCTGTGATCGTAGCGGACGTGCGGTTCCAGACTTTAGTGCCTAGAACCGCTCAGCCACTCTGGCTGGCCAGTGCTCTTTATACTCGTATGGTATTTCAGTGGGTATTACAGGAACCTGATGATGGTCTGTGACTGAAACTGATTCTTAAACAGAGAAGTTTTACCAGTAACTGTTGACAGTAATCATGACATTCTTCAGAAACATACAAGAGTGGGGCGCCACCATCTAAAAATTCTATATTGTTTGACAAGATGATCCAGGGGTGTTTAAAATAATTTGCAACACTCTACAGAGAGACAAGTGTAGTACTAGTAATTCACCCAAATGCGAGGCTGACACTTGGAACACCTCCTTTAACAGGTATGAGTGTAAAGAAAATTTTATGACATTTTTGTTTCACCTTTAATACAGGGTGTTCCAGAATTCCCATTACAAACATCTGGGATTTGTGGATGGGAATGAGTAAATAATATATTGAACAAAAACCTGTGTCTGGAAATGTATTCTTTCCAGTATATGGCAGTTTCAATTCAGATGTTTAACTCATCAACTTCTGCTTGTGAAACTGAATTAGGCATGATGCAGTACAGTTATTAGGATAATAATTCGAAAGGACATATAATGAGACATCCATTTATCACTTAAGCACATTTGTTTGCATTAATTCTTAAACATTACATTCTGTACATACAGCATGCTGAGTTCTTTTTGTTTCAGAATAATGTAAACATGCAATGTTTAGTGTTAATACAAACAAATGTGCTTAAGTGATAAATGGCTGTTCTGTTACGTTTCATTTGGAATTGTTACTTAATAATTCAACTACTCAGTCAGAAGTGGATGAGTTAAACATCTGAACTGAAACTACTGCAGAACAGAAACGATACATTCCTGAACATGGGTTCCTATTCAAAATATGTAGTCACTCCCCTCTCAAAGTCCTAGAAATTTCTAATGAGAAGTTCTGAACACCCTGTATTTGCTTTTATTTTCTTTCTGATGCACTTATATAGTTATGAGTAGTCTACCTTGTCAACAGGCATTTTAATTTTTATCTTTCATCTCTAGCAGTGCACACTGGTTTCAACTGTTAATTTGTCTGGTTGTTTAGTAACTTTCATTGACCTATTTCTTTTGCGGTTTTCACTATCATTTCCTTTGGTATATGTTGACTTTTCTAGTCTCATTCAAAGAATCCTCTTGAATTATCTTTCTTTTACACTTAATTAACCATGTTAATAATTTCTTAATTTATTATTATTAGTTTCCTTCTTTATCATTGGATGTTCTTGTCTAGTTTCGCTCTTACCAGTCCATGGTTGCTACCATATTAAATTACTTAAAACTGAAATAATTTCTGTTTTGGTGTTTGTTAAAAAGGTGTCACCAATGAAGAACTTTTGTCTTACACAAAGTGAATAATCCTTTCTTATTTCCATTTCTCTCATCAATTCGATGACAAACTACAGCAACATCTCCTGGTTTTTTTATATAAACTTTGTCATTTAAATCCAAGATAGCCAATTTAGAGTGACAGTCCCTTGTTCATATTTTACCTCTAAATAAAATGCTTCTAATACTTCTACACAATGGCTTGAATTCAGAGTATATAGTTGCACTACTTTGTGTAACTTGTATTATTTGATACTTCTTTAACAAGCCATGCTATCCTATTTGATGAGCCCTCTATTACTCGTACCTTCTTTCTTATGTATACCTTTTTACATATACTTTCTTGCTCATGGCATGAATGAAAAATATAAC
Organism: Schistocerca piceifrons; assembly: GCF_021461385.2. NCBI lineage: Eukaryota > Metazoa > Arthropoda > Insecta > Orthoptera > Acrididae > Schistocerca > Schistocerca piceifrons. Next base: position 491,334,175 of record NC_060144.1, on the reverse strand, counting down.
ATTTTTGCTAATAAAGTGCTTACCTTATTTGAACACTGCTTTCCCCCAAAACTTACCAAGGTTAGAGCAAAGTCTACAAAGAAGCCATGGATTACTCGAGGAATAGGGGTATCTTGTAAAACAAAAAGAAAACTGTATCTGTCAATCCGAAACATTTCCAATGTTGATGCTATAGCACATTATAAGAAATACTGCAAAATATTAAAGACTGTAATACGGATGTCAAAGCAAATATATTACAAGGAAAAGATAGTCATATCAGATAACAAAATAAAGACAATATGGGATATAGTGAAGGAGGAGACCGGTAGAACCAGACATGAAGAGGAACAAATAGCATTAAGAGTAAATGATGCATTGGTGACAGATGTGTATAGTGTTGCAGAACTTTTTAACAAACATTTTATAACTGTTACTGAAAAGATGCGGTTGTCAGGTTCGGTAGATGCTGCTATGGATTACCTTAGACCAGACATTTCAAGTAACTTCCATAATATGAATTTGACCCTCACTACCCCAACAGAAATAATGTCCATCATAAAATCTTTAAAATCAAAAACATCTAGTGGGTATGATGAAATATCAACAAAGTTAATTAAAGAATGTGATTCTGAGCTAAGTAACATATTAAGCTATCTGTGTAACCAGTCGTTTATCAGTGGAATATTTCCCGAATGGCTGAAATATGCTGAAGTTAAGCCACTGTTTAAGAAGGGAGATAAAGAAATAGCATCAAATTTCCGTCCAATTTCACTGTTGCCAGCATTCTCAAAAATTTTCGAAAAAGTAATGTACAGTCGTCTTTATAACCATCTTATCTCAAATAACATACTGTCAAAGTCACAGTTTGGATTTCTAAAAGGTTCTGATATTGAGAAGGCTATCTACACTTACAGTGAAAATGTACTTAATTCATTAGACAAAAAATTGCAGGCAACTGGTATATTTTGTGATCTGTCAAAGGCATTTGACTGTGTAAATCACAATATCCTTTTAAGTAAACTAGAATATTATAGTGTAACAGGAAATGCTGCAAAATGGTTCAAATCTTATATCTCTGGCAGGAAACAAAGGGTGTTATTAGGAAAGAGACATGTATCAAGCTATCAGGCATCATCCAACTGGGAACTAATTACATGTGGGGTCCCACAAGGTTCCATTTTGGGGCCCTTACTTTTTCTTGTGTATATCAATGACCTTTCATCAGTAACATTACCAGATGCCAAGTTTGTTTTGTTTGCTGATGATACAAACATTGCAATAAATAGCAAATCAATTGTAGTCTTAGAAAGATCAGCCAATAAAATATTTGTAGACATTAATCACTGGTTCCTAGCCAATTCTTTGTCACTAAACTTTGAAAAAACACACTACATGCAGTTCAGAACTTGTAAGGGGTGTCCCAAGAGTATATGTCTAACATATGATGACAAGAAGATAGAAGAAGTGGATGGTGTTAAATTCTTGGGATTACAGCTTGATAATAAATTCAACTGGGAGGAGCACACCACAGAACTGCTGAAGCGTCTTAACAAATCTCTGTTTGCAATGCGAATTTTGTCAGACATAGGGGATATAAAAATGAAAAAGCTGGCATACTATGCTTACTTTCATTCCATAATGTCATATGGGATTATTTTCTGGGGTAATTCATCAAGCCAAGCTAAAGTTTTCCGGGCACAAAAACGTGCAGTAAGAATTATATGTGGTGTGAACTCAAGAACATCCTGCAGAAGCCTGTTTAGGGAACTAGGGATACTAACTACAGCTTCCCAATATATTTATTCCTTAATGAAATTTGTCATTAAAAATATATCACTTTTTCAAACCAACAGCTCAATTCATGGAATCAATACTAGAAATAAGAATAATCTTCACAAGGATTTAAAGTCACTTAGTCTTGTACAAAAAGGTGTGCATTATTCAGGAACACACATTTTCAATAACTTGCCAGCAGCCATAAAAAGCTTAACAACCAATGAAATTCAGTTTAAGAGAAGCCTAAAGGATTTATTGGTGGCCAACTCCTTCTACTCCATTGATGAATTTCTGAGGAAAACCAACTGATTTGTATATAAGTACAACATAACTTCTGCACAATTTCAGTGCAGTAATGTGTTCACTGAAAATTTGTGTGTGTGTGTGTGTGTGTGTGTGTGTGTAAGTATAATCTAACTTCTGCACCATTTCAGTGCAGTAATGTGTTCATTGTAAATAAGTATTACAGTAGTTGTATTACATGTTTCTTACCTTATAAATAAATATAAAACTTTTTTATTTTAAATTCAGTGCAATAGTATTTGTAAAATGACTCTTAGTGTTCATTAAAAAATGACGATCATTCCACTTGGGACCTGTGGAATGGTACATTAGCTTATTTGTTTTAGTTTAAATATTTGTCATGTATTGTTTTTTTCTGACATGTTCCACATCCTGGAGGACCTCCTCACTACGGATCAATTGGAATGAAAGTAAATCTAATCTAATCTAATCTAATCTTTCTTATGTAATAGGAACTTCATACCATTTGTCCTTCAATCTGGTTCACCTGAATGGTACAGAATGTTTCCTGAGTATAGTGCTAACAGCTATTGTCCTTTATGACATACTTCACTCAAACCAACAAAAGAACACTTGATTTTTTTCCAGTTCCTCATCGGTTTACTTAGTCTACCCCACGAGACCAAAAAATTTGGAGACTTGATTAATCAAAAGGTACAGAAAAGTTATGATGGTCCTTTTAATGTTTCAGGTGTTCTACATAGCCCTCTTCATTTGAGTACAGTGCACAGAACGTTCAAATAACCATGTGAAATTGCCAAAAAAGACCTTCATTGGGTTGTTGCTCAACTCGCACATTACACTGGCTTAAACACTTTTGGATTAAAGGAGTCCATTCACCAAAACATGGAAGCTAGCAAGTTTCTTTCTTTTTTGTGTGTCTATCAACAACTTAACGCTTTTTGGTAAGTGGTCTCCTTTAATCCAAAAATATTTAAATTCTACAAGAACTTTCCTACAATATTTACATTGGCTTAAATGTCAGTTAAGTTGTTGAAACATTGATCCTTCGTGTGAATTTCTGTACTTTGTCACTTTGTGGTAGGTTCATATTGATAACACAAAGTCTCTCCATCCATGATGACGTTTTCCGGAAAAGAGTTTCTGCACTTTGCATTGCAATGAAGTAGCAGCAGGTGTCGATGCATTATTATTTCCGGTCAGCAGTCAAAGTGTGTGGGACAAATTTTCTATGTATACAACTGGTCAATGCGAGTTGTGCCATCACAGTGTTCACACACTATGGTTGTGTGTACACTGCTTAACACTAACCCCTCACAACTGACTCATCGTCTGTCATTTATATATGTTAGTTGAAGCTGCTGCCATAATTACTGCACTGACATCTCTTGTACACCAGGAATAAAATCAGTCTCGGGACTTTTTGGGTGAATGGAGCATGGTCACCTGCAAGTTACTGGCTGTTATACGTACAGATATACAGAGGTCTGGCATATCCAGCATTAGTAGGTTCTGTAAAGGTAGTGTTAAGGCAGTCCACTCCACGAGATCTGATAATTAGGGGACAGATCTAAAATTTTTTAGATCTTAAGCACAATGGCCACACTTGCTTCAGAATGGTTTGGCATTGTAAATTTTTAGGTCACTCCTTATATGGGGAACTGATGCCTTTGGCTGGCTGGTTCACTAGAGCATAGACGCTCATGTGAGTGCAGGCTTTCTCGGCGAATTTCGTTTATTAAGTATTCACGGGTTGTCAGCCGAGTAGCGTCGTCGTCTCGTAGCAACGTTTCGATGGAATGCGTCTCCATCATCTTCAGGTGAAGCGTCGGGACATCGTCGGTCGCGGGTTTATATCTCTGCTGGACCAGTCTCTGCTTCCCGCTGCCGGCCAATCACGCGCCCGCGGAATCGACCGATATGCCTGGATCGGCCGGCGGTGGTGGTGGTGGGGGTGGGGGTGGGGGTGGGGGGGGGGGGGAGGTACGCGTGCGCGTGGTTCGCGTCCTGGCGTCCGTATTTGTCTGCTCCGTCCGTGGCCCTTGGTGGAACGGAACATTCTTTCTGATTTCCCTGATTGCAGGCTCCCAGGCTGTGCTGAGATGGTAGCCACTGTCGCGGTTGATTAGGTTGCCGTGTAACCGTATTTCTATGGACTCTTTGATTACTGAGTCCCAAAAACCGTTTGTACTGCATATTTTCTTTGTGTACTCGAAATCGAAGGTGTGCTTCTCGTCAATTCTATGTTCCGCCACAGCAGATTTGTTGGTCTGACCCAAGCGTCTGTGGCGCTGTGAGATGCAGCGCTGCGTCTCTCCTATATATTGCATCCCACATTCGCATCCGATCTTGTACACACCTGGTGTCGTCAGACCTACTGGATCCTTGGTTGAACCGAGAAGGTCTTTAATTTTTCCTGCTGTGCGGAAAACGGACATCACTTTATGTTTCTTGAGAATTCTCGCGATCTTAGACGTCGGAGGACCCGCATATGGCAAGAACGCGCAGCCCATTGCTTCGTCTTCATCTGGTCTCTCTTCTCTCTTCTTGTGATCGGTCTTCAGAGCTCTCCTTATTTGTGTCTCACTGTATCCATTTTTCTTGAAGGTGTCCTTTAGGTGTTGCAATTCTCCTGGCAAACTTTCCTTATCGCAGATAGACCTGGCCCTGTGCACCAAGGTTTTGAGTACAGCATTACGTTGCGCAGGGTGGGGGATATTGGCGTTAAGATAGAGGTCTGTGTGTGTTTTCTTTCTATACACTGCATGTCCCAGCGTGCCGTCCATCTTTCTTGTGATCAGAATATCCAGAAAGGGTAAGCTTCTGTTCTCTTTTATCTCAATGGTAAATTTGATATTTCCATGTATGCTATTGAGGTCTTGATGGAACTCTAGCAGTTTGTCCCTGCCATGTGGCCAAACTACAAAGGTATCGTCAACATACCTGTAGAATGCTTTTTGCTTGTGTTTAGCAGTGTCCAGTATAGGTCGGCTATGCTTGGTGCTAGGGGGGAGACCATAGCTACACCATCTATCTGTTCGTAGAACTTCCCACCACACTTGATATAGGTGGTGGTTAGAACATGGCGACGATAACCTAATCAACCGCGACAGTGGCTACCATCTCAGCACAGCCTGGGAGCCTACAATCAGGAAAATCAGAGAAGAACGTACCGTTCCACCAAGGGCCGCGGACGGAGCAGACAGAGACGGGTTTTAGATGACACAGAAACTTGGGCCCATCGCTGGCGCATCACCATCAACTCGGAGAAGATGCACGCAATGCTGATTACCCACAGGCTCGGAAGGCGCGAACCTCCTCAACGTCTCCCCCTCCACCTTCACCTAAATGGAACCCAACTCCCCTGGCGCAGAACCGCCAAGTACCTTGGCGTAACCTTGGACTCTCGTCTTACGTGGAAACCCCACATAGACGAGGTCCACAGGAAGGCCTGCGCCAGAATGTCCATCCTATATCGTATCCTATCCTGAACACAACCAGTAGCAGTAAATGTGTACCAGGCCCTGCTCCAGCCAGTAATGGAGTATGCGTGCCCTGTCTGGGGATACGCGGCAAAGCAGCACCTGGACAAACTCCAGAGGCTGCAGAACCGCGCCCTCAGAAGGGCACTGCACCTACCTCTTGGATTCCCCACAGACGACTTGCACGCCGCAGCCGAAATCCCAATCCTGAGAGAGCGTTTCCAGGATCTGGCAAGGGCCTTCTATGAGGGTTCTTCCAGATCCGGAAACGCACTCATCCACTCCCTAGGTCGGTATGACATGTCCCGCAATAAGCACAAGCGCCCTATGACGATCTTCGACGACTAAGTCGAAGAGAAAATCCCAACACCCAATCCATCATCCTGTTCCTTCCCATATGACACCAAACTTCTCGCCTACCTCAGGCAAATACCAGACACACTCACAACAATCATCACAAATCACAGACACCAAAAACTATAGAAAAATCACACACACACGTTCACAGGGGAGTAAAAGCCGAAAGACTACAGACTCCCCCTTACACTTCCCCAAAGAGGGGAAAGTAACAGATGAGAGCAGCAGGTGTCCCGACACTTTGCCTGAAGATGATGGAGACGCATTCCATCGAAACGTTGCTACGAGACGACGATGCTACTTGGCTGGCAACCCGTGAAGACTTCATATATGAAATTCGCCGAGAAAGCCTGCACTCACATATAACATACCTCTACGAGGGAGGATATACATCGCAGTTACAAGACGCTGCAGAAGCTACGGAGCAAGAAGGGGAAGCTGCTCAGCAGGTTGGTCTTCTTACTCCGATGTTGGGATAAAGCAGTGATGCCTAAGTTCGCCATCTTCCGGCATCCTGTCAATACCAACAGGACGAGACACATCTTACGACGTGCGAGCGCGGTCCTAGTACGAGAACACATCAGGGTCACAAGACTGGAACTCGGCAAGAACGCTAGAAGCCTGCTTTCTCTACACCTCCGATTGGCTTCCTGTCTCCCAGAACACACCTGGGACTGGATAGCAGGTAATACCTTTGCCAATGGCGAATGGTCCAAGAAGAAAGCCACCAAAAGGCAGTGCAAGAAATTCCTTCGACTTCCGAAAGTGCGACAACAGAAAGAAAAATCATCTCCCAACAAGGTGGTCATTAATCTAACAAGTAAGGAACTAGATGCGCCAACACAAGAGGTGCTGTCCAAGGGCCTAAACTTCGGCCTGTTTCCGAGCACCCTGCCGAAACGGGACATCATAAGTGGGGTATAGCAAGCCATAAGGAGACTATCTGAAGGAGCGGCAGAAGAAGTAAGAAGAGACGTCTGCAGAGTACTAGACGAAACAAAGACGCCGAAGAATAACATTTCGGCGGCAGAACGAAAGGCGCTACAAGCACTCAGAGAGGACCAGGACACAGTGGTCTTGGCAGTGGACAAAGGCAACGCCACAGTGCTGCTTAAATCAGAAGACTATTGGCAGAAAATCGACGCCCTCCTGCAAGATCCTGCCTATAAAAGACTAAGGAAAGACCCCACCACAACAGTGACCCGCAAGACCGTTGAGATGCTCAACAACTCGAGACTGGAGAAGAATATCATCAGGAAGCTGTACCCGAGGGCACCGGCACCACCACGTCTCTATGGCCTCCCAGAGGTCCACAAAGAAGGTGTCCCATTACGACCTATTTTAAACACTATTAACTCGCCGACATATGGTATTCCTAAGCATTTATCACAGATGCTAAAACCCGTGATGGGTTACGGTCCACACCATGTGAAAAACTCGGCTGAGTTTGTGGAAGTACTACAGGGAATGCGGCTGGAAAATGAAGACCTACTAGTCAGTTTCGGTGTGACATCCTTATTCACAAGAGTACCAATAGAAGACTCCCTGGCTTTACTTGAAGAACACTTTGAGGAGGATATCATCAAGCTCTTTCGCCATGTTCTAACCACCACCGATTTCAAGTGTGGTGGGAAGTTCTATGAACAGACAGATGGTGTAGCAATGGGCTCCCCCCTAGCACCAGGCATAGCCGACTTATACATGAAGCACTTCGAAAAGCTAGCACTGGACACTGCTAAACGCAAGCCAAAATCCTTCTACAGGTACGTTGACGATACCTTTGTAGTTTGGCCTCATGGCAGGGACAAACTGTTAGAATGCCATCAACACCTCAATAGCATACATGGAAATATCAAATTTACCATGGAGACAGAAGAGAACAGAAGCTTACCCTCTCTGGATACCCTGATCACAAAAAACATGGACAGCACGCTGGGACATGCAGTGTATAGAAAGAAAACACACACGGACCCCTATCACTAGGAGGATCGCAGGGTTCGTGGCCGCAAGGACAATCAACAGAATGGCCTCCGACCACAACCCAGTGATTCTGGAGGTCGATGTGGGAGAATGGGTAGCACTCCCACGGTACCAGACGTCGTTCAAACGAACAGACTGGGAGCGATACCAAGAAACTGTCGCCTCTGATATCGCTCGCGCTCCGCCACCCACTGCTGAAACAGTAGAACAAGCGCTACAAGACCTAACAGGCACCATATTGCAGGCAGCGGAAGAAGCCACCCCTCCACAAAGGGATGGCCCACCGCCGCAAATACAGCTCCCGGAACACTTGCTAGCTCAAATTCGACACAAGAACAGAGTAGCAAAAGAGTGGAAGATCACCAGAAATCAGGCCACAAGGAGGCTGCTCAATCGTCTACAGAGAGAGCTGAAGGTAGCGCTCAATGAGCACAGAAACCAGCAATGGCAAAACCGCCTCACAGCTCTCAAAGTAGACGATCATACACTATGGCAAGCGACAAAACAGTTTACAAAACGATGCGCTAGGATGCCGCCACTGCATGGCGAGCGGGGACTGGTCTACAGCCATGCTGGAAAGGCCAACGCCCTCGCCGACTCCTTCGAGAAGCAGTTCCAAGCGGCAGAACCCCAGGATGAAGAGCATGAAGAGGTAGTCAGTCGTCAACTGGCCGTCTTCCTCAATGCCGAGGAGGACCCAGAGGACGAACCCATACTTTTTGCCCCCGAGGACGTGGCAAGAGTAATCAGGTCCCTCCCTACAAAAAAGGCGCCAGGGCACGGCAGTGTCACAAACCAGTTAGTCAAAAAACTCCCACCCACAGCGATCACACACCTCGCGAACGTCCTCAACGAGATTACTCGTTCCCGTGTATTCCCAGCTTGCTGGAAACATGCGGAAGTGGTCGCGATACACAAACCAGGGAAAGACCCTCTATTCCCGCAGCACTACATGCCGATTAGCCTCTTGCCAACTCTCAGCAAGATCTATGAGCGCCTCCTGCTAAGACCCATACAAGAACATATTACCAGAGAGCAAATTCTGCCGGATTTCCAATTTGGGTTCCGGCAGAACCACTCTGCCCCACAACAGGTCATGAGAATGGTTGAAGCAGCCACAGAGGGCTTCAACCACAGAGGCTACTGCGGGATAGTGCTACTAGATGTAGCCAAAGCCTTTGATTCAGTATGGCATAGAGGGCTACTCTACAAGTTGTACACACAAGCGTTTCCCGGGAGCATAGTTCAGCTCATTAAGAGCTATCTCACGAATAGGACTTTCTCCGTCAAAGTAGAAACAGCCACCTCCACCAGAAGGCGTATTCGTGCCGGGGTGCCGCAGGGATCGGTCCTGGGGCCCGTATTGTACAGTTTGTACACTGCGGACACTCCAACGGCCCCCCTGGTGCACACGGCGCAGTACGCTGACGATACAGCCTTCTACACGAGAAACGCGAACAAGGACCTGGTCATCCATAGGCTACAAAAGGTTTTAGATGACACAGAAACTTGGGCCCGTCGCTGGCGCATCACGATCAACTCCGAGAAGACGCAGGCAATGCTGATTATCCGCAGGCTCGGAAGGCGCGAACCTCCTCAACGTCCCCCCCTCCACTTTCACCTAAATGGAATCCCACTCCCCTGGCGCAGAACCGCCAAGTACCTTGGCGTAACCTTGGACTCTCGTCTTATGTGGAAACCCCTCATAGACGAGGTCCACAGGAAGGTCTGCGCCAGAATGTCCATCCTATACCCTATCCTGAACACAAACAGCTCCCTTCCCTGCCCAGTAGCAGTAAATGTTTACCAGGCCCTGATCCGGCCAGTAATGGAGTATGCGTGCCCCGTCTGGGGATACGCGGCGAAGCAGCACCTGGACAAACTCCAGAGGCTGCAGAACTGCGCCCTCAGAAGGGCACTGCGCCTACCTCTTGGATTCCCCACAGACGACTTGCACGCCGCAGCCGAAATCCCACTCCTGAGAGAGCGGTTCCAGGATCTGGCAAGGGCCTTCTATGAGGGTTCTTCCAGATCCGGAAACGCGCTCATCCACTCCCTAGGTCGGTACGACATGTCCCGCGATAAGCATAAGCGCCCTATGACGATCTTCGACGATTAAGTCGAAGAGAAAATCCCAATACCCAATCCCTAATCCAGTTCCTTCCCATATAACACCAATCTTCTCGCCTACCTCAGGCAAGTACTAGAATCACTCACAACAAACATCACAAGTCACAGACACCAAAAAACTATAGAAAAATCACACACACACGTTCACAGGGGAGTAAAAGCCGAAAGGCTACAAACTCCCCCACACACACTTCCCCAAAGAGGGGAAAGTAACAGATGTGAGCAGCAGGTGTCCCGATTCAACGGCTGAAAAGGGACGCCAGCATGCCCTCAAACAGCCCGCGCCCTCCTCCATCAGAGGAGGGAATTAAAAGTGCAAAAAAAAAAAAAAAAAAAAAAGGTGTCCCGACACTTCGCCTGAAGATGATGGAGACGCATTCCATCGAAACATTGCTACGATACGATGATGATGATGTTACTCGGCTAACAACTCGTGAAGACTTCATACATAGACGCTCATGTTGCTGGTACTGGTCCGTCTTCAGTATTTCATTTCCCTGGTGCCACTCATGCTTGGGAGGCTTTCCTCGATCTGCTGCCTGGGGAGACATCTGATGAGGGACTATAGTCGAGTAGGAGTTAGATGATCCCTGACAGATGACAGTGCTATTGGCATCTTCCATCTTCATTTTGCTACAGGCGAAAAGGATAGCAGTCTATAGAGCACCAGCAAAACTGAGTCGTTGCCATAGAGACATTTAGAAAATCGCGTTGCGTGATTAGCTGAGGATAGGTGCGTGAAGCAGCTGCACCCAGGCTTCTTCAAATGTCTGGGAGCTTATTACACCGACCTTACTACAGCACCCACTGTGGTTGGTATCAGTATCAGTATATAGGTGCCCCTCCCAAGAGACGTCAGGCGCATTTTCTCTGATGTTTCAGCAGAAATTCGCAACTTCGCATTTGCTATGTGTAGCTGGAGTTAGCCCAAACAAGCACTGCTCATCACGTCGTCCATGCGAAGCCTATTGTTTGCGATAAAGCGTCGATTTTTAAATGAGTCTAGTGCGATATTCGTTTTGTCGACACTTAGCAGAAGCAGTAAAACAAGAAAAATAAAGTGTACTACAGCAGCGACCGCTCTCACCCGCTCTGCTACCGCCATGCACCAGCGCTGCTCAGTCGCTGTTGGAGTTTCTTGTTATTCTCCATGTATTACTGTCCCTGTTAATACATATCGGTAAAACGAATATCGCATTATCCTAATTTGTGACTGCTCTATCGAATGGGGATGTAATGGGAAACAAACTGACACTCTCAGTCAACACTGTACTTTGCTTCAAAAGCATCATTAGCAGCCATGTCTCCGCAATATCCTTTCTTTCAGGAGTGCTAGTTCTGCAAGGTTCGCTGGAGAGCTTCTGTAAAGTTTGGAAGGTAGGAGACGAGGTACTGGGAGAAGTAAAGCTGTGAGGACGGGGCGTGAGTCGTGCTTGGGTAGCTCAGTTGGTAGAGCACTTGCCCGCGAAAGGCAAAGGTCCCGAGTTCGAGTCTCGGTCCGGCACACATTTTCAATCTGCCAGGAAGTTTCATCATTAGCAGTATTTGTTTCGGCTGACACCAGCTTTTTGTTTTTTTGTTTTAAAGATATCATTATTCTGACTGGTTTGATGCAGCCTGCAACAAATTCCTCTCCTGTCTCAACCTTTTCATCTCAGAGTATCACCTACTTCCTCGTCCACCTCTGTACACAGTGATAGCAGTACTGCCTACCACGCAAGGGGGCCCGGGTTCGATTCCCGGCAGGGGACTGGCTATTGTTTGTCCTTCATCATCACTTTCATCATAACTGACTCACAGTCGCCAAAGTGGGGTCAACTTAAAAAGACTTGCAATACAGTTGCCGAAGCTCGAAGTGGATATCCCGGCCAATAAATGCCATATGATCATTTCATTTCACCTATGTCCTCAATTATTTGCTGGATCTATTCCAACATATGTCTTCCTCTACAGTTTTTACCTCTAAAGCTCCCACTAGAACCATGGAAGTCATTGCCTTATGTCACAACCGATGTCCTATCATCCTGTCCCTTCTTCTTGTCGGTTTTTTCCACACATTCCTTTCCTAGCCAATTCTGCAGAGGACCCCCTCATTCCTTATCTTATCATCCACCCAATTTCCAATGTTCTACTATAGCACCACATGTCATATGCTTCAATTTTCTTCTGTTCCTGTTCTCCCACATTCTATGTTTCACTATGATATAATAGTGTGCTCCAAACGTAAATTCTCAGAAATTTCTTCCACAAATTAAGGACTATGTTTCATACTAGTAGATTCCTCTCCGACAGGAATATTCTTTTTGTCAGCAGTAGTCACGCTACACATTGCAAAAACGAAATTGCAGATATCTGCCGAAACACCAGAGAAAATGCGCTGAGGACTCTTAGGAGTGGGTACTCAGTTTAAGGAAAGATAATGCAATGTGTTTCTCATTCAAAAATCGAATTTCAATTTTCGCTATTTGCGTAAAGTCCGTTTATGCTATCTATAAGAAGTAGAAACATCTGCCAGCACAGTGGTGATAGGATCATAGTCCGTCGATGCTATGGTTTATCGTTTTGCAACGTTGCTGCTTGCGTTGGGCCAGGTCCAATGACTGTCAGATGGAAGTGTTATTGTAGACCATGTCACATATCTGGAGACAGGAATGGTCTTTTCGCCAACAAGACAAATATCCACACAGATAGTGGACAATGTCTGGAGCAGCACGGACTATCATCATGACAGCCATTTGTGTGGCTTTCCTTGATGCGGCATCAAAGAGGAGCGCGCCAACAGTGATGCGCCCAGTGACTACTGTGGAATCAGGAATGACACCACACCATCTTTTCAGACAAGTCCCTGTTCTGTGTGCAGCATCACGAAGGATCTATGTTGGACCCAACGGTTTCAGATTACTTTCGCCGTTATCATTTGCGGTAGCACCTGGCATGATGGTATGGCATGCCACTGGGTACACAACATGGCCACCTGTGGTTTGTATAACTGGTAATTTGGACAGTAGGTATTATATTTCTGATGTGTAAAGGCTAGTGGTTGCGATCAATCTTAGAGGTCGCGGTGACATAATCTTTCAAGAAGATAACACAGCACTGCATGTTGCCCACACTGACCGGCACTACCTTGATCAGAGGATGGGCTACTGTTATCTTTGTGAGTTTGTTCTCCACAATTCTCACCCACTGAAAACGCCTAGAAAAGGATTGTAAAGAGAATGGTATGCCACCACTCGCCAATACTGTGACTAACTTTTGCATAGGATTTAAGCAGCATGTAGTGACACATCCATGTATGACACCAAAGCACAGTTTGACTCGATGTCCAGCAGCGTTAGAAGCATTGTCGATGGCAGAGGTGGCAGCTGTGTGTGTTATATTTCACGTCCTGTAGGGCCCCTAATCAACTAAAAATTGGTCATGCATTCTACCTACTGTGGTATCATGTATCGATATCACCAAACAAGGGTCAAAGTTGGCAAAGGAATTGCAAGTTTCTGTTCCGCGCCATTAGCGTCGCATGGGTCAGTGATGCGCACCCACTGAGCCATGCCTCCAGCGGTTCTGGACTATGAGCGCCCTCTGCTGCCAAAATAGAGGGTGGCCAGTGGCAGCCTCTCGACCCACTTGTACTTGGAGCCTCTTCAATATGACACCATCACCTGTGCTTAGTACAGTGAGCAGCTTCTTGTTGACATTGTGATAGGTGGACTCTGTTTCTTGCTGCATTATTTGTAGTGAGCCTTTGTATTCTTGGAGAAAAACAAGTGAAGTATATCTTCTGATTACTGTGTTCAGTTGTTCGCTAATCATTTCTACTTCTGTCAAGCTTTCCTAAGATGATAGTTGCCACACCACTCTGTAACCCATCTCTCCTTATTGTTGTGTACCAAGTCATACACAACACCTACTATATTGGACAAGCACAATAAGCAAACTTTCGTTGCTTGCTATCTGTTCTAGTGTTGCATTTTCAGTGTCAAGTATTTTATATGTTTATGTATGTTCCAGCACAGCTCTGGAACACCAGTTGCAAGAATTCTTTGGGCAGTCATATTGCAAAGGATTATTGTGATGTTGTACAAGAACTATTGAGATCATATAATATTATGGAATGGAATATGTCACTTAAATTACATTTCTTAAATTATCTTTTGGGCTTCTTCACGTGTAACCTTGGTACAGTTAATGATGAACATGGAGGATGGTTTCAGCAGAACATTTCTCAAATACGAAGGTGTGCTTAAAACTAATGCATTCGAATTTTGTATGTGAAAACTCTTGAAGCTTTTCAAATAAAAGCAACTTTACTAACATTCTACATATTTATACAATAAAAATCCGATTCAGTTGCCAGTAATATCTTAATTTATTGAATGAGTGGTTTTGAAGCATACAGCTTCATCTTCAGGGGCCACCAAATAGTTATGGAAACTTAAGTGTGTAATGGTCAGACAAGTCAGTTCACCGACTGTTATATAAAGCCGTTGTCATAGCACAGGCAATGTATCAAGGAAACCAGAAAGGATTTTCTTAGATATGATTCTTTACTTTTCTCTTATGTTACTTATTTCTTTGATTCTTATTCTTGCCTTTAGCTTTATGTTTCAATAGGGAATTTTGAATTCAGCATTTAAATATGCCACCAGTAATCACTGATTCCAAATATGTATGCAAGTTCATTTATTTTTGTGGAGAAAAGTGACTTGGCTTTGGGTCACTTCAAACACTATCACTTCAAATGCCAGCTACTAGTCAAACACAAGGGAAACTGTTAAACAAACATCATTTGAAGATCACAAGGCAGAAGCTAACAGGCTTTACAGAAACTTAAAGTTCATTAACAGCCAACAGATCAATTTAGAGACATATCATATTCAATCAATTTAAGTAGCTTTCCTTGACTGAGTTGCATTGGTAGTCACCCTTGATCAAGAATAGATTTGAGCAGCTTGCTGAGGTAAGACAGCAATGAGCTGGGAGGCCTATGCTGCTACACCATGATATAATGTCTTTTTCAGGTTGCCAATAAATGTACTAAGGCGTTAAAAATCTGTTACTCTTAAACGAAAAGATTGTGACTGAGTTTTGACATCAGAAGTTTAAGGCACTAAATATCTGCAATTTCCATAGACTTTTTTTCATAGATTTTTCGACAGCTGTTACATAAAGTACTGTCATGAAATTAGTAATCATGATTAGTAAAAATATGACTGTTACAAGAGGATTAACATAAGAGGAATGATAGTTGATATTCACATTCATTGCAGATGTGATTTAACATAAAAGTTACTATGTTTTGATCTACAGTGACTGTTATTTACAATTTGGGCCACTGAATATTGATCTGGCATTCATGTTTTAACTAGTGTTATCAATATTTATCAGCATAAAAGTAACAGTTACTAAAAACTTATGTTATTGTTTTGAAAATCTCGAATTTCCTGCTAAATCAAACTAATTTACTTTATTGTTACCATATTAGTGTCAGTGTAATACCTTGTCTGAAATAATTACACACACACACACACACACACACACACACACACACACACACACGCATACACATACACACATATATATATATATATAATCAATATAGAGATCTTATTATATTACACAAATTTCTTCAGCCATTAACCACTAAGATTGAAGTATATGTTATTTTAAAATCAAATTTATTTTGAGATATTTTTAGTTATTTTGTTCACATGTTCAACAAGCCAAATAACTTCCATTATACAATAATATTTTCTGGTATTATACTGGAAGGTTAGATTCGACTACAGTAAAATATTCTTGTAGTTTGAAATTAGAGATTAAAATCGTCTTTCATACAGTAAAGTAAAAACTATTTATAATGAGAAATAAAATTATTCATGTTGAATCAAATGATTAAAATACCCAAAGATCCATTACCACTTCAAGAATGGATTGAGAACAGATTTTTTTCTTTTTTTTAGAAGTACATCACTGCAAAAGAAAAAGTCTTAGAGCTGTAATGTTTTATGAAACAGTTAACATCTTTCTTTGACACCAGAAGCACTATGAATATCCAATGTTGTGAATAACAATTTTGTATTTCCATATCAACAAGTGCTAGCTTTACACAATGTCTGTTTCTGACCTTAGATTATTTGTGCAGAAAAATACTTAAATCTTTCTCTTTGTGAGACGTGAAAAATGTCCCTATTTAACACGTTATAACACGGAAACTAATTACTGTACAAGTGCCAAATTTGGTAACATTAATGTCAAGGGCACAGGTAAAGAAATAATGCAGAATCAATTCAATTGAAATACTTTTAATTTGCTGCTATGGCACGTCATACCATTACATAGCAGCACCACTACTGCTACAAAATGGACTCAATATGGGCCCGTTAGTGTCCAGAAGAGTCTGAAAGTGCAGCACTGCATTCTGCACAGCAGAACGAAGCATGTCCATATGTATGCTGGCTACCTCTCTTCATATGCTGCACTTTAGATAAGCACATGTGTGAATGTTCATCTGGTCCCTGTCTTCCAGGTAGCCCCACAACCAGAAATCACAGGGAGCGATTTCAGGTGCATGTGCTAGGCAAGCATTTGGAAACGATTGGCTAATAAGTCGATTGTTTCCAAATGTGTTTTGGAGAAATAGGTGAACTTCACGAGCAATGATCAGTGGGGTCCCATCTTGCACGAGATGTGTTGAGTTCAATGCGTCTCTCTTCTTTAGAGCGGATATGACATGCTGGTGAGGCATATTACAGTAGCGCTGCCCAGTCACACTGCACGTATTTGGTCCTTGAGAGCCAACCTGTTCAAAGAAGAATGGGACAATGATGAATGTGACCATGAAGCCACTCCATACAGTGACACATTCGCATACAGAGAACTTCATGCACAGTGACTGGAGGTGGAGATCCCCACACTTACCAATGCTGTGAGTTCACCTCATCCATTAGAGAAAAATGAGCTTCGTCTATCCACAGGCTGGTCCATGGCCAGCCCTCGTCAACTTCAATCCTTGCGAGAAAGTGGAGAAGTCAACACTTTGTTGTGTGTCCTGTGGTGCAAGCAGCTGTACAATATGGATCTTGTATGGATACCATCTGATAATGGTTCAAAGCACCATCGGTACTGTGGACCGTGG
This sequence comes from Schistocerca piceifrons, assembly GCF_021461385.2. Lineage (NCBI taxonomy): Eukaryota > Metazoa > Arthropoda > Insecta > Orthoptera > Acrididae > Schistocerca > Schistocerca piceifrons. The sequence goes on along the minus strand of NC_060144.1, from coordinate 491,317,066 downwards.
GATGTTCTACTGTCGTGACACAGCACATGCACTGCCTGTCAATTGAGAATTGCCCGCAGCGTTGTCTGCCATAGCAACGGCGATTTCATCAACCACATGTGGTGCAACCGATCGTCGGACTCTTCCCAGAGCGACCCCCGGTTCCTGAGGGGATTCAAACTTCTTCGTCATGCTCCACACAGAAGGTGGGGAAAGAGGACCCTTCCGTAATCCTTTCAGCCTGCGATATTCCCGAAGTGCAGCTGCAGCATTACTGTTGGTTTGATAATAGAGCTTCACCGGTAACAACCTAATCCTTTTGTCCAAGCTCGTGCTGACATGTCAACAAATGCACTGTGACTGGTATCGTGTGTGAGACTGTGAATAACGATGACTGATCACGGTACCTGGTGGCCATATTTGGAACTGGACTGTGGCACTGTGATGCATGGAAATCATACACCTCATATTCTGAACATTAATACTAGTAAGTTTGGTACTTGTACGTTAATTAGTTTCCATGTTATAAAGTGTTAAATAGGGACAGTTTAGTTATAACCACTCAGTAAACGTGGTGTCTCTCCTAAGCGTCGTCAGGAACATTTTCTCTGGTATTTCGGCAGAAATTTTCTATTTTGTTTGTGCAAGTGCAGGTGGAGTTGGCCCAAGCAAATACAGCTCGTAAAGTATTTCATGCGACACTCAGTGGCGACAAAAAACGTCGGTTTGTTTCTAGTTACAAAGAAAATTTTTCAATCGGAATAATACATCACAGTCTATACAGCAGTCCGAGATTAGTCTAGTCCGATATTCTCTTTATCGATGTGCACTAATATCGACAATAAAACACGAAGAATAGCCAGTACTGCTGCAGGAGCTGATCAGGGCTTCTACATGGTGGTCGCAGTCAGCACAGGCCAGGGCAGTTCTTGTCGGTGCTGGAGTACTGGTTACTCTTCGTCTTTTAATGTCCCTACTAACGGATATCGATAAAACGAATATCACGTTAGATTAATTAGGGACCGTTCTACCAACTGGGGAACGTAAAATTCCACTTTTAAAATAATTTTGTTTGTATCAGGACACGAATCGACGCTTTCCGTCGTCACTGAGAGTCGCATGAAAGACGTAATGAGCAATATACACGGTGAATTAAAATTCTCGCACTCGGACTTCGCACCTTGATTCCTAACATGTTAGCAACAAAAAAATATCTTTCGCAAAATTTCGTCCTGCGCGTTTTGGGATCCTTTGTTGATACGGGCATGTTATTTAAGATTCGTTACGAGTGCCTAACCCTCCCGAGGAGCAGAGGGGTTTTAGGTCTTTGTCATGTTCAGAACAGAGCGAAGGCCCTGTTCGTCAGCTGTCACCTGCAACTGTGGCGACGAAGTCCGGCGTGCCTCACAAGTCTGTTACTGGAGGCCTTACGACCAGTCTCACTCGCACCCCCTTGATGATATCGGACATCCCAGCACCTTTCTTCTACATTATCCAATTCTTCCTTCAATTAAGCTACATCCGCACCGCACTACTACCCACACGCTTGATGATGACGAGGGCGATATATGCTGCCATGCAAATGAACAGGATGCCGAATGTGACTGAAAGCAAACACCCCACTACAAAGTGGCGTGCAGTGTGGCGGGCAGTGAATGCCACCACCCTTGATGCTGACGTGCAATCTGCATGGTACGTAACTGTTAATGGGAAACAGCTGTGCCAGTCCCGCCTACATCACATCCACCTCGGCGACTCACCCTTGTGTGCCACATGACAAGTGATTGACACGGATGAACATCGTTTCGAACGCGGGTCGGCAAAGGACGTTTGGTATTTGGTGCGTCAGATATTGGCTTTTCTCACATGCAGTACTCCCGACAGGATAACTACCCGATCACTTCTTTTCCCCGATGAGATGTGTTTCCCAAGAGCAAAAACGAACTATGTGAAGTGGATTAGCGGCGACGCTGTTCACCACCTGTTTGGTAATGGCGAAAAGACAGTACCCGATTCTTGGTATTGCCTCAACGGACGACATTGTGCGATCGTCAAGAACCCAAAATATCGGCAATATTTTTCTAATTTTCTTTGGAACGCATTCCATAATCCGCCTCGCAGCTGAATTATCGATGACATGAGAAGATAACCATAGCACCTCTTTCCAGTTCCTTATTTTTATGAGATTGAACAAACAACGGAAACAACGCAGCAACGAGACGACAGTCATCGAAAAATTCGCAGCGGGCTATAGTATGGAGCATCATCCTTTGTCGTAATGGGACGACTTCCTATTATTCTGTTTATGTAGCCGAAGAGGAACGGCTTTCCTTTAATCCATTTGTACAAAAATAAAATAAAAAAGCAGAAAAACAAACTTTCCAAAATCTATTTTTCTTTTTCTTCATTTTTTTGTGAAAAAAAAAAGAAATGGATAGCGATTTGGGCTGGGATGCAGGAGGTCGAGGGTTCGATTCTGGATTCAGGCTTATTTGTTTTTGTTTGTTAAAAGTAGTCTGCGGGGTACGACATCTGGCGTCTTAGTCGTTATGTAGCGATTACAGTGGGTCTTCTACAAAAACATTTACAGTTACGTACTACGAACACAGAAATGGGGATACAATCGTCTTCATTAGTCAGCTTTTAAAGAAACCTTTTGCATATCCTAGACGTGAATTGTTTCGCACCACTGCATCTACTAGATTCCAAACTTGTTTTGTGTACACCATCCCCCAATGATCCCATCGATTAATAATAAATATTATACTTCAGGTCCGTTACATTTCGTCAGGACCTTACGTCACCAGTAGGGCTAGCAACGTGCTTTGGAAATAATTTAGATGGGCCCATTCGGGGAGAGTACACAGAAAACAGGTTTGGAATCAAGTAGATGGGAGTAGCACGGAACAGATCGCATCCACTACGTGGAAAAGGCTGCTCTATAAACTGACCAATGAAAACGATCGTACTTCCATTTCTATGTTCGTGGTATGTAACTGCAAATATTTTGTAGAATACCCATTGCAACCGCCGTATGACGATTAAGACGCCAGACATCTTACCACGCAGACTATTTTGAGCAAATGAAAACAAATAAGTTTCGATCCGCAATCGAACCCTCGACCTCTTGCATGCTAACCGAGAACTGTATATACGGCACAGCACTACACTGCCTGCAGACAGAGGTAGTTACCGTGCATGTGATTACTGTGTTGCCAGACTGCCAATCTTTAACGTCCACTTACTGCTCGAAATATGCAAAGGATGAAATTTTGTGAGAGACATTTTTCTATTGCCAGTATGAGAGGAATCGCGCTGCGACCTGCGCGAATTTTTCTTCAACCTGTGTCTTTGGACTGGCTTCAGCTGCACATTGCAAAAACTAAATTGCAAATATTAGCCGAAACAAAAGAGGAAATGCGTTTGAACACTCTTTGGAGAGACCCCCGTTGTTGCTTCTCAGTGTCCTGAATTAACTTTTCTTGATATAACTGGAGGAGTATTTATGCTGGTCTATCTTTGATATTTGACTGTGTTTATTTCTTCACAATGTGGAAGATGTGAATAAAAATTATGAGTAGAGTGCATATGAATGACAATCTAAACAGTCATATTATGTGATTCCTTTGCAGTCTTCACGACATTAATTAGTGAAAGCAGAGGAACTACATTTTCACTTCAAGGCAGGAATTTCAGTATCACAAAGATTGAAATTATTTATTTGCAGGTGAAGAGATAATGGTTACATTCATTAAAAGAAATGATAATTTAGACTTGAGTTTATAATACGATGGTATAAATGGTTAGTTGACTGGAGTTCTTATATAGTCAATATGTCCACAACCACAGAACCCAGTAGCCATGACAGTAGCAGCAGCAGTTTCTGTTCATACACAGAATTTAGTTTAGTTCCTTTCTCGCCTGATTACGGGAAGAAGTGAATTCCGTCTGAGGATTTAACCGTGTTGACTAGTACTTACTAACTCGTTTTTGTGTAAATTGTAGGGCATTGTAACTGTGTGAGCTGACTTCGAAGTGAAATAAGAGTGAAACACCGTCCAGTTACTGCCTGGGTTTGTGTTATTTTCTTTGTGGTATTAAAGATGGATAGGGAGTGGAAATGTTGCGTACAGATGTAGGTGGATTTGATCATGGCCTATAATCAGCTGTAAGATGTGTTGGCCATAGTCGATAAGCTGTTGCGATGGACTGCAGAGCCGTTTGGGGTGAATGCTTTGAACCTCTGCAACCCATAGCGTCACCTGATGTCTTAGCGCCCACCGATTCGCTTGTCCTGGTCGGTCGACACTTACCAGATGTGGAATGGTGAACAGTGGTGAGGTCGCGAATCTCTGGGCGTAAGCCGAAAGTGGGTACTGGACACACAGGTGTCTCCTTAATCTTCAGAAAGAAGTTTGAAGTATTGTTCACTGCCACTTCTACAAGTACATCCGAGCCAGCAAGGACGCCTCGTTTGCAGGAACTGATGAGATCTTCCTGGAACGTCCGAACAAGTGCAGAGGACGGTATTGCTTGTCATTTGGAGCTCCAATGCTAGGCTGTTGAAGAAGCCCATTAGGGAAATAGCGGGCAGGTTGGGAAGTAAGGCCACTGTCTAGCTTTTTTGCTTACCATGGTGTCACGTCCGGGGTGTGGAGCAGGTTCTGCCGGCAGTGACTGAATGCACAGGATGCACTGGGTGCTCATGTCTTCACAGTGCAGTCTGCCGCCTGAATTCAGAGGCCATCCTCGATTCCCATAGGCGGCTGGCTGCTTTGGTTGGCTCGCGCACGAGGTGGAAGCAGAGCTGTAGTTTTGCAGCATCGTTCTAAGAGCCGATGACTTTCCTTAAGTTTGAACCGAGTTTAAGGCTCAAACCAGAGACTCAGACGATACTGTGACGATCTTAAATGCCAATACAGGATCTCGATGCTCTGAAACCTGCTTGATAATCATCTGTTTCGTTACATATCGTTTCAGGATTTTGGAAAAGATTTGTGTGGGACTGCAGGGAGCAATATTCCCCTGTAGTTACTGGATTCTAATTTGCTTCCTTCTTTTGTGAATTTCGCGGATAAAGGCTGAGGTCCAATTCTCTATGAGTTTGTCCCTAGCCATCTATCCAGCATTAGTGTTTGTACATGACTGTAAGTATTTTCTCCAGCTAATTCAGCATTTCTGCCACTATCCCATCTTCCCCAGACGCTTTGTTGTTTTTGAGGAGATTAACGATCTGTTTGACTTCTTTGTATGTGTGTCGAGTGGTGTGCTCGGTGTTGGGACTAATGAATTCCCTAATTGAGAGACGCTGAGTAGATTCTTTGGCATTTAACAGTTTCTGGAAATAGTCAGCTAGACTTTTAGTGCATTCACTATCATTAAGGCGTAGTGGGCCATCGGCTAGCTGGAGATGTAAAGTAGGAGGCGTTAACTGGATCGTCAGTTGTTTAAGGCCCTTGTAAAGATCTCTCGAGTTGTTCCTTCGAAAGTCCTCCCCTGCCCACTGAATCAGTTGTTTGTGTACTTCCTCTTTGTTCCTCTTACGATGCTGACCAGGTGAATAGCGTCGGTCAAATGGCACCAACATAAGAATGAAGTCAACCAAAAAGCCTTTGTTACACGAAGAGAAACCACAAGGATGTTTCACTTATTTAGCTAGAACAAATGTTGGTTAATACTGTTTCCAGAAAATCTCTGTTGCATGACAATTATTTTAATGTGTCTAGAATTTCATAATTATCGATGAAATATTAGTTTCCGAGCTTTGTTGTCTGAATGTCGTGTTTGGCCCAATAACGTTTTTGGAACCTTATTTTCCTTTTTATTACAATTAATGCATTTTTGTAATTGTTTGTGCACATCGATTACACTTTATTAGATCTACCGATTATGAAAATTAACTCATTCTGCTCAAAGTATGTGACTTCATCAAGCTTGAAGATCATTGTTTGGTAACGGAATTCATAGTAATACAGAAAACTATTTCAAAGCAAGTTTTAGTGTCATTCTTACGCCATCAGTATTTAATGCCGTAACTCAAACCATACAGCGCTTTGTTTCACACACCATGAATTGACAATAGGGAATAGTTAAGCTTTATTTTGCAAAGCTGTTTGAAGCGTGAGCTGTAAACGATACATTTTCAATTAGTTATTTCAAAATGCAGAATGACAGTTTACAAAGGACCTGTTGGGCTTACGGTGTTTCAAATTACGAAGACAGCGTTATCTTCAATAATTCTGTTGTAACTGAAGCTCGTACTGATTTAAGTGTAATAAGTGATAGAATTAAAATGAAATCTACAAAGGATATCACGGTGGGATATCAAGATTATAACAATAAAAACTTTGTTTAACTATGATTGAACACCGTACAATGGCCGACGTGACACAATACATGTACTTTAGTACATTTTAAAAGCGTTCATCGTAATTTGAAACGACAGTCACGAAGTTTATTTATCTCTATATTACTTGGTAGTTCATAACATTTCAGAGTAATCTTAGTGCAAATGATATACTTAAAGATCGCGTATTTTTACCTGAAGTCTGTAGTCGTTTACAAAAATTTGCGGAAGCAGTAGCCAGACTTGAAAAGTTACATATAGTCAGGCAAAGAGTTTTCAGATTAGGTCTTAGTTTTCTCCTGCATGTTTGTCCAAACTTCGTCCCATATTTTATATGCAACTGTGCATTTAACAATGATTTCATATTTCATTTCATACTTTATAATATATTGTACTGAAGTGTACCGCTTTCACTTATTGATTACACATTTTCAGACGTCGAGAAATCCACATAACAATTTGGGACCAAATTTTGTAGGAAAAAGGTTGTTTACTGTACTTCTTTGCAAATGAAATCTCTTTACAAAGAAAACTGTCTCATTCGTCCTTCCGGCAACACTGACATTTCTTATTGTTCTGCTCGGGATAAGCCCGTAACCTTTCAAGTCATGACCATCATTGTTTTCGGCGAAATTTTCAAGTTGTAGTTACTGGTAACACCTTTACGCAGTGAGATTTGCCTCTCATGATTGTAATAAGTTGATCTTCAGCATTGTATTTTGTAGCCAAATAACTCTTTTCATAAGGTCATAAAAGGGAAAGTCTGATTCCTCCGGCTATTTTCGTAGGATCTCAGCAGTGAAAGTATTAAAACAACGCAATATGTCAAACATACTGACAGTTAAAACTGTGCACTATAGCGGGATTCGAAGCCAGTATCTTACCTTTTGTAGGCAATGCCTTTACTGACAAAGATATGTTTTATTTATTTATTTTCTTGAGCCTCCTATATTCCCTTCTAGCGCATCCATTCTCTCCCTTCCTGTGCCTTCTACGTCTGGCACCTTTACTTTGCTGTTTCTTTGACTTTTTAACGTAAAGCTTGAAAATAAATCTTCCTGTGAAACTAAAAGTCTTCCTTTCATAAAACAAATAAGTAATTTCTAATCTTAAGAAAGATATTGTTTTTGAAATTAAAAATTCGTTTCACATGAACAAATAAATCCTGGCTTTCTGCCATTGAGAATCTGCTTTTCGGTAAGGAAAATCAGAAAAGTGAAATTCTTCTTTCTTGAAAATAACAAAAACTTACAAGAAGTTCTTTCTAAAAGTTGAGATTTTGTGTCCATAAAAGGTAATACGCTATGTGATAATTAAATAGCTTCTTTGGAAAGGAAAAGAACTTCTGCTCGAGGGAAGTAAGTGTGATCGTTTCCATTATCTAGCTATTATTCCCGTCTGGATGACTGTCCTTCTTATGTTTTTCATGTGTTTTACTGTGACATATTCGTCAGGTTTATATGATTAATTCGCCTTGCGATGTGCGTTATAGGTAAACGGTTATCAGATGTGAGGAGCATGTTTAGTATGAGTATACTGAGCAAAGATTTTCCAAAAATCTTCCTGTCGTTTACATTCTCTGCGATCTTCCAGAATTCGTGTACGATGTAGGTAAGGTAGTCACTGCCATTCTATTGTCTGTTTTCTGTTACATACAGTCCGCTGCTGTGTGTTCAATCTTACATATGGCAATGTTTTCTGGTGACGGAAAAAGGCGATAGGTCAAAACTGTTCTCGAGTTGCTACACTGCCGGAAAAAGATGCAATCCCACAAGGACAAGGCCATTTTATTAACAAATGACGTGACGGTTAATCGCAGTAAGAGTATATGATAACAATCTCAGGCCAAATGAAACATCCGTCACAGTAAAGGGTGCCTAAGCAGTCGTGTATTCTATCACGCAATCTATTATTAAGGCGCCAAATGACACCCTGCAAAAGACTGTCCCAAGCATCCTGTACCCGTTGTTGCAGTTCGAAAATGGTTCTGGCAGGCTCAGGAGGGCGAGTAAGTTACCAGTTCAACATGTCCCACGTGTTCTTGCCGCCAGGGCAGTTGTTGCATATCACAAAAAGCACGTTAAGTAGCAGCCGTGTGTGGACGTGCATTGTCCTGCTGAAAATGCACATCACTTCCCTGTCAAAAGAGATGGCTGGAGAAAGGGGATAACAACATGTACAGTGGTGCTGGCGTTGGTTACTTTACCCAGTAGCAACGCCAAATGTGACAGCGAGCTACAGCTATTGGCTTCCCAAACCACGAGCTCCAGGGTGAGACCATTCGGTCGTGGGTGCAACCTCTCCGATATAAGCCACTCATCAGGTCTGCGTGTCTACGTTGTACACGTGTACGCCGGTTACTCGTATGCAGACAGAACCTACTCTCATTACTGAAGACGACAGAGCGCCATTCCACCCTCCAGTCAACTTCCATGACACCAGAGTAGCCATGCTTGATGGCGTCGTGGTGTCGGTGGCTGCCTGGCCAGAGGCTAACGTAATATTCATCTTGCTGCAAGCAGATGGTTCCAGTGGTCCTCGGTAGCACAGCAGGTACAACAAGTGCCCGAATTTCCTATCTGGATGATGTTTGGTCGGCCACCGCTGATCAATGCGTCGATCTTGATGTGCGTCTGATCTACAGGTGTGAGAATTTTCTCCAGACTACAGGTGAAAGCAGTGGCACACCACCGATGCACTGTGCCGAACATATGCAGCAATCCGTCTATGTGTCTATCCCGCTTCGAGAAGGTCCACAATACTATCATTCAAATGGCTACACTTGCTCAACAGGAGTACACACTCGTCGGTGGGGCATGTTTATACCCTATAATAAATATTGCAAACGCTGTTCACCTCTAAGCTCAGCACGTTTACTGTCTGCAGACAAAGAACAGAGGGCGTACAGGCAGGCCTCCTGACACACGAACAAATATGCAAGGCTCTCCATGTTCTGGAATAGTACCTCAGCCACGAACGTAAATGGGGATCCAGCCTTGGGGGTCCGCAGCTCGTGGTCTAGTGGTTAGCATTGCTGCCTCTGGATCACGGGGTTCTGGATTCGATTCCCGCCCAGGTTGGGGATTTTCTCCGCTCGGGGACTCGGTGTTTGTGTTGTCCTCATCATTTCATCATCATCATCATCATCATCATCAACATCGCCATCGTCATCATCATCATCATCATCATCATCATTCTTGACAGTGGCTAGATTGGATTGGTTCAAATGGTTCTGAGCACTATGGGACTCAACTGCTGTGGTCATTAGTCCCCTAGAACTTAGAACTACTTAAACCTAACTAACTTAAGGACATCACACACACCCATGCCCGAGGCAGGATTCGAACCTGCGACCGTAGCAGCAGCGCGGCTCCGGAGTGGAGCGCCTAGAACCGCACGGTCACCGCGGCTGGCTAGATTGGATTGTGTAAAAATTGGACTGTGTACAAATTGGGACTTTGTACAGGCGCTGATGACCGCACAGCTGAGCGCCCCACAAACCCTGGCCTTGGTACAAATTTTCATTCGCCGCTTCGGTCTACATACAAAAAACAAAACATGTCTGTATGAGATGAGTAAAGCCTCTGAAATTGTGTCGTTCCATTTTTATAAGTATCTGCACCTGGGTTTCAGACTGGACCCCGATTTACATTCGATGCTGGAGATGCTATTCCAGAAAATGGATAGCTTTTGCAATTCTGTTCGTCTGTAAGGGGGAATTTAAAGCAGACTTAGGTGACAGTGAGAATTTGGATCGAGCAGGAAGACATGCCAGTGTAATCATGAATTTGTCTGAACCGTCGAGCTGAGGTGCCTCAGTGGCTAGAGCACCTGCCTAGTAAGTAGCAGACGCGGTTTCGATTCCCAGCTTTGGTACAAATTTTCGCTCGCAACTTCAGTCTACATACATAAAATAGTATCTGTAAGAGACCAGTAAAGTCTCTGAAATTGTGTTTTTTGGTTTGTATAGTGTATATGTCTGCTTCTTATATGGTCAAGAAGTGTTAGTTTCCACGTGAGATGTGTCGATATCTCCATCGCATAAAGACAGGTGTTTCTGTGTGTCAGGGAGTCACTTCTTCCACAAATCTCATACGCTGTAATTGTACTGAAGTGATGTTGTGTAGCTTGTCATTCGCCGAGATCTGAAAGAGAGCGTATGCGATTTGCTAAAAAGGGGTCCATGCTACACAGGCGAGATCCGACGTCTGCCTGCACAATTGCAATTCCGCCAGTTTCTCTCCCTTACTTTCCTAATTTCACAAGTTGTCCGGGATATCTTGCTGGACTAGCATTTTTGTTAGAAAGAATGTCACGGTGAAGTGTCTAACAGCGTATGGACTGTTTCCGGAATGAAGTTTTCATTTTACAACCGAGTGTGCGCTGTTGTTAAAGTTCCAGCAATGCGTGTAGGAGAGAGGCGAACGACTAGTAGTGGTAAGAGGTATCCTCCAACGTGCACTACCGAGGGGCTTGCGGAGCATGTTTATAGCTGACAGTACCGGCGGAAATGAAGTTGTGAATGTGGGTCGTGAGGCGCCCCCAGATAGCTCATTCGGTAAGAGCACTATTTCCGAAAGCAGTCTCCTGGACTCGTTTGTGGTACAGAACTAAGTTTGTCCCGGCCGGAGTGGCAGAGCGTTTCTAGGCGCTACGGTCTCGAACCGCACGACCGCTAGGATCCCAGGTTCGAATCCTGCCTCGGGCATGGATGGGTGTGATGTCCTTAGGTTAGTTAGGTTTAAGTAGTTCTAAGTTCTAGGGCCACCCCATGGACCATGGACCTTGCCGTTGGTGGGGAGGCTTGCGTGCCTCAGCGATACAGATAGCCGTACCGTAGGTGCAACCACAACGGAGGGGTATCTGTTGAGAGGCCAGACAAACGTGTGGTTCCTGAAGAGGGGCAGCAGCCTTTTCAGTAGTTGCAAGGGCAACAGTCTGGATGATTGACTGATCTGGCCTTGTAACAATAACCAAAACGGCCTTGCTGTGCTGGTACTGCGAACGGCTGAAAGCAAGGGGAAACTACAGCCGTAATTTTTCCCGAGGGCATGCAGCTTTACTGTATGATTACATGATGATGGCGTCCTCTTGGGTAAAATATTCCGGAGGTAAAATAGTCCCCCATTCGGATCTCCGGGCGGGGATTACTCAAGAGGATGTCGTTATCAGGAGAAAGAAAACTGGCGTTCTACGGATCGGAGCGTGGAATGTCAGATCCCTTAATCGGGCAGGTAGGTTAGAAAATTTAAAAAGGGAAATGGATAGGTTGAAGTTAGATATAATGGGAATTAGTGAAGTTCGGTGGCAGGAGGAACAAGACTTCTGGTCAGGTGAATACAGGGTTATAAACACAAAATCAAATAGGGGTAATGCAGGAGTAGGTTTAATAATGAATAGGAAAATAGGAATGCGGGTAAGCTACTACAAACAGCATAGTGAACGCATTATTGTGGCCAAGATAGATACGAAGCCCACACCTACTACAGTAGTACAAGTTTATATGCCAACTAGCTCTGCAGATGACGAAGAAATTGAAGAAATGTATGATGAAATAAAAGAAATTATTCAGATTGTGAAGGGAGACGAAAATTTAATAGTCATGGGTGACTGGAATTCGAGTGTAGGAAAAGGGAGAGAAGGAAACATGGTAGGTGAATATGGATTGGGGGACAGAAATGAAAGAGGAAGCCGCCTGGTAGAATTTTGCACAGAGCACAACATAATCATAACTAACACTTGGTTTAAGAATCATGAAAGAAGGTTGTATACATGGAAGAACCCTGGAGATACTAAAAGGTATCAAATAGATTATATAATGGTAAGACAGAGATTTAGGAACCAGGTTTTAAATTGTAAGACATTTCCAGGGGCAGATGTGGACTCTGACCACAATCTATTGGTTATGACCTGTAGATTAAAACTGAAGAAACTGCAAAAAGGTGGGAATTTAAGGAGATGGGACCTGGATAAACTAAAAGAACCAGAGGTTGTACAGAGATTCAGGGAGAGCATAAGGGAGCAATTGACAGGAATGGGGGAAATAAATACAGTAGAAGAAGAATGGGTAGCTTTGAGGGATGAAGTAGTGAAGGCAGCAGAGGATCAAGTAGGTAAAAAGACGAGGGCTAGTAGAAATCCTTGGGTAACAGAAGAAATATTGAAATTAATTGATGAAAGGAGAAAATATAAAAATGCAGTAAGTGAAACAGGCAAAAAGGAATACAAACGTCTCAAAAATGAGATCGACAGGAAGTGCAAAATGGCTAAGCAGGGATGGCTAGAGGACAAATGTAAGGATGTAGAGGCCTATCTCACTAGGGGTAGGATAGATACCGCCTACAGGAAAATTAAAGAGACTTTTGGAGATAAGAGAACGACTTGTATGAATATCAAGAGCTCAGACGGAAACCCAGTTCTAAGCAAAGAAGGGAAAGCAGAAAGGTGGAAGGAGTATATAGAGGGTCTATACAAGGGCGATGTACTTGAGGACAATATTATGGAAATGGAAGAGGATGTAGATGAAGATGAAATGGGAGATATGATACTGCGTGAAGAGTTTGACAGAGCACTGAAAGACCTGAGTCGAAACAAGGCCCCCGGAGTAGACAATATTCCATTGGAACTACTGACGGCCGTGACAAAACTCTACCATCTGGTGAGCAAGATGTATGAAACAGGCGAAATACCCTCAGACTTCAAGAAGAATATAATAATTCCAATCCCAAAGAAAGCAGGTGTTGACAGATGTGAAAATTACCGAACTATCAGCTTAATAAGTCACAGCTGCAAAATACTAACACGAATTCTTTACAGACGAATGGAAAAACTAGTAGAAGCCAACCTCGGGGAAGATCAGTTTGGATTCCGTAGAAACACTGGAACACGTGAGGCAATACTGACCTTACGACTTATCTTAGAAGAAAGATTAAGGAAAGGCAAACCTACGTTTCTAGCATTTGTAGACTTAGAGAAAGCTTTTGACAACGTTGACTGGAATACTCTCTTTCAAATTCTAAAGGTGGCAGGGGTAAAATACAGGGAGCGAAAGGCTATTTACAATTTGTACAGAAAGCAGATGGCAGTTATAAGAGTCGAGGGACATGAAAGGGAAGCAGTGGTTGGGAAGGGAGTAAGACAGGGTTGTAGCCTCTCCCCGATGTTGTTCAATCTGTATATTGAGCAAGCAGTAAAGGAAACAAAAGAAAAATTCGGAGTAGGTATTAAAATTCATGGAGAAGAAATAAAAACTTTGAGGTTCGCCGATGACATTGTATTTCTGTCAGAGACAGCAAAGGACTTGGAAGAGCAGTTGAATGGAATGGACAGTGTCTTGAAAGGAGGATATAAGATGAACATCAACAAAAGCAAAACAAGGATAATGGAATGTAGTCTAATTAGGTCAGGTGATGCTGAGGGAATTAGATTAGGAAATGAGGCACTTAAAGTAGTAAAGGAGTTTTGCTATTTGGGGAGCAAAATAACTGATGATGGTCGAAGTAGAGAGGACATAAAATGTAGGCTGGCAATGGCAAGGAAAGCGTTTCTGAAGAAGAGAAATTTGTTAACATCCAGTATTGATTTAAGTGTCAGGAAGTCATTTCTGAAAGTATTCGTATGGAGTGTAGCCATGTATGGAAGTGAAACATGGACGATAAATAGTTTGGACAAGAAGAGAATAGAAGCTTTCGAAATGTGGTGCTACAGAAGAATGCTGAAGATTAGATGGGTAGATCACATAACTAATGAGGAAGTATTGAATAGGTTTGGGGAGAAGAGAAGTTTGTGGCACAACTTGACCAGAAGAAGGGATCGGTTGGTAGGACATGTTCTGAGGCATCAAGGGATCACCAATTTAGTATTGGAGGGCAGCGTGGAGGGTAAAAATCGTAGAGGGAGACCAAGAGATGAATACACTAAGCAGATTCAGAAGGATGTAGGTTGCAGTAGGTACTGGGAGATGAAAAAGCTTGCACAGGATAGAGTAGCATGGAGAGCTGCATCAAACCAGTCTCAGGACTGAAGACCACAAAAACACAACAACAAGTTCTAGGGGACTGATGACCTCAGAAGTTAAGTCCCATAGTGCTCAGAGCCATTTGAACCAATAAAGTTTGTCAGGAAGTATCAGAACAGCGAACACTCTGCTGTATAGTGAAATTTTTATTTTGAACGCAGTAGTATGTTTCTACTAAGTTGAGATCTGGATGATTTGCGGTCGCTAGGGGAAACGTAGTCATAGGAACTTAGAAGATGGAGACTTTTCGAGGGCATACCACGCGCACTGCGTGGCCAAACGGCTATCCAGGCCATTCCCTATTACGTAGAAAGAGAGCCAGATAAAATTAATTTGATAATTTCAGCCAAAAATTGGGATCGCCTACAAAATTTCAGGCTTATTGATAATAATCTCAAACTGGACGATTATTAATTAAAAAGTCAAAAGCACTAATGATCAGTTTATTCAGTCACATTAATTTTGCCCACCGCTGGCTGCCTACGTGGAGGACCATCGAATGGAGGGGGCGAACTAATTTCCATTTTCTCAATTTGTTTGCTCTAGGAAATGGTCAGGTGGCGAATTTCCTTGGAAGTCCCGTTACGCTTGAATTTAAGTCGAAGCCACGCGGTGGTGTAGGCAAGCCAGTTTCTCCGGGAATTCCAGCTCAAACAGTTATCCCAACTTGCGAGTCAAGGAGACCGACCCACCCGTCAGGGCGAGGTTGCACCAACGAGTCCAAATCTCATTCTGGAAATATCCCCCAGGATGTGGCAAAGCCATGGCTCCGCAGTATCCTTTCTTTCAGGAGTGCTAGTTCTGCAAGGTTTGCAGGAGAGTTTCTGTAAAGTTTGGAAAGTAGGAGACGTGGTACTGGCAGAAGTAAAGCTGTGAGGACGGGGCGTGAGTCGTGCTTGGGTAGCACAGTTGGTAGAGCACTTGCCCACGAAATGCATAGGTCCCGAGTTCGAGTCTCGATCGGGCACACAGTTTTAATCTCTCAAGAAGTTTCAGAAAACGGGTTGTCTATACAGACAGGCGTACTCCATTTCACGCTAAGTTACGTTCATGTAGAAAACATTAGGTAGTAAATTATGTGATGTGTTTGTGGGAACATCGTATGTGTACGAGTATCTTATGGATGGATGTGGCGAGTGCTTGGGTATTTATTGTTGTGGATAAGTGCGCCATGAAACGAAGACTGAGAGTGGCAGCTGAAGCACGGACATTTCGTGCTCCTGTAGGATGGTCCTACGGTAGGTAGCTTAAAGGCTTTATTTGAAGCGATGGATCATCACCAACAGGTTAGACATGCTCCACTTGCCACTGCAGAGTGACTTGAAATCTGATATAACACCTGTGGTGTTAGAAAAAAAACTATATCATTACCAGTCTCCCCCAGTTGGCTAAATACTCGCATTGTAGTGCATACTGCATTGGAAGGTGCCGCTACGCACAGAGAGAGAGAGAGAGAGAGAGAGAGAACGGTAGGGATGAGTTATGTAGATGAGATTGGCTCACCAGAACGTGTCAGCCATGCCGTAACTGTAGTGTGCTTCCTCCTCTTTGTAACGTACCATCTACTGGCCAACGAAACATGCTTTCGTGTCTGCTACTGTAGTCGCCTGAGCAACTTTCCAGATGCAGGGGTAGGGGTTTTTCCTTCAGCCAGGAGCTAACGGGCCGATCTTTCCCCAATCCTCCGAAATGGTTTGTGACCAGAGCTTCCTTGGCTGGTTTACAATAAGAGTAATTGCCCCATGACAGCCGAAGTTTCTGACATCTGTAGAAGGAATAATTCTTAAAGTTCTGCCATCCTGCCAGAAGGCAGCACCTTACAGAAACGCTATAACTACCAGCAGGAAGCTGTCAATGAATACACCTACATTCTACTTTTGACTCTGTCTGGCTGAAGGATCTATGAGTTAAATAACCTTGTCGAATAGTTTTGAAGCTCTTGAATTCAGGAGTGGGCCGGCATCCATTGAGAGGTAGAGGTGGAGTCATGATCTCTCTGGAGCACAGTTTGTGTTTTTAAGTGGTCAGCATTTCGAAAGTCTGGAGTCGGTGACCTTTCATGCTCAACAACATTACTTTTCCGGCACAGAAAACCTGCAAAGCATTCTGGAGTGTATCCCGCTGTTTGTGCATTGAATTCTACCAAGGCACTTTCCTGGTTTTCTCGACGAGTATTGCAGATTAGTGAGTGTGGACTTATTCGGTAAAAAGAGAGCTCAGAGTGTGGAGTCATTAGACAACTGGAAGGGGTGTTGGATAAAAATGATGGACTTGGCTGGGTTTAGTCCATAAATTTCATTTTCTACGTGTGATGATTTTGTGTCGTCCTCTACTGACTTTGAACTGTTTTCCTATTTAGTTGCTGTTTCGATTATCAGTGAGATTCCTACAGCCCTTTCTCTGCCTCGTGATGACTGGGTGTTGTGTGCTGTCCTTAGGTGAGTTAGGTTTAAGTAGTTCTAAGTTCTAGGGGACTGATGACCATAGATGTAAAGTCCCATAGTGATCAGAGCCATTTGAACCATTTTTTTCCTACAGCCCTGTTGGAGGTGGTATGCAAATTGTTAGCGACGGAAAATGAAATGATCACGTGGCGTTACAGGCCAGGAGATCTCATGTGGAATAGTTCGGCTGCCTGGTACAAGTCTTTCCATTTGACGCCACTTCGGCGACTTGCGCGCTGATGACGGTGGGATGAAATTAAGAGGACAACATAAACACCTGGTTTCAGAGCAGAACAAATCCCTGACCCAGCCGGGAATCGGCCCCGTCACCAAGAAACAAAAGCACTAACCACTTCTTTTCTTTCCTTTTTTTTACTGGGCCATTTGTTTAATAAACGTTTCTTTTCATCGTATTATTTTTCGAATGTAATATGTTCGAAATAATATGAACAGCATTTAATTAAAAATGATGAATGGGACTTTTTTATTTTTTTTCCCTGGTTATAGAGCAACCTTTTAAAAAAGGGGTCTATTTGCCATCATTACTTTCATCCAGAAAACAAAACATTCTGCATCACTTCAGGCACATATCCGAACTGTTCTACCTAAACTAAGAAAGAAGAAAAGGAAAGGAGGGAGACCTTAACAAGTAAATATAACAGAGAAACAATTTTTTTTCTCGGTCGTGTCGAGTGAAGTCCATGAAAGCCGCCGGAAGTCCTGAAGAACTTCATGCACGTCTTCTAGAACAAAGGGTACACCATTGGGGATCGCAGTATCAAAAAATCAAGAATAGTGCATCAGTTCAACTGATCATTGCAGGGATATTCCAGCTGCACTGCGGGACGTAGAAAGCACTCCAAAGAAAGCTGGAGAAGTATTTCCTGTGTTTCGGATTACGGACAATGGCGCTATGTCATTCGTTCGCATAACTCTAAAAATCAAGAATAGTATTCTCACCAGCGGCAAAGAAATATCGAACTGCAGGTCCGCGGAAGCAATTCACCGGGTGAGTCTTCGTCTGCGGGTAGTATATACTTCTTCCGGGAACGACGTCTTGTGTGGTGTTACTCGGTCTGGAGTAGCACGTGTGAGGAAAACCAGAATTCGCTGGACCAAGCGCCAGACGTCTACTGCCGTGCCATAAACGAAGCGATGATCTTCGTGTCGCCGGCCGTTGTGGCCGAGCGGTTCTAGGCGCTTCAGTCCGGAACCGCGCGACGGCTACGGTCGCAGGTTCGAATCTTGTCTGAGGCATGAATGTGTGTGATGTCCTTAGGTTAGTTAGATTTCAGTAGTTTTACGTTCTGGGGGACTGTTGACCTAAGATTTTAAGTCCCATAGTGCTCAGAGCCATTTGAACCATTTGATCTTCGTGTCCGGGTGTCCGGCATCACGCACGTGACCCAAAGACGGGGATCAACTAGGTGAACTTGGCGGACGCGAGAACGATTCGATTGTTTCCTCTTGACAGTGACTAACTAGACAACAAGCTGCGGGTAAAGAGTATATATTCCAGTCCAGTGGTCGGATCTCGGAATCTTTCCTGAACGCTGTTAAACAGCTACAGGGCTTTTAGTGAGTGAACTTCGAGTTGTGAGAACCTTAACCCTGTCTCGCGGTTAAAGTGAGGCTGACAATCCTTGTTTAAACTGATTTTACATGTATAGCTGTTATATTCTAGCCAGGAATGCCACCCGAGCCCGCTGCCAAAAGGTTGGCAGCATCACAGTCCGGACGCCGTCCGCATAAGCAGCGCCAGCGGGACAGGAAATCGCCGCGAGTCTGCGCGCGCCACCGCTGGCTTCTGGTTTCTTAAGCGCTGGAGACGCGAGCGCTAGGACAGTACTGTATTCGCCGCTCAGTTGTATACTCGCCACCGAATTGTGTACTTGCTAGTCAGTTGTGTGTTCATCGCAGCAGAGTTGTTGTTTGTCGTCAGCCGACGCTGACCTAGCCGCTCCGACTCGAACTAGACAGATCTCTGTAGACACGGAGTTCACTACTGTGTTTCTGTATCTTCTTTAATAAAGATAAGTACCGACTTTTATTTAATCAGAGTGTTTGGGTTTTCATCTTTCTGTTCACTGTTCCAGCGGACCGGTCGGCCCGCTATTAAAAGTGTGGCGGTGACTTCGTAAGCCGTTTCTACAGCGAATTGTTTGTCGCTACGAACGCCGCCACAAAAATAGCAGTGCAGAGAATTAATCCGGGTCAGCCGAAAAACGTTCCCGAAAAATCAGTGGAGCAATTCGTCTTGTAATTTGTCTCGTTTGCTGGACATCCCCAGGGACGCGTGGATTTTAGCTGCAGCTGCGCCAGTGGAATCGCGCTGCGCCACAGACGTTCTGAGGCACAGACGAAAAGAACGTTTCAGGTTACCTTCGTTAGCACTGTAGGAGGGTGCACGCTAATCCGAGACTCGGCCAGAGGGTATTTGACGGAAACGCAACCGGACAGAACAAGCAGAGCTACGGACTAGTGTTCTCTAAACGAGTATGTATCGGGTGTCCCTGCTAAGAATCGTCGGGCGCATTTTCTCTGCTGTATCGGCACAAATATGCAATTTCAATTTTGCTCTGTGTAGCTGGAATCAGTCCAAACAACTACTGCTCGTCAAGTATTCCATGCGACGCCCATCGTCAACAGAGAGCGTTGCTTTGTTTTCTATTACGCACAAAATTATTTTCAAATCGGAATTTTAACTGCCCATTCGCTACAGAGCTCCCAAATTAGTCTAATGCGATATTCGTTTTATCGACAACAAAACACGAAGAATAAAGAAAAATCCAAAAGTGACGCAGTAGCGCTACATGTTTGGCGGTAGCAGACAGCGTGGGCAAGGGCAGTGCTGTCACTGCTGGAGACTGGTTGTTCTTCGAGTTTTACTTTCCTTGTCAATACAAATCGATAAAAGAAACATCGCGCTATACTAATCTGGGACCGTTATATCGAACGTGCACTTTAAATTCCTCTTTAAAAAATATTTTGTTTGTAATGGGAAACAAACTAACGCTTTCCGTCAACACTGGGTGTCACATGAAAAATGTCATGAACACTATTTGTTTGGACTGACTCCTCAATGCAAAAATAAAATTGGAAATAACCAGAAACATCAGAAAAATACTTCTGACGACTCTCTGTAGAGACACCCTGTGTATCTATGTACACAGGATGTGGAGGAGGGTATAAGTATATATATTGCGATGATTGGTACTTTAATGTGCAACCACTTCAGCGAGTTAGATGCTTGTTTTCACTGCATCTAACAGTCTTTCCACAAACACATCAAATCATTTCCTACCTGATGTTTTCTGGGTGGGTCTAACTGCACCATGAAGTGGACTACGCCTGTCAGATAGACCATCCGCTTTACGTCCATGCATCCACAGTTAAACACGTGACCTGCTGTGCTGGGGGAAACAAACATTTGGTTCACTTATGCCAGACGTACCTGGAGGTACGAACCAACCTTAAAATACTACTACAAGTAGTAGCTATAATTATTAGTCTGGAAGTGAAGTAAATTCTGATATAGTGTTGTTAAGTAAGCTGTCCTCAGTCACCAACAGAAATATCTGCACTTATACCCATAACACCCTACAAATTATAAAAATGTATGTATGTTCCAGATCTCCTCCTAAACCGCTGGGTCGATTTCAATCAAATGGCTCTGAGCACTATGGGGCTTAACATCTGACGTCATCAGTCCCCTAGAACTTAGAACTACTTAAACCTAACTAACCTAAGGACATCACACACATCCAGGTCCGAGGCAGGATTCGAACCTGCGACCGTAGCGGTCGCGCGGTTCCAGACTGAAGCGCCTAGAACTGCTCGGCCACACCGGCCGGCTTCAATCAAATTTGATACACATGCCATCTATGGAAAGAAGCACTGTGGAGATAAGAACCACCTATATCCCAGTAGGATAGTGATGATGGTGAAATTGGGGTGACATGAGAGACAGGCAATAGGGGAGGAGGAGATGGCCAGAGAGAGGGGGAGGAGGAGGGGGAGATGGGCAGAGGAAGGGGAAAGAGGAAGTGGACATAGAGGGGAGGGTATGGGCATAGAGAGGGGGAAGGAGATGCTGGAGAGATAGGAAAAATGTTCGCGCTCTTTTGACGAAAAATATCGACTGACTTTCGTATTCAAATGCTGTGCCACATGGAACAGCATTTTCCATAACTGAGCGGCGTGGCTCAGTGCGTAATTACTTAGGTGCTAGGTTTTCTATCCAGATGCAAAAGGTTTTATCCCAAGTTGGTCCTCATTTCTTACCGCTTCTTTAGCTGCGCGGGGTAGCCGTGTGGTCTGGGGCGCCTTGCCGCGGTTCGCGCGGCTCCTCCCGTCGGAGGTTCGAGTCCTCCCCCGGGCATGGGTGTGTGTGTGTGTGTGTCGTCCTTAGCGTAAGTTAGTTTAAGTTAGATTAAGTAGTGTGTAAGCCTGGGGACCGATGACCTCTGCAGTTTGGTCCCATAGTCCTTACGACAATTTTTTTTCCTCTTCTTTAACCTCTAGCAACAATTAGTTAATGGGAAGTCGCACTGTGGTACACCATTCATGTTAAACTGTAAAATTCAGTTCTAAGGTCGGAAGTAGAGGGAACAGATCCGTGTTCAGTGTTCATAGAATACTTAAATGTTCAAACCAACCTACAGCATGAGCATATCTTTATTTTTTTGATGCAAAATAATGATCAAATGTGTGGCAGTTTTTTCAAGAATTGGAGAAGCAAAAAAGTTATTTTTTCCTGTGTAGAAATGATAGTTATTTGTGAGACAACGCAGAATAAAACTAACAACATGCCAGTTACTTTACATTCAGTCACGTATCTTCAGTCCTTTCTATACACTGCTAACAATTTCATTCTCTTAGAAAACAAAATCTACTTATGCCGTACTAGACATAAAGCCCGTTTTGTACCTAATACACTCTTACGAATTTGGACTTTTTCCCATGCACTAGATTTTAAAACAGGTTTCTTCTTCTCTGCGTTTCTCCTCCCTCTGAATCACACACAAATATGATAATTTCTGAAGATTTTTGTATTCAAATGTATCAAAAATGCCTGACGAAAACAGAAGGCAGTCTGCTCGATCCACCTATCCGAACTTTCCGCTCTTCTTGTCCAACTACATCAAGCTGGAGTCTCTGAGTGAAACGCGAAAGGTCCGACTCCGGAAAATCTATAACGTGACGAGCACTATCGCTTAAACATGGCGACAGAGACGACGCAAACGCATTCCATGTTGCCAAGTACTGTAAAGTGTTGTTGCGCACAACAATGAATTAAACTATACCGCAACTGAAGGAGAAGTCGTAGCAACCATGTCAGCTGGCACTGACGCTACAGCACGAAACACCAAGATTGGATCCTTTACCACACTACTACTACCAACAATATGACAGCTGACGTTTGACGCTAGGACTTGGTTACTCCTATAGTGCACGCGCAGAGGGCACTTTCTTTCTCGCTTGACCTTCACCCCCTGACAGCGGACATCTGTGCCGCAATTATAATGTGTCCACAGCGCATCCTGGAGAACAGCAGGCATAGCCGTCCGGTTCTAATCGTGGCAAAGCTTTCCGTGTAAAATTTTCATAATTATCGGAGATGGATGCACAGAAAGCTTTAAACTGAGCCGCCTTCCAATTAACGCACACTGAACTGGTGAAAATGTACTCCACCATCAGGATTCGAACTGGCTGCCTCCTGGCCGAGTGCTACTGCACAAGGGAGCGTCAGCAAAGTCTACTATAGAGATGGGATAGCTATTAGGAACATTAAGCAGGTGTACTATATACATGGTGTATCGTAATGGGTAGCGAAAACTGATAAGGGTGAACGTATATGGTAATAACAGCCAAAAGGTTGCAGTAAACATGTGTCCGCAAATCAGTCGATTGCGAAGTAATTGAGAATGTGTGTTTACAAACCAGCACTGACTGCAGTATGAAGTATTGTCCTTGTTACTATGGATATATTTGAAAAGTAAACTTTCCTGTTAAGCCCCCATCTAATTAGGCTAAAATTTCACCCGTGGCCTACCTGAACAAGAAATGTCATACTGCTTCATTACGTTTGTATTATGATTTACTGTACATTCGTATTTGTTGACGGATGGAATTCTGTACACATCTCTGCAGTGGGTTACCGGTTCTCATAAACACCACCGAATCATCTCGTAAATGTTGACGACACTGTACTATCCGCTCCTTTAGTTCTTCAACCGTATTAACTGGAACGCTGTATACTTCACTTTTCAGATGACTCCAGAATGAAAAATGCGTGGCATCGGAGTCATGTGATCTTGGAGGCCAAGGTAAAGACGCGTTAGATATCGTCTTTCATACAGGAACTAGGTATTTCCTTATGCGTCTTAACACAGTCATTGTCCACTGTTTTCCTGGTCGACCTACGTCTCTTCTTACGTTCGGTTAGAAGGTTAGAATTTAGTTGCACAATCTTTCATTTCTTACGGTATTCGCACGTTATCTCCACTTACCTCTACATTCAGCCATGTCATCGTTAGCAACGTGTGTACTGAGCTCACTTTGAACTTCTTTATTTTTTGTTAAATCTTCTGCAACCCTTTATTCTCCTCAAGAATCTCCACTGTGCTCCTTGTATGTGGCTGCCATCTTTCTATTTGTTTATCCAACTCTCGCTGCTATGGAATAGTAATGGTACCGTCACAGTTTTATACAATTTAATTTTTGTATCTTTAGGGGTTTTGTAGATGAAGATGAAATGGGAGATATGAAACTTCGTGAAGAGTTTGACAGAGCACTGAAAGACCTAAGTCGAAACAAGGCCCCGGTAGTAGACAACATTCCATCAGAACTACTGACAGCCTCGGGAGAGCCAGTCCTGACAAAACTCTACCATCTGGTGAACAAAATGTATGAGACAGGCGAAATACCCTCAGACTTCATGAAGAATATAATAATTCCAATCCCAAAGAAAGCAGGCGTTGACAGATGTGAAAGTTACCAAACTATCAGTTTAATAAGTCACGGCTGCAAAATACTAACGCGAATTCTTTACAGACGAATGGAAAAACTGGTAGAAGCCGACCTCGGGGAAGATCAGTTTGGATTCCGTAGAAATATGGGAACACGTGAGGCAATACTGATACTACGACTTATTTTAGAAGCTAGATTAAGAAAAGGCAAACCTACGTGTCTAGCATTAGTAGACTTGGAGAAAGCTATTGACAATGTTGACAGCAATACTCTCAATCAAATTCTGAAGGTGGCAGGGGTAAAACACAGCGAGCGAAATGCTGTTTACAATTTGTACAGAAACCAGGTGGCAGTTATAAGAGTCGAGGGACATGAAAGGGAAGCAGTGGTTGGGAAGGGAGTGAGACAGGGTTGTAGCCTCTCCCCGATGTTGTTCAATCTGTATATCGCGCAAGCAGTAAAGGAAACAAAAGAAAAATTCGGAGTTGGTATTAAAGTCCATGGAGAAGAAATAAAAACTTTGAGGTTCGCCGATGACATTGTGATTCTGTCAGAGACAGCAAAGGACTTGGAAGAGCAGTTGAACGGAATGGACAGTGTCTTGAAAGGAGGATATAAGATGAACATCAACAAAAGCAAAACGAGGATAATGGAATGTAGTTGAACTAAGTCTGTTGATGCTGAAGGACTTAGATTAGGAAATGAGACACTTAAAGTAGTAAAGGAGTTTTGCTATTTGGGGAGCAAAATAACTGATGATGGTCGAAGTAGAGAGGATATAAAATGTAGACTGGCAATGGCTAGGAAAGCGTTTCTGAAGAAGAGAAATTTGTTAACATCGAGTATAGATTTAAGTGTCAGGAAGTCGTTTCTGAAAGTATATGTATGAAGTGTAGCCATGTATGGAAGTGAAACATGGACGATAACTAGTTTGGACAAGAAGAGAATAGAAGCTTTCGAAATGTGGTGCTACAGAAGAATGCTGAAGATTAGATGGGTAGGTCACATAACTAATGAGGAGGTACTGAGTAGCATTGGGGAGAAGAGGAGTTTGTCGCACAACTTGACTAGAAGAAGGGATCGGTTGGTAAGACATGTTCTGAGGCACCAAGGGATCACCATTTACTATTGGATGGCAGCGTGGAGGGTAAAAATCGTAGAGGGAGACCAAGGGATGAATACACTAAGGAGATTCAGAGGGATGTAGGCTGCAGTACGTACTGGGAGATGAAGAAGCTTGCACAGGATAGAGTAGCGTGGAGAGCTGCATCAAACCAGTCTCAGGACTGAAGACCACAACAACAACAACAGGGGTTTTGTAGTGAAGTGTTCTGCGCACTGTTGCACAAATTACTTGAAATTTGTGCATCTTTTCTTGTAGATCAACATGATAATCGTAGCTCGCGTCACAGCCCTGATGTTTAAAATGTGACACCTGTTAAATCACTTCACTATTCTAACACTTTTATAGCATTCTACTGTCAGATTCGTTGTTGGTAATTACTATTTTCGATCTACTGGGTATTTACCTTGAAAGGCCATAGCCTTCATCTAATGTAATGAAATTTTATGATTATGTTCTGTCGATACTGGAATTGCTTCAGCCTATGTACGACTCGCTGGAGCTCATCTTCAGTTTGTTGTGTAATTACTGTATCATCTTCAAATAGTAATGCACTTACATTAGTGTCTTACATCACAAGCAAAATGTGTTGGTGTACCGTCAGGCATGTAATACATTTCCCAAACATGCATCAGGGATGAAGTTTGAGTCCAATAAGGTAAGGATTTAATCAGAGAGACCGCGTTTCAGATATTTTAGTACTAACTATGACAATAGTTGATACTGAAGTCAGTGGTGAGTCGTAACCAAACATTAGAATTTATCTCTAAAAATGGATCGTTTGTGTACAAATGTTCACTGGAGCTTTTCTTCTTGTGCTTGGGCTCACGTAAGCTGTCGCCAGCACACCAATCAGCAGAGATGTTACAAGAAGATCGATAGTAGGCACTGGATCAAGCGCACCTATCAGGAGAGAGGCCAAAGACTGACTCGCAAGCAACGCCCCGCCAACGCCCACGCGACCGCAAGTAATTAGATCGCCGCCGCTGACCGGTCTCAGCCTCAGTCAGCAGTCTCAGTCACTTGCACAGTCGCTCAGTCACTAGCTCAGTCACTGGCATACTAACTCCATCCTATTTCGGCGTCTGTCATGCACTGCATAGTGGGATGTATACTTCACCAGCACT
This sequence comes from Schistocerca piceifrons, assembly GCF_021461385.2. Classification (NCBI taxonomy): domain Eukaryota; kingdom Metazoa; phylum Arthropoda; class Insecta; order Orthoptera; family Acrididae; genus Schistocerca; species Schistocerca piceifrons. Next base: position 491,291,058 of record NC_060144.1, on the reverse strand, counting down.
GAGGCCAACGTGGACTGTTACAGAATACATGGACTCTCTCAAGATAGGTAGCTTTCTGTTCAAGTAAATAAAGAATACATGTGTGCAGTTGTGTTGTAGAAAGAGGATACCTGACACCAAAGAACAGCCTCTCCCTTGATTACTATGGTACAAGACTACAGTGGCGACGAGAATACAACACTGCTGTCATATACTTTCACTTGCGTCAGTTTTGGCTACTGATTATAATACACCCTGTTTACATATCGTTTGGCGATGTTCCTTTTTTCTCCATCAACGTATTCAATGTGATACAGTTCCCTGAAGCACTTCAGCGCTGTAGTTCCACCGTTTAGACTGAAGTGCGCTCCTTGTGTTGCTGGAAGGGTCCCTGAGTGCCGCCACACCAGGACGAGCAGTGTGGCCGGTATTCAGTGACCCAGCAGCTCTCGCTGGGCGGTGTCGATGTGTTCGACCAGAGGCCGGTCGGCGGGCAGCGAAGGGTGGCAGTAGCCCAGCACGAAGTGCGCCGTGCCCTCCACGTCGTCGGGGAAGCCCCGCGGAAGGCACTCTCGCGGCCGCGCCTCGAACTGGAAGCCCTCCGTCTGCGACAGCCACCTGTGGAAACCAACAGCTGGTTGTTTTTTTTTTCTTCGCTGCCTCACAAGCTTGCCAGACAAAATGATAGCTGTCCCATTAAGAGAGAACACTGGTAGTTTTGGAACGCTGTGGAATTGATACCAAGCGATTATGTGACCCTCCTCCATTAAGGTTAGTCATGGCAATGATGTGGTGAGTAAGTGCCAGTTCATTGTGTGGAATACGCGAAATAAAATGGGTCAACATGTAGACATAACAGAAAGAAGATATTTTGTTTGGATGCGTCCATGACAACGCTTGAATGAAGCTACTCTGTTTATTGGTGTATCAACGCGGGCTTACAGAGACCATTGTTACAGCACCTGTCGAAGCTGAACTGGCAGTGTTGGAGATCTGCCTAACCTGCATTCAGATACGATATGTAGCAGCGTGCTACCAGTTACGTCAAGACAGCCTCGATGATGTGCAAGCTACGGTAATAAAATTCAAATACAGGCCTGGAGAACAGACGAACGGGTGCACGACTGGAGCGGTAGGACCATCGGTAGCTGTGTGTATACCTTTATTTCAAGTATTAAAGGTAGACTACGAGAGCGCCTAAATGATCGAGCTAAAGAAATGGTGCACATTTTTACTGGATGTGATCCGTACCCCGTCCACTTACACAGGATGGGGAGATGGACAACGGCTCTCTGCGATTGCGAAGAAACAGTGACGCCTGAACTTGGACTGCCTCATTGTAATTTCCACCAACTAGAACGGGGAAACGTAATGAATGATTTGAACTTGAGAGTGAATATGCACAAAAACGTAAACTCGTGCACTTCACAAAACGAAATATCGTGGTATCCTATGACTATAGTGCCAACGAGTCACATATGGAATTGGTCAGCTCAAAGAAATACCTCGCTGTAAAACGATGTAGAGATATGAAATGGAATGATCACATAGACGCAGTCATAGGTAGATTACGTGTGGGACTTCAGTTTACTGGTAGAATACTAGGGATATGCATTCGGTCTACAAATGAGATAGTTTGCAAACCACTCGTGCGACCCATCCAAGGATGTTATTCAAGTATGTGGGAACCATACAATACAGAACTAACAAGGGATATTGAATGTGGAAGGAGAAGAGCAGGTATGTTTGACCCATGAGACAGTATCACAGTGATTCTGAAGAAACTGATTTGGCAGACACTACTTGAAGGTAGACGCAAACTATCCCGGGAAAGCCAATTTACAAAGTTTCAAGAACCGACCTTCGATGATGAAACTAGCAATGTACCACAACTCTCTATGTTCCACTCCGTCAGGACTCCTGAGAATAAGATTAATTACAGCACTCACAGGGTCATTTGAACAGCCATTCCTCCCGCCCTCCATATGTGACAGGAGCGGGAAGGAACCGTAATAACTGGTACAATGGGAAGTAGCCTCTGCCATGCACTTGGCAGTGGTTTTGCAGAATATGGATGTAGATGGGTAGAATAGGTCAAGATACCGAAGAATGGAGGTTACTTAACTCTGCTGCCAATAAAATATCAAGAACACTTCATTGTGAGCTTTACAATAGGTAACATGGAGATATTGATGAAGTACCAAATGGACCAAGATCAACGAGTTTTGGAGCGTACGCATACATGAACAGCAGCAGCAGGATAACGTTGAGAAGAAGTTAACGATGGAACAATGAGGAGGAAAGCTAATTTCACTTTCTAATTTCAGACGACGAAGGTGGGATGGTGATAAGTAGGGTAATCAATGACGTAGGGGAGAGCGGGGCTAGAAGTTATCGAGGTAAGTCGTTCCGATTGAAATAGCTCCGCGAGGGAAAGAGATATGAATATGAAATAAACACTTCGTGAAATGAAATGCCACAGCGCACCGACGGCAGCCATCGTAAACAGGCCAGTGGTCCCCGGAACATCGGAACGACAGCACGTGCGTCGCTGGCTCACTTAAGTAAATATTTTCGTATTTGGTATTTTTTATGTATCTCACGAATTTTAACGAGTAGCTTTTAGTGTTTCAGTGTTTTATTGTAAGGATTTATCTATTGTTTTGGTACACAATGCGTAAATTACCTATATTTCGTATTGTAACCAATATCTTGCTTATATTCCAACATGGGCTAGATGCTCCGTTTTCGGGTGCACGTTGTGACCTCGGAACAACTTGCACCAGTTCATTTGTACCAGCAATGGAATATAAATATCGTTATTCTTTTCTTGTGTAGTATGAGGATGTATACCCGGAAAACAACACGAAGTTCTGTGTCAGAGGAGATGATGAAAAAAGCATCAGATGCAGTTCTCAACGATAGCAGGAAAATAAAAACTGTTGCCAAAGAATTAGATATTTGTCATATGAATTTATACAGATTTGTCAAAAAGTAAAGATCTGGGGTAGAAAATATCGCAACTGGATACAAAAAAGTAAAATTGCTCTATACTGAAGAGCAGGAAGATAAGTGAGCAGAATATCTGTTGCAATGCATCAATTTTCTTTGGTCTTCTTCCAGAAGAAGTCAAAAAGTTAGCGTACGAATGTGCACTGAAATTCAATGCTCGCAATATTCCACCACCGTGGCACGAAAATAAAAAAGCTGGTCCAGACTGGCTGACTGGTTTCTTAAAATGACATCCTCACTTGTCAATAAGAACACCGGAGTCAACGAGTGCCAGCAGGGCGACGTCATTTAACAAACACAATGTTGCTGACTTTTTTTTACAAAGCTGAGCACAGTGTTGGATAAATATAAATTTCCACCTTCAAGAATACATAATTTAGATGAAACAGGGGTTACCACACTGCTAAAGCCGAGGAAAATTATTGCCAAGAAGGGAATGAAGCAAGTTGGAGCCATAGCATCTGCTGAACGAGGAACATTGGCTACAGTGGAACTGGCAGTAAATGCATTAGGTCATGCAGTTCCTCCCATGTTTATTTTCCCATGGCTTAAAAACAAGAATTTGTTTAGAAAAGGCGGACGTCCGGATTCTATCGGCGCAGGAGAAAATCCCCGACCCAGCCGGGAATCGAACCCAGGCCCGTAGGAAAAAAATGGTTCAAATGGCTCTGAGCACTATGAGACTTAACAGCTGTGGTCATCAGTTCCCTAGAACTTAGAGCTACTTAAACCTAACTAACCTAAGGACATCACACACATCCAGGCCCGAGGCAGGATTCGAAACTGCGACCGTAGCAGTCGCGCGGTTCCAGACTGAAGCGCCTAGAACCGCTCCGCCACACCGGCCGGCTTGTACCTGTGCACTGCTCTCAATACTATGGGTCAGCCGTTGTCAGAACCGAGTTCTATGAAGGTGCGAATGCATTACGTCGGAGCTTAGTGCACTCGAGCGTGGACACATTACTGATGCCCGTATGGTGTGCGCTTCCTCAGGGAAGGTAGCCGAAGTGTACGGCGTTTCAAGAGGCACCGTATCGAAGATTTAAACACCATACAGGGAAAGCGGGAAAACATCATTCGCTACGTCACAGTGTGGACGTAAGTGTATGTTGAGTGATCGTGTCAGACAACCATTGAAGAGCATTGTGACGAATAATAAGACGACATCTACAAGAGTCACTGCAGAACTGATCGTATCATGTCAGCATCAAAACAACACGAAGTGAGCTCCGTTACTGGGAATTACAGGCCGAATTGGAATTTCAGAACGACACGTTAGCGATGTAAATGACCCTAACAGGAAAACGTTGCGCCGAAGCCACCAAACCTGGACTTCCCCGCGATGGAAAGAACGTCATTTGGTCGGATGGATCTTATTCCGCACTGTTTCCGACTTCTGGCCATGTTTACGTCCCAAGAGTGAAACATCGAGGGGGTTCGCTGATGTCTTGAGCAGGCATATCGTGATATTCAATGGGCCTTCTTATTACTGCGAGTGAGAAGTGAATGAACAGCATAGCACTGGCCTTTTACAGTATTAAATAACCTATTTGTAAAACAGTATTGTACACTAGGGATAAACCAAATGGGCCAGCACTTTTTTAAACTGAGCAGCCTTGTATTTCGGAGGGTGGAGGCTCCCATCTCCATCCAGCCAACCTGATTTAGGTTTTCAGTGATTTCCCTAAAATTATTCAGGGAAATGCCGGGATGGTTCCTACTATTGGGCAACGGCTGACTACTTGGTCCATTTTTCTCATGTTAAACATGTAAGCGTGAAAGTATTTGTATGTATTAATTACTTTGTTTTTATTGTTCTTAAATTTTAATACCAAAATAAGTCCATTATCCTTGTAAAAGAGATCTACGGAATAATAAAACTTCTACCACTACTACTACTACTACTACTATTACTGCTAGGTCGCATTACTGCCAAGCATCATGATACTTTGGCTGATGAGGTCTATCCCATGGTACAATGGCTGTTCTTCAATGGTGATACTCTGTTCACACAGCCTGCATCATTCAGGACGGGTTTTGTGGGCACGAAGATGAACTGTCTCATCTTCCTGGTCACCACAGACACCAAATCTCAGTATTATCGAGCCTCTGTGGTCTACTTAGGAGAGAAGGGTGCGTGATCCCTGTACACCTCAACCATCCTTTTCTGAACTTGCCACTATGTTGCAGGGAGAATGGTATAAGACTCCCTTGCAAACCACACAGGACACATACTTGTCATTATAAAGTTCTGAAACCAAAGAAACGTATTTGAAAAGGGCTAACGAACATAGTGTTGTAGAATGAAATTAGGGGAATTAGGTTAGAAAATGAGACATCAAATGTAGTAGATAATTTTTGTTATTTCGGAAGCAAAATGGTTGATCATAACAGACTAAAGAAGATACACTACTGGCCATTAAAATTGCTACACCACGAAGATGACGTGCTACAGACGCGAAATTTAACCGACAGGAAGAAGATGCTGTGATATGCAAATTATTAGCTTTTCAGAGCATTCACATAAGGTTGGCGCCGGTGGCGACACCTACAACGTGATGACATGAGGAAAGTTTCCAACCGATTTGTCATACACAAACAGCAATTGATCGGCGTTGCCTGGTGAAACGTTGTTGTGATGCCTCGTGTAAGGAGGAGAAATGCGTACCATCACGTTTCCGTGTTTGATAAAGGTCGGATTGTAGCCTATCGCGATTACGGTTTATCGTATCGCGACATTGCTGCTCGCGTTGGTCGAGACCCAATGACTTAGCAGAATATGGAATTAGTGGGTTCAGGAGGGTAATACGGAACGCCGTGCTGGATCCCAACGGCCTCTATCACTAGCAGTCGAGATGACAGGCATCTTATCCGCATGGCTGTAACAGATCGTGCAGCCACGTCCCTGTCCCTGAGTCAACAGATGGGGACGTTTGCAAGACAACAACCATCTCCACGAACAGTTCGACGACGTTTGCAGCAGCATGGACTATCAGCTCGGAGACCATGGCTGCGGTTACCCTTGACGCTGCATCACAGACGGGAGCGCCTGCGATGGTGTACTCAACGACGAACCTGAGTGCAAGAATGGCAAAACGTCATCTTTTCGGATGAATCCAGGTTCTGTTTACAGCATCACGATGGTCGCATCCGTGTTTGACGACATCGCGATGAACGCACATTGGAAGCGTGTATTCGTCATCGCCATACTGGCGTATCACCCGGTGTGATGGTATAGGGTGCCATTGGTTACACGTCTCGGTCACCTCTTGTTCGCATTTACGGCACTTTGAACAGTGGACGCTACATTTCAGATGTGTTACGACCCGTGGCTCTACCCCTCATTCGATCCCTGCGAAACCCTACATTTCAGCAGGATAATGCACGACCGCATGTTGCAAATCCTGTACGGGTCTTTCTGGATACAGAAAACGTTCGACTGCTGCCCTGGCCAGCACATTCTCCAGATCTCTCACCAATTGAAAACGTGTGGTCAATGGTGGCCGAGCGACTGGCTCGTCACAATACGCCAGTCACTACTCTTGATGAACTGTGGTATCGTGTCGAAGCTGCATGGGTAGCTGTACCTGTACACGCCATCCAAGCTCTGTTTGACTCAATGACCAGGCGTATGGAGGCCGTTATTACGGCCAGAGGTGCTTGTTGTGGGTAGTGATTTCTCAGGATCTATGCACCCAAATTGCGTGAAACTGTAATCACATGTCAGTTCTAGTGTAATATATTCGTTCAATGAATACACGTTTATCATCTGCTTTTCTTCTTGGTGTAGCAATTTTAATGGCCAGTAGTGTATAAAATGCAGATTTACAATAGCAAGGAAAGCACTTACGAAAAAGAGAAATTTGTCAACATCGGAAATACACTCTAGGAAGAAGAAGATGAAGGCAAAAAAAAAAGAAAAAGAAAAAGAAAAAGAATTCGCACCACGAAGGAATTATCCGAATGGGACGGAAACCGGTAGATATGATGTACATGTATAGACGAACAAATGATTTCAGTTTCAGAAAAACGTGATGAGTTATTCAAGAGAAAAGCTTCACAAATTGAGGAAGTCAATAAGGCGTTTGATCACCTCTGGCCATTGCGCAAGCAGTTATTCGGTTTGGCATCGATTGACAGAGCTGTTGGATGTCTTCCTGAGTGATATCGTGCCAAATTCTATCCAACTGCTACGTCAGATCGTTAAAATCCCGAGATGCTTGAAGTGTCTTGCCCAAAATGCTCTAAGCATTCTCAATATGGATGAGATCCGGCGACCTTTCTGGCCAAGGCAGGGTTTGGTAAGCACGAAGACATGCAGTAGAACTCTCGCTTTGTGCATGAGGGGCATTATTTTGCTGGAATGTAAGTCCAGGATCGCTTGCAATGAAGGGCAACAAAACGGCGTAGAATATCGTCGACGTACAGCTGTGCTGGAAGGATGCCGTGGATAACTACCAGAACGGTCCTGCTATGAAATGAAATGGCACCACAGAATATTACTCCTGGTTGTCGGGCCGTATAATGGGTGACAGTCAGGTATTGGTATCCCACCGCTACTGGGAACGTCTCCAGGCATTCCTTCGCTGGTCACGGGGGCTTGTTTCTAAGACGGATTCATCACTGAAGACAATTCTACTGCAGTTAATGATATTGCAGGCCAAATGTGCCCGACATCTCTGCAAAAGGCTTGTTGGTGCGTAGAGTTCAACGGAAACGGTGCAAGGATCGCCTTGAGCTCAGCCCCTTTTCTGTGAGCTGAGCCGCCTGTTAATGGTCCTTGTGGTCACTGAAACACCAGTTGCACGTGGCATCGATGGCAATGATGAGTCTGGGGCTCTGAGTGGCTACTGCCCAGTCCTAGTGTTCTGTCGTCTCTCTAGCTTGACCACTGCCTTCTTGACGCTGCATTCGGCCATAGTTCCCCAATTCCTGCCAACGTCGTCGAACGATGGCATCGCTCCTATTCAAATGTCAGGTGGTTTGCCCATTACTCCAACTGATTTCTTTGAGTCCAACTACACGTCATTTCTCAAATTCTGATATCTGCATGTACTCTTCACGTGTCTGTCTGCGAGTCATAGTTGCTGTCCAACTGAACACGGAATGAAATTCGGAAAGACTCCATGCCCTGGTATCCACATGCCCCTTTTTATCATCCTTGCCACCAGAGCGGTGAAATTTTGCTGTAGTGTCACACATTTATTCATCAGCAGCTAAAGTGTACAGTTTTGCATTTTCCGTCGATACTTGTATCGATATCAGTTTGTGACTAATTTGCTTGGCTCCTTCGTGATGTGACTTTTTTTTTCTCTTAGGGGGTATTAGGAAGCCTTTTCTGAAGGTACTTGTCTGGGGCCAAGTTTTGAGCAGAAGTGAAACGTAGACGGTTAAAAGTTCAGTGAAGAAGAGAATAGTTGATTCTTAAAGTTCGCACTAAGATGAACGCTGAGGACTGAATAGGTAGATCGGATAACTAATGAACAGGTGCTCAACTGAACGGGGGAAAAAAGAAAGCCGGCCGCGGTGGTCTAGCGGTTCTAGGCGCGCAGTCCGGAGCCGCGCGACTGCTACGGTCGCAGGTTCGAATCCTGCCTCGGGCATGGATGTGTGTGATGTCATTAGGTTAGTTAGGTTTAATTAGTTCTAAGTTCTAGGGGACTGATGACCACAGATGTTAAGTCCCATAGTGCTCAGAGCCATTTGAACCATTTTTTGAAAAAAGAAAATTATAGCACTAATTAACTAAAAGAAGTAAGTGTGTGGTCTGAAAGTTGCAGAGAGAGAACAAGGAGGAAGATTAGGACTTGATGTCCTGACGTCGACGTTGTTAGGGACGGAACACAAGATTGGATTGGGGAAAAATAGGGAAGAAAGTCGCCCATGCTCTTTCAAAGGAACCAACCCGATATTTGCTTTAGGGAAAGGTTTACTATCTTTTGGTTCAAAAAATGGATTTTTAAAAAATTGCATTTTTGGATCCATAAAAGTGTTTAGAACCCACCCCTGAAACGGCTTTTCCGACTATGGAACGGAAATGTTTGTTACTATCGGTTGAACAAAAAAATGCACCTACCTGAAATCGGCCTTTGGCAACACCAATTTTTTTCTTTCGGATGAAGAGTTATTGTACCGGTGCTTGCGGGGAAACACACAAAATTCAAATGAAAGTTTGAACGCGAGTGTTTGGAACTTTGCTCCCAAGCATTTGCATTCTGGCGCGAAGAGTGTGGAGATTGCGACTTTCGTGGCAGTGAGCAGCTTCAACGAAGGGTATCCAGCAATTCTGAAGACCATGACAACGATGGACGTCACCCTGGCACTCTATTCGACGCAGTTCGCCAAGCATTCGGACGACCACCGAATTCAAGCGGCAGAAAACCGCTTGTCACCACCGGCCGCACGAGCGGCTCTGGAGCAGCGCAGGATGGCCCAGATCGAGCAGAACGCCCTCTGTGAGGAAGAGGAAGGACTATTTTAGGGACCCGGAATAGCAGATTGAACGTAAGTTGCATAATATTGCATTTATATGTAGTCAAAACTTCAAATGCGTTTTTCTAGAAATGACTTTCTTTTTATCGAGTGGTATGGTAACTTCAAATCTACTGAATCGATTGGCATGATTCTTTGTTTCCAACGAAGCTAACTAAATTGTCAAGGAGTTGTACCACTTTTATTCCGATCTATCAACAATAAATATTTCTACTTGGCCGACGAAGTCGAAAAATCGATGAAAAAACCCTATTTTTTTCAAATGGCCGCCTTTTTGTTTCCTATGGGCCAAATAACTCAAGTTAGGTACAACTCCTAAGGAATCTTATATACTACGCTAACGTCAACTCAATTTTGATTTCAGACGAGCCGGCTGACCTGTGACATACCACGCGTGGAGGTCTACATTGAAATTTTGTTTCGTTCCGACGGCGCTTCCGCCCTTGCTCTTCGATATTTCCGGTCGAAAAAATTTCAGTTTGTAGAGGAAATATCAATAAACATTTTGACCTAATTTGACACTGATATCTGTAACACATCCCGAGAAAAAAATTCTCAAAGAACATGTATTTTTCGGGCCAAAGATAGTAAACCTCCCCTTAAGTGATTTAGGGTAGCTACGGAAATATACATATGGCATATGGCCGGGCCGGAACTGCTCCTGAATGCCGGTCCAGTTTCTTATCACTGCGCCACCTCGATAGGTAGTTATGCTGAAGTGAAGAGGCTTGCGCACGACAGGCTGGCGTTGAGAATGGTATAAAATCAGTTTTACGACTGAGGACCACAACTAGAACAATAAGAGAGATAGGGAAAAAAGAATGCCGGCCGGGGTGGTCGAGCGTTTCTAGGCGCTACAATCTGGAACCGAGCGACCGCTACGGTCGCAGGTTCGGATCCTGCCTCGGGCAGGGATGTGTGTGATGTCCTTAGATTAGTTAGGTTTAAGTAGTTCTAAGTTCTAGGGGACTGATGATCTCAGAAGTTATGTCCCATAGCGCTCAGAGCCATTTGAACCATTTGAAAAAAGAATGGATCAGGAGTCCATTGTAGTGGAGTCTATAATGGCAACTGCGAGGGAGGTTAAATGGAGGTGGGTGGAAGATGTAGTCAGAAGTGATGGTACGGCTCAAGGAAGTTCTTTGCTGGATCCCAAGACATAAAAAAAAATGACCGATGCGACAGCCCAGTGGAAGATGCATTACAAAACAAGCAGGGATAACGTAGAAGTGTACAGATGAAGACCATAACGCATGGAAAACTCTAGAAGCATGCCTGGTCCAGTAGTGGATGTCTAGCGGCTACTGGTGACAGTGGTGCTTATGAGGTTGGTTGACTTACTGGTAGGTGGTGGGGCTGGCGTTGACCCGCAGCGGCTCGCTGCTCGACTCGAACTTGTTGGCCATGGTGACGTGGTGGCCGAACAGGCAGTAGCGGGGCATCACGCGCCCCACCACACCAGCCAGCGCGGCGCCCGTGTGCAGGCCGACGCGCATCTGCAACAGAGCACAGCGCCGCTACCTCAGTGGACAGTCTCTGAACTACCCAGACACCGGTACGCTGCCAGTCTCCAACGTCTTGCTCATGATGGCTCTAGAGCAGGTTTGGCCGCTAACCACATTTTTAGAGTCCCCAACTTGTGGAACTTGTAATGTAGGAGACCTAGACGAACTGATCAGAAAATGCGATGCACTCTTTTAGTAACTGTTCTCGAAGGAACAGATACCATTGATGACCGTGCACCTTTTCTAGAATAAATAATAATTAATTGAAACCCTCAGCTGCCGATAGGTGTTGTTGATATACCTCGATGGGGACAGCTAAAAATCTGTGCCCCGATCGGGACTCGAACCCGAGATCTCCTGCTTACTTGCCAGACACTCTATGCATTTTTTAAAATCTCATTTTGTTCGGTTTCGTTCGCTGCATCTGCTCGGGGCGGACGTCGTAAGACATCCGTTTAAGTTCGTTGTTGATCCGTTAACTCCGTTCTTTTATTACAGAGAGCAGCTTACCCTCTGACCGAAAACGCTGAGCTACCGTGCCGACATCCATTTGAGCCACCGAGGACACAGATGAATAGTGCGACTGCAGGGACTTATCCCTTGCACGCTCTCCGTGAGACCCACATTCCCAACTGTCCACAATCTACATACGTAATGTACCTAATATGTATTTGCCCATCCACTAAGGTGGCTATTCCCGTAAGAGTTCGGGCAACCTGTGCGCATTCGCACAGACGAAGGTCAATGGCTGGGTAGCCTTTATATATATATATATATATATGAAGATAGTAACTGTTCTCGAAAGAACAGATACCATTGATGACTATTACGAGAATCGTCACCTTAGTGTGCGCGAGTAATGAGTGGATGGGCAAAAACATATTAGGTTCATTACGTATGTAGATTTTGGACAGTTGGGAATGTGGGTCTCACGGGGAGCGTGCAAGGGATAAGTCCCTGCAGTCGCACTATTCATCTGTGTCCTCGGTGGCTCAGATGGACAGCCGGCACGGTTGCTCAGCGTGTTCGGTCAGAGGGCTGTGTGCTTTCTGATATATATATTCATTCATTCATTTCATTGTTGCCCTTATGGACAGTGTTTGAACTCGAAAATCACATGATGACACAATTTTCACTTCTTTCCTTTCTTCCTCTTCTCTTCCCAAAATCTCTTCATCCTTTGGCTGTGCTCCTGTTTCCTTTGCTCTGTCCACAATGTTCCTTTCTTCTTTCTCTCCTTTACAATAAATTTTGCACTCCTAACTTTGTTTCTGAAGTATTTCCTGTCTCCTTATCATTTGCCTGTTGATCCCTATCTGCCTTAAGTCTTCGTCTATTTCATGATACCAATTTGTTTTCTTGCTTGAGCTGTTTACTACATCAAAAATTTTCTTTGTAAGTCGGTTGTTGTCCATTCTCTGTATGTGCCCATAGAAAGTTAATCTGCGTTTTCTGATCGCGTCTGTTAGTCTGTCAGTGTGCTGGTACAGCTCTTTGGTAGGTCGCTTCATCCATATGCCATCTCTGTGAATTGGTCCAAATATTTTTCTGAGAATTTTGCGTTCTATTTTTTTGTGTCTATGATGCCTGATGCTCCAATTGTGGTTGTTTCTGACGCGTACAATGCTTCTGGTAATACAACTGTTTTGTAGTGCCTAAGTTTGGCCTGCCTCGATATGCTTTTCTTATTATAATGTGACCATGTGAGTTTGTATGCCTTCTGGAGCTTCTTCGTTCGTTCCATGTTAGCCGCCTTGTTTGATCCTCCCATTTGTATGTACTCCCCTAAATACTTAAATTTTTCGACTCTTTCTACGGATCCATATACCGTATGCATGGTGTGTACATTGTTGGTCTGTCGTTCCATATATTGTGTCTTCTCGTAAGATACCTGCAGACCTGTTTTGGCAGCTATTTCATGCAAGCATTCCAGTGCTTCCTTTGCCTCCTGTGTATTATTGCTGAGTATGGCTATATCATCTGCAAATGCCAGACATTTTATGATTGTTTTGGTTTCACGTGTTCTTCCCAGCTGTATTCCTTTAACTTGTTCCTCCCACTGCTTGATAATTTTGTCTAACACCATGTTGAACAGGATTGGTGAGAGCCCGTCTCCTTGTCGGACACCTGTGTGTATGTGGAAGGGTTCCGAAATTTCTCCCATGAACTTAATCTTGGAGGTAGTGTCTGTAAGCGTCTGTTGTATAAGTGCCCTGGTTTTTCTGTCGATACCATATTCTTCCAGTACGTCAAAGAGTGTCTGTCTGTCTATGGAATCATATGCTTTTTTAAAGTCCACAAAGGTAACTACAGTGTTTCTTGCCTGTCTGACTTTCAAAAGTGTTCTCAAGTTCCAGATCTGTTCGATGCATGATCTCCCTTTTCCGAAGCCTGCCTGGTATTCCCCAATTTGCAGATCTGCTTGTGGTTCTAGTCTGTTTAATAGCACCTTAGAGAAAATTTTGTATGTAACTGGTACTAGCGAAATGCCTCTGTAATTGTTTGGATCTGACTTATCACCCTTTTTATGTAACGGATGGATCAATGCACATTTCCATTCCTCTGGCACTTTCTCTGTGATCCAAATTTCGGCGATAATCTTATGGATTTTTTTGGTGATGTTTTCATCTTGGAGTTTCCAGATCTCGGCGATAATACCATCTTCTCCGGCAGCTCTGTTATTTTTCATTTGTTTTATAATTTCCTCTATCTCTTCTATTGTGGGTGGATCAGAATCGGCATTAGATGTGGTCTTTTGGAATGTTAATTTTCCTGTAGGTTTTTTGCAATTAAGAAGTTTATCAAAGTAATGTTTGAGAATTTTACAGTTTTCTTTTGTGTTTGTTTCCAGGGATCCATCTGTTCTTCGGAAGCAGAGGCTAGGGGGTTGATAGCCCTTAATATTTTCTTTGAAAGTTCTGTAAAAATTTCATGTGTTATTTCTTTTGAAATCTTCCTCAATTTCTTTTAGTTTGTTATTGTCATATGCTCGTTTTTCCCTTCTGATTTCCTTCGATGCTAGTTTCTGAACTTCGTGAAATTCTTTCCATGTTTCTGAATTTCTGTAGCTACTGAACTTGTCCCATGCTTGCTTTCTTCTCTCAATGGCTTCATCACACTTTGCGTTCCACCACCTATGTTTGCGTTTTCTGGGTGGTTGTCCCCAGCACATAGTCTTCTGAACTGCCTTCGCCAGATCTGTCCATGTGTCTATTGGGTGCCTATTAATTTCTTCAACGATTTTATCCCTGTTTATCTTCAAGTATTCCGGATCAGGTTTGACTATTTTGTTTTGCGCTGTCTGTTTCAGTCTTGGGATTGGCCTAATCTTAGCTTGTAGCAAATAATGATCAGACTCGAAGACTCCTTTACGTGTTCTGACATTTAGAATTTCCCGCGAATTTTTCTTGGATATGGCCACATGATCAATCTGAAATTCTCCCCACACTGTGTTGGGTGCTTTCCATGTTGTAAGTTTTCGTCTTGGTTTTTGAAATTGTGTTGACATGATTTTGAGGTTAAAGTTTTGACAATATTTTATGAGATGTTCCCCATTTCTGTTCGTGCGAATATGTGCTGAGTATGGGCCTGTTATTTCTCTGAATTTTCTCTCCTTACCAAGCTGCGCATTGAAATCACCCATTACAATTTTCACATGTCTTTCTGGTACGTTGTTAGTTACTTCCTCCATGTCTTCCCAGAAGTCTTCAATTTCTTGTGGCTTCTTTCTGTTATGGTCATTTGTAGGTGCATGTGCGTTGATAATTGTGTATGCTTTATTACCTGATTTGAAGGACAGTGTCGAGATACGTTCTGATATTGAATTGAAGTCTATGATGTTATCCATGACTGATTTGTGTACTGCAAACCCTGTACCAAACAATAATGGTGTTCCTCTTCTGACAGCAGGTTTACCTTTGTAAATCCTGTAATGTTCTGTGTCGAAATGGTTTTCATCTACGAAGCGCGTCTCTTGGATGGCAAGAATTTTGATGTGAAATTTATCTAGCATGTCTGTCAGTTGTTTTAGTTTTCCAAGTTTGAACAGAGTGTTTGCATTGAGAGTGCCAAGGTAGTGCTTGCGAAGAGGTTTTGAGAAGCTCCGACTCTTCTCCTCATGATGTTCCTGGTCCCCCAGAATCCGATGACCAGGGAAGTCCAGTCCGTTGACTGGGGCCTGGGGTAGCGAATTTCTTTCCATTTGTTCCATCATGATTACTTCAAGTTGAAGTTGGTTGTGGTGACCTTCAACAAGATCACGGTAATTGCAGACTTGATTGTTGAGATCAAGCCATATTTCACTGCCGCACCAACTAGGTAAACAGACGCAGACCACTAGTCGCTGGATACCAGAACAGACACTAATGGATTTCTTGATGTTGTGTGTTTGGTCCGCGAGAGCTATTTTATTTCGCTCAAGTCCGCCGGCAAGCCGGTGAGGACCCCCCTATCCGCCACCTGGGACGCGCCACGTCGGAGTATCATCTCTCCGCCTGCTACGACACCGTAGTAGGTTCGTGGACTGATATATATATATATATATATATATATATATATATATATATATATATATATATAATCACGGAATCAATGAACAACTTGAACGGATGTCTTGTGACGTCCGACCAGACCCAATGCAACGAACTATATCGAACGAAATGGAAAAGAAAGAAAGAGAAGAAAAAAAAAGATGGATAGAGCGTCTGGCATGTAAGCAGGAGATCCCGGGTTTGAGTCCCGGTCGGGACACACATTTTCAGCTGTCCCCATCGAGGTATATCAACAACACCTGTCGGCAGCTAAGGGTTTCAATTAATTATCATTAACTTTTATTTATTACTCAGAGTAACTATTGATTTATTATGTAATATGCAAGCGTAATTAATATCATTAGTACCTAATTTTATGGAACCTATCTTTATTTTTTATTTAAACACTGTTATATACCCAGTATTTTGGTAGTTTCAAATAGAAGTAGAAACACAACATGACTCTGTACAACGCAAACTTCAGACACAAATGTTAGTAATATATTTGCAAAACTTAAGGAAAGGTAAGTAAAGTAAGATAACATATTAACTACTAGGTGGAAATGAATGAAAGTGCGGTAGCATATTACCAGAGGTCTCCAAATAGTGTACAGAAAGGTGGGCGTCATATGACGTGAGATCAGCCTAACTGCAGTGTCAAATGACGCCGGCCCATCAGCATGAGGCACTTGAAGGAAGAGGAAAAGACTGTGTGTGTGTGTGTGTGTGTGTGTGTGTGTGTGTGTGTGTGAAGCAGCGAGCAGCTATGGTGCACTGTGGTGGCGTTCTTCATTACAACATAGCCCGGACACATTTGGATGACCTCACACGGGATGAATCATTGGGAAGCTGGAAGAAGGACGAAGTGTAACGTGTGTGGTCCCATTGCATTGTTTCAGATGCGTGGGGAGCGTTTAAAACCACAAGCACTGGTGCCAAAAGGAGAGGAGATGTTCGACCACGGCGAACTGCAGCAGCAGATCATCGTTACACCCTACAACAGGCAAGAAGGGACTCACGTCAGACAGACGGTACAATTGTAACCATTTTTAACAGGAGTGCAAGACACGCAATGACACGCTCCTCAGTGGCACGGCGACTGCGTGGGGATGACCGATTTGTCAGTAAGTTGTGTTGCGTTGACACACGCACATCGGCAGCAACGTTTGGGATGGTCCAAAGAACGTAGGGACTGGATCAAAGAGGAGGAGGGGCGCGTGCTCTTCTCGGATGAGAGCAGGATCAGTCTAAGTAGTGATTCCGTACCTACCCTCATATGGAGAGAGGTGAAAACACGCAACGCTCCCAGGGACATTGTCGAACATGATCGATTTTGTGGTCTAAGTGTTATGGTGTGGGGAAGCATAATGCTGAGTGGGCGTGCTGATATCCACATCTTTGAACACGGTGCACTCACTGGTCAACTTTATTGTGAGACTGTACTCCTTCCCCAGGTGCATTTTTCCAGGGGTGCATTCGGCCTTGACTTCATTTTTGTGGATGACAATGTGTGACCGTATCGAATAGCGGAGATGGAACAACTGTTGGAACGAAAGGATATTCAGCGAATGGCCTGGCCTCTCCGTTCCCCTGACTTAAATTGCATCGAGCAGATGTGGGATACGATGGGGAGACATTTTCTACGTGTGGTCCAGTAACAGGGTCACAAACAAGCCATTTGTTTGCAAAAAAAATGAAGTAGATTTTATTTTTTTTTATCTTGTATATGTAGTTGAGAATCTGTTGAATCCTAGTTTTCGACTTCTAAAACCCTAGGAACAAATTTTTGTGGCCAAAAAACCAAGAGATTTAGCCAGTTTTTTCAGGTGTTTGCCCATTACTCGAAAACTATGCGTCCTACTGAAATGGTTACCCTTACCAAAATGAAAGAGCATTAAATTTTGCGTCGAATGACCTACTTAGATGTCAAAACCGGAGCAGCCGTTTGGCCGCAATCAGTTGTCAAAGTTAGTTTATTTTTGAAACTTCCAGGCAGATTAAAACTGTTGGCCGGACCGAGACTCGAACTCAGGACCGATGCTTTTCCAGAGCAAGTGCTCTACCATCTGGGCTACCCAAGCACGACTCAGGCCCCATTCTCACAGCTTTACTTCCGGCGGTACCTCGTTTCCTACTTTCCCAACTTCACAGAAGCGCACACTCCGCTGCAGAGTGAAAATCTCATTCTGGAAACATCTCCCAGGCTGTGGTTAAGCCATGTCTCCGCAATATCCTTTCCTCCAGGGGTGCTTGTTCTGCTAGGTTCGCAGGAGAGCTTCTGTGAAGTTTGGGAAGTAGGAGACGAGGTACTGGCGGAAGTAAAGCTGTGAGAAGGGGGCGTGAGTCGTGCTTGGGTAGCTAAGATGGTAGAGCACTTGCCCGCGAAAGGCAAAGGTCCCGAGTTCGAATCTCTGTCAGGTACACAGTTTTAATCTGCCAGGAAGTTTCATATCAGCGCACACTCCGCTGCAGAGTAAAAATCTCATTCTAGTATATTTTTACCAGCTTTGCTAAAAAGTCGGCTCCAACGCCTGTAACTTAAAGATGGCTACTCCAAATGACAAATGTTAAGTCATCAAAGTTGTAGAGAAAAAAATTTCATGTTACAAAAGCATCTAGTTTTTCAGTTTTAGGCATTATTAAACATTCATACACTCGAAAGTCAAAGTGATTCCATTTTCTTTTTGTAAGTGAAGTGCACAGTACTTGTCAGAAAAAGTACAGTAACACAAAAATGATTAGCTCGTCTTTGGAAAACGGCCCTGCACTGTCAACGTCAAATCTTCGAACATATAAGAAGGTATTTGATTTTGATAAACACTGCTTTTATTGTAGTGAGGAAATTGGTGCTAATTGAGAGAAACTTAGCAGACTTCCCTATGCAAAGCAAAATATTGTTCGTAAAGTGGTGGAACTTGAATTAACACATACTGTTATTGGGGTTTCTGTAAGGCGAGGTGATGACTGGGCTCGCGAATTGTTGTAACGTATCCGTGATGAGAACCTTTGTGCTACAAATGCTAAATGTCATAGGTTTTGTCAGAGGGATTTTAACCGGCCAATCAGGGGTGGAGAAAAACAAGGAAGTCCTTGATCCACACAGATGTATAAAGCAATGGAAAAGATTGATTCCTGCATCGAACAATCGAAGACTGCCAGTTTACTTAGCAGGAGTTGAAGGACTTAATCACGGATGGCTGGGCGCTCCAGTCCGGAGCCGCGCTGCTGCTACGGTCGCAGGTTCGAATCCTGCCTCCTGCATGGATGTGTGTGATGTCCTTAGGTTAGTTAGGTTTAATTAGTTCTAAGTTCTAGGGGACTGATGACCACAGCAGTTGAGTCCCATAGTGCTCAGAGCCATTTGAACGGATGGCTGGGAACAGGTGTAAGGACCATAGAAACCCGACTATTCCGGAAATATGATGAAGAAATAATGATTGTTGACAGACATGAAAAGAGCAAAGTAGTGTCTCAAAAGTGCGGGCTATAAGATACTATCTGATAGTTTCCGTCACAGCAAGTTATCAGATCCATTACTGCACAGCAATACTCTAGCAGAGGACGAACAAATGTAGTGTAGACCTATTGCATCTACTAAGTGTCTTGCCAATAAAACGCAGTCTGTGGTTTGCTCCTCACAACATTATCTACGTGATCGTTCCAATTTAAGTTGTTCGTAATTGTAATCGATAGGTATTTAGTTGAAGTGACAGCTTTCCCATGTTAATGACCCTTTCTACTGTAAAGTCACAACGCGGACACGGTCCTAGCACGAAATGATCAGTCACGATGTGTTGACAGAGTGAATGGTGTTCACTGGGCGCAGTGTGCCATTCGCGCGGTTGCCAGATGGGCTAGACTGGGCTGTGTACGTACCCTGATGGGCTGGCCGTCGTGCGTGCGGTGCGCGGCGCAAGTCTCGATCATGAGCAGCGCCATCCACGCGATCTGCTGCGCATGCGTGGAAGACTGCTTGTGCAGACCGCCGGCCACGCAGTAGGCGTCTCCTATTGTCTCCACCTGAAACAGGAGAGCGCCGCTCTACAGCCTTTCCCTCCCTTACCTTCCCTCAACCTGTCCTCTGATGTGAACCACTGTGACAGTATGCTGTGTAAAGTTTATACTTTTAGAAAATTTTGGATTTGATCCTCCACACAAAAAGGTGTACAAATATGTATAAATGCTATAAAAGTGCCTTTTGTTAACAGCTCAAAAACAAAGGTTCTTCAGACGTCTGTTAGTATGGAATTATTTTTTGGTTTTTGAAATCCGCCCAAAAGTTTGTAAAAATTTTTCTCACTCTTTTCATTTCCTCTCAGTATAATCGGCATGTCTAATTTTTCTGTACATGATGACCCTTGCCGCAGTGGCTACACCGGTTCCCGTGAGATCACCGAAGTTAAACGCTGTCGGGCGTGGTCGGCACTTGGATGGAGGCCATCCAGGCCGCCGTGCGCTGTTGCCATTTTTTGGGGTGCACTCAGCCTCGTTTTGCCAATTGAGGAGCTACTGTACCGAATAGCCGAATAGTAGCGGCTTCGGTCAAGAATACCATCATAACGACCGGGAGAGCGGTGTGCTGACCCCACGCCTCTCCTATCCGCATCCTCCTCTGAGGATGACACGGAGGTCAGATGGTCCCGATGGGCTACTTGTGGCCTGTAGACAGAGTGGTACACAATGACGGTGTTTCACATTTCCAATTACAGATGTCTAGAGCTGTTGATAAAATATCTATGTATCGAGAATTTTTACAAACAATATCGGCATACATCGGAACATTTTTTCCCACCATATACCGATATCGAAGTGGCAATATCGAGGGCCGATATATATGTTTTAATGTTTTTTTCGCTATTTTCGGTAAATATTTGAAATTGTTCTTTCGAAATTGTAATAGAACATAGTTTTACTTTCACCGTGTGAAGGAGTCTTACTACTTTTTGAGCTTTCAAACCAATTTTAACGCAACTAGTGTGCTACTTCTTCACATCGGCATTCTTCAAAAACAGATGCTGAAAATGATGAACAAAAATCTAAATGAGAAGATTGGTCGTTGCAGTGGACGGAGACGTGCGAGGGGAAATGCTGACGTAATTGACGCTCAGCGCTACCAACAGAAACTGCAATGTTTAACTTCACCACGCAATTTTGACACTACAATTGCTAGGTCGCTGGCATTTATAGAAATGAAAAAACAGGGAAGTCGACAAGCAGTGTTCCAGACAAATCGGATATGTGGCGAAACCGAACACCGGACACCTTTTATTGTGCCACTTACACGCAGGTACCGTTGTTAGGAAAGTGGTTATTGCCAAGCGTGAAAGTGCATCGTTTGCCTTTTAATTCTTGCTCTAAGGGGGATAGGCAGGCTGCTAGCTTCTTGATGTACAGAGTATCTAATAGTAAAGCAATACTTAAATATACAGTTCTAAAACTGGCATTATATTTACAATATGCAGCCGATATTTTTTTCTTCGATATATGGCTACAACGAAACATTTATTCTGTCAATCGAAGTCCGATAACGATACTTTTTAAATATCAATGTATCAGATACCGGCCTGCCGGTGTGACCGAGCGCTTCAGTCTTGAACCGCCCGACCGCTGCGGTCGCAGGTTCGAATCCTGCCTCGGCCATGGATGTGTGTGATGTCCTTAGGTTAGTTAGGAGGAGATTAGTGTTTAACGTCCCGTCGACAACGAGGTCATTAGAGACGGAGCACAAGCTCGGATTAGGGAAGGATGGGGAAGGAAATCGGCCGTGCCCTTTCGAAGGAACCATCCCGGCATTTGCCAGAAGTGATCTAGCGAAATCACGGAAAACCTAAATCAGGATGGCCGGACGCGGGATTGAACCCTCGTCCTCCCGAATGCGAGTCCAGTGTGCTAACCACTGCGCCACCTCGCTCGGTCCCTTAGGTTAGTTAGGTTTAAGTAGTTCTAAGTTCTAGAGGACTGATGACTATCGATGTTAAATCCCATCGTGCTCAGAGCCATTTTTTATGAGATACCCAATATTTTTAAAGATATCAACAGTCTTAGTTTCTAGAGGGAACTCAGTATACAGGGTGGTTCATTGATGGTGACCGGGCAAAATATCTCACGAAACAAGTATCAAACGAAAAAACTACAAAGAACGAAACTCGTCTAGCTTGAAGGAGAAAACCAGATGGAGCTATGGTTGTCCTGCTAGATGACGCTGCCATGGGTCAAACGGATATCAACGGCGTTTTTTTAAAAATAGGAACCCCCATTTTTTATTACATACTCGTGTAGTAGGTAAAGAAATATGAACGTTTTAGTTGGACCACTTTTTTCGCTTTGTGATAGATGGCGATCTAATAGTCACAAACATATAAGTACGAGGTATCACGTAACATTTCGCCAGTGCGGACGGTATTTGCTTCGTGATACATTACCCGTGTTAAAATGGACCGTTTGCCAACTGCGGAAAAGACCGATATCGTGTTGATGAATGGCCCAACGGGCGTGTGCTATGTATGCTGCTCGGTATCGTGGACGACATCATCCAAGTGTCCGGAGCGTTCGCCGGAAAATTACGTTATATAAGAAAACAGGAAGTGTTCAGCCACATGTGAAACGTCAACCACGACCTGCAACAAATGATGATGCCCAAGTAGGTGTTTTAGCTGCTGTCGCGACAGATTTTTTTTGTAAGCGTTCTATTTAGCGACGAAGCGTCATTCACCAACAGCGGTAACGTAAATCGGCATAATATGCGCTATTGGCCAACGGAAAATCCACGATGGCTGCGACAAGTGGAACATCAGCGACCTTGTCGAGTTAATGTATGGTGTGGCATTATGGGAGGAAGGATAATGGGCCCCCATTTTATCGATGGCAACCTAAATGGTGCGATGTATGCTGATTTCCTATGTAATGTTCTACCGATGTTACTACAAGATGTTTCACTGCATGACATAATGGCGATGTACTTCCAACATCATGGATGTCTGGCACATAGCTCGCGCGCGGTTGAAGCGGTATTGAATAGAATATTTCATGACAGGTGGATTGGTCATCGAAGCACCATACCATGGCCCGTGCGTTCACCGGATCTGACGTCCCCGGATTTCTTTCTGTGGGGAAAGTTGAAGGATATTTGCTATCGTGATCCACCGATAACGCCTGACAACATGCGTCAGCGCATTGTCAATGCATGTGCGAACATTACGGAAGGCGAACTACTCGCTGTTGAGAGGAATGTCGTTACACGTATTGCCAAATGCATTGAGGTTGACGGACACCATTTTGAGCATTTATTGCGTTAATGTGGTATTAATCACGCTGTCTCAGCATGCGTTCTCAGAAATGATAAGTTCACAAACATACATGTATCACATTGGAACAACCAAAATAAAATGTTCAAACGTACCTACGTTCTGTATTTTAATTTAAAAAACCTACCTGTTACCAACTGTTCGTGTAAAATGTGAGCCATGTGTTTATGACTGTTACAGTGCCATCTGTCACAAAGCGACGAAAGTGGTCCAACTAAAACATTCATATTTCCTTACGTACTAAACGAATATGTAATAAAAAGGGGGGTTCCTATTTAAAAAAAAAACGCAGTTGATATCCGTTTGACCTATGGCAGCCCCATCTAGCGGACCAACCGTAGCGCCGCCATCTGGTTTCCTCCTTCAAGCTAGACAAGTTTCGTTCTTTGTAGTTTTTTCCTTTGACGCTTATTTCGTGAGATATTTGGCATGGTCACGATCAATGGACCACCCTGTATAAAAGTTTGATAAGGAATGCATCTCTTGCTACACAAAAGAAGTGTCGACATCGCCTCAGTTCATCACATACCATTTACCTCTGAGTGCAACAAAGGCTGCAAGAAAGCTGGTACATTTGTAACTAGAAGGGTTGACTCTGTTGCTCCACTGATGCGCACTAGGCTTCGTGAAGAGTGCGCATCAAAGCATGTGTTACAGATACACCATGCGTAACGAACAGCAAGGTCACTGATGTTATAGCTCATTGTCCCTGTTGCGTGGGTACTGTCACATGGGAGATTTGAAGGCGATTCTATCGTCAAACTTATTTTGCATCCAAACGATACAATTCCGGCCATGAATTCCTTATCAGAAGTTTATCTGAACGCGAAGCAGGAAGTCTCCCGCAGAACTGCTTGTTCTGACATCCACTGCTATTTCTAGCCACAAAAAGTTGTAAGACGTCATGGTCTCCTGACCTTCATTGCTGACATATTCCGCCCTCACAATCATATTCCGCACATCAAGACGCTTCATTCGAACCCAAACTCGATAAGATAAAGTCAATGTTGTATGAATTCATGTAAACGATATGCAGATAACTAATAAACCGCAAATGCGCACCGACATTGAAATACTCGAGGCCGGCGTACACTCACACATTCAAGACACGACGGTCGCAGGGGCTTTTAGTTCGGTAGATCCAAACAGCACGCCATGGGGCCAGTCCCTTCAGAGGATGACTCGCCCTGTGACCACCCATAGAGCAGACAGCATTTGCCCGAGGGAAAGGAAGAACGACCCTGTGTTTGGCTTAAAAGCAAATTCCACTACATTGTGTGGGAGTGCCCAGCCTATGCATTCTTTAGAAAAATAGCTCGCAGTTTCAGAGATTTTCACAGGGAGACAGCAAACGCCAAACGCCGATGCTACAGATTTCCGGATTGGTTGCCTTAAACGAAACGTCATTCTTCCGTTTTAGAAGAGCAATGCTGATTGGCAGACGATATTTCTGACGCCTTGTGCTGAAGGAGTAATGGAAGAGACCGAAAGATGTACCCCTTCACGTCTGGCATGGAGAGGGGCCGTTCCATTGTCGCTCTTGGAGTGAGAACACGTAATGAGAGCATGTGCGCTTGTACGTGTACTCAAAGAGCGAGGAACAAGTCTCTCTTCAGTACTTCACTGGGAGAGCACCTCTGTCGAGAGAAAATCGGAGTGCGACTCTATATTGAGTCCTTGTGATTAAGTGTTGTTCACTGTGTTGACTGCCGCACTTATTGTGCGGTGTGAATGGACAGAGTTATAGTTAAATGCCTGCGAGTGAATTTTTGAGTGGCATTGCGGTGGACTGGTTATCTGCCCAGTGTTCTGCGCCAGTAGTTAGACTAGGGGTGAATATTAGTCCTTGACTTCTAGCGGATAGTTATTCAAGTTGAGTAGGCACGGCTCTCAGTCATTCTGTCAAGTCAATAATAATCTTAAACTTTGTATAGAAATTTCATTAGCGATTCCTATCCTTGAGAAGTAACTTCACATTCCGAAAAGAACTCGGAAATAACTTGTTTAGCTCATAACTAAGGGTGCCGTTGTGATTTCTCAGAATTTTTGCAAAATAAATAATATTTTTTGTTAATTTAGTAGTCCAGAAGATATTTATTGCTGAAAGTTTTTCAGGCATTTCTCTTTAGAACGTTAGGAGCGTCTGTCTGACTTCTGTTGCAGTGTGTGGGTGGAAATTGCATCTTGCAGGAGCCACAGGGTAAAGGGTACATCTCAGATTAATCCATTGCGCAGAATGACAGAATAGCACCCACACACACAAAGTAAGTACCGAAAGATGTTCTTTCAACAAAAAGCTTTCACGTTAATTATAATCTCGTGCAACAAGCATAGAACAAGAAGAGGAGTTTTTGTGTGTGAATTAGGCTGTCTACACTTTCTACTGACGCTGTTTCTATAGGCATCTAAAAATCTACTTGTATATGGCAGGTGTAAAATACGTACTCTAAGAAAATACTGGGGTGAACCTCCTCATCTTACACCTTGTAAAAAAAAGAACGTACAAACACTATAAAATCTTCTTTCGTTAAAAAGACTTACGTCTCGTGCACTTGTGGTCTAATTCTCTGATGTTTTTGTTCAGTTTTTATTGGGCTACAAAATTATATTGTAGCAACAGTTGTGATGAAGTATTCCTTTCATATTACCCAGCATATGGTCCCACGTCAGATAAATATGAATCTACAATTGGATAGATTTGTGAGTAATATGGCTCATAGGAATAATAAAATGACTAATCGACTTAATATGCGTACACTCTAAGACAAAAGCAAGGGATGGAGCACGAAGGAACGTCAACGGACGGATCACCATCAACAGTATCAGACGTCCTCACTCCATGAACCACTGAAGGGGTTTGCAGTTTAACTCTCTACACTTGCACGGCGAAGACTGGTGGTCGGGACGTTACGCCACCGCCTCTCCTACCCTTTCCGGCCAAATAGGGATGGTAAGAATTTGTGTCACCATCAGAGGTTGAACCTTCCACGCCACCGAAGAGGCATTTGTTTTGCGACCTCAGCTACGGATTCGAGTGTTGCCGGAGAAATTCATGGTGGACTCCAAAGTGCAAATGATCCAACCTACTGGAAAAAAGCACAGGTGACTGTCTAAGAAAGGTAAAAGAACGGAGCAGCAAAATTACAGATTAATATTGCTACCTTCTGTTACCTGTAACTTTTATTAGCTTCATAATCCTTGAACACTTTCTCAGTTCGAATATAATAAACTTTCTTGAGGATAAGCAGCTTAAGTCCACGAATCTGCATGGTTTTGGAAAGCACCGCTCGTACGGAACTCAGCTTGTCCTTTCCTCACATGATATACTATGAACTATGGATGAAGGGCCACAGGTACATTCCATATTTCTAGATTTCCTAAAAGGATTGGACACGATGCCCCATTGTAGGCTGGTAACGAAGGTACGAGCATAAGGAATAAGTTCACGGATCACAGATATGTGAGTGACTCGAACACGTCTTAAATAATAGAATCCAGTCTGTTGTCCTCGACGGCGAGTGTTCATCAGAGACAAGGGTGTCGCCAGGAGTTCCCCAGGGAAATGTGGTAGGACCGCTGTTGTTCTGTGTATACATAAATGATTTGGCGGACAGGGTGTGCAGCAGTCTGCGGTTGTTTGCTGATGATGCCGTGGCGTACGGTAAGGTATCGGAGTTGAGTGACTGTAGGAAGATACAAGACGATTTAGACAAAGTTTCCAGTTGGTGTGATGAGTGGCAGCCAGCCCTAAATGTGGAAAACTGTAAGTTAATGCAGATGAGTAGAAACAACAAACCTGTAACACTCGGATAGAGTATTACTGGTGTCCTGCTTGACACAGTCAGGTCGTTTAAATATCGACGCAAACCGATATGAGGTCGAAGCAGCATGTGAAAACTATAGTGGGGCAGGCAGACGGTCGGCTTTGGTTTATAGGGAGAATTTTAGGAAAGAGTGGTTCACCTGTAAAGAAGACCGCATATAGGACGCGGATGCGACCTATTCTTGAGTACTGCTCGAGTGTTTGGTATCCGTATCAGGTTGGATTGAAGGAAGATATCGAAGTAATTCAGAGGAGGGCTGTTAGATTTGTTACCGGTAGGTTACGGAGATGCTTCTGGATCTCAAATGAGAATCCTTGGAGGGAAAGTGACGTACTTTTCATGAAACACTATTGAGGAAATTTAGAGAACCGTCATTTGAAGATGAGTGCCGAAAGATTCTGCTCCCGCCAACATACATCGCACGTAAGTACCACAAAGAGCTCATGCGGAGGCGTACAGACAGTCGTTTTTCCCTCGCTCTATTTGCCAATTTGCGTGTGGAAAAGGAGGGAAAATGACAAGTAGTGGTACAGGGTATCCTCGCTATGCGCCTTATGGTTTGCGGTGTATCTATGTACATGTATATGTATAGGTAAATATCAGATGATGGTGTAATCCCAGTATTTTACAGTTTCAATGAAATTGCTCTTGAGTCAAATACAAAGGGATCGCTCAGATTTCATTCCAATGCTACACATTTATTATAGACTGAAGAGCGAAAGAAACTAATATGTAAACAGGCAGAATATGGCGCTGCGGTCAGCAACGTCTATATAAGACAACAAGTGTTTGGCGCAGTTGTTAGGTCGGTTATTGTTGCTACAGTGGCAGGTTTTCAGGATGTAAGTGGGTTTGAATACAATGTTATAGTCGGCGCACGGGCAATGGGACACAGCATCTCCGAGGTAGCCATGAAGTGGGGATTTTCCCGTAGGACCACTTCACAGGTGTGCCGTGAATATCAGGAATCCGGTGAAACATCAGATCTCCGACTCGCTGCTGGCGGAAAAAGATCCTGCAAGAACGGGGCCAACAACGACTGAAGAGAATCCTTCAACGTGCCAGAAGTGCAACCCTTCAGCAAATTGCTGCAGATTTCAATGCTGAGCCATCAACGAGTGTCAGCGTGCGAATCATTCAACGAAACGTCATCGATATGGGCTTTCGGAGACGAAGTCCCGCTCGTGTACCCTTGATGACTGCACGACACAAAGCCTTACGCCTCGCCTGGGCCCGTCAACACCGACACTGGACTGTTGATGACTGGAAACGTGTTGCCTGGTCGGACACGTACGTAAGCATCCCGTAGGACCATCTGCATCCATTCATGTCCATTATGCATTCCGATGGACTTGGGCAATTCCAGCAGGACAATGTGACAACCCCTCGTCCAGAGTTGCTACAGAGTGGCTCCAGGAATACTTTTCTGAGTTTAAACACTTCCACTGGCCACCAAACTCCCCAGACAGGAACATTATTGAGCATATCAGGGATGCCTTGCAAGGTGCTGTTCAGAAAGATCTACCCCCTCGTACTCTTAAGGATTTGTGGACAGTCCTCCAAGATTCATGGTGTCATTTCCGTCCAGCACTACTTAAGACATTAGTTGAATCCATGTCACGTCGTGTTATGGCACTTCTGAGTGCTCGAGGGGCCCCACAGAATATTAGGCAAGTGTACCAGTATCTTTGGCTCTTCAGTGTATAAATATAGAAAGAAAAGTACGGCACATGGTGATTCGCAGGAATGGGGAACTATATGAGTTAACTATTGCTACGAAAAAACGTTAGATAAATTTATTTACGTCATGTAACAGTAAAACCATGTAAATTAAGAATACATAAAGTAAATTTCTTCTTGCAGATGACATCTTTCAGGTGAGCTCCACTTTTTCTCAAATATTCATGCACTCTCTTAGATAAATTGTGCATGATTCGAAGTAACATTTCAACCGGTATTTCGAAAACTTGTTATGAAACCTTTGTTTTAAATTATTCTTTTGTGGCAGTACCACTACGATACACTTTACTTTTAGCGTGATCCCACAAGAAGAAATCGCACGCTGACGGATCATGTGATCTGGGAGCCCATGGAAAATCACTGTTTCTCGAAACCGTATGGTTGCCAAACAATTGCCATAAAGCAACCAGCGATATTGGCGCAGTATGTGACGTTGATCCGTCTTTGTGCAACCAGCTGTTCTGTGTCTGGTGGAAATGTCTCTAGTTTTCTGCCCAACGAAAATTGGTGCATAGCGTCGTACCGATCCGATGTCACTGCTGTCCCGAGGCCATTCTCGTCTAGATCTATCACCTCGTACTCTTACGGATTTATGGACAGCCCTGCAGGATTCATGGTGTCAGTTCTCTACAGCACTACATAAGGGCCAGTTATGCCACACGATGACACAGAGCACCTCACGGTAGCATTGCTGCTGTGCAATGGACATTGCTGTAGCTGAGCAGGACTTTTTTGTGCCCAATAACGAAAATTTTGTTTATTTAAAGAGTACCTGTTTAGACTAAGAAAGACACGGCTTAAATGAGATGACATTGCTGATAAAAGTACGTCACTGAAAATTGTTAAAAGACTGCATCTGATTGCAGAAAAGAAAGAAAGAACTCGAGATATCTTACGAGGAGACGGAGTATATTGACACCGACGCGGTAAAGAAAATCATCTGCAAAAGATTGAAATAATTAAGAGGGAAGGAAAGTTTAAAGAGGTAAAAAAATAAATAAATAAAAGATAGGCCACCTGTATATTTGTGAATGGGACTGGAACTGGACTCAATAAGAGCAGGAAATGAAAGAAAAGCCCTATGAAAATAAATTGAAAAATATTTAATGTGTATTAAAAACAAAGTGCTCAATGATGCACATCTGCGAAATCAAAATCTGCTGCCGTGAATTCTACATCTACATATACATCAATACTCCGCAATCCACCTGACGGTGTGTGGCGGAGGGTACCTTGAGTACCTCTATCGGTCCTCCCTTCTATTCCAGTCTCGTATTGTTCGTGGAAAGAAGGATTGTCGGTATGCTTCTGTTTGGGCTCTAATCTCCCTGATTTTATCCTCATGGTCTCTTCGCGAGATATACGTAGGAGGGAGCAATATACTGCTTGACTCTTCGGTGAAGGTATGTTCTCGAAACTTTAACAAAAGCCCGTACCGAGCTACTGAGCGTCTCTCCTGCAGAGTCTTCCACTGGAGTTTATCTATCATCTCCGTAACGCTTTCGCGATTACTAAATGATCCTGTAACGAAGCGCACTGCTCTCCGTTGGATCTTCTCTATCTCTTCTATCAACCCTATCTGGTACGGATCCCACACCGGTGAGCAGTATTCAAGCAGTGGGCGAACAAGCGTACTGTAACCTACTTCCTTTGTTTTCGGATTGCATTTCCTTAGGATTCTTCCAATGAATCTCAGTCTGGCATCTGCTTTACCGACGGTTAATTTTATGTGGTCATTCCGTTTTAAAACACTCCTAATGCCTACTCCCAGATATTTATGGAATTAACTGCTTCCAGTTGTTGACGTGCTATTTTGTAGCTAAATGATAAGGGTTCTATCTTTCTATGTATTCGCAGCACATTACACTTGTCTACATTGAGATTCAATTGCCATTTCCTGCACCATGCGTCTATTCGCTGCAGATCCTCCTGCATGTCAGTACAATTTTCCATTGCTACAACCTCTCGATACACCACAGCATCATCTGCAAAAAGCCTCAGTGAACTTTCGATGTCATCCACCAGGTCATTTATGTATATTGTGAATAGCGACGGTCCTATGACACTCCTCTGCGGCACACCTGAAATCACTCTTACTTTGGAAGACTTCTCTCCATTGAGAGTGACGTGCTGCGTTCTGTTATCTAGGAACTCTTCAATCCAATCACACAATTGGTCTGATAGTCCATACGCTCTTGCTTTGTTCATTAAACGACTGTGGGGAACTGTATCGAACGCCTTGCGGAAGTCAAGAAACACGGCATCTACCTGTGAAGCCGTGTCTATGGCCCTCTGAGTCTCGTGGACGAATAGCGCGAGCTGGGTTTCACACGATCGTCCTTTTCGAAACCCATGCTGATTCCTACAGAGTAGATTTCAAGTCTCCAGAAAAGTCATTATACTCGAACATAATACGTGTTCTGAAATTCTACAACTGATCGACTTTAGAGATATAGGTCTATAGTTCTGCGCATCTGATAGCGTTATTCTACTCCGTGTATTGCAATACGCTGGGAACTTATTTGGTCACGTGACTGACAAGCTACTGTTTAGTCACTAATGATCTAGTCGCGGACATAACGTCAACCCCAATATTCCTTCTCTGCCCAGACGCGATTCCTAGTTGTTAAACAATGCACCTAGTCACTATGTATGAAACGGGATCGAGTGGAGGAGAGACCCGTGCGAACTGGAATAAGGCAACAATAAAGACGAATTTGTATTTACCTTTGTCAAACATTTAATACTGATTTATCTCTAGAGGAGGTAGTGTAAGCGCGTCTTCTGAACGTAGAACTGAACTGTGTGCAACAGGCAGGCAGGAATGGAACTAGACTAGGTCGCTAGTGAGAGGAATCGGGAATAAAGGTATCCTGCCGCCGGGTGCCGGGTGGAAGGCATGCAGACCATGTACCTGGTTGTTGCATAACTTCGTAGTGTTATTGTTTTGCATGTTGATATTCCGGTTACTATGGGTTTACTGATCGATTGTACCATTTTTTTTTATTTGCAGTTCGCTGTTGCTATTTGAGTTTACATATTGTCATTTTCTCACTTGGAGATAGTGAGAGGAGCTATGGACGTTAGAAAATGGCGTGCCAAGTGGAGACATCGGAACATTTCAGACATATTCTTCTGTTTCAGTTCATTAGAGTGTGTGACAACAGTGGAGGCACCCAGAAACATTTGTACCAGGTATGGAGATAATGCCGTTGAACAGAGCATGGCAAGAAACTAGTTTTCTCCTTTCAGGGACGATCGTTTTGACGTCAATAACCATCCACGTTCAAGAAGACCTTCGGGGTTTGATGAAGACAGTTTAAACGCATTAACCCACAATGCAATGCAGTCGAGAACGGGCAAATGTGATGAACTGTGATTATTCCACCATCGTGCGAATTTGCATGCAACTGGGAAGGTTCAAGAAATGGATATATGGGTAATGCAGGTTCAAGCCATCAATGGGTGGCCATACTTGAATCTCTTCTTGACCACTTGCCCACCATCAATTGGCTCGTGGTGAACAACACCGACGATTTCTATCCTGTATCGTTACTGGCGACGAGAAATATTGTCTTCATGCTAATTTAAGGAAAAGAAAGCAATGGTTGAGTCTAAACAAAGCAGTAACTTCCCAGACAAAGACCTGCGCGCATACACAAAAGATAATATCATGCATCTGGTGGAACAGCTCCCCCGAGGTGTAGCCATCACTGCTGACATTTATTGTCAACAACTTCCTTGCAGACGTAGTGCAAGAGCAACGAACAGAAAGAGTGCGTGAAATGATGCTACTGTACAATAACCGCCCCCCCCCCCCCCACCGTCCCCCATAGTCCCACTCTGCTAGACTGACAAACTGACAAAAGACGCTGTACAGGAGCTGGGTTGGGAAATTATTCCACGACCACCTTATTCAAATGATTGCGCGCTCAGATTTTCACCTTTTCCGCTCTCCATCGAACAACCTTTAAAGGACTTCCTTTCCGAATCAGAGTGCCCTCCGAACACGGCTCTACGAGTTTTTCGCCTCAAAACTGCGTGATTTCTGCAGTCCCGGAATCGAAAAAATGGCTCTGAGCACTACGGGACTTAACATCTGAGGTCATCAGTCCCCTAGAACTACTTAAACCTAACAAACCTAAGGACATCACACACATCCATGCCCGAGGCAGGATTCGAACCTGAGACCGTAGCTGTCACGCGGTTCCGGACTGAAGCGCCTAGAACCACTCGGCCAACGCGGCCGGTAGAATCGAAAAGTTACGCAGCGTTGGCAGACTGTTGTGAATAGTGAAGGAGCATATATTACTGATAACTTAAGTCATTGTTATTTGTATCTGGTGTGTTTATTAAATATATGAAAAAACACCACGAACTCTTGTACATCACAATACTATCGGGCAAATTAGTTCGTGCGTAATAGGAAGAAAAGAAAGACACCCGGTCGTCTTCTACCACGCCACCAACACTGCAACATCGAAATTAACGTGCCGACCCTGTGAAGACACGGGATAAAGCAGTGGAAAAGAAAGGATCTACTACTTTCACTGTCTCAATTTCTTATCTAATACCATCAGAATCGCTTGATTTAATTTGACTACAATCCATTATCACTGTTTCACTTTTGTTGACGTTCATCTCATAACCTGCTTTTCAAGACCTTACCCATTCCGTTCACCCAATCTTACAAGTGTTTTGCAGTCTCTAGTAGAATTACAGCGCCATCGGCAAACGTCAAGTGTTTATTCGCCTTTCCTTAATTTGCTTTCACGTGGCTCGTATGAGGACAGGTTGCGAGTAGCCGCCGACAACCAGTTGGTCTGGAGGCGCAGGACTGTGACGTCAGCTGCCTGGCAGACATCCGCCGATTACGTCCTCCCGTTAGTAACAGACAATGGTCCTGCTTGGGAGTCGTGAGGGCGGGCGGCGGCGCGTGAGCCGTCGTTTTAAGCACTCAGTGATGTAGAACGTTGCTCTGCTTCAAGGTCACCCTCAGAGAGCGTGGACGATCCTATCCACGTTTCTTCTACCTTAGCAATCGCCCGAGTTGCGTGCCCTTTACCATTAACTCAATTCTTCGTTCTCGCTACATGTTTTACCCAGGAGTAGTCACTCACGACAGAGGTAATGCCCTGCTTTTCGTGTTTCCACGCTATCGAAAGAAGTGTGGTTTACTGCCGCCAGGAATGGATACACCAGTCGACCGTATCATCTCCGGAAAATATTTAAGGCTGTGAGCCGATTTCCTTTGACTCCTATTTCGTACAATTACACCATTAATTACCAATTTTCTCATAAAGGCACAGTTTTTTTTTTTTACAAACAACAAGGTGTACAGAATTCCGCGGAACTTTAGGATCAAAACTGTACAGATGGCGAAAGATCGTGAACTGAGTAATCAACGAAAAGAACAAAAATATCCTGTGACAAGAAGCAAGACAAACATTTTAGACGAGGAGAGGTCTTGACTTAGTTACGCGTATGAGCATGTGTTGATAAACTGTTGATGTTTTATCACAAACAATAACGTCCAACACCGACATTGGTTCGATACCTACAAAAAAACAATGCACAGTCATCTTATGATGTACCCATGACGGAGTTTACAGTTCAAGACTGATTGTCGTAGACGGAGTATTACTTGTTTCAGGAACCTGCACAATGGATTTAATGTATGGTGAAGCAGGACGAAACGGCCGTAAAACAGAACAAATGTACACTACCTGATCAAAAGTATTTGGTGACCTTATATACTGGGAAATTGACCACTGACTGTCACTAGAGACGGACTCGCCAGTACAAAAGGAGCGAGGATTTCCGTATTGACATCAGAGAAGCAGGAACAGCAGAAAGGCTAGGTCAGGATGCCGCATTGACTTTAAACGTGTGCTAATCATTGGATGTCACCTGAGTAACAAAACCGTCAGGGATATATCAGCCTTTCTAAAGCTGCCCTAGTCAAACGTTGGTGAAGTATTTGTGAAGTAAAAGTGCAAAGGAGGAACAACAGCTATGCCGAGACCATGCAGATCTCATGTACTGAGGACGGGAACCGTCACGTGTCTTGGAGGTGGTTGTAAAAAATTGCATGAAATCAGCGGAAAGAATCACTCGTGAGTTTCGAAATAAAAGCAGCAGACTAGCTAGTATCTTGTCTATGTTAGGAAGTTAAAAATAATGAAGTGCAATAATCGAGCAGATCGTCATAAGCAGTAGACTGACATATATTCAATTTCTGTAGTTAGTCCTAAGCGATGCTTGAGGTGATGTGAAGTGGGTAACAGGAAACGAGCGATTTTTAGTGACGAATCATGCTATATCCTTTGGCAATCCGATGGAATGTTTGGGTTTGGCGATTACTTGGAGAACGTGACCTGCCATCACGCATAATGCCCACAAGGAGGTACGGAGGAGGTGTTGTTACGATAAGGACGTGTTTTTCGTGGATAGGGTGTGGTCCTCTTATTGCTCCTAAGAAAACGCTAAATGTGAAAGGATATGTACAAATTTTACAGTATTATATACTGCATGCAGTAGAGAAACAGTTCGTAGACGCTAATTGTTTGTGTCAAGATGACAATGCACCCTTTCATAAAGCAGTACCTGTGAGGCAGTGGTTTGTCGACAATAACCCTCTTGAAATGGACTGGTCTACCCAGAGACCCGACTTCAACTCAGTGGACGTGTAAGAATGTCCACTTTGCTTCTGACGCCAGCGTCAACAACACTACCTTCTCTGGTTTCGGCCCTTCAGGAAGAACGGACTGTCATTCCTCCACAGACATTCAAACACCTCTTTCAGAGTGTCCTCAGCAGAATTCAAGCTGTCATAAGGATGAAGGGAGGACACACCTCACGCGTATTAATGCCCACTAATGGATGGACGTTTGAGCAGGCAGTGTACAGGTAGATGCAGTATTTCTCGATTTCCAAAAATCATTTGACTCAGTACCACATCTACGCTTATTGTGAAAAAATACGAACCTATGGGGTACCAAGCAAAATTTGTGACGGTATTGAGGATTTTTAGGTTGGGAGGACACAGCATGTTATCTTCGAGGAACAGTCATCGACAAATGTGGAATTAACTTCAGGAATGAGCCAGGGGTGTGTGCTGGGACGCTTGCTGTTCATGTTGTGTATTAATTACCTTGCAGATACACTCATGCTCATAAATTAAGTATAACTGCAGAATGTGGTACCACACAACGTGGCACTACACAAAACTGGCGCTAATAGCATAGGCACATAGGAAACACACACGACACAGATCTGTAAGTCCACGGTATTGGTGATAAGTTGAGAAAACCGTCCCGAAACACATGTGCTACAAAACGCCACTCTTTCCTGCGCATGTACCCCGACATCAATATGGGATATGATCACCATGCACACGTACACCGGCCGCACAACGGGTTGGCATACTCTGGATCAGGTGGTCGAGTAGCTGCTGGGGTATAGTCTCCAATTCTCGCACCAGTGCCTGTCGGAGCTCCTGAACTGTATTAGGGGTTTGAAGACGCGCAGCGATACGTCGATCAAGAGCATCCCAGACGTGCTCGATGGGGTTTAGGTCTGGAGAACAGGCAGGCCACTCCATTCGCCTGATATCTTCTGTTTCAATGTACTCCTCCACGATGGCAGCTCGGTGGGGCCTTGTGTTATTATCCATCAGGAGGAAGGTGGGACCCACTGTACCCGTAAAAAGGTGGACATACTGGTGCAAAATGACGTCCCGATACACCTGACCTGTTACAGTTTCTCTGTCAAAGACATGCAGGGGTGCACGTGCACCAATCATAATCCCACCCCACACCATCAAACCACGACCTCCATACAGGTTCAAGTACATTAAGGGGTTGGTATCTTGTTCCTGGTTCACGCCAGATGAAAACCCGGCGAGAATCACTGTTCAGACTATTCCTGGACTCGTCCGTGAACATAACCTGGGACCACTGTTCCAATGACCACATACTGTGTTCTTGACACCAGGCTTTACGGGCTCTCCTGTGACCAGGGGTCAGTGGAATGCAC
Source organism: Schistocerca piceifrons (assembly GCF_021461385.2). Taxonomy (NCBI): domain Eukaryota; kingdom Metazoa; phylum Arthropoda; class Insecta; order Orthoptera; family Acrididae; genus Schistocerca; species Schistocerca piceifrons. The sequence goes on along the minus strand of NC_060144.1, from coordinate 491,254,636 downwards.
TTTGCAGGTCTCCGGTCGAATAAACCATGTCTGCTCAGTCGTATGTAGACCGTGTGTCTGGAGACAACTGTTTCAGTGTTTGCGGTAAGGTCCCGAGCAAGGCTACCTGCAGTACTCCGTGGCCGTCTGCGGGCACTGATGGTGAGATATTGGTCTTCTTGTGGTATTGTACACTGTGGACACATTTCCTGTCTGCTGGTATCGTTGCCACAATCTTGAGATCACACTTTGTGGCACACGGAGGGCTTGTGCTACGACCTGCTGTGTTAGACCAGCCTCCAGTCGCCCCAGTATTCTACCCCTCATAACGACATACATATGTGTTCTTTGAGCCATTTTCAACACACAGTCACCATAAGCATCTATGGAAACGTGTGCACACTTACTCGCTGCACCGCACTCTGACATGCACCAACACACCTCTGCGGATGTGGACTGCTGCCAGCGCCACCGTGCGACGACCGCAGGTCAAATGCGCCGCATGGTCATACCCTAGGTGATTTAAACCCACAAACCGCCCACCAGAACGTTGTTTCACCATGTATCAGCACTATCCTTAATTTATGAGCGTGAGTGTAATATTAATAGTAACCTCAGGCGATGTAGTTATCTATAATGAAGTAATGTCTGAAAAGAGCAGCGTAAATATTCAATCAGACCTTGATAAGATTTCAAAGTGGTGCAAATACTGGCAGCTTGCTATTATCGTTCAGTAACGTAAAATTATGCAGTTTAAAAAACGAAAAAATACGTAGTATCATATAACTATAATATCAATGAGTCACATTTGGAATCGATGAACTCGTGCAAATACCCGTGTGTAAGACTTTGCAGCAATATGAAGTGGAACGATCACACAGGCTCCGTCGTAGTAAAACTGGAGGCAAACTTCGGTTTACTGGTAGAATTCTAGATAAATGCAATCAGTTTACAAGGGTGATAGCTTAGAAATCGCTCGTGAAAACCATCTTAGAGTATTACTTAAGTGTGAGGGTTGCTCACAACATGGGAATGGCAGGGGATATTGAACGTATACAGAGAAGGGCAGCGTAAGTGGTCACAGATTTGTTCGACCCAAGGGAGTGTGTCGCAGAGATTATGAAGAAGTTGAACTGGCAGATTTTTGAGGATAAGCGTAAACTATCCGCAGAAAGCCTACTTACACAAAGTTTCAAAAATCGGGTTTAAAAGATGGCTCTAGGAATTTGCACAACCACCCACATATCGCTTCCGTATGGATTGTGATGAAAAGATTAGAGTAATAGCAGCACCCACATAACCGTTTAAACAGTCGTTCTTGCCGTGCTTCATTCGTTATTGCAACTTCGAGAAAGCATAATAGCTGATACAGTGGGATGCAACCTCTGAAGTACACATCACAGTGATTTGCAGAGTATGGATATAGATTTACATGGGTTGGACAAAAATATGGAAGCACCGCGAGAAATGTGTGCTTAAACATAAATACAGATGCTAGCCAAGCCTGCAAGTTGTGCTATTGTACAATGAAGAGCCAAAGAAACTGGTACACCTGTCTATTATCATGTAGGGCCCCCGCGAGCACGCGGAAGTGCCGCAACACGGCGTGGCAGGAACTCGACTAATATCTGAAATAGTGGTGAACAGAAATGACACCATGAATCCTACAGGGCTGACCATAAATCCACAAGAATACGAGGAGGTGAAGATATTTTCTGAACAGCATGTTGCAAGGCCTCCCAGATATGCTCAATAATGTTCAAGTCTGGGGAGTCTGGTGGCCAGCGGAAGTGCTTAAGATCAGAGGAGTGTTCCTGGAGCCACCCTCTAGCAGTTCTGGACGTGTGGGATATCGCATTGTCCTGCTGGAATTACCGAAGTCCTTCAGAATGCATAATGGAGATGAATGGATGCAGGTGATCATACGGGTTGCTTACGTACGTGTCACCTGTCAGAGTGGTATTGAGAAGTATCAGGGATCCCATATCACTCCAACTGCACACGCCCCACAGCATTATAGAGCCTCCACCAGCTTCAACAGTCCCCTGCCGACATGCAGGGTCCATAGATTCATGAGGTTGTCTCCATACCCGTACACGTCCATCCGCTCTATACCACTTGAAACTAGACTCGTCCGACCAGGCAACATGTTTCCAGTCATCAACAGTCCAATGTCGGTGTTGACAGTTCCAGGCGAGGTGTAAAGCTTTGTACCGTGCAGTCATCAAGGGTACACGAGTGGGCCTTCTCCTCCGAAAGCCCGTATCGATGATGTATCGCTGAATGGTTCGCACGCTGACACTTGTTGGTGGCCCAGTATTGAAATCTGCAGCAATTTGCGAAGGGGTTGTATTTCTGTCACGTTGAACGATTCTCTTTAGTCGTCGTTGGTCCCGTTCTTGCACGATCTTTTTCCTGCCGCAGCGATGTCGGAGATTTGCTGTTTCACCGGATTCCTGATATTCACGATACACTTGTGAAACGGTCGTCCGGGAAAATTCCCACTTCATCGCTAACTCGAGGATGCTGTGTCCCATCGCTCGCTCGCCGACTGTAACACACATTCAGTCTCACTTAAATCTTGATAATCTGTCATTGTAGCAGCAGTAACCGATCTAACAACGGCGCCAGAAACTTGTCTTAAATAGGCGTTGCCGACCGCAGCACCGTATTCTGCCTGTTTAGATATCTCTGTATTTGAATACGCATGCCCATACCAGTTTCTTAGGCGCTTCAGTGTATTTTAGAACAAACTGCATGTATGCTATGTCTGAATAGGTTGCAAGTGTCCTTCGTGGCCAGAACAGTGTTCTTTGTGTTTGTGAGTACATTACGTCATTGCTAAGTGAATTCGAACGTTGACAAATTGTTGGTGCTCATACGGTGAGTGGTTTCGCAAGCGAGGCAACTAAAGTATTTGGTGGTACAACTGGCAGCGTATCAAAGATTTATACATCATCCACTAAGTCATAACTTACACTAAGTCAAAACTCGGACGAAAGTGTGTGTTGAGTGATTTTGACAGACGGTTATTGAAGAGGACTGTGACGAAAAATGAGAGGGCGACAGCTCCAAAAGACGCTGCCCAACTAAATAATGCACTCGTGAACCCTGTCAGCACCAAATAACACGAAGGGCGTTACTTAAGCAGGGAACTGAAGGGCGGGCTGGAATTTCATAAATACTAATGTACTTAACAGAAAGTCGTAGTTGCAAAGCCATAAAACCTGGACTATCAGGCAATGGAAAAATGTCATTCGATCGGATGAGTCTTGTTTCACACTGTTTGCACCTTCCAGTCGAATCTACGTTCCAAGAGTGAAACATGGCAGGGGTTCGCAGATAATTTGGCCAGACATATCGTTGTATTCCGTGGTACCCACGGTTACTCTGCAAGGTCGCGCTCCAAAGTGAGTTACAGTTCGGTTAGGACATCTTGTGTGAAATTTCAAAGAGCAGTGCCATCTTGTGGCGAGTTTCGGCATTACGATCCTTGAAGTTTCAATAAGATCTGTGTAGGAGGTGCAGACGGCGACCTGGCTGCGAGTGTAACAAAATGTGTGTGACACTCGCCGGAAAATGGCGATGGAGCAATGAGGCAACATCAAGTTTTGTGTTAGACGCATGAGCAAGTGAATTCGTCGAATTTGACCTGGGTAAAGAGAGTCAGGGTGCTGCTCGCCCCTCCACGACAACGCCCCAGCCCAAAACGTGCGCGATTTTTGGACAGCAAACGGATCACAGACCTGGATCACCCGCCATATTCGCCGGAATTGCCCCCCCCCCCCCCCCCCCCCCGACGTCTGGTTGTTACCCTAATTGAAGTTGACAATGAAATCTCTGTTACGTTGCATTTCAGGACATCCACGAAAATTATACTGCCGTACTAGTTGCAACTCGAAAAAAGGAGTACGGTGACTATTTCAAAATATTTTTAAAACGATTTCAACTCTGTATTGATTCAGGGGGAGACTATTTTTGAATAAATACAGTGATTCTGTGAACATAATCCATGACTTTTGTTTTTGATAAACGTAATTTTAACGGAACTGGGACACGCTGTGCACTGCCAAGGTGTGTGTGTGTGTGACCGTTTTGGCCAAATTTGTTCCCTAATGGTGATACAATGTTCCAAGAGGATAGGACCCCTGTCCCTGTTTACATGGCTGGCAGCGTCCAGGACTGGTTTTGAGAGCATGAAGGTGAATTGTCACCTCTGTCTTGGCCACCACAGTTACCATATCTCAGTGTTATTTGCGCTTTTCTGATCTCTATCCATCTGCACTGTCCTTACCTGACGTTGCCACTATTTTGCAGCAGAAATGGTATAAGATACCTAGAAAACTATACAGGACCCTTATATATCAATTCTGAGACGACTGTTCTGTTTTGAATGCCAACTGTATTCCTACATCTTATCAGGTATGGCAATGTGTTGCTTCTGATGTTTCCATATTTTCATCCAACCTCTGTAGACGTACAGTCTTAGACATAAAGACTGACCGACGGCCGGCCGCAGCAGAGACTAAGTCCGAGTCGTTCACTTAAGGTGACCAATAAAGCCGGTCGCCCCTGACAACGGTAAGTCCGGCCATCTGCACAATCTAGAAACACTGTAAGATGCGAAAGTGTCAGGAAGAAGTTTTATCTAGTTCCGAGATGTTGTTTGCTGTGTGAGCCCATGGTCTAGAGGCTGCCGGCACGGTAGCTCAGCGTGTTCGGTCTGAGAGCAGGTTGGCCCCTGTAATAAAAAAACTGAGTGGATGGGTCAACAAAGGAACTTGATCTGATGTCAGTTGACGTCCGCAACGACCAAACACAACGATCAACAACGAACAAAAAAAAAAGTGGTAATCATCGTGCATTCTAAACGTATGGTCGCGTGTTCGCGTCCAACCGCACTTTTTTCTTTTTTCTTTTTTTTTTTTTGTTACCACATTTCGACCCTCGTCTAAAGTTATGAGTCTGATTGAACATCTAAGATAATTTTCTTCACATTCTACCCAAGAGTAATAACAAATACTCACAGAAATAATTCCACAGGACAGCTCGTGGCTGCGTCGCGATAAGAACAGCTTGTGCTCGAGCGTTTCCCTCGCGCTGCAGCGGGTACCGGCCAGACGCCATCCGCCGCCTGAAATCGGGCGCCGCCCAGGTGAACGCGACCCTGCCCGAGTATGTATCAACTGTCATTTTCGAATTTGAAGTTCTATTTATCATCTTGCAGCTAAGCATTGGAGCTTGCATACTTGAAAATCATGAACTGTGGTTAAGCATTGTAAAATTGGATCGCAAGTGGAAAAAGGTATCTGCAACATAATATTTACTTTTGGTATAATAGAGGGGTGAATGCAGAGGAGGCAGCTCCAAAGATTTGAACTGTGTGTGGAGCGAGTGCGTTTGGGACAAATACTCCAGAAAAATATATTCTCGTTTCAACAAAGATCGTCGTGAAATGAGTGATTTTCCACATTAAGGAAGTTTCGACTACTGACATAAGTGATGGATTACCAATTAACCATCATGTTACATTTGCATTCAACAGGCAAGGTTCAGAAGTCTGGTGTAGGAGTGCTGCATACTCTAACTCGAAACAACAAAAATCAAGGGAGTGACTATTATTGCAGTTTTACTTGAACATCGTCAGATCGCTCAGTGAGCATTCCTATGCAATACTGTTACCTGTGACGAGTTATGATCTCTTTATCGTTAACTTCCTAAGAGGAAATGAAAGGCTGAGCCCTACCAAAAGACGTAAACTCGAGCAAGGAGTCGTGTGAACATAATATTTTCCATCTGATAGTTTCAAAAGTGTGTTTTGCACTACGAATTCTTTCCCAAGGGGGTCCATCACAGCTGGAATTTGTTGCCAACAATTGAGGCACCTTTCGGTGCTTCACGTGTGTTATTGCATGATAACGCACTCTGTTGATTTGGTTCAAATGGTTCAAATGGCTCTGAGCACTATGCGACTTAACTTCTAAGGTCATCAGTCGCCTAGAACTTAGAACTAATTAAACCTAACCAACCTAAGAACATCACACACATCCATGCCCGAGGAAGGATTCGAACCTGCGACCGTAGTGGTCGCTCGGCTCCGGACTGCAGCGCCTAGAACCGCACGGCCACTCCGGCCGGCTGTTGATTTGAGACACGAAACTATCCAGGAGACTGATAGGGAAGTCGTTCAAAAAATGGTTCAAATGGCTCTGAGCACTATGGGACTCAACTGCTGAGGTCATTAGTCCCCTAGAACTTAGAACTAGTTAAACCTAACTAACCTAAGGACATCGCAAACATCCATGCCCGAGGCAGGATTCGAACCTGCGACCATAGCGGTCTTGCGGTTCCAGACTGCAGCGCCTTTAACCACACGGCCACTCCGGCCGGCTGTTGATTTGAGACACGAAACTATCCAGGAGACTGATAGGGAAGTCGTCTCTCAGGCCCTTGTCCCTCTGACCGTATACTCGTAAAACTTTACCTCTACCGCTCTTGATCGATCAACCGTCAAAGCAATTCATTTCTAGACGAAAATGTTCTTAAAAAAAAAAAAAAAGGTTCAAATGGCTCTGAGCACTATGGGACTTAACATCTATGGTCATCAGTCCCCTAGAACTTAGAACTAATTAATCCTAACTAATCTAAGGACATCACACAGCACCCAGTCATCACGAGGCAGAGAAAATTCCTGACCCCGCCGGGAATCGAACACGGGCGCGGGAAGCGAGAACGCTACCGCACGATCACGAGCTGCGGACTGCTCTTCAAACCACACGGGTTTAATGACATCGTTATAACCACTAGACTACGGGCTCACGTAACACGACAACATCTCGGAAGTAGATAACACTTCCTCTTGATACTTCCACATCTTACAGTGTTTCCTCATTATGCAGATGGCCCGACTTAGCGTTGTCAGGGACGGTCGGTTTTATTGGCCATCTCCACTCGGACTTAGTCTCTGCGGCGGCCGGGCGGCGGTCAGTTTCTGTGTCTAAAATGTACCATGTGTCTCTAATGTGAAGTATACTTTGCACAGTTGCACAAACCAAAATGCAAGACATGAGGTTGGGTGACAGTGTAGGCCACGGGATAAGTACTTATCTGCATTCTCATCTGCTTGTTAGGTTTGAAGGCGACCAGTGCATCTCTAACAATGTGCCTAAGTGCGCCGGAGCCTCCTATCTCTTATTTTTACCTGAAGCAGATTCTATCAAAGATTTGGAAAAGTTCATCAGGACGTTGATCTTTATCGGTACACGACATAAAATGCTTATTATTACAAATGGAGCTTTTCCGGAGACATGCTAATATGACTCAAAATTTTGTCCAAGTGCTTTTGATACACCCGTCTACTTGTTACAAAAATGGAATCGGCTGTTGTGTTTACTAAGGTTTCTTGACGAATAACGAACGCAATTTAATGATTTAAAGTATTTGAGTTATATCCGGAAGACTGTGGGATCATAGAATGCAAATAACAGTCAATCATTGCTGACTGCAGAAGTTGTCGGGGAGCTGTGAATGGTTATGGATGCTGGTGAATACTTTTAGATAGATTACAGTGAAGTTTACTTCGGGCCATTTATTCGTACGAAGCCTAATGTACAGACAGTCGGCCAGAACGGTTGCAACTGGCCTCGAAATGTGTTCGTTATTCATTCCTTCATATTAGACTCTCCACCAGTTACTTGTATTTTCCAGTAGCCTGCAACGATTTTGTTTCCTTTTTTCTCTTGAATTATGGCATGCAGCGCAATTCAGTCCGTATTTCAGCCGCTCTCAGTTGGGCGCCCCACCTTGGCCACAAAATAAACTGAAAATTTAGGGTCCCGAGTCTGTCCACGACAGGTGTCGCTGCGTTATTATACAGCGGAAAACTGCGCTCGGCGGCGAAATTCAGCACTCTCTAATTCGATATCGGCAGAATAATCGCACAGGGATTTCGCAACCAAATAAACACAACCGTCCATTTAACGAGAGCGGCCACACGGCTCCAATTTGCATCTCGTGTCCCACTAGCGTGATCGTGGCTAATGACACAGGCGAACGAAATGCTAAACAGCACAATCGAAACGCTTCGCCACGCATATCAAACGCTTCAACACGCATATCGCCCGTGTTACGCTTCACAAAGGACCTAGCCCACAGCTTCCAGTGTGCAAAGACTGGTCATGAAGTTTTAATTATCAGTTCGAAATAAATAAATAAAATTACGTAATTTTTCGTTTGTCTGCTGGTCTGGTGCACACTGAAATCCCAACGCCACAGTAGCGTAGCACGTCACCGGCTGCGGCCAATGATAACGACCAGTACCGTGGCGTAATTAACTTTCTGCATTTGAAGGGAGACAACTCTGTAACAATCCATTCTGAGTTAATGGAAGTGTCCAACAATGCAACATCACACAGTAAACTCTCGTTAATCCAGCCTCTCAGTAATCATGCCCACATCAAGCTTCTAGTAGAAAGGTTCCCAATATTTCTTAGAGCGTGGTCTCGCGGTCGCGGTCTCGCTTCCCGAGCACGGGGTCCCGGGTTCGAATCCCGGCGGGGTCGGGGATTTTCACCTGCCTCGAGATGACTGGGTGTTTGTGTTGTCCTCATCATTTCATCATCATTCATGAGCGTGGCGTGATTGGACTGAGCAAAGGTTGGGAATTTATACGGGCGCTGATAACCGCGCAGTTGAGCGCCCCATAAACCAAACATTATCATCATCATCGTCATCTTTCTTAGACCATTATGGCTGAGTGCAATTAGACATTAGCTATTACCCCCGATGATGCTTAGTTTGTGTGTGTGTGTGTGTGTGTGTGTGCACGCGTTGAATGAATGACGAAGGAATGCATTGCAAGTGCTGCTCACAACTCTTCAGATAAGAAAGCAAACTATCCACAGTGAAGGTAGACATTTATTACAAACAATACTTCGCATCTCGTGGTCGTGCGGTAGCGTTCTCGCTTCCCACGCCCGGGTTCCCGGGTTCGATTCCCGGCGGGGTCAGGGATTTTCTCTGCCTCGTGATGGCTGGGTGTTGTGTGCTGTCCTTAGGTTAGTTAGGTTTAAGTAGTTCTAAGTTCTAGGGGACTTATGACCACAGCAGTTGAGTCCCATAGTGCTCAGAGCCATTTGAACCATTTTTTAGCCAAACCATACTTCCCCTGCATTGTTCCTCTCCTTTGTGGCTCTTGCTTGACCCGCAGACTGCAACCATATTTAAAACCAACCAAGTTGAAATGTGTCCACTATATTTACTACTCGAAAATTACTTGATTGCTACATTCCTTACTTCTGAACTGACAGAAATTGGAAAACTACAGGCTGATAATGCTTTGCGCCTGACCACAGCCACTAACAGTAATAATAGTAACAATAATAATAATAATAATAACACCGTTTACAGCACTGTAGTAGTCCTTCTGTAGTTACTGCTGTGTCGTGCGTTAAATTAATTCATTTATCTATTTCGAAACGAACAATGAAGCAATTTCTGGACTACTGCAGGTACTATTTACAACCTGGAGAGGACTTGAGATGTTTAGTATTTGTTAGGTTTATGTCTCGCTTTTATCATCAGTGATGTACGGGACCAAGCACAACGTGTGTGTAGTGGGCGGGCTATGTGAGGAAACTGTAACCTCCATCGCATTTATACTATTAATTGAGAAAAAGTAATTATTGATAACTTATGTAATCAAAATTAGAGTCTTACAAAACTGTGAGAATAGTAATGACCTTTTCAAAATAATTTAGTTTCGGACTGAAACAGAATCGAATATTTTAGTTTTTACCCCTCAGAAAATTTCATTTACCCCTCAGGGGGTAATTAGCCTCAGTTGGGAACCACTGTTTTAGTTTCTAAAGCAGAAATGACACGTAAATAATGAATTCTCGTATGCAACATTGTTGTTAGTTAATTACTGTGGTAAACAATGCTACACATGTTTGAAATTGTGGCGTTCTTTACGGTTCAGTATCATGGCTTCTAAAACGAAACATGTTATGCCAGACCTCAAGCAGAAATTTGAAATTAGAGATAAGTTGAAATGGTTCGCAGAAAGCCATTGCCTCTGAGTACAGAGCTGAACGAGCAACTATTTAGGAATAAACTTTGACAGACGAGGAGGTAATCAAAAGCGTACAGGAAATTTATGATGAAAGTGATGGAAAATAGGAAATAGGAGGATAGAAAGTGAATATATCTCGCACTGCTGGAGCTGAAGCTGCAGACATCTTCAAGGAGTACGTTATGCAGCATCCAGACACAAGCTGTACCGATGTAAGGGTTGCGCAGCCGTGGTGTGATAAAGCATACTGAAATCGTGTATTACCTTTCCGACAACTAAAAATTTGGGACGTTTCATAGTGTGTGGTATTGCTGGATATGTACACACCCAAGGATTAATTTTTCGATGAAAATAAATGTATATTTGGATTTAGAAAAATATAATCCCTATGTGAAACTTCCTGGCAGATTAAAACTGTGTGCCAGACCGAGACTCGAACTCGGGACCTTTACCTTTCGCGGGCAAGAGCTCTACCAACTTTTTTTTCCATCTTGTTCGGTATTGTTCGTTACGTTTGTTCTGGGCGGACGTCACAAGACATCCATTCAAGCTGATCGTTCATTCCTTGACTCAGTTTTTTTATTACAGAGAGCACACAGCCCTCTGACCGAACACGCTGAGCTACCGTGCCGGCAGCCAACTGAGCTACCCAAGCAAGACTCACGCCCCCTCCTCACCGCTTTACTTCTGCCAGTAGCTCGTCTCCTACCTTCCAAACTTTGCAGAAGCTCTCCTGCGAACCTTGCAGAACTAGCACTCCTGAAACAAAGGATATTGCGGAGGACTTGGCTTAGCCACAGCCTGGGGGATGTTTCCAGAATGACATTTTCCCTCTGCAGCGGAGTGTGCACTGATATGAAACTTCCTGGCAGATTAAAACTGTGTGCCAGACCGAGACTCGAGCTCGGGACCTTTGCCTTTCACGGTCGTGAGTCGTGCGTGGGTAGCTCAGTTGGTAGAGCACTTGCCCGCGAAAGGCAAAGGTCCCGAGTTCGAGTCTCGGTCTGGCACACAGTTTTAATCTGGCAGGAAGTTTCATATCAGCTCACACTCCGCTGCAGAATGAAAATCTCATTCTGTAATCCCTATGTGTTTACACTAAATGTGATACACTCTCAATAATCCGGCACTTCCGCTAATCCGGCATCCAGATGTGCAAGGAATTGCCGGATTAACAAGAGTCTAGTGTAATATCACAGAGTGGTTCGGTTGCACATGCGCTTTCAGTGTGGTAAAACAAGTCTGAATGACGAAGGGCGAAGTCGCACGAAAACAGTTGGCGTCGGTGCTCGAAGAGCGGTGTATCACAAACGAGGCGATTGTGGAAAGTGTGGAAACGTCGTGGATCAGTTTTCAACATCATGTACGACATTTTGAAAGTGGCAAAGATCGCCGCCGCGGATACTCGTGCCCATTCAAAGAGACTGCCGAACGAGGAATAATTCAAATTGTTGTAACGGGGCCGGTCGATGTGGCCGAGCGGTTCTAGGCGCTTCAGTCTGGAACCGCGCGACCGCTACGGTCGCAGCTTCGAATCCTGCCTCGGGTATGGATGTGTGTGATGTCCTTAGGTTAGTTAGGTTCAAGTACTTCTACGTTATAGGAGACTGATGACCTCAGATGTTAAGTCCCATAGTGCTCAGAGCCATTTGAACCATTTTTGTTGTAACGGTGTCATGTCAATCCACGTGACTACACTCTAACTGAGAAAAAACGACGCACCACGAAGGAGTCATGCTAATGTGTCAGAATTTGATGTTCATACAGTTATCGATGGAAAATGCAAAACTGTAAACTTTGGCAACCGATGGATGAAAGTGTGATGCTGCAGTTTAATTTCATCGCGCTGCTGGCAACAATAGTCAACAGGGGACAAGTTGATACCAGGGAATAAAGTCTTTGTGAATTTAATTCCGTGTACTGTCGTTGGACAGTAACAATGTTTCTCAGAGAAGCGAGTGAACAATATATGCGGATGTCAGCATTTGAGAGAGGACGTGTAGTTGGGTTCAAAGAAGCTGATTGGAGTAATCGGCTAATTGCTCGAAATTTCAGTATGACAGACGCCACTATTCGGCGAGGTTGGCAGAAATGGGTGAACCATGACCGAACACAGCGTCAAGAATGCGGTGGTCGACCCGGAGAGCCGACAGAATGTGAATACCGAGCAAATCAACAGAGAGGCGCTCAGAGCCTTGGATTCATCATCATCATCGATTCGACGTGCGAATGATGCTTCAGTGACAACAAGGACCTTAATAGGCGACTCACAGGTAGGTAGACTACCATAGGCCTCTGTACACCAACAAGCCCATTTTCAGAGGTGCTGGACACATTCGGCCAGGAATATCGTTGACAGAAGGAGAGTCTTCAGTGATGAGTCCCGCTTCGAACTGAGCCCCTATGACCAGCCAAAGCATACGTGGCCACACCCCAGACACTGGTGGAACTGTCGCCTGCCACACAGACCGACAACCAGGAGGATGGTCTGGGGTGGCATTCCATTTCAAAACAGGACCCCTCTGGCAAGATAATACTCGCCCACACACGGCGAGAGTTTCTATTGCTCGCCTTCGTGTTTACCAAACTCTACCTTCTCCAGCAAGGTCGCCAGATCTCTACCAAATTCAGGACATTTGGAGTTTACAGGCAGGGCCACCTAACCTTAGAATGTTGACGCTCTAATCCGTCAATTTGAGACGATTTAGAACGATATACCTGAGGAGGACATCCAAAAACTCTATCAGTGAATACCAAGCCAAATACTGCTGGCTTAATGGCCAGAGATGACCCAATGTGTTATTGTCTTGTTGAATTTGTGAATCTCTTTCTCTTGAACAATTCATTTAATTTTTCTGAAATTATAATTTATTATTTGTCTGTACATGTACAACACATCTGCTGATTTCCGTCCATTCGAAATTTCTTCGGATGCGTCGCTCACTTTTTTTTTTGCTTAGAGTGTAGTTTAACAGCCTATTTATGGACGAGTGCTGGGTGTAGCACTATGATTCTGAAATGGAGCAAAGCAAACAGTCCAACCGAAAATTATGATGATGATGTATGGTTTGTGGGGCGCTCAACTGCGCGGTCATAAGCGCCCGTACAAATTCCCAATCTTTGCTCAGTACAATCTCGCCACTTTCATGAATGATGATGAAATGATGAGGACAACACAAACACCCAGCCATCTCGAGGCTGATGAAAATCCCTGACCCCACCGGGAATCGAAGCCGAGACCCCGTACTCGGGAAGCGAGAACGCGACCGCGAGACCACGAGCTGCGGACCCAACCGAAAAAGTAGTCGCAACTATCACCAGGAAAGGTGATGCTGAGGGTTTTTTGGGACTGTTATGACACGGCGTTAGCAGATTATGCTCATAAGGGGTAAATCGCCAGATGATCATATTACTGAAATCTAGTGACTGGGTTGCGGGAGATTGCGAAGACGAAACGTCTTGGGAAGTTGTACAAGGCGACATTTTCGTCCCCACCAACGCTGCAGTTCATTCAGCACAGAACACAGTACTGCTTCTTTGGAGCTTTTCACACTTTGACGACACGACATGTTGTATTGTAGTAGTCCTGTTCCCACTGCTACTGACGCGTCTGCTCGCAGACAACATTACTACAACGTGTAATAATAATCTGGTTTTAAGTAGAAACTGAAATTAATTACTGGAAAGAACACTGTTAAAATTAACTGGAGCAGACGGACTCATTTTTGTTAGTGGCCAAATCGAGAAAAATGCTGGAAAATTTAGAAAAAATTTTATCTTTTAATACCATCATCAATGTCGGTCGGTGTCCGTTACACGAGCGAAACGGAATCATAGCTTGGAGACTGTAGCCAGATCATTTCAGGTTCCGTGCTTGCATTCAAGTTTGCAAAACGCTTAATCTCAGGTACTCTGCAGCAAATTACAAATGAATAAATGAGATAATAGTAATCGTATTTGGCCATCGCGTTTCCACGCCACGCTCCTCTCCCCGGAATTTACGGGAATCAGGTAACTTGGGTGTGCAGATGTGGAACCAACACCTTCCAGTGACGCAGCAAGTCCACATTATTTCCATGGTAGGACTTGTCACAGCTGTTATCCGTGCCAAAGGTGGTCATACCGGCTATATGGTAGGTGGTAATAATGTTGTGGCTGATCAGTGTGTTTTGTTCTGTGGTATGGCGTTAGTAGTGTACAACCAATAACACTTCGTTGCATCTGTAGTTAAGGAAGGAACTTATTAGGGCTCTTGTGAACATTTCGTATGTGGTAGCAGAAAAACAAAAAAACTGTTTTTTTTTACTGACAAAAGATGGCCATTATTGTAATCTTAGTGGCACACAGGACGTTAAAATCTTTTCTCATACACTGTGAAACACTGTCGCTCAGCGATAGCTAATGCTGTGTGTCAGAAAAATGTCTTACCAAGTAACGTTCCTTCGACTTTCCTTAATTTCCTCATGGGCACAATTACAACATTTGTATCTCGATTTGGAAGTTATTCGATGGAATACCGATGTAGTTTGTCCATTTACTTGTTTTTGATAGCTATTTTCTTTTATTTTTGCGATTCAGGTATTTCACTGCTTTTTCATCTGGGCTAGTCGGTGGATCCTGTGCTATTGCCAGTGAAGTTTTGTTAGATTGTATTGCTGTCGATTACACGTAGTGGGACAATCAAAGCGAACAAAGTGAAGCGCCATAGATGAAAAAAAAACAAAAAAAAAAAACACGAATCAGCATAAGACAATAAGCTCATGTGTGTATCTATCAAAAGAGCAAATTAATATTCGTCGATTTGTATTACATTATATCTTCAAGTATAACACGTGTAATCGTGGAGTAACATCACCGACCAATACATGACAGAGATACTACCAACTATACCACCGAATAGTCCACATTAATGCCGGGTCAATAGTGTGAATAACAATAACAAAAGAGTAGGACCATCAGAAATAGGTAACTGGATGGACAACATTGGTATTCCATAGAAAAATAGCCAAATTGGGACACCAGCAGAACTTGTTCAGCTTCCAGTTGCGTCTGGATTTTAACACTATCCGTGGCTTCCCAATTAATCCTTTATTAATGAATGAAACCATGCTAAGCAATCGGACTAGGTGCAAGTGTGTTAAGCACGATTATCGGCCGCCTGGTGGGGACCATTGTTAGTACCTCGCATGTAAATCATAACGAGACGAATAGCTGCTGAGAAATTAGTATATGTTTGCGATATAAATAACAATGGGAGAACCTATGCATTAACACTGGAAGACAACACATCATGTATATCATGTTATGTGACTTGGGGGGGTTAAACGCACTCAACCCCTCCAAAATAAACACAACACGTAAACGAAATACATACACACTGAACAAAGGAAAAAAAGGACACAAATTAGTACTCCAGTGACCAAACTAATTGGGAAAGTACAAATTTCATCATGCATTACGTGCAGCAGAGTGCAAAATACTCTGTTTCATAACCGTGCCCAATTTTGCTCTAGTATTATAATAATTTTATATGGTAATGGTACATAATATGTTTATACTAGGGCACACAACCTTTTGAAGAGAATATGCATCACTGGCTATTATAAAATTTATGAACTGAGTGATGATATAATTTTTTTGTGAATGAAAACACACATCACAATGATGTAATATTTTACAATATTGATTCATTATTTCACAAACCGGTTTTAGGGTATTGCGCCATAATCTGATACAAGATAAGTATGTGGTACAGTGACATTTTGTTGGATCAAGGATTTTAAACTAGTGCATCTACAGAGTATCTCCATTTCCAGAGGAGGGAATCTTGACATTAAATGGTGCAAAATTCCTTAGTTAGGAAAAGTCTCATTCTGTGTGGCCAGAAAGTTTAAACCCAGGAACGTAAAAACATCATTTTACGTGTGTAACACTGTTAGACACTTTTCGAGAAATGGTAAAGATAGCACCCCGGCTTTGGAAGAGAGTGGAATATATACAATTACATGTAATTGTGCTATTATAGGTCAGTCTGGTGGAGCGATGTGCACCTGCTTGAAGGAACACAGAAGTTGGAAACTTAGAAAAGGAGACTCTACTTCTGTAGTCCATCTGCTTAGAGAAGGCCACAGATACAAGGTGAAACATGAAGTATTACATCACATCTATAAAGGAAGAAAGATGAGCTATCTAGGAATAATGGAAATTAATAAACGTATGTCTATCAGCCCAAGCTTAGTATCGAATGACCCGGCACAGTTCCCTACATGTAGCTGTAGATACTACTCATAATCCCATCAGGCCGCGTTGTAAATTGTCTCTCTTACATATCCCGTTTTCCTTTATTTCAGTTACTATAATTTTCTCTTGTTGTATTAAAAATTTTTACTTTGTGTAATCACGGCTGTTTCACTTACGTATTTAATCTTACTAGTATATCTTATTTGCTTGTAATTTAGGACCTATTAAAGCCTAGATTATTTTTTTCATCCACAGTTTCGAAACATGTCATTAGACTTTATTGTTCAGTTTACTTTCTTCTATGAACAACTGTTGTAATTTGTATATAGTTCCTTAGTTAATGTGTCACATATTTTAGCTTAGTTAAATATCTTAAGTCTCATTAAAACTGAAATAATCCTTCTTGTTTTTTTTTTCCTATGCCTATTGTTAACATTTCCACCTCTGGAAACGGAGATACTCAGTAGATGCACTAGTTTAAAATACTTGACCCAACAAATTTTCAGTACACCACATACTTACGTCTATACCTGATGATGGTGTAACAGCTAAACCCGGTTTTTGAAATAAATAATAAATATTGTAGAATATTACACCAGTGTTCTGTGTGTTTTCATTCATGATGTATAAAATATTCTACCTGTAATCGACGGAACAGTCGATCAAAGACATATAGTTTTTTTGATATTTCACACAAGACAAGAAAAAACAGAGTTACTCTATTATAATACACTCCTGGAAATGGAAAAAAGAACACATTGACACCGGTGTGTCAGACCCACCATACTTGCTCCGGACACTGCGAGAGGGCTGTACAAGCAATGATCACACGCACGGCACAGCGGACACACCAGGAACCGCGGTGTTGGCCGTCGAATGGCGCTAGCTGCGCAGCATTTGTGCACCGCCGCCGTCAGTGTCAGCCAGTTTGCCGTGGCATACGGAGCTCCATCGCAGTCTTTAACACTGGTAGCATGCCGCGACAGCGTGGACGTGAACCGTATGTGCAGTTGACGGACTTTGAGCGAGGGCATATAGTGGGCATGCGAGAGGCCGGGTGGACGTACCGCCGAAGTGCTCAACACGTGGGGCGTGAGGTCTCCACAGTACATCGATGTTGTCGCCAGTGGTCGGCGGAAGGTGCACGTGCCCGTCGACCTGGGACCGGACCGCAGCGACGCACGGATGCACGCCAAGACCGTAGGATCCTACGCAGTGCCATAGGGGACCGCACCGCCACTTCCCAGCAAATTAGGGACACTGTTGCTCCTGGGGTATCGGCGAGGACCATTCGCAACCGTCTCCATGAAGCTGGGCTACGGTCCCGCACACCGTTAGGCCGTCTTCCGCTCACGCCCCAACATCGTGCAGCCCGCCTCCAGTGGTGTCGCAACAGGCGTGAATGGAGGGACGAATGGAGACGTGTCGTCTTCAGCGATGAGAGTCGCTTCTGCTTTGGTGCCAGTGATGGTCGTATGCGTGTTTGGCGCCGTGCAGGTGAGCGCCACAATCAGGACTGCATACGACCGAGGCACACAGGGCCAACACCTGGCATCATGGTGTGGGGAGCGATCTCCTACACTGGCCGTACACCACTGGTGATCGTCGAGGGGACACTGAATAGTGCACGGTACATCCAAACCGTCATCGAACCCATCGTTCTACCATTCCTAGAACGGCAAGGGAACTTGCTGTTCCAACAGGACAATGCACGTCCGCATGTATCCCGTGCCACCCAACGTGCTCTAGAAGGTGTAAGTCAACTACCCTGGCCAGCAAGATCTCCGGATCTGTCCCCCATTGAGCATGTTTGGGACTGGATGAAGCGTCGTCTCACGCGGTCTGCACGTCCAGCACGAACGCTGGTCCAACTGAGGCGCCAGGTGGAAATGGCATGGCAAGCCGTTCCACAGGACTACATCCAGCATCTCTACGATCGTCTCCATGGGAGAATAGCAGCCTGCATTGCTGCGAAAGGTGCATACACACTGTACTAGTGCCGACATTGTGCATGCTCTGTTGCCTGTGTCTATGTGCCTGTGGTTCTATCAGTGTGATCATGTGATGTATCTGACCCCAGGAATGTGTCAATAAAGTTTCCCCTTCCTGGGACAATGAATTCACGGTGTTCTTATTTCCATTTCCAGGAGTGTACATGGGATCTCTGATATTACGTTACAGCACTTTCATTTTATAGTCAGCCAATACTGAAACGATAGCAGTTGAAACGTCCCCTTTCAACAATTTTACAGGACTGTGCTTAACCTGACACACAATACTTTGTTAGCGCAACGCAATCTGACTTTCAAAATTCCCTACAAAAGAATGGCCCTGACTAACATTAAACTATACCTTTCACAAATCACTTACCTCACAAAAATCTTCGCTGCTCAAGCTACTGCAATACAGCAAGCGCCACTACTGCCAGCTAAATAAAAGATTCAAACTATGGAAGGCACTAACTACTGATAGGGATAGTTAGCAAATGAAAGATATTAATAGAGAACAAACAATGTATTTACCTTGATATCATCACAAGTCATAATATATATATCAGTTCATGACAAATTGCAAACCTCCGCCATCTCTCTCCCCACATCCACCACTGCTGGCGCCTCACCTCCAACTGCGCAACGCTACGCGCTGTTCACAGCCAGCTGCCTAACACTACAATGGCGAGTATTACAACAATGCAAAGCAGACACAGACTGCCCACAGCACAGCCAGTGATTGTCACACAGAGGTGGCGTTACCAATAAAAAACCTAAACAGCCTACTTACATAGAGAAAACATAAACAGCCTACTTACATAGAGAAAACATAAACAGCCTACTTACATAGAGAAAACATAAACAGCCTACTTACATAGCCCCCATGCTCCCCACAAAAAATTTTACAAAATTTTTTTTGGGCAGTGGCCAATAATGATTTGATAAAATTTTTCATAATTACAATAACAAAGAAATCAAATGCACACACTTATTGATACAATGTTGGTCAAAAGCTAAAATTTTCTCACAGTCCATAAAGATAGTCCTGATCATACATCATAATAGTAATTACAGTTTCTCATTAGTAAAAGAAATTGCACATAGAAGTAGTGGATTTCCATGCAGTCTTGAAGAAGTAGTGTTGACCTTCCAACGGAAAGACAGTGCTGACTCTCGACATGCAGACAGGTAATGGGCCACAACAGAGCAAACCCACAGCAGAGTCATTCGAAGTTTGGAAGAATATTGGTAGGTAGGTCATCACAGAGCAGACCCACTGGAGTCCTGGTAGAGATTGTGGTATTGGTGGGCCACCAGAGGTGCAGACCCACTGCAGTCCTTGTAGAAATAATGGCGTTGGTAGGTCATCATAGATGCAGACCCACTGTAGTCCTTGTAGAGATAATGGTATTGGTGGGCCACCAGAGGTGCAGACCCACTGTAGTCCTGGTAGAGACAGCCAGCAGCCATCCGTTGCGACTGTGCAGGTGCACAATCACCATCGAAGATTCTTGCAGAGAATATAGCAAGTCCATAAACCACCACTTGTGCACTCAGAAAGTTTTTCTTTTAATTGTCCTTAGAACCAGCAATGCTGTTATCCAGTCCCTTGCTGAATTAGTAACACACGTGCAAACACTATCAGTCCCTAATTCTCACATATTGTCCATATACTATGACCAACAGAAACGTGTGCAGTGAAATGGAACTTACAAGTTACTTAATTTGATGACCTGGCGTCAATTACAATTTTATAACATAAGAAAACAATAACAAAGGTACAAAATACATCATTAAAAACATAACAATATAGATAACATTTGTAGTAATAGGGGCTTTACAAAAGAATAGAAATAGACATATACATCAGTGTTACAGGAATTATGACATGAGTACATACATAGAAGATCAGAATAATTATTGAAACATCAACTTCACACATGAGCATTTAAACAGAATGAATAATGTCTAACATCTTTACAAAGTAAATAACATATTATTAATGCCAATTATATTTGAGGATAACAGTATTCCTCATCATAGTGAATGTAGCTTAATATTAAAAGAAGAAAAAATTCAATGAAACTACACAGAGACAGGAAGAAAACAAATACACAAGGGTACACAAACACATAGTGGGATAAAACCAATAGGAAAGGATAGGGTTCGTTTTCAGTGTAACATTTGGTACTGCAGTCCAACCCAAAACTTCATATATCTTTCCTCTTATTTCATCCTTTGTTTCCACCAAAAAACATTCTAACCAAGCATGCTTTCTGTGTTTATATGTTCACACATTTCTTACCTCATTTTTATTTTCCATTATCTTACCTCATCATTTATTTCCAAGAAAATCCTACCTAAACCTGTTTTCTCAATGCATTTCTTTACCTATTCTCCATAGTCAGTTTCTTATATAGTCTACCCCCTCTTAAGCTAACTTAAATCTACTGAGCTCAGATGCTAAACTAAGGGACGAGGCAATGCAGCAGCACATAAAACAATTAATATAAGCAGCAATGACAAGAAATACAGATTGGCAAAGCTAGCAGCAGCAAATGTAATAACTTATATCAAAACATGACATAGCTCAAGCAAAAAAGATATTACAGTAAAAACAACGATGCAGATAAGGGAAATGTATATTCACATCTTAATATCTATGTAATTAAAGTGGTGCACCACAACAACTGATTGTAAAAAGAAATATTACCATGTACTTGAAAAGAAAATTATGTGTTACTGTTACTAGATCCTTCTTATTGTTCTTTCCTTTCCAAGTGCTCCTTTGTTAAAGAATGTGGATCATAAAATAATTATTTAATAGATCTGTTGACAGAAAGTGTTCACATTAGCAAATGCATTTTATTTTATAAAAGCAATGCTGCAACACAGCTGGAAAACAGATGTCAAATGAAATAAGCAACTATGAAAAGCAAAGCATAAAAATATCATTCAGTAGTCATGTGACATTTCATAAGTTAGTAGCTCTCAACTCTCGTAGAAAGACGCTTGTCGTAATCAGGTGTGCAGATGTACGAATATTTCCCATCAATTCATAAGCATTTCAGTAATTAGCACAAAGTGCGAGTAATCATATGTTTTCAAGTAACGAGGGTGTCGCATTAGCGATGAAAGGCACACCCTAATGGCTTGTTCTCCAGGTGTTTGACACGTCCCACGTCCCCTTTTTTTTTTCTACCTGTGCCGCTGAAAAGGGCTCGCAATAATGGCTTTTTCTCCAGGCGTCTGACACAGTTGGGTGCCCGCGACGCATTACGTGCAGGTGGTCACTTAACTTTCGTAAGGAAATATTTACGACAGCAGTTTCTGCTACCGTTGCAGTCTCATTTAAAAATATTTCACAGGTCAAGAATTAGCGTTGCAAATCTGTAGAAACAAAATCCTATAAATATAAGTGTCCAAAAAAAAATATTCGTCAGCATTGTGATACAGTCACACATTTCATAACTCATAAAGTACGTTTCTTGGTTTCCAACATCCTTTTCATAAATCAGAGTCCCTAAACACTACTCATTATTCCTTACCTCATTATACATATACATATTCGTCGACACTTCTTCAATATTTCATCGTGAGAAATACGTAGCATAATAAACATTCCTCAACAACATAATACACATCGTCGTCGTAATAATAACATCATAACACTTCAGTCAAATCTCAAAATCGTCGTAACTTCCTCCAATAATTTCTAAGCCTAAAATAATTCTCTGCTCATGTCAAAAGTGTCAGCTGCCTCAAACGTACTTTAAAAATCATGATCTCATACCAAATACATCATTCAAAGCTCTCATAGTATCACAATGATTCCGAAAAAATATGAACAGTTTACAAAGTACAGACAAAATACAGTTTCATAAGTGTGAAGTTATCCAACGGTGTAATTACGTAAACATGTGTCACTGACGTAGTAAAAAACATGTTTATCTCTCAGTTAAATGATCAGATAGCTGTGTAATTTGTGTGTTAGAGAAATATGGTACCGATGTGTAAAGTTGTATAAGCAAATACCATATTAGCTAGGGCTCCTTGTGCTTGCCAAACACATGGTACACAAAGTAAGCGTGTACCCCCCTGAGGATTAATGTAATTATACCCTCAGGTGTTACAGATTACAGCAATGAAATGAAATGTATCACTGAAAACCTTTGTATCATTGTACTTCAAATATCTTTAAAAATAAATGTTTTAAGTACAAAATTAATCACTCAAATACGTGTCCTGTAGCGCTAAATGTGCGTCTTGTTGCAACATAATCTCTGTGGAAGTGTCGTAGTTATCGTCCTCCGAAAGCTAAGTTCTGCAGAAGTCAATGTACTTACCTCATGATACACAAAAGTGAAATGCTTTGCGTATAAATGTCTTAGTTATTACGCTTATTGTTGTGATGATGAAAGTACTGTGCTGTAACGTATTGTTGTGCTATGGAAAAGGCTGTCTCCTTGTAGCTATACCACAAAAGTTACTAATAAAACATGTTTTGATTTCCAGAAGAATTCAGAAAACTGTGCAGATATAAAACAGATACACCGCAAAAGCAACATTGTAAATTGTCACTCATTAGTAGCGTCGTGATAAAAATCGTGTAGCTGTCACATAAACTAACACTGTGTCATCTGGTATCTCACAGAAAGTACTTTAAATCCAGAATATATTTTCAAGTAAACCAAAATGTTGCATTAAAATCTCATTAGCAGTACCAGTATATGTTTTAAGTATGTGAGCCTTATGGTCGTTACGTAATCGTGCAACAAACAAGCAAGAATGTACACACACAATTACACTGTGAAGTCTGTTTTCATAGTACTCAGAGTTTGAACTTGAATGCAATTGTCACGCGGTATACGTCGGTAAAGAATACTGGAATTTTTCTCAAAGTTGGCGTCTATGTTATTTTTCGCCGAGCCAGCCGGCGCACGCGGATGCCTGCGGTGCGAGTCATTGTCTGTTCCTTTGTTGGCGCGCGTCGTTATTGGGATTAGGTGGCCTAACTTCCACAAATTCGCCTTGCCGAGAGGGCCCAGCTCTGTTTAAAGCTCGCCAGTTCTGATGGAATTCAGGTCTGTCGTTTTGTCGGTAGTTTACACAGTTTCTTTCGTGTCGGTCACGTGGTGGAGAATTTCTCCCTGAATCGTAACTGTGCGTCGAACTGTTGCGCCTGAATTTATTCTGCCTCCCTTGATAATAATTATTTTGGTTTCCATATTGTCTGTTTCTAAGGTAATCTCTGTCATATTCTTTACTACGGAAATGCGATCTTTCTCTGTAACTATTATTACTCTGCCAGTGGTTGTCATATGGGTGGTGTCTGTTTTGGTCACGATTTGCGTTGTAAGAATAGGCTTGTCGTGTCCAGTTATTACTTCTTTCATCGCGGATTTGCGACGGATGTGACCTGTAATTGTTGTGTTCCTGGTTTCGCGTTCCGCGATTGTCAGTGTCAATTTCTAATTCTTGTAACAGTCCCTGAAAAGCTTCAATGTCGTCTTTGCAACGTCCTGCTAAAATAATATGTCGTAAATGTTTAGGCAGTTTGATTAAGCAAATGCGGATGAGTTCTGAGGGGCTGTATGGGTTTGACAGGTATTGATTCTTGTGCAACATGTCTTCAAAATATTTCACAAGACTGGAAAATTCAGATTGTTCGAAGTGTTTCATCATTATGATGTTATGTTTTACACGGTCTTGTGTAGCTTGAGACCAATATGCTGAGAGGAAGGCATGGTAAAATTCTCCCTCACTGTGGCAATCGTGAATGACCGATCGCATTCTTACAGCTGGTTCATTCTCTAAGTAGCCACACATAAATTCTAATCTGTGTTCTAACGACCAGTTGGGAGGAAAACAATGAGAGAATTGATGGAGCCATGCTTGTGGATGAATGTCGTTGCCAGAATTCTTAAATGTTTTGAATTTACGTGTAGTAATGAACAGCTTATAGTCAAAATCATCATGTCGGCGAGTCGCATATCGGTCATTGTTAGGTCGTGTCGGCCGTTCCATCTCAAAATTCGGTGCACATTGCCAATTTCTTTCATAACTTCCGAAATGCCCTGTGTTATTATTTTGTGTCTGTTCCGTATTTGTATGTCCCTCTTCCCGTATTGGGGCGCGAGTGTCCTCAGAAATACGTAATTCTTGTACTACTTGTGCCAACTGATCTTGCACTTCCCGGATTTCTCTTTTGTACTGTGTATTGATTTGATTTTGATTTTGTTTGAATTTTCTAATTTGTTCATACTCTTCAGTGTCCATGAAAGCTACAGGTGTTGTGTCATTCAGATCATCATCTACCTTTGTAGATAAGTTAGTGAACTGATCTGAAAGTTCGGCTACTTTATCCGATAGTGAAATCATTTCCTCTCTATGTTTTTCTGAACCAAGTTTCAGAGTGTCCATTTGTGTTGCAATCGTGTCTACTGTGACCTTTAAGTTTTCCTGAGTTTTTGCAAGTTGCATAACCGTATCGGTAGATGCAACTGAGTCAAATTTTGCTTGCAAGGTCTCATGATTTTCATGAACAATAGTTTGCAGTTCTTTTATAGCTGCTTCGTGATTCTGTAGTGCATTTTCATGACGCGAAAAAATAGGTTGGAAATGCTCACAAATTTGTGTTTTTACGTCATTACAGACTTTTTGACATTTCGATTCAATGTGATGTAACTCAGCAGTTAAATCCTCACGTGTTCGTTCAAGAGTTTGCTCCAATGAGTCTAACTTTTTAAGATTTTGTTCCATTGTGTCTAACTTTTGAAGCTTTTGCTGTGTTTGTCTCTGATTTTGTTCCATTGTGTCTAACTTTTTGAGATTTTGTTCCACTGTGTCTAACTTTTTAAGATTTTGTCCCATTTGTCTCTGATTTTGTTCCATTTGTTGCATTAATTGCAATAATAATGTATTAGTGTCTGGAATCTGTTTCTCTACGCTTTTCGGCAGTGCATTTGCACCGGCAACATTCACATTTTGACAAGCAGAAAATGCGTCTTGACTTATTTGAGAAAACGGTGATAACCCAAAACCTGAATCTACAGTATTTGCGAAATTGTGTCCTGTCATTTCGGATTCCTGAGGCGAGCTGTTGCCGACCGATCGATCGATAATGCTTCCCTCTTCACTAATTGTTTCACTGTCCACGCCATTGTTTGACGCCCGCTCCATTTCCCTGTGCACAGTTACCAAATTACTACTTTGAACATTAGTAAATTCATTACTCGGCGGCGCTGATAAGCTACGCTCGTCATCACTATTATTTCTCAGTTTAGTTTGGAGCCTAGTGTTACGTTTTTCACACGCCATTATTGTCACAGTATTTCACACGACAACACAGAAAAACACAATTTGAAGAGCAAAATAAAATAACGTAGCAATGGAAATAATGTCTAGTTAATTGCAGCTGCGAAATACTTGGTGCAAATCTACATGCATGCCACAACTGTTTTACTCTACAACAATGAAAACTACAACTACAAAGGAGATTCTCTCTACAATTACGCGCTAGCAATAAACAAAAGCTACACTAAATACACAAACTACAAGAAAAAATCAGAAGATTCCAGTGAGGTATCCTAGGCTAAGGGTCGACATATGAAACGTCCCCTTTTAACAATTATACAGGACTGTGCTTAACCTGACACACAATACTTTGTTAGCGCAACGCAATCTGACTTTCAAAATTCCCTACAAAAGAATGGCCCTGACTAACATTAAACTATACCTTTCACAAATCACTTACCTCACAAAAATCTTCGCTGCTCAAGCTACTGCAATACAGCAAGCGCCACTACTGCCAGCTAAATAAAAGATTCAAACTATGGAAGGCACTAACTACTGATAGGGATAGTTAGCAAATGAAAGATATTAATAGAGAACAAACAATGTATTTACCTTGATATCATCACAAGTCATAATATATATATCAGTTCATGACAAATTGCAAACCTCCGCCATCTCTCTCCCCACATCCACCACTGCTGGCGGCTCACCTCCAACTGCGCAACGCTACGCGCTGTTCACAGCCAGCTGCCTAACACTACAATGGCGAGTATTACAACAATGCAAAGCAGACACAGACTGCCCACAGCACAGCCAGTGATTGTCACACAGAGGTGGCGTTACCAATAAAAAACCTAAACAGCCTACTTACATAGAGAAAACATAAACAGCCTACTTACATAGAGAAAACATAAACAGCCTACTTACATAGAGAAAACATAAACAGCCTACTTACACAGTTTACGTATAACTAAGTACATAAGTTTGGGAACCACACCCTGAAGCACTGACCCATTTACAGTAATCTATATACACAATGTGAGCAGAAGTATCAGACACCTGACTGAAAATGACTTACAAATTCGTGCCGCCCTCCACTGGTAATGCTGGAATTTAGTATGTTGTTGGCTCACCCTTAGCCTTGATGACAGCTTCCACTCTCGCAGGCATACGTTCATTCAGGTGCTGGAAGGTTTCTTGGGGAATGGGTATTCTTCACGGTATGCTGCACTGAGGAGAGGTATCGATATCGGTCGGTGAGGCCTGGCACGAAGTCGGACTCCCAAAACATCCCAAACGTGTTCTATAGGATTCAGGGCAGGACTACGTGCAGGCCAGTCCATTACAGGGATGTTATTGTTCTGTAACCACTCCGCCACAGGCAGTGCATTATGAACAGGTGCTCGATCGTGTTGAAAGAAGCAATCGCCATCCACGGATTGCTCTTCAGCAGTGGGAAGCAAGAAGGTGCTTAAACCATCTATGTAGGCCTGTGCTGCGAAAGTGCCATGCAGACAACAAGGGGTGAAAGCCCTCTCTATGAAAAACACAACCACACCATAACACCACCGCCTCCGAATTTTACTGGTGAAACGACACTCGCTGGAAGATGACGTTCACTGGGTATTCACCATACCCACACCCTGACATCGGATCGCCACATTGTGTACCGTGATTCGTCACTCCACACAACGTTTTACCACTGTTCAGCCGTCCAATGTTTACGTTCCTGAGACCAAGCGAGGCTTCGTTTGGCATTTACCGGCGTAATGTGTTGTTCATGAGCAGCCGCTCCGCTCGACCATGAAATCCAAGTTTTTTCTCCTCCCGCCTGTCATAGTACTTGCAGTGGATCCTGATGCAGTTTGGAATTCCTGTGTGATGGTCTGTATAGATGTCTGCCTATTACACAGTACGACCCTCTTCAATTGTCAGCGGTCTGTCAGTCAACAGACGAGGTCGGCCCGTACGCTTTTGTGCTGTACGTGTCCCTTCACGTTTCCACTTTACTATCACATCGGAAACAGTGGGCCTAGGGATGTTTAGGAGTGTGGAAATCTCGCATACAGACGTATGACACAAGGGACACCCAATCACCTGACCACGTTCGAAGCCCGTGAATTCCGCGGAGCGCCCCATTCTTCTCTCTCACGATGTCTAATGACTACTGACGTCACTGATATGGAGTACCTGGTTCAAATGGCTCTGAGCACTATGCGACTTAACTTCTGAGGTCATCAGTCGCCTAGAACTTAGAACTAATTAAACCTAACTAAACTAAGGACATCACACACATCCATGCCCGAGGCAGGATTCGAACCTGCGACCGTAGCGGGGAGTACCTAGCAGTAGGTGGGAGAACAATACACCTAATATGAAAAACCCTTATGTTTTGGGGGGTGTCCGGATACTTTTGATCACATAGTGTATGACTGCTAAACACTTTTCTCATTATTAAGTTCACTGTTCAGTAAATTGTGACTCACATGAAAGATAAAAAGAAATGTGTTCGAAGAATACACCGCTGTCGCTTATCAGTTTTATGGCGTAACAATGCACAGACGACTCCAACGTATCAGATTGATAACTGCACTGCACAGTATGTCCACTGAATAAACGTTAAAGAGTGTAATCATACTGTCCAAACAATTAAGTGGGGCCAACGCTAAGTGACAACACCTCTGGTGTTGATAATGGCCTCAAAATGGGTAGGAAGAGACTATACCGGATGTGCCAGTTCAAGACACACATTGAAGATTAGATCCCGTAGAGAAGCATATTGTGGGGTGTTGACTGCTGTGTTTCGCCCGCTGTCACAATAAGCCCCAGACATTTCCTATGGGGTCAGGGGAGGGCTGGCCAATGGGTGCCAAACGGCACACATGCCGCACATGTGCGGGTTGAGGCTCTGCTTTTCTCGCTTTTGCTCGGTCTTTCTCGGACGTACCCGCTACAGCGCGAAGTTTCATTTAGTAGTGCGGTGCGGCATTTATAGTTCGTCTCAATCGTGGCGCTAGCGCTGTTAACCCTTCTATGTGTGTTCGTGCTATGAAGGATGTGCACAGGTGCAGTGACTGTGTCCACAAAAAGAGCGATCATCGTCTCAAGCTTTACAAATGAATGAGAATGACTGAAGAGTGAGAATTCTCAGTATATATTATGCAGTCGCATTAGCAATGGGTACTGCAAATTTGCTATAGAAACGACGTTACAACACCATGCAGAAACAACTTAAAGATTCATTTGAAATGAAAAGGCTAAAAATTACGATCGCTAGATTGGATTCATAGTTCTGTACATTAAGAAGCACTTTGTGCTAAATTTGCAGGCAAGGAGCACGCGAAGAAATTGGTCGTGCGAATAGCAAAATTTCTGAAGTTGTACTCATTGTTTCACTGTTAGTTGCAACAGGTTTCAGTGGAAATGAGCAAAAAGTATGAAGACACTATACATTTTTGCAAAGTACGTTGGTTAAGTCAAGTGCTATTGCTGGAACGATTTTTCAATTTAAAACCCACTATTTTTGAATTTATGAAGGAAAAAGGAATGTAGGAACGACTGCATTGCAGATCTCGTATTTTAAGTGCACTTGGCTGCACACTGCTCACAGTAAGACGTTGCGAGGTGTGAAACAACTTATTTCTGATATGACTGGGATATTTTTGGAAAGAAAATCGCATTGTAGAAGGAGCGACAAATTTTGACACACAGTCCAGTTACCTAAGCTTTCTGACAGTAAAAACGACGTGAGGTTCGAATAATTGATTATGATCGTGAAAGAATTACAAGGACAGGCTTCAAAACGTTTTCAGGACACTGAAAATCTTATATCAGCTTTTGAGTTGTTTTCGAGACTGTTTGCTGCTTCAGCTGAAAGCATCCCTGTGCATGTGCAGGTACAAATGATTAGTCTGCAATGTAATTCCAATTTTCAGTAAAAATACTTTTACTTTAAAATTGGCCGGATGTCTTCAGTGTTTGCCTCAAGTAGAGTTGGCACGTCTCCATAATATGTTTGCAACAGTGCTACAATATCCCGATCAGCATTTGTGTATGGAAGACCTATCTTCTGTTATGAAACTAGATGAGCCACGATTAGGTGGCAACTTGAGTGAGAAGATTTGTGAAATTTTCTGCGTCTGTTTGCATGCTGACAGTTTCTACTAGATAAAAATTGTCTTCAGCCAGCCAAAAACAATTAAATAATACCGAAAATTTGTTTCGTTTGTGATGTATGTTGTTGAGAAATGTGAAATATAAATTCAAGTTGTATGCTGCTCGACTGCACTGCTGTTTAAATGTGGCGCATTTGCAGTTTCCCTGTCCTCATGCTAAGTAGCGTGCTGTGGCAGTAGGTGAAGTGTGCAGCTAGGTCGAACGTTATGGCACTCATGCCAGGACAAGCACGCGAGCCGAATTCTTGGCGGCCCCTGGATTAACATTTGGGGATTTAGCTGACCGGTCGAGGTGACAGAGTGTTCAACAAACCAGAAACGTATGCGTGCAGCCCTGTGGATACAGATGTTATCAACTTCCAAGGCAAGAGTGTCCTTAACATACTCACCATGGACATATAGAAGAAAGGGCAACAGTTGATCACAGACAACGTAGTAATACTCTTCCTGGTTGACGTTCATGGTACCCTGAATGAATGGGCCAAGGTCATGATGTGAAAAACATCGCCAAAAAGGTCGCTCAACTATCACAGAAGGGCTGCCGAGAATTCTTCCGGGTTGTATGGTCGTGGTCTATGTAACTCTTCTATCCCTGACGTTTCGTCCAAAGCTACGGTGGACATCTTCGGAGGTGCTCCTGGTTGTGCTGAGTCTTGCCGAATGACGAGTCGGCTGTCGAAGAACGGCCTAAATACCGTGGAAAGTGGGCGTGGTCTGGATTTCACGTGACAGCAGAGATAAACCTCGTCAAGGATAAAATATAACTATCGATCATAGTACGTCAAAGATACAAACTTCTCATCGATTCTGTAGCGTCACTGTCATATATCGCTGAGTTTCATGGCTTCTTCTTTTCTGTTAAAATTATCCCCATGTTTATATATTTCGGTGGATTCTCTATATAGCAGTGGATAATAGTTCGTCATGGTACATAAAACTTCAGTTTCCGAAAATTTCACTACGTGATCACCCGACTGAAGAGCATATTCCGCCATGGCTGACTTGTCTGTTTTCCCTAGTCGGCCAAGACTTTTATGTTCCTTCAACCGTGTATTCACACCTCTCTTTGTAGTTCCAATGTAGACCCTACCACATGTACACGGAATCTTGTATACGCCACTTGCAGACAGAGAGGGACGTTTATCCTTAACGGAACGAAGTGCTTGGCCTATTATCTTAGTTGGTCTGAAAATCGGTCGAATGTTATGTTTCCTTAAAATCTTGTCGATTTGATCCGTTACTTTTTTGATGAAAGGTAGAGAAACCGTGTTCTTCCATCGCTATGTCCTATCGTTGTCCTTAGGCCTACTATTATTCGGTCGCAAAACTCTATTTATTTCCTTACGAGAGTACCCATTCTTTTCAAAAGCCTGCTTTAGATGATTTAACTTTGAGCTTCCTTTACGCCGTGTTTATGCAATATACAATTTTCAAACCGACAAGGAAGATCAAAGAATGTCTTAGATCGACAAAGGATAAAAGGGACCCACTTGCAGTGTCGCGAATATACCGCTGACCATGCACATACGGAAAAGTTGATGTCGGAATGACTGGACAATCAATCAACACCAGGATCAAAGAACTTAAGCGACATTGCAGGTTGGGGCAGGTGGAGAAATCGGTCGTGGCAGAGCACATGCAGGGTGAGACCGACCATATAATAAAATTCACCGACACGGAAGTTCTGCCTGTAGAGAAGCACTATCACACCCGCTTGTTCAGAGTTGTAGAAATACACAAACACGGGAATAGCTTCAACAACAAAGAAGAAAGCCTTAAGGTAAACGGATCCTGGCATCCCGTACTGCAGCGAACGACCGTCGCTGGCAGCAAGAGGAGAACCGCACCAGAAATGACCGCGGAGAAGCCCTCGGACATTGGCGCGCCAGGTACATATTGCCTGCGGCCGCGAGCTCGGCTCCAGTTCAGCATCGGCAATGGAGGGTGAAGCTTTGACAATACCAGCTACTCGTTCTGGCGGAACGTCAGTAAAATCATCAGACGAACGTCACCCGAAGAACACGAGACAGAAGCAAATAGGCAGTTTGTCAACAAGTGGCCACGAAAGCCTCAACAATTTTGTCATTAATCTCTCCTGATCGATTCAACCTGCTGTTACATCTCCACTGAGTAGACAATACTCCACAGCTCCTGCGCTGGCTAGTCCGCCTTTCGTAACAAGTGGTGGTCAATTCTGCATTACATGGGTGTATCCGGACACTTTGGATCTCGTAGTGTTAATGTGAAATACAAACTGGCACATCGATGTCATAGCGTTGTTTGCGAGTTTTCCCCTATGTGATACACCGAATAAACAGACAGATGAACAGTAGGAAATATTTGTCAGACACCTCTTCTAATTAATTTCACCACACGCCACCCTCTGATAACGTTATAGTGGCTGCTGCGTTCCCCTAAACTGGCACATGACACTTGTTAGTACTCACAAGCAGTTGTGGGACTGGTGTGCGTAGCAGAGGTCATACGGGTGCGGCGCACCAGAGGGCAAATATTGCGTCACGTGTTTGCCGTTTGCCAGA
The DNA here is from genome assembly GCF_021461385.2 of Schistocerca piceifrons. Taxonomy (NCBI): domain Eukaryota; kingdom Metazoa; phylum Arthropoda; class Insecta; order Orthoptera; family Acrididae; genus Schistocerca; species Schistocerca piceifrons. The sequence goes on along the minus strand of NC_060144.1, from coordinate 491,222,343 downwards.
GCACACGCGACTGTTAACACTACGTCTGTACTTGGGCTAGTTTTCTGACTGGTACGGCTCGCGTCCATCCGCTGTGCATACACAGGAACTACAAACAGTCGCGAACAGACAGACAACGTGTGCCTTCTGCATTCATTTTCATTGACGTCACTGGAAGGGCGCCAGAAGCTTGAGCAATTTACCTTTACCACCACTAATAGCTCAAAAAGCCATATAGTTATTTGCTATTAGACGAAAAAGTGTCATAGCCCCGCCGTTCTGTTCACTCTTACTATACGAATGCACTATTCGGATCAATATGACCCGATATTTAACTGCTGCAAGAAACTTCTACTAACACACATTTTTCGTACAGTTGTTGACAATGTTATATACCAATATGTTGCCGGCCGGGGTGACCGAGCGGTTCTAGGCGCTTCAGTCTGGAACCGCGCGACCACTACGGTCGCAGGTTCGAATCCTGCCTCGGGCATGGATGTGTGTGACGTCCTTAGGTTAGTTGGGTTTAAGTAGTTCTACGTTCTAGGGACTGATGACCTCAGAAGTTAAGTCCCATAATGCTCAGAGCCATTTGAGCCATACCAATATGTTGCTGATAAGAATAATAGTTGCATAAATAATAAAAATAATACTCAGAGCTTCATTTTAAAATATTTCTGACAATAATATACGTAACATTATTGAAGGAAAGTTATTACTTTAAGATTCACGTAGGGTAAATTAAAACGATACACAATTTTCAATAAGGCATTTTTCTTAGAAAGCATCACGCTATTTTTCTTTTCATACTTTTTTGGTTGCTTTACTGATTGCTGTTTGGACACAAATAGTCACATACATATTGACAAAATCATAAATACGAAACAGCTATTTTTAATATAGGCAATTATCTTTTAAGCACTGACATTTATTTTCTAACTTTTATTCTTACTCATTGCAGTTTGAATACAAGTAGCTGACGCGTTTTACTAACACGTTTATTACATTTTTCACATAATATGCTTGTTTTATTGACATTGCTTACAGGACACTACTAATAGCGTGCGCGTTTTCTTATTGTTACTAATTATGACTCAATTGTCACACCTTCAGGGTTTTCGATGCTGCTGATCATTGACAGGGAATTTTCTGATCTTGGGAAATGCTTCCTTGATGCTATGTTTTCTCTTACCAGTGACGTTCCGTGTTTCTCCAAGAACATTCTGCACCTCAGTATTTGACATCTCAGTCGTTTCATTTTGAAGCATTGTGCAAAATACTGCTTCAAAGTACCTTTTACGTCACTTGTTCCCGTGGTTGGGTACGTGGTAATTCCTGGGCTACCCGTAGGACGGTCGAAAGTGATGCTGTGTGTAACTGCCATTCCATATTCCCATTTTTGGAAAGAAAAGACTGTTCATCACTTTGTTCAGGCTGTGAACAGTCGTCACTACCATAAGAACACTTACTTTCAGACGCATTGCTTCCATGATCTTCAAACTCGGAAAGTGTTCCTTCATCTGTTGAGCAATTTACTGACTCTTCTGACACAAGGACAGTCGATGATCTAGCTACCGTGGTGTCACAATTCAAACTGAGTAGTCACAATAAAGATCCAAATAACTGAGAAGTGCTAATCAGTTTCTTGGAAAAAACAATAAACTAACACATTGGCCGGCCGTGGTGGCCGAGCGGTTCTAGGCGCTTCAGTCCGGAACCACGCGGCTGCTGTGCTCGCAGGTTCGAATCCTGCCTCGGGCATGGATGTGTGTGATGTCCTTAGGTTAGTTAGGTTTAAGTAGTTATAAGTCTAGGTGACTGATGACCTCAGATGTTAAGTCCCATAGTGCTTAGAGCCATTTGAACCAAACATTGTTGTAAATACAGAGGTTTTGTTGATCGTTCAGAGTAAATTGGAGGGATGAAAATCATATTCAGCATAAAGTATAACAGAAAACTAAAAAATATTAGCGTAGCAATATGTGTGCCGGGTCTTATGACCTGAATGTTACATATGTCACAATTAAAATTTATCACCTAATTATATAAAATATACTGCTTATGCATTTTCAGACAAAGTTACCAAATTTCGTTAAGTTATCTTGGTATTTAAATAATGAGAAATGAAATATATAACCATTTTGGGTCATACCGACCCGAACAGATCAGCAATGTTAAAATTTTTTACAGTAGCTAGGGCAAGCGCTTTGGTTATGAGTTTTAGTTCTGGGAAGATGATATCAATTAATATATCGTCAGTGATAGGAGAGAAACTCCCAGAAAAGGATTCCTGCTACAATGGCCCAAAACTCCTTTGGTTACACATTTCTGAAAACCTAAGTCATTGTAATGACATCTGGTCTTCTCTAAATATTGTTGAAATTCTTGCATCTACGATGCTAATGTCAGAATTTTATTCAGCGAGAACTACTGAATAAGCTGAAAATATAACTTATATACCGTTTACGAAAATTTAGACTAAGTCTCTTTAAATTGATACTTAATGTAATGTGGCCGTGTATGTCTGCACCGGCACGGTAGCTCGGCGTTTGCGGTCAGAGGTCTGGCTGCCCTCTGTAATAAAAAACTGAGTGAAGTATTCCACAATGAACTTGAAAGAGGGCCGTGCGACGTGCTCCCAGACCAAATGGCGAGGAGAATGACGAGCAAAATGAAAAAAGAAAAGAAAAAAGTTGGTAGAGCAGCAGAACCGCCTTGGAGGTTCTGGGTTGAATTCCAGATAGCAGCGACATTTTTCCTCATTCAAGTACCCCCAGGACGGCGTCTGGTCTATTCTACCTGCCTCAAATGAATGCCCCCCCCCCTTAGTGCCGTGTCAAAAAAAGGCTGGCATTTCTATGTGGTCTGGTCAATAGCCCTGTTACAGCCCACGGCCACAAACTTTACTATTGTCAGTGTATTTTTTAAGGTGTTAGTCATCCCCCACAGAGAAATCAAAGATATTCTGCACTGTCCATTATAATTGCGGGAAGTGCTTAAATTTAGTATAATACTGACTGCACTATCTTTATCATACTATTGGTCCGCCCCGGTAGCTGAGTGGTAGCCGGCACGGTAGCTCAGCGTGTTCGGTCAGAGGGTTAGCTGCCCTCTGTAATAAAAAAACTGAGTTAATCGATCAACAACGAACTTAAACGGATGTCTTACGACGTCCGCCCCGAGCAGATACAACGAACTAAAGCGAACAAAATGCGATTTAAAAAAAAAAAAAAAAAAAAGTGGTCAGCGTGACAGACTGTCAATCCTAAGGGCCCGGGTTCGATTCCCGGATGGGTCGGAGATTTTTCTCCGCTCAGGGACTGGGTGTTGTGTTTTCCTAATCATCATCATTTCATCCCCATCGACGCGCAGGTCGCCGAAGTGGCGTCAAATCGAAAGACTTGCACCAGGCGAACGGTCTACCCGACGGGAGGCCCTAGCCACACGACATTTCCATTTATACTATATTTTAAATGAGACTGTTATGGCTTTTTGCAGAAGGGATTGTTAGGTAAAATAGTTGGAGTATTAGTTACAGACCAGGATTGGTTGCTCCCACGGAAGTGTGGGAATGCATAGACTCGGATATGATACTGACTTTTATAATTTAGTGTCCATTTTCTTTCCTCATGCGGTTTCATGTCGGGAACAAAACAAGCCGATATGGTGTCTGTGTACTGCCAAGCAGGTGGAAACAGTCGAGAGGCAGCACGGCTATACCATAATAAGTACCCTCACAGACACCAATCACATCACACAACTTTTCAAGCCCTTTTTGGGTGTTTTTGTGATCACTGGTCCTCTCAGACAGACAAACGTGCAAGGAGGCGGCGGACTGTGCGTACACCAGATTTGGAGGATGGGGTTCTGCAGGATGTTGAGACGAACCCTAGTACAAGATCCAGGCAACTGGGCCGCCAATATGGTGTAAGCCAAATTACTATTACGCGAATTCGCGTGACAACCGCTACTTTCTCTATCACCTGCAACAATTGCAAGGATTATCAGCAGCGGATATCCCTCTACATGAAGGATTTTGTTGATGGTATTTGCACAGACCATCACAATTATGGGACTCCTGTCATCAGTCCTTTTACCGACACGGCACCCTTTACCAGAACTAGTATCATCAGTCCGCACAGTCGTCATCTGTGGGCTACAGACAATCCTCGGGGAATGGTTGAGGCGTCTCATTAGTATCGGTTCAGCATCAATGTGTGGGCAGGGATTCTTGGCGACCACAAACTTGGACCAGTTATTATTCTGTAACGTCTAGACGGAGGAAGGTACCTGGACTTCCTGCCGGATACTCTTCCTGGGTTGCTTGAGACTGTGCCTTTGGCAATACGACACGTTATGTGGTTCCTACATGACAGAACAACAACTTAATCCCCATTACAGTTCGCCGACACCTCTGCAACATCTTCCCCGGACGTTAGATAAGACACAGAGGGCCTGCATGATGGCTTGCTATATCACCGGACTTAAAACCACTGGATGTTTACTTCTGAGGGCATTCAACACCATGTTCACGACTCCTGTGACGCTATTCGGTGGGTGGCCGGAACGCGCGAAAGAGTGCGGCAATCCATGACGCGACGTTTGAGCGCGCGCACTGCATCCCGTGGAGACCATTTTGAACATCTGTTGTGACGTGTACGCGATGCAGCTCTGTACTGTGTTACGGGACGATTTTTGTCGATTCACGCGTACCGTCTATTTCTGGACACATGTTCATAGGAACTTCTCTCTTCCATTTCCAATGAGGAATCAGTCCTTGCAGTTTGTCGGTTTCATTAATGCTCACTCTGTATAAGGTAGGTAATGGCCGTGTATTACGAGGTGGAATTTGTGATGTAAAGAGTGCATCACAATAAATAAATAAAGTCGTATGGCATGAATGGCTGGGAGACCCCAAAGGACAGGGTCACCGCCGAATTGGAAAGGTTTTCTCTATCCTTCGCGCCCGCAGGCACCTTTCCCTCGCAAAGTATGACAACTGTATGCTTAAGTGTATCTGTTAGGTGTAGGTGACTGTTAAATGCGTTATCGTATATATTTGTAAGGGTACGACATTAGAACAAAAAAAATTCTAGTAAACATAGGCTCTGAATGCGTATCTGAAGAGCAATGAGCACTTCTTCATCTTCGATACTATGAAAAAAATCTCATTGCTTTCCACCTTGTAGGAGGAGTTAGTACTCAACAAAACAAGAAAAAAATGTCTAGTAAACATGGGCTGTAAAAAGCGTACTTTGAAAACTATGAGCACTTTTTCATCTTCTTTGCTCTGAAACATATCTCTTCTACTGAACATGTGCTTATAGCTCTTAAGGTATGTGCTTTAGAGGCTATTTTTACTGGACATTTTATTTTTTATTCCATATAACCGCCTCCCAAAATATGGAAAGCAAAGACATGCAGTAGAAGAGATTTGTTTCTCAGCGTTTAAGATGCAATATTACTCATAGCTCTTAAAGTATCCGTTTTCGAGTCCATGTTTACTGAGAAGTTTTGGCTTCTACACTCAACCACAATATCATTCCACTTGGGCGTTATCAGACACACGCGGTGACGTTATAGTAAATAAGTACAGTGTTGTATAAGAAAAACGCATCAAGTGTCAATGCTTTCATGGCCGACCGCCGTGTCATCGTTTGCCAATAGCATCATCAGATGCAGTATGGAGAGGCATGTGGTCAGCACACCGTTCTCCCAGACATTGTCAAGTTGCTTGACCTACTAATCAGTCGAGTTGCTCCTGAGTTCGTCTCATGAGACTGAGTGTACCACATACCAGTCCTCCCACCAAGGAGAAATCTCAGGCAGTACTGGGAATTGAACCCAGTCCTGCGCATGGCAGTCAGCAGCAGTGACCACTCGGCTATGGAGGTGGACATAGATGGACACAGTCAGGTCAAACTTGTACATGGGTGAAGGTCCCACACCATGTTCAACCTACTGCATCCTACTCCGTGGATCCCTCACATGCTCACAATGTTACGGCGTGGGCTCCTATACCTGAGATCACGCTTTAGGCTGGAATACTGGGTAGACCCAAGGTATCATCTTTGGCAGTAAGAGGAGGGAGGGGGAAGGGTAGCATAAGCTTGAGGCTGCATCTGGCTAGGGGTGTCTAGTCAGGGACCAGCTCTATCGTTGTGCGAGCACTCTCCTCCCCAACACTCGTGAAATGAGCGTCGCGTACGCGACCGTGCCAGGACGTGCCTGCTCAACAGCCTGCCAGCTACTGCTATGACCTCCACCCTCAGCGTCGGCAAATGGTCGACGATGACCAGAGACAGGAGGCAATGGAGGCGGAATCGCTTCCACCCCCTAAGCCACTTGCCTCTCACACCAACACCAGCAAACCCCTCAGCACATAAGCGACAGAGGTTGAGCATTTTCAGACAGAGGTACCCAAGAAAGCCAAACCGTCCCTATCTTCCCCACGGTCAGATTCCACTCCCTTGCGGGCAGAGGAATGCCGCGGGATGGTCCATGGACGGCATCGGCATCCGGCCCAGACGATCACGTCGAGGAATTGCCGCGGGAGCCTTTAGCGGGGATTCCCGCCCTGCGTCGGCTGAGGAGGACGACACGCTGCTTCAGGTGCTCACATCCAGCTGCTCTGCCTTCCCAGCCAGCTACCACCGGCGCGAGCCGCCCACGCCCAACAGCAATGGCGCTCGTTCTGGCGACTCAGCAAGGGCGACATAAATGTCAGCAGCGCAGCTTGACGTGAAGAGGCGGTGCACTGAAGCGTGTTCGACATCAAATGGGCAAACAAATGTAGTCTGTATAGCTACCCGCAAAGAAACGGCGTCAACTATAGGGGTTATTCAGATGACAATGCCGAAGGAGAAACTGCATCAATTAGAGAAGCGGTGAATACACAACAATGTTAGGAAAAACTTGTTGGCACTTATTGAAAATGAATTTTTTGGGCAAAAAATGACAGACAAAAATTAGCGAATTGGAAGTGAACTTAAAGGAGAAAGTGTCACAATGGGCGATAGAGCAAATGATATTAATTGGCAGGCTGCAACAACTAAAGAAAATGAAATTACAATGAAATGCAGACCATTACCTGCTTACAAGTGTTGATAAATATCAACGGGGACAGGTGAAAGTGTGTGCCCCAACCGGGACTCGAACACGGGATCACCTGGTTACATGGCAGACGCTCTATTCGACTGAGCCACCGAGGACACAGGGACTTATCTCTGCCACGCTCCCCGTGAGACCCACACTTCCAACTTACTGTCCACACACTAAATTTGCAGTGCCCCTGCCCACTACACTCATTTATATTTATCAACGCCTGTAAGCAGCTAATGGTCTGGATTTCATTGTAATTGCATTCTTCGAGAGCTGCTAGATCACCAATGGTTCTTCGAACATGTCCGAAAGAACAGATACCAACTTCATATAGATACGTCTTACCGACCAATGATCTTGAGCGCGGACGCACTCATATTGTCCGAACTCTTGCTCGAATCGTTAGATTGACTGCCGCGAGTAATGAGTATAGTGGGCAGGGGTACTGCAAATGTAGTGTGTCGACAGTAAGTTGGAAATGTGGGTCTCACGGGGAGAGTGCCAGAGATAAGTCCCCGCAGTCGCATTATTCACTGTGTCCTTGGTGGCTCAGAGGGATAGAGCGTCTGCCATGTAAGCAGGAGGTCTCGGTCGGGGCACACATATTTCAACTGTCCCCGTTGATATTTATCAATGCCTGTAAGCAGCTGGTGGTCTGGATTCCACTGTAATTTCATTCTTCGAGAGCTGTTAGATCACCAATGGACATGTCCGAAAGAACAGATACCATCTCCATATAACTACAAAAAAGTTACAGAAAAAAATAAAACATATCAAAGTGCTATGCTAACAATGGCGCCTAGTACAGATAAAACCAAAATAGCTCCAGTTTCTAAAATCGCAGAAAGGAAAACAATATAATAGAATACCTTATGAACAAAGTCGAAAACAAATGAGGAGGGAAAGACATTGCAACAAAAATTAACGATCTTAATAAACACCATGGAAGAGAAAATCTGTATAAAGATGATCAAGGAAACTAATAATGTAGTCGTCCTGGAAACTGCTATACAGAAGATACCTACTACAGATAAGTAGGCAATAGGGCACACACCGGAAAAGATTGGTGACAGATTTATGAAACCATTGAGAATATGATGCAACGCACTAGACTGGGAGAGCTGATAACCCTTACTACAGCGTTAAGTAATCTGGTAAGGAAATGTACCCAAGAAAAGGGTATGTTACTTCTCCTGTACCTGATGTCGTAGACAGAATCCATCTCAAAGTGAACAGCCTATCAAAAAAAGTAGAAAAACTAGAGAATTTAATGAAACAGGTTTCTGACAAAAGGAATGAACTATTTAGCTGAGATACGTTGTACGAGCACTTTGTGATGACGAGAATAGCCAGATTATCTAATATGCCCATAATCCCTAATAGATATACGAATAGTTGATCTTAATGTCGTCACGAGTGCCAGCGTATTACATGAGGCTCGAAAAGTGGCAGAAGAGTTGACGTTAGATGTACTGCGTCTGCAACTGGACGAACTGTATACTGAGGCAGGACAGTCCCCAGAACGCCAACAATTACCCAAATAGCCAACCAAAGGGCAACGTTATATGGCAGCAATAACAGAATTTCACATGGCCACTACAGCAACAAAAATATCATAGTATTGTTTAGAAGACGTAATCTGTATGGAAATCTACATCTACATCTACGTGATTACTCTGCCATTCACAATGAAGTACCTGGTAGAGGGTTCAATGAACCACCTTCAAGCTGTCTCTCTACAGTTCCACTCTCAACGGCTCGTGGGAAGAACGAGCCTTAAATTTTTCTGTGCGAGCCCTGGTTTCTCTTATTTTATCGTGGTGATCATTTCTCCCTATGTAGGTGGGCGCCAACAGTATGTTTTCGCAATCGGAGGAGAAAATTGGTGATTGAAATTTCACGAGAAGATCCCATCGCAACGAAAAAGCTTTTGTTTTAATGATTGCCACTCCAATTCACTTATCATGTCTGTGGTACTATCTCCCCTACTTCGCGATAATACAAAACAAGCTGCCCTTCTTTGTACTTTTTTGATGTCATCCGTCAGTCCCATCTGATGCGGATCCCACACCGCACAGAAATACTCCAGAATTGGACGGACAAGCGTTGTGTAAGCAGTCTCTTTAGTAGACTTGTTGCACCTTGTAAGTGTTCTGCCAATGAATCGCAGTCTTTGGTTGGCTCTACTCACAACATTATCTATGTGATCGTTCCAATTTAGGGTATTTGTAATTGTAATCCCTAAATATTTGGTTGAATTTATAGCCTTCAGATTTGTGTGACTTATCGCGTAATCGAAATTTATTGGATTTCTTAATACAAAACAAGCTGCCCTTCTTTGTACTTTTTTGATGTCATCCGTCAGTCCCATCTGATGCGGATCCCACACCGCACAGAAATACTCCAGAATTGGACGGACAAGCGCTGTGTAAGCAGTCTCTTTAGTAGACTTGTTGCACCTTGTAAGTGTTCTGCCAATGAATCGCAGTCTTTGGTTGGCTCTACTCACAACATTATCTATGTGATCGTTCCAATTTAGGGTATTTGTAATTGTAATCCCTAAATATTTGGTTGAATTTATAGCCTTCAGATTTGTGTGACTTATCGCGTAATCGAAATTTATTGGATTTCTTAATACAAAACAAGCTGCCCTTCTTTGTACTTTTTTGATGTCATCCGTCAGTCCCATCTGATGCGGATCCCACACCGCACAGAAATACTCCAGAATTGGACGGACAAGCGCTGTGTAAGCAGTCTCTTTAGTAGACTTGTTGCACCTTGTAAGTGTTCTGCCAATGAATCGCAGTCTTTGGTTGGCTCTACTCACAACATTATCTATGTGATCGTTCCAATTTAGGGTATTTGTAATTGTAATCCCTAAATATTTGGTTGAATTTATAGCCTTCAGATTTGTGTGACTTATCGCGTAATCGAAATTTATTGGATTTCTTTTAGTACTCATGTGAATTACTTCCGACTTTTCTTTATTCAGGGTCAATTGCCACTTTTCGCACGATATATATAATCATATCTAAATCATTTTGAAATTCGTTTTGGTCATCTGATGACTTTACAAGACGATAAATGACAGCATCATCTGCAAATAATTTAAGAGGACTACTCAAATTGTCTCCTACGCCGTTAATATAGATCAGGTACAATAGAGGGCCTATAACACTTCCTTTGGGAACGCCGAATATTACGTCTGCTTTTCTCGATGACTTTCCGTCTATTACCACGAACTGCGACCTGTCTGACAGGAAAGCACGAATCCAGACGCACAACTGAGGCGATGTTCCATAGGCACGTTTAGTTAGAAGACGCTTGTGAGGAAAGGTGTCGAAAGCCATCTGGAAATATAAAAATATGGAAACAGTTTGACATCCCCTGTCGATAGCACTCATTACTTCATGTGTATAAAGAGCTAGTTGTATTTCACAAGAACGTTGTTTCCTGAATCCGTGCTGACTATGTGTCAATAAATCGTTTCCTTCGAGGTAATTCATAATATGAGAACGTAGGCTTCCGTGGCCGGTGTCATAGTGATTAAAATTCTTCTGGGCATTATGCCGCGTAATTGCTAAAAACTAACAACGAAATAAAATAAGGTAAAAACGTCGTTTCGGCCGAATTGCAACGACCTTCCTCAGGGCACTTTGTTATTAGTTTTTAGCAATGACGCGGCATAATACCCAGAAGAATTTTAATCACTATGTAATTCATAATGTTCGAATACAACATATGATCCAAAACCCTACTGTAAATCGACGTTAGTGATATGGGCCTATAATTCAGCGGACTACTCCTATTTCCCTTTTTGGGTATTGGTGTGACCAGTCTTTAGGTACGGATCTTTCTGTGAGCGAGAGGTTGTATATAATTGCTAAATATCCATCTATTGTATCAGCATACTCTGAGAGGAACCTGACTACAATACAATCTGGACCGGAAGCCTTGCTTTTATTAAATGATTTAAGCTGCTTTGCGACACCGAGGACATCTATTTCTATGTTTCTCATCTTGGCAGTTGTTCTTGATTGGAATTCAGGAATATTTACTTCGTCTTCTTTGGTGAATGAGTTTCGGGAAACCATGTTTAATAACTCTGCTTTAGTGACACTGTCATCAGTGACTTCGCCGTTGTTATCGCACAGTGAAGGTATTGATTGCGTCTTGCCACTCGTGTGCTTTATGTATGACCAGAATCTCTTTAGGTTTTCTGCCAGATTTCGAGACAGAGCTTTGATGTGGAAATTATTAAAGTCACTTCGCATTGAAGTACGGACTATATTTCGAACTTCTGCAAACCTTTGCCAGTCTTGGAGATTTTGCGTTCTTTTAAATTTGGCATGCTTCTTTCGCTGCTTCTGCAACAGCGATCTGACCAGTTTTGTGTACCATGGAAGATCAGTACCATCACTTATTAATTTATGTGGTATATATTTCTCAATTGCTGTCGATACTATCTCTTTGAAATCATTACACAACTTTTTCTACGTTTACATGATCAGATGTAGGAGTGTAGACTGTCTCTTAAAAAGGCGTTAAGAGCATTTTTATCAGCTTTTTTAAATAGATATAATTTGCGTTTCTTTTTTATGGTTGTAGGACTTACGGTATTCAGCCCAACACCTACTGCCTTGTGGTCGCTAATCCCTTTATTCGCCACGGTACTCACTATCTATTCAGGATTGTTTGTTGCTAAGAGGTCAAGTACGCTTTCCCAACAATCTACGCTTCGAGTGGGCTCATGAACTCATTGTTCAAAGTAATTTTCTGAGAAAGCATTCAGTACAATTTCGGATGACGTTTTATGCCTGCCGCCGGCTTTAAACGTATAATTCTTCCAGCATATCGAGGGTAGATTTAAGTCACCACCGACTATAGTTATATGAGTGGGGTACCTATTTCAAATAAGACTCAAGTTTTCTTTGTACTGTTTAGCACTATATCTTCTGAGTGGTGGGGTCGGTAAAACGACCCAATTAATAGTTTAGTCCGATAGTCAAGTATAACCTCTACCCATACTATTTTGCAGGAACTATCTACTTCAATTTCACTTTCTGAACACCGTTAGAAAAAATTTCTGCTGAACTTATTTCCGGCTTTATCCAGCTTTCTGTATCTATAGCTATTTGAGCTTCAGTGCTTTCTATTACGGCTTGGAGCTACGACAATTTACAAGTACAATACCGATAGTTTCTACAACTAACTTACTGTGTTTTACCTGCCCCTTTTTAGACGGACGCCCTTTCTGTGGTTTCCTGAGGCCCTCTAACCTAGAAAACCACTCAGTCCCTTCAATACAGCCCCCGATACCCGTGTAGACGCTTCCTGTGTGTAGTGGAGTGGACTCTTGACCTATTAAGCGGAACCCGGAAACCCACAATACGATGGCGCAAGCCAAGGAATCTGTAGGCTACACGGTCACAGAACTGCCCGAGCCTCTGATTCAGACCCTCTATTCGGCTCTTCACCAAAGGACCACAGTCGGTTCTATCGACGATGCTGCAGATGGTGAGCTCCACATTAATCTTGCAAGCATGACTGGCAGTCTTTACCATCTCCGCTAGCCGTCCAAAACCAAAGAGAATCTCCTCCGATCCAAAGCGACATACGTCATTGGTACCGACGTGAGCCACAACCTGCAGTTGGCTGCACCCTATACTCTTCATGGCATCCGGAAGCAGCCTTTCCACATCCGGTATGACCCTCCCCAGTATGAACACGGAGTGCACATAGGGTTCCTTCCCCTCCTTGGTAACCATGTTCCTAAGGGGCCCCGTTGCGCGCCTAACGTTGGGGCTCCCAACTACCAGCAAACCCACACTCTGCAAACGCCCAGATCTTGCGAGCCGAGAAGCTTCCTCTAGAACACGATGGACGACTGTATCCGGCTCAGAGACATCGTTAGCCACAGGTAACTCCCAAAATCCGTTCGTCAAACGAACTGGGGAGGCCCTACGATCGGCTCCTCAGAAAGTTTTTAGCTGCCCACCAGACTTTGGTATAATCTCCCATTCTATCATGGGTGAGGGGTCAACCTCAGTGCAGGCAGTACCCAGGGTGGCCACAGCAGTGGACCGAACGGGGACACATGGGACGTTCTCGGCATCTCTCGCATCCCCGCGTCCGACCCTCTACAGCGACGCCCCTTGGCAGCAGCCTCAAGCTCTGTGATGGAAGCCAACGCAGCCTGGAGCTATGAGCGAAGGGTCGACAACTCAGCTCGCATCTGTACACAGCAATCACAGTTCCTATCCAATACTGCAGTCGCTCCCGTTCGAAGCTCGTAAAAATATACAACAAACGAACGGTGTACTCGCCTTCTTAGCAGCACGAACATGAGATGCTCTGTCAATGGAGGTCTATCCGACACTGAGCTATACTAACCAAAACAAAGGGTCGATAGCAACGGCAGTACAGTACGCTACATTGTTATTAAAATAAAAGCTTGTGCCTGCACTTGAACACGCAAGAAATTACAAAAATAATCTAGTAACTACACAGGTATCTGTAAATAAATAAGTCGCTCCTGCTGGAAACTCGTAAAAATATACAACAAACGAACGGTGTACTCAACTTCTTAGCAGCAGGTACACGAGGTGCTCTGTCACTGACAGTCGATCTGACACCGGTGTTATCTGCAAAGGAGAGCTGCATTCTAGCTTCCATGTATTCTCAATTTAGTGATGAGATCGACGAGTATCTGGTAAGGCTAAAGAATCTTATTAGCCACCTAAGTCGAACTGAGACTCTTGTCCGCGCCACTGACGTGAAGTCAGAACTGTGACTGGTGACTGTTAGAGGCAAGTAGAAGAAGCCACCATGGAACACAACTTACAGGTATTGAATACACTTTGAAATCAGCCAACTTACGAAGGGATGATTGGAGGAATGTCAGATATAGACATCAATTTAGCATATATGGCAACGTCACGCCATAAGAGTGGATGACATTCAAAGATCACAATATCATATTCTACACCACCATGCAAAAAGGTGGGAATTTAAGGAGATGGGACCTGGATAAACTGACTAAACCAGAGGCTGTACAGAGTTTCAGGGAGAGCATAAGGGAACAATTGACAGGAAGGGGGGAAAAATACAGTAGAAGAAGAGGGTAGCTCTGAGGGATGAAGTAGTCAAGGCAGCAGAGGATAAAGTAGGTAAAAAGACGAGGGCTACTAGAAACGCTTGGGTAACAGAAGAAATATTGAATTTAAATGATGAAAGGAGAAAGTACAAAAATGCAGTAACTGAAGCAGACAAAAAAGAATACAAACGTCTCAAAAATGAGATCGGCAGGAAGTGCAAAATGGCTAAGCAGGGATGGCTAGAGGACAAATGTAGGGATGTAGAGGCATATGTCACTAGGGGTAAGATAGATACTGCCTACAGGAAAATTAAAGAGACCTTTGGAGAAAAGAGAACCACTTGTATGAATATCAATAGGTGGAAGGAGTATATAGAGGGTCTATAGAAGGGCGATGTACTTGAGGACAATATTATGGAAATGGAAGAGGATGTAGATGGAGGTGAAATGGGAGATACGATATTGCGTGAAGAGTTTGACAGAGCACTGAAACACCAAAGTCGAAACAAGGCCTTGGAGTAGACAACATTCCATTAGAACTATTGACAGCCTTGGGAGAGCCAGTCCTGACAAAACCCTACCATCTGGTGAGCAAAATGTATGGGACAGGCGAAATACCCTCAGACTCAAAGAAGAATATAATAATTCCAAAATCAAAGAAAGCAGGTGTTGGCAGATGTGAAAATTACCGAACTATCAGTTTAATAAGCCACAGCTGAAAAATACTAACACAAATTCTTTACAGACGAATGGAAAAAATGTTAGAAGCCGCCCTCGGGGAAGATCAGTTTGGATTCCGTAGAAATATTGGAACACGTGAGGCAATACTGATTCACAACTTATCTTAGAAGAAAGATTAAGGAAAGGCAAACCTACGTTTCTAGCATTTGTAGACTTAGAAAGCTTTTGACAATGTTGACTGGAATACTCTCTTTCAAATTCTGAAGGTGGCAGGAGTAAAATACAGGGAACGAAAGGCTGTTTACAATTTGTACAGAAAACAGATGGCAGTTATAAGAGTCGAAGGGCATGAAAGGGAAGCAGAGGTTGGAAAGGGAGTGAGACAGGGTTGTAGCCTATCCCAGATGTTATTCAATCTGTATATTGAGCAAGCAGTACAGAAAACAAAAGAAAAATTCGGAATAGGAATTAAAATCCATGGAGAAGAAATAAAAACATTGAGGTTCGCCGATGACATTGTAATTCTGTCAGAGACAGCAAAGGACATGCAAGAGCAGCTGAACGGAATGCACAGTGTCTTGAAAGGAGGTTATAAGATGAATATCAACAAAATCAGAATGAGGGGAAAGTAGTAAATGAATTTTGCCAATTGGGGAGCAAAATAACTGATGATGGTCGAAGTAGAGAGGATGTAAAATGTAGACTGGCAATGACAAGGAAAGAGTTTCTGAAGAAGAGAAATTTGTTAACATCGAGTATAGATTTAAGTGTTAGGAAGCATTTTCTGAAAGTATTTGTATGGAGTGTGGCCATGTATGCAAGTGAAACGGGGACGATATATAGTTTGGACAAGAAGAGAATAGAAGCTTTCGAAATGTGGTGCTACAGAAGAATGCTGAAGATTAGGGGGGTAGATCACATAACTAATGAGGAGGTATTGAATAGAATTGGGGAGAAGAGGAGTTTGTGGTGCAGCTTGACAAGAAGAAGGGACTGGTTGGTAGGACATGTTCAGAGGCATCAAGGGATCACAAATTTAGCATTGGAGAGCAGCTTGGAGGGTAAAAATCGCAGAGGGAGACCAAGAGATGAATACACTAAGCAGATTCAGAAGGATGTAGGTTGCAGTAGGTACTGGGAGATGAAGAAACTTGCACAGGATAGCGTAGCATGGAGAGCTGCATCAAACCAGTCTCTGGACTGAGGACCACAATAACAACAACGCTGTATTATTAACTTAATTGACAGTTATTACAGAATTAACCACATACTTTCACGAGCTCAATATTTAAGAGTGTGCGGTCTGCGCCAGACAGAACGAGAGGAACGAGCAATCATCAGAGCGGCATTATCATCGATACTACGTGCAACTGGTACTTCAGTGACCACAAGGACTGTTAGTAGGCTGCTCACGGAGAGGGGGCTCAGCTCACAGCGCCCCTTGTGCCGATTACCATCGACCTCTGTACACCAACAAGCCCGTTTGCAGTGGTGTCAGTCATATTCAGCCTGGACTCTCATTGAGTGGAGCGCAGTTGACTTCAGTGACGAGTCCCACTTCGAACTGAGCCCTGATGACCAGCAAAGACGTGTCTGGAGGCGGCCTGGACAGCTATGGGATTCCAGCCTGAATGTAACCCGCCATACAGCTCGACAGCCAGGAGTGATTATCTGCAGTGCCATTGTTTTTCATAGCAGGACTCCTTTGGTTGTAAACCACGGCACTCCTACACCACAACGATACGTAGACGATATTCTGCACCCTGTTTTGTTGCCCTTAATGGCAAACCATCCAGGGCTTACTTTTTAGCAAGATAACGCCCGCTCATAAACGGCGAGAGATTCTATTGCTGTCTTCGTGCTTGCCAAATCCTGCCTTGGCCAGCTCCCCGGATCGATCCCAATTGAGAACGTCTGCAGTCTTATGTGCAGGGCCTACCAATCAGCTCGGGATTTTAACTAGCTAACGTTCCAATTGGACAGAATTTCGGACGATATCTCTCCAGAGGACATCCAACAGCTGTATCAATCAATGGCAAGAGGAATAACAGCCTGCATAAGGGCCAGAGGTGGAACAACGCGTTATTGACTTGCTCTATATGTTAAGCTCTTTCTTCTGAGTAAATCATTCAAGTTTTCTGAAATTGTGATCATTTGTTTGACTGTGGATGTACATCACATCTATCAATTTCTGTCCCATTCGGATAATTCCTTCTTGTTTTAGGATGTACATACATTTATTATTATTCACGAAAATGTGAAGTGGATGGCTCACTTTAGCTTTTCAGATAGTTGCAAAGAATAAATAAATAATAAATAAAAACCTGTCTTTCCATTTCTTCGACAAAGTTGGCACAGGCTGGGCCATTAACCCTACGTGCTGTTTAAATGGAGGAGCGTTTAGTATCCGATAGTGATTCAGATTCCCCGTTCAGCCCGAGTTTCGATCTGGAGGACAGTTCAGAGATTCTCGGTCTTCATACTCTGGTATCTGCCGGCTTCTGCACGGGGCGCCGCAGCAGCCGCAGGCGTGTCATGTGGGGCCATGGAAATACCGCTGTCTGAGGCTTGACAGTCACTTCTCGCTATTCCATGAAGCCATCAATACGCGCCACTAACAGGAAAGTAATTGACATTGGCTGCTCGACTTTTTCGAAACAGACTGCTCCGTAGACTGTTTGCGCACGTTTACAACGATTTTCCTACGCTCTCGACTTCGTTTTCGGATAGCAGTTAACTTCGTGGATTCCGCTGTCATTGACCTCAGAAACCGCTGTTTTTTTTTTCAGCGGTTTCTGCGTTACCACCAGAACGAACTAACATAAACTGTGTTCTTCCTACGCAGAGTAGGACAGTGTGTGTGTGTGTGTGTGTGTGTGTGTGTGTGTGTGTGTGTGTGTTTGAGCTTTACGGGCGCTAAAAAGCGTGGTCATCAGCGCCCAAGTAGGACAGAAAACCGTGGATGACGAACTAAGGAAAAGTGAACTCGTTTAGTTTGTGGCTGCAGTTGCATCGCTTAACGAGGAATGACAGGTGACTGCATTACAGTGAGCCATTGAAATGCAAAACTATCAGCACCATCTCGAGGATTGTCCCGTGTGCCTTTGATCCTTGCCTGAGTCATCTCAGAACAGCGTAAACGCCAGGGACGACTTTCAGATGTTAAACAACCATAGGATCTTGACACTGTGGATCCTACGAAAGAGCAACAAAGATACTCTAGCCTCATGTTGCGTAGAGGGCAGCTCAGGCAATGGAACTTCAAGAACTGCTCTAAGTGATAAGTGCAAAGTCTGATAAAGCATCGAGTTCCAGAACCGTACCCTTCCGAGCGATTCTCGTTTACTAACAAAGGATGTAACTCTCCTAAACTTAAAGCTATTTCAGTCTTCGTTTGCCTTGTGGCTTTCTGCTCATAGCCGAATGTCAAGTAGCGCTCTTGCCTGAAGTTGTTGTACACGTTTCTAAGCAGGAAATCGTAACTTAGGCGTAAATTAGAATACTGAAATGGGATGAGATGCTTTATAATAGTCAATGTGCCACCATCGTGTGTTTTAATACGACTAACCTATTTTCACTAAATGCATTTGCATTGTATGAAATACGGAATGTGACAACATTGGTGAGTAAATTACACAGCAGAGAAAGTAACAAAACTGACAAGTTTATGTGTACACTTACGCAGAACCCAATCCCTGTCAGTACAAATATACAAACTCCTAGAAATTTCATCTATCGCCTTTTCAACAGATGGATGTATTTCGTTAGGATTTTAAATAAGATGTCGTTCAACTATTTAAAAGAATTTGAGACAGTTCCTTACTTTTTAAAAGAGAAAGAGTCGTTTGTTACTAAGAGATGGATTAGGATTTATTGAAAAGAAACAGTTCTCGAAACGTCTAGACTTTTTCAAGTAAAACTTGACAGTCATTGGAGGTTTGATGGAGTTTTCAGCACTGTTCAGCATAGCTGCTGCGAAAGTTTTTACTTAGAATCGGATGAATAGTTATCGAGATACAGGTTTAGTGACAGAATATGTTTACATGCATGGTCTCACAACTCCTGGTGCGTTTTTCTCGATCTTAACTACACCGTCTTCTACAAACCACAGAGATCTTCCATGAGTGACGGACGCACACTCTAATGGTGACATGAATGAACTACCTGACACTAGACACTGATATCAATAACACAAGAAACCACACGAACAGACGCTACGTAAAACACGCTGCAATACACTGTTATCAGGGGAGTGTGTGTGAACGGCAGTTGTAACGTTCTCCCGGGAAAGGTTACTTCCCCCACCACGGGCGCCGCTCGCTCTTCTGTTTGTGCACTACATAGCGAGTATGGGCTTAGGGCTGTGATACACATGAGAGTTTTTTGCTCTCAGATAGTTAGGTACTCTCAGACAGGATTTACAGAACTGTTTATACTAGGGGCGAGAATTCGCTGATGGTTACCGTGTGATAGTTCATAACGAGTACTTACTGTAAGTTTTGCGAAAGCAGATGTCACAAGAGCTTACACACAGCAGAATGAGAGTTTCTGTGAGAATTCTGTGGTAGTTCTGTGCGTAAAGGAAGAGGTCGCAATGGAAGAGCATCGGCCTGCAGCTGCACTTCTGGTACTTTCAGTGACAAAGAAAAAACGTAAACGCAGTGTTGTCAGACCTACTGCTCTTGCAGCAGAGCTCCTGTAATTTTTTTTTAAATCTACGTCTCTACTGATACAAAGAATATAAAAGGGGAAGTCTCCCGTTTTTTATCACATTCGTATCCATTCCTTCAAAGTAATTTTCATCTTCGCGAATGCTGGTACACCAGTTGATTTACTCTTTTTTTATCGAGATCCTCAGTAAGTTTTGGATATCCCTTCGGTGAAATCCTTATCTCACAGACTTTTATCTAATCAGCTACAAGTCCTGAAACAATTTGCTCTGACTTTATTATTCGCATGGATGTTATTTAAACCATCTGCCTATCTGTTTATAATATGTGTTCAAATGGCTCTGAACACTAAGTGACTTAACTGATGTGGTCGTTAGTCCCCTAGAACTTAGAACTAATTAAACCTAACTAACCTAACGACATCACACACATCCATGCCCGACGCAGGATTCGAAGCTGCGACAGTAGCGGTCGCGCGGTTCCAGACTGAAGCACCTAGAACCGCTCGGCCACTCCAGCCGACTATAATATGTGCCTAGGCAGTGATAACCCACACTATGCTTGACTGCTATAATCTAAACAGACTTTTATAGTACAGTATAACGACTCATAACAGTCTCAGCACGAAATAAAATGTCCGTCATTTATTTGCATATAATGTCGTCAAAATAAGTCTGCAATAGCTCCTTCGTTATTCGTTCCAAGAAAGTACAACTGTTCACATGCTCTCTGTATTTTCGTACCTAAAATTTTGTGATAATCTTAGGTAACAATGTCTGCAAAACTCGGGAGGACAGCGGTTCAATCCCGCGTCCGGGCATCCTGATTTAGGTTTTCGGTGATTTCCCTAAATCGCTCCAGGCAAATGACGGGATGGTTTCTTCGAAAGGGCACGGCCGACTTCCTTCCCCGTCCTTCCCTAATCAGATGAGACCGATGACCTTGCTGTTTGGTCTCCTCACCCAAACAACCCAAACCATCCCTGCAAAACTATGGTATCAACTGTCTTGAGTTACTCGTATGGTATGAGTCAAAGGTTGGAAAACGTAGCCGCGCGGAGCGGCCGTGCGATTAGAGGCCGCATGTCATGACTTGCGCAGTCCCTCCCGCCGTAGGTTGGAGTCCTCCCTCGGGGCATGTGTGTGTGTGTGTGTGTGTGTGTGTGTGTGTGTGTGGTTCTTAGCGTAAGTTAGTTTAAGTAGTGTGTGAGTCTAGGGACCGATGACCTCAGCAGTTTGGTCACGTTTTTAACGTAAATAATGTAACCGGTTATCGCAGCGCATACTGCTAAAAATTATTGGTTTACTGCATTGGAGTTAAGATGCCTCAGTTCGCTGCTAGTCGTTCGTGGCATATACTTCTAGCCCTACAGTTAGTGTGCAAAGGTTTGAAATACTTTGTTTTCGTGAAAGTTAAAAGCGTAAATGAGGAAACCCGGAGCTCGGAAAGAGTAAAGAACACTCAAAACTACAAAAGTGAGTGGGGTATTTATGCTACATTTAAGTTTTGGCTATAACGTGGTAAAAAGGGCGATAATTTTAGATACATTGTTAGTGAAACCATTGTGATAATTTCCTAATGGTTCAAATGGTTCAAATGGCTCTGAGCACTATGGGACTTCACATCTGAGGTCATCAGTCCACTAGAACTTAGAAATACTTAAACCTAACTAACCTAAGGACGTCACAAACATCCACGCTCGAGGCAGGATTCGAACCTGCGCCGGAGCGGTCGCGCGGTTCCACACTGAAGCGCCTAGAACCGCTGGGGCACACCGGCCGGCGATAATTTCCTAATTTAGTGCGTGGTTTGTGTACCTATTATGTTTATTAACGTGTAATAATGGAGTATTACTATGGAGAATAGGCTGTCTAGTATCTACTGATACCTCCTGTTTTTTAGATTTTCTTTCTCCTGATTTCGACACTGCTGCGTCTGGCAACAGTGCGTAAACGACCGTGTTAATCTTGGATAAGACAGTCGATTTGGCGGCGGGATAATTTTGGAACATCCGAGATTGTCATTCTCTAGAGCTTTTGATGCAAAATCCACAATAGTATCGAAATTTTAATAGAATGACAGCGATGGAGACGGAAGAAATGCATCTTATAATTGGACCCAAAATTGTCAATCTGGATACTGCTAGGCGTAAATCCATTAGTGTTAAAAACAGACTGCTTGTGACACTAATATTTCTAGCATGAGTTAGGTTTTTTTATGTTTGATAAAGTAACAAATACGAGACAGGCCATACAGCTGTATTACTTGCAGTCAAATGTCAGATTTCCGAGTTCGAAAACGATTACTTTCAAATAGAACTTCACTTGTTCTTGTATGTTAATCAATCTATGTTATTAAGCTATTTCGCCTGATTCCTTGAGCTGTGGATGTTCTAGTAAATTTCATCTGTGGAGATGTTGAAAGCTGTAGCCATTTCAGCCAACAAACTCTCAGTTCCTGTAGTCCAATACCTGTTCATACTACAAAACCGGTCTCTCCTAGTTCAAACTAATTAAATGCACAACTTCGTCCTCAGTCCACTTCCTGGCAGCTTTCTTCATTACAGTTTTGACGTCACATCGCTGATGTTCACTCACTGTGAGTACCCACCGTGACAAGTCTCAGCTGTTTCCACACTTTTATACAGGATCTCGTTGCAGTCCCGTGGGATAGTGGTTAGCGAGCTAGGTGTAGATTCATATTTTCGTATAAACGTGGAATCGCATCTAATCAGTGACAATTTTTTTTATTTTCGTTTGTTAATTCTACATAAGATGTCTACGATGCAGTTACATGTTATTTGCTGCGTAATTCTAGTACTTTCGAATCATGCTAACTGCTCGTGGTGTTCGTTCAGGACGTAAAATGTTCGATTCTCACAAACACTCCACGGCCACATATCATTGCTCAAAGCAAGCAGTTTTATTTAACGTGTGTGTGAGTACGGCCAAATATGTTACCCAGATGTGAAAGTGTACAAACTGTGAAATACGGCACAAATCTGTGCTGTGATGCCGTATGGCCGCTCAGCCTCTCCGAGTACTCTAAGCTCTTCCGACAATGCCAGTATATATTCTATTGTCTGAGAGCTACGGCGAGCAGCTATCGAGAGATGCAGGTTGCCGTCGACACGAGAGGTCTAAACTCTCAGAGCGCGTCCATCTGAGATCTTACACATTCTCGGACACTGCCGGAGAGCTGTTCTCGGCTCTGTTTACACGACACGTAGTATTCACAAAAGCTCTCTGAGAGTCAAAATCTATCATATTTATACCCAGCTTAGGCCCGAGTTGACAAGACCCACCCACTGTCGAGCCCAGGTTACCGCAGGCTCTCGGGCAGTCCTTATGAGACCCATGGTAGGCATACCGCGTCTAACGGGTTACCGCCGGTGGCGCTTAATGGTGCATCTACCACACCTCTCCGCTGCCAGTGTACACTCGACTCGTTACACTCAAATGTTGAAATGGATTCGCCACAAACCATTTAAGGTGTAACCGCCGTGGATTTAGGCTAGGCGCGCATGACCAATATTTGGTCAACCAACTTTACTTGCGCGATAACGGAAGTCACTGAACTTTCGTAAATAGGGCTACAACTGTTCACACGCGTGACGGTTTATGGACTTATCGGGTGCCAAACGCGGACAGTAGCAGAGACAGAAATGAAACTATCATAAATCTTCGAAGTATGATGTTGCAGAAGGTTATCGAAGGTATGGTGGACTGAACGAGAAAGGAATTTCTTGGAATGAATGAACGAAAAGGAAATTCATAACGACCAAAATTAAGTGACCAAACAGAATGGTGGTGCATGTGGTGTCACCGCCAGACACCACACTTGCTAGGTGGTAGCTTTAAATCGGCCGCGGTCCATTAGTACATGTCGGACCCGCGTGTCGCCACTGTGTGATCGCAGACCGAGCGCCACCACAAGGCAGGTCTCGAGATACTGACTAGGACTCGCCCCAGTTGTACGGACGACGTAGCTAGCGATGCACACTGACGAAGCCTAGCTCCTTTGCCGAGCAGATAGTTAGAATAGCCTTCAGCTAAGTCAATGGCTACGACCTAGCAAGGCGCCATTAGTAACATTGCATGTATCTAAAGAGTCTCACTTGTATCGCCACAATCTCCAGATGTACCAAAAAGGTGGATTAAAGTTAAGTATTCCAGAAGCTACGTACTTTTCTTTATAGCATTCATTACGTATCCTGTTTCAGACCTCACGCCATCCTGCTTTAGCTTAGCGCGTGCCTTTCGGCTTCCTCTCATTGTGTCTAGGCTGTCTTGTCTTGACACAACAGTGCACATGTTACAACGTACTATAGTCGAAGGAATGGCATAGAGAAAGGAGAGTATGGACAGGTCTAGGTACAAGCAGTGGCAGACCTAGGTATACGTAGGGGCAGACCTAAGTATAAGTACACCAGATAGGTTGACGATGAAATGGCACGCTGCAGATACAGGAATGACAAGCCGCAACACACCAACCTCAGAGTTAGTGACCAAAACACACAGATTTATGACAAAAATAGGTTTTAAAATAAACTGAGATGCAAGAAACGTAGGATAAAGTATTAGGTAAATTCATTAATAAGTGCAAGATCATTTCAGTGGGTCTTATGAAAGACTGAGATCACATCCGCGAAAAGTTTGGACCTACATCAGAACGTGAAGCACGCTTTGATACTTTACTTGCAAGTATTTAACCTCATGCTACGGATCAGAA
The DNA here is from genome assembly GCF_021461385.2 of Schistocerca piceifrons. Lineage (NCBI taxonomy): Eukaryota > Metazoa > Arthropoda > Insecta > Orthoptera > Acrididae > Schistocerca > Schistocerca piceifrons. The sequence continues at coordinate 491,198,085 of NC_060144.1, read as the reverse complement.
TGGCGTTCGCGATAGAACTTCAAGAATTAAAAACATTTACTTATATTAATTAAGTACATTAATGAAATGAAACTTGGTGTCCATTTTAGGAAGGTAAATTTTATTTGTTTAAAATCTGGAACATAAGTCGACAACATCGATACATCGATTTCCTTTACTTTACGTCTATGGTCACAATTTTTTTTTCCCTTCTGACTACCGGTTTCGGTCTGTAATGACCAATTTCAGATCTGTTTTATAAAAGCATGCCTAGTCATTGCTCTCAAGGGTTCGTTTCAAGGAATGCAATTCAATCGGCTGACTAAAAACAAGAAGCAACACATGCGTGGCGAAAAAGCATACGTGACCCCTTCGGAGGGTGACGAACGGTCGATAATTTCATATCCTGCTACAGAATTTACTATCGGTTGATTTTTCCAACGTCCATTCGCGTACTACTATGTAACGTGATTGTCGTAACGAAACGATTCTGTGATCGCACGACCAGAAAAATATCTCTAAAGGATTCCACCTTATGCAAGATACCGTTTTATATGATAGGATGAAGGCTTCCACGACCGGATGACATTGCTGGTGGTAAATCTTTCGGGATATAAGGTCGTGGTCCACGAAACTCTTCTGTTCCTAACGTTTCGTCCAGAACCTCGCTGGACATCTTCAGAAGCGTTGCTTCTCTGTCGAGTCTTGCCGTCGGCAAGACTGAACGAAGGAGCAACGCTTCTGAAGATGTCCAGCGAGGTGCTGGACGAAACGTTAGGAACAGAAGAGTTTCGTGGACCACGACCTTATACCCCGAAAGGTTTACCAGCAGCAACACAGTTTTATAGTTTTGTTTTACGCAGATACGTTTCAGCAATTTACTTACTATCTTCAGTGAGCATTAATTTTTATTTTCTTTCTGAAAAATTATTTTTACACGTTAATTTCTTGAATAGGTTATATGAATTTTGGTTCAAACGTATTTAGATTTGCAAAAGTGCAATCATTGGGTGTCAAATATCTGATATTGGTCTACACACAGTGTAGAGTTGAGATATATGTCACTGAGTTGAGGCATTGTATGTTGTTCATTTACGGTATGTTGAAGGTATCAGTTTTATGTTAAATTTGGAAATAATAACGGCTATACATATATTTGTTTACATACCTTATAAGTTGTGTGTGATGAAAGCCTTTTACCATTCTTTTTACAGCCTTTCATCTGCAAACAACGTAACGTTTTTATTTTGTGCTTCTCGTTTATTTGCAGCTAAGAATCGTGATATACAGATTGAGATTTTTATATTGGGACAACGAAATATCTCAAAAACTACGCATCGGATTAAAATACGGGAAAATATATGTTCAATATTTTTCAAAAATGCTATCTGGCGACATCAATGGTGACAACTTCATGTGATGGGGCTGTGTTCATTAAACAGCAACATCCCATTTTTATTGTAGAATCGGAATCTACAGGGAAAATACATAACTTTTGTATGAAACGCTCCAAAACGGTATTATCCTGAGAAAAATGCAATGAATCAAAAAACATAAAAAACAGATATGTGTGGCAACGACTCAATGTTTTGCAGTTTTCTCCATGCAGCTGTTCTGAAACATTCATTCACTCATTATTTGAGTTGATCTCATTGCGTAGACGTCGTACCTCATTTCGTAAACATGTTCCTTCATAACCTGACTGCGTTATTAGTTAGAATGCAGGTTGTATCGAGAGAAGAGAAAACTGAAATGGTCTGTATTTCTGGATTTTTATTTTATCATATGGCTAGGGCCCCCCGTCGGGCAGACCGTTCGCCGGGTGCCGGTCTTTCAGTTTGACGCCACTTCGGCGACCTGCAGTCGGTGAGGATGATAGGATGATGTTGATGATGACAGCACAAAACCCAGTCTCTGGACGGAGAAAATTCCCCGACTCAGCCGGGAATCGATCCCGGGCCCAGAGGATTGACAATCCGTCACGCTGACCATTCAGCTACCGGGTGCGGACAACATATTTCTGGAGAAAGTGGCATGAATGTCGATAGTACTGTCCACATTTTCCAAATAGGGTACGATCAGTTGCTTCTTTTTGTCGGGTCGTTCTCCACCGAGGAGACAGAACAGGTCGCTGAACAATAGTTGCTGTAGAGAATAATGAAACTGCGATAGTAGTTGTTGTGAACCATTACCTTCATATAAGCACTCAGAAAATAAGTCGTGAATCGGGAATTAGTCAGACTATAGTTTGCCAAATTTTGAAACGTTGAAAATTTCATCTGTTTCATATTTCCCTCCATCAGGAACTTCATGGCAGTAATATCCAGAACCGGGAATCGTTTTTTCAGTGACCACTTCAGAAAATATACAGAGACCCCAATTTTTTGTAAATGTTTGGTGTAGAATAACTGACAAATTCATTAGTTGATTCTTTGTCGATTACACCTTATATGGTAAATATCGAACATTCTTGAAGAACGATGTTACAGTACTGTTTGCGGACCGGTCCTTGGACTTGCGACAAACAATATGGTTTCAACATGATGGTTGCCAGCAAATTATTCTGTAGCAGCCTGGGAAATATTAGATCTCTTGTACAATCGTCGGCGGACCTTAAGAGGCCGACCACTGCCTTGGTCTGCAAGATCGTCAGATCTTACTTGACATGAATTTCGTTTGTGGGGTTACTCGAAGAGTGATGTTTATAATGAAGTGCTAGCGACGCTCGATGACACGACTTACCGTATCACCAATGCACGTCAAAAGATTATCTGGGAAGCACTTCTCAATAGTGTCAAATCATTCTCTGTCTGCATAAGTAATTACATTGAACCGCACGCCGACATTTATGAGCACTTACTGTAAAATAATTCTTACAATTAAGCACCCAGTTCGTGAGCGGTGAGAGGATACGGCTCAAACGAGCACCCTGCCGGTGAGAGGTGAGAGGACACACCTCAGACAAGCTTTGGTTCAAATGGCTCTAAGCACTATGTGGCTTAACATCTGAGGTCATCATTCCCCTAGACTTACAAACTGTTGTTGTTGTTGTTGTGGTCTTCAGTCCAGAGACTGGTTTGATGCAGCTCTCCATGCTACTCTATCCTGTGCAAGCTTCTTCATCTCCCAGTACCTACTACAACCTAAATCCTTCTGAGTCTGTTTAGTGTATTCATATCTTGGTCTCCCTCTACGAGTTTTACCCTCCACGCTGCCCTCCAATACTAAATTGGTGATCCTTTGATGCCTCAGAACATGTCCTACCAACCGATCCCTTCTTCTAGTCAAGTTGTGCCACAAATTCCTCTTCTCCCCAATTCTATTCAATACCTCCTCATTAGTTATGTGATCTACCCATCTAATCTTCAGCATTCTTCTGTAGCACCACATTTCGAAAGCTTCTATTCTCTTCTTGTTCAAACTATTTATCTTCCATGTTTTACTTCCATACATGGGTACACTCCATACTAATACTTTCAGAGGCGACTTCCTGACTCTATACTCGATGTTAACAAATTTCTCTTCTTCAGAAACGCTTTCCGTGCCATTGCCAGTCTACATTTTATATCCTCTCTACTTCGACCATCAACAGTTATTTTGCTCCCCAAATAGCAAAACTCCTTTACTACTTTAAGTGTCTCATTTCCTAATCTAATTCCGGCAGCATCACCTGATTTAATTCGACTACATTCCATTATCCTCGTTTTTCTTTTGTTGATGGTCATCTTATACCCTCCTTTCAAGACACTGTCCATTCCGTTCAACTGCTCTTCCAAGTCCTTTGCTGTCTCTGACAGAATTACAATGTCGTCGGTGAACCTCAAAGCTTTTATTCCTTCTGCATGGATTTTAATTCCTACTCCGAATTTTTCTTTTGTTTCCTTTACTGCTTGTTCAATATACAGATTGAATAGCATCGAGGATAGCCTACAACTCTCTCTAAAGCTGCATGCTCTCGGGAAAAATTACGGCCGTAGTTTCCCCTTGCTTTCAGCCGTTCGCAGTACCAGAGCCTTTCGCTCCCTGTATTTTACCCCTGCCACACTCAGAATTTGAAAACTACTTAAACATAACTAACCTATGGACATCACATACATCCATGCCCGAGGCAGGATTCGAACCTGCGACCGTAGCAGCCGCGTGGTTCCAGACTGAAGCGCCTAGAACCGCTCGACCACAGCAGCCAGCAGACAAGCTTTCGTCACACTTAATGAACACGTCTGGTTTTATTTATTTATCCAATGCATTTTTATCGAGATAATATCGGTTTGGAACACAATTTCGTTATTTGTCGATTACAGCGCCATCTATCGCGCCATGACAAAGATGTTTCATATGAATGTTACGTATGTTTTTCCGTACAATCAGATTCTACAATAAAAATAGAATGTTACTTTTAAAGATTTCAATGTTGCCCCCACTCCAACCTCCTGAGGGGTGGGACTGGGGGGCTCTCCGTTGGTATCGCCGGATAGCACGTTTTAAAATACTCACTATGTATTTTTCCGTTTTTTTAATCAGATGCATAGTTTTTAAGATATTTTGTAGCCTCAAGACAAAAAATGCACTTGTTTTGCACTTTTGACTTCTGCGCTGCATACATACAGGAAAGCACCAGCGATTGGTGAAACGAGTGGAATTCTTCTCCAGAATGAGACCGTCACGACTGTAGCAGACGTTAATTCCGTGCCAGACTCAACTGCAAGTCTCCTAGAACGACAGGCGCGGGCCTAGCCGTTACCTGTTCGCTGTCAGAGGCACCAGCTGTTGAAGAATGGAAATGAAAGCAGTGAGCCCTTACCGGGGCTAAAGCACGGCAGGCGTGCAGAGAGCATAGGTAAGACCAGCTCTGCAGAACCTGGCCGCTCTCTCCTCAGACAGCGCCCCAGCCGCGGCGAGCCTTTGCTCTTTGCACGGAGCGAGCTTTCACTATTGCACGGCTGTGAGGTCACGGCTGCCTGCTGTCGTAACACAGGCGTTACTCTGGTCCTGCGGCGTGCTCGTTCTAGCGCACAGCGCGTCTTCTCCGAGTGCGAAAACTGTGAACACTGGCTCCCATCAATCCGTACGGACATTCTAGTCATTCATTTACACCCAAGTTAAAACAAAGAGACACTGGAAAATATGGAGGTGCCAGATTCTACACTACTAGCCATTACAATTGCTACACCAAGAAGAAATGCAGATGATAAACGCGTATTCTTTGGACAAATATATTATACTAGAACTGACATGTAATTACATTTTCACGCAATTTGGGTGCATAGATCCTGAGAAATCAGTACCCAGAACAACAACCTCTGGCCGTAATAACGGCCTTGATATGCCTGGGCATTGAGTCAAACAGAGCTTGGATGGCGTGTACAGGTACAGCTGCCCATGCAGCTTCAACACGATACCACACTTCATCAAGAGTAGTGACTGGCGTATTGTGACGAGCCATTTGCTCGGCCACCAGTGACCAGACGTTTTCAGTTGGTGAGAGAACTGGAGAATGTGCTGGTCAGGGCAGCAGTCGAACATTTTCTGTATCCAGAAAGGCCCGTACAGGACCTGCAACATGCGGTCGTGCATTATCCTGCTGAAATGTATGGTGTCGCAGGGATCTAATGAAGGGTAGAGCCACGGGTCGGAACACATCTGAAATGTAACGTCCATTGTTCAAAGTGCCTTCAATGCGAACAAGAAGCGACCGAGACGTGTAACCAATCACACCCCATACCATCACGCCGGGTGATACGCCAGCATGGCGATGACGAATACACGCTTCCAATGTGCGTTCACCGCGAAAACAGAACCTGGATTCATCCGAAAAAATGACGTTTTGCCATTCGTGCATCCAGGTTCGTCGTTGAGTACACCATCGCAGGCGCTCCTGTCTGTGATGCAGCGTCAAGGGTAACCGCAGCCATGGTCTCCGAGCTGATAGTCCATGCTGCTGCAAACGTCGTCGAACTGTTCGTGCAAATGGTTGTTGTCTTGCAAACGTCCCCATCTATTGACTCAGGGATCGAGACGTGGTTGCACGATCCGTTACAGCCATGCGGATAAGATGCCTGTCATCTCGACTGCTAGTGATACGAGGCCGTTGGGATCCAGCACGGGGTTTCGTATTGCCCTCCTGAACCCACCGATTCCATATTCTGCTAACAGTCATTGGATCTCGACCAACGCGAGCAGCAATGTCGCGATACGATAAAACGCAATTGCGACAGGCTACAATCCGACTTTTATAAAAGTCGGAAACGTGATGGTACGCATTTTTCCTTCTTACACGAGGTATCACAACAACGTTTCACCAGGCAACACCGGTCAACTTTGTGTATGAGAAATCGGCTGGGAACCTTCCTCATGTCAGCACGTTGTAGGTGTCGCCACCGGCGCCGACCTTGTGTGAATGCTCTGAAAAGCTAATCATTTGCATATCACAGCATCTTCTTCCTGTCGGTTAAATTTCGCGTCTGTAGCACGTCATCTTCGTGGTGTAGCAATTTTAATGGCACACATACTGTATCACTGGATAGAGAGTATAACAAATTAGCCTGCTGTGCTCAAACACGACTGTCTCTTAAAACAGCGGCCACACATGAATAAACCACAGTAATACCCTACAAAGAGTACAGTCGCTCTCTGTTCCTTTCACACAAATTGCCTCTTTCCTTCTTAAACGCAGTCATTCATGCGCTCTCACTCTCATTCTTTCTTTCTCATTCACTCACTGACACATTCGCTCTCTCTCTCCCTATCACTCTCTCTCCCCCCCCCCCCCCTCTCTCTCTCTCTCTTCACACACTCCACACACACACACACACACACACACACACACGCACACTCACACACACACACACACACACACACACTCACACACACACACACACACACACACACACACACACACACACACACACATGTTGACTCTGTGATAATGTTGCAAACTTTAAGAAATTCGGAGAAGCGTAACTATATCAATTTGAGGAAAGATACTCTGGTCCGGAAACGACTGATTCGAAAATTGCAAGTGAAAATCGTTATGATACCTCTGGCAGTGGAATACATATACCGATACTGTTGTTGCTAAGTTTCTATGGCAGCTAACTGTCATAGATGATAGTGTGGATCAAAACAAGTGCAAACTGTCCACTAAATATGGGCTGTAAAATGTATACCTTAAGTAGTATGGGCAGTTGTTCAGCTTCAGTACAGTGAAAAACATCTCTTCTGCAGAACAAGTGCCCATAGCTTGAGGTATGTAATTTTAAGCCGATATTTACTGGAGATATTTTTCTTGCTTTTGTCCATACTACTTCCTCGAAAAATACGAGTATGCAAACTAAAGAGCTTTCAGCAGATGAGATGTGTTTCACAGTATCCAGCATCAACAATAGCACATAGCTCTTAAGGAATCCATTGTAGATCTTATGTTTATTGGGCATTTTTTCATGTTGTGTCCCATACTACCACCCCTGACAGGTGTCTCGCTACAGGCTTAGCAACAACAGCACTGGTGCAAATATTCCAGTGTCAGAAGTAGCAGAACGGTTTCGCTTCTATATTTCGACTCGGTGGTTTCGGAGCAGTGGCTCTAAGCACTATGGGACTTAACATCTGAGGTCATCAGTCCCCTGGACTTAGAACTACTTTAACTAACCTAAGGACATCACACACATCCATGCCCGAGGTAGGATTCGAACCTGCGACCGTAGCAGCAGCGCGGTTCCGGACTGAAGCGCCTAGAACCGCTCGGTCACAGCGGCCGGCTTTAGAGCAGTGTCCCTTATCTCAAATTGACACATTTATACTTCTCTATTATCCGTGAAAGTTTGTAATATCATCGCAGAATCTGCCTGTGTATATACAACAATATTATGAAAAGGATAGATTGCTTCTCACTGCAGAGAGGGGGAGTAGAGTCACAGACAGGAAGAATGAAAAGAGTTCTAAACATTTAAGCTTTCCGACGAGAAAGTCCTACCTTGGATGTAGAAAATGCACAACCAAGAACGGAACTCTCTCTCCCTTTCTCTGTCTCTCCCTCCCACCCACATACACACACATACTCACACACACACACACACACACACACACACACACACACACACAGACACGACCCATGTCTCCAGTCACTGTGGTTGTGATGAAATGTTGTTTAGCTAACCAGGGGGACATTAAACAGCATCATTGCGTTTCTCTTAACTTTGTTCCCTACTGAGATATGAAAAGCAGTGCGTCTTTTATAAATAGCACCCTGTATTTTTTATTCGGTAATCCACTTCCTCTTCTCAAGACCAGTTCAAAAACGTATCACAGCGTACCATTCCCGTAAACATGTCGTTATTAAAAACGTTACACAAAGCTAACTCTGACTCTCCTTTACCAGTACACACTGCAACAACTTAGGGCAATGTAACTCGTCCACTTGCTGAAGCCGACAGTAAACAAATGGAAGCTTAAGGGAAATGCACACCGGTCATTCAGTCACCCGTCTTCAGTTGAAGGTTTGTATAAGTACAATGCACACCAACGAAGAGAAGGGAGAAATGCTACTCATCTATGGCGAATGTAAGTTGGCAAAACAGTAACTACAATAAAATATTCTTATTTACAATATTATGGTCAAGAATACTTAATCTATTCGTAGATGATACCATTCTGTTTGCTAAATGCTTACATAAAATCCTGGTATTCTACTGTCTTATAGAAGTCAAGAGGGTACAACGTAATATCGGAATACAATTCTTCAGGCTTTCCCGGCGTGGCGTTGTCATATTGATTAATCGAGTTTCTGCCGGTTATTCGCGTCATTCCTGCGCGATATTTCAGCTACTTGACTCGCAGTCTTCTTCAGGTTCAGTCCGATACTCAGCGGACGGCACCTGAAGAAGACTGCGAGTCACGTAGTTGAAATACCGTGCAGGAAAGACGTGAATAACCGGCAGAAACCCAATTAATCAACATAATATCGGAATGCTCATTACAAAGGTTGCATCTTCCCATAACTCAGTGAAGATTAAATAAGTATGTGATATACAGGGTAGTCCATTGATCGTGACAGGGCCAAATATCTCACGAAATAAGAGTCAAACGAAAAAGCTACAAAGAACGAAACTTGTATAGCTTGAAGGGGGAAACCAGATAGCGCTATAGTTGTCCCGCTACATGGCGCTGACATAGGTCAAACGGATATCAACTGCGTTTTTTTAAAAGTAGGAACCCCCATTTTTCATTACATATTCGTGCAGTACGTGAAGAAACATGAATGTTTTAGTTAGACACTTTTTTCACTTTGTGATAGATGGCGCTGTAATAGTCACAAACATATGGCTCACAATTTTAGACGAACTGTTGGTAACAGGTAGGTTTTTTAAATTAAAATACAGATCGTAGGTACGTTTGAACATTTTATTTCTGTTGTTCCAATGCGATACATGTACCTTTGTGAACTTATCATTTCTGAGAACGAATTCTCTTACAGCGTGTTTACCTGTAAATACTACATTAATGCAATAAACGCTCAAAATGATGTCCGTCAACCTCAACGCATTTGGCAATACGTGTAACGACATTCCTTTCAACAGCGAGTAGTTAGCCTTCTGTAATGTTCGCATAGGCATTGACAATACGCTGACGCATGTTGTCAGGCGTTGTCGGTGGACCACGATAGCAAATATCCTTCAACTTTCCCCACAAAAAGAAATTCGTGGACGTCAGATCCGGTGAACGTGCGGGCCACGGTATGGTGCTTCGACGACCAATCCACCCGTCATGAAATATGCTATTCAATACCGCTTCAACCGCGCGTGAGCTATGTGCCGGACATCCATCATGTTGGAAGTACATCGCCATTCTGTCATGCAGTGAAACAACTTGTAGTAACATCGGTAGAACATTACGCAGGAAATCAGCATACATTGCACCATTTAGATTGCCATCGATAAAATAGGGGGCAATTATCTTTCCTCCCATAATGTCGCACCATTCACTAACCCGTCAAGGTCGCTGATGTTCCACTTGTCGCAGGAATCGTGGATTTTCCGTTGCGCAGTTGTGCATATTATGCCGGTTTACGTTACCGCTGTTGGTGAATGACGCTTCGTCGCTAAATAGAACGCGTGCAAAAAATCTGCTGTCGTCCCGTAATTTCTCTTGTGCCCAGTGGAAGAACTGTACACGACGTTTAAAGTCGTCGCCATGCAATTCCTGGTGCATAGAAATACGTTGCGGGTGCAATCGATGTTGATGTAGCAGTCTCAACACCGACGTTTTTGAGATTCCCGATTCTCGCGCTATTTGTCTGCTACTGATGTGCGGATTATCCGCGACAGCAGCTAAAACACCTACTTGGGCATCATAATTTGCTGTAGGTCATGGTTGACGTTTCACATGTGGCTGAACACTTCCTGTTTCCTTAAATAACGTAACTATGCGGCGAACGGTCCGGACACTTGGATGAGGTCGTCCAGGATACCGAGCAGCATACATAACACACGCCCGTTGGGCATTTTGATCACAATAGCCATACATCAACACGATATCGACCTTTTCCGCAATTGGTAATCGGTCCATTTTAACACGGGTAATGTATCACGAAGCAAATACCGTCCGCACTGGCGGGAAGTTACGTGATGGCACCTACTTATACGTTTGTGACTATTAGAGTGTCATCTATCACAAAGCGAAAAAAGTGGTCCAACTAAAACATTCATATTTCTTTACGTAATATAAGAATATGTAATAAAAATGGGGGTTCCTATTTTAGAAAACGCAGTTGATATCCGTTTGACCTATGGCAGCGCCATGTAGCGGGTCAACCAAAGCGCCATCTGGTTTCCCCCTTCAAGCTAGACGAGTTTCGTTCTTTCTAGTTTTTTCGTTTGATGCTTATTTCGTGAGATATTTGGCCCGGTCATGATCAATGGACCACGCTGTATAACTGCACTACGTCTAAGAACCATGGGGATCTGTTTAGAAATAGCAATTTGTGAGAACGCATTTGATTCCTTCAGTGCTAGGTCATAATATTGACTTTCGTAAAGTGTGAATGTAAATGTAGAGGTCATTTATTCATTGTACAGACGGCAAACATCCAGAGACTGACTGAAGGTCATCATTACTCTCTACTTGTACATTAATTTCCGTCTGATTCGTTATTTTCTTAAAGTTGATAATGATCTCGATGATTTATTGTTAAGTGACAAACTGAAGCCTATAAAACTCTGAAAACCTAAGTGTTGCGTTATAAAGGGATTTTTGGTCCCTGAAGCTTGATATTTCTGCACAAAAAGCGTCGTAAATGATGATAATTCTCTATACACGGTCCAGTCACATTTCTGTGAATACCACCTACGGTTGACGTCAAAGTGCAATAAATGCTCAACGACGGAAAGTGGCAACACTACCAGTGGAGAGCGTATAAAGCGTGTCGGGGTGACGCGAAAAACAATCCAGCCGTTGTGTTGCGGAAACGGAATGATTTATCTGAGATACAAAACGGCATGATCATTCGTTTTTGGGCCAAAGGGGGATGAATTTCTGAAGCGGCTATGTATGCAAACTGTTCACGCGTAGCCATGGTTAAATTATACCGTGCATCACAAATTGGCACTACCCAAACGGCCTCCAAAGCAACTGTGGTGCATCATGGGTGGCGGATCACATCGGCTGCAGAGATGAGTACGTGCGAACAGACGAGCAACTGTTGAGCAGCTGAGCAGCCAGACGAACTACGGGGCTAGCAACAGTGTCTCGTCAACGATAGTTCAGCGAACGCTGCTGCGTATGAGCCTCCACAGCAGGCGGTTGGTTCATGCACCCATCGATCGACGACGAAGTTTCGAATTTGCACGCCGTACAGCAACTGAACGTCAACTGAGTGGCGACAGGTAACCTTTTCAGACGAATCACGTTTTATGCTCTGTCATACAGATAGCCGTTGACGTGTATGGCGTGAAACGCCCTGAACCGAACACCGTGCAACCAGGAGGGAGTGATATGGTCTGCGGAATGATTCCGTGGCATTACCTGTGTGATATCGCCTTTCTGAAAGGCACAATGGATCATCGCAAGTATGCATCTGTCCTTAGGGACCATGTTTACCCCTACATGCATTTCAGTTATCCTCGGCACGATGACATCTACCAGTTGGACAATGCAACGTGTGCCGGCCAGTGTGGCCGAGCGGTTCTAGGCGCTACAGTCTGGAACCGCGCGACCGCTACGGTCGCAGGTTGGAATCCAGCCTCGGGCATGGATGTGTGTGATGTCCTTAGGTTAGTTAGGTTTAAGTAGTTCTAAGTTCTAGGGGACTGATGACCTCAGATGTTAAGTCCCATAGTGCTCAGAGCCATTTGAACCAATGCGACGTGTCACAGAACTCACAGTGAACGTGAGTTGTTCGAAGAACACGGGGATGGATTTCCCGTACTCCCCTGGCCACCAGATTCTCTGGATTTGAACCCAGTCGAGAATCTGTGAGACCAACTCGATCGGGCTGTTCGCGGCATGGGTCTCCAACAGGGAATCATAAGGGAGCTGGCCACAGCACTGGAGTCGGCACGGCTCCACATCCCTGTCAGTACCTTCCAGAACCTCATTGACTCTATTTCTGCACGTTTCGCTGCGGTCCGTGCAGAAAAAGGTTTCTATCCAGGCTTTGGCATGTTGTCACATTATTGTGACTAGATATTGCGTACACTAACTTTGAGGTTCGCCGATGACATTGTAATTCTGTCACGGACAGCAGAGGACTTGTAAGAGCAGCTGAACGGAATGGACAGTGTCTTGAAAGGAAGGTATAAGATGAACATCAACAAAAGCAAAACGAGGATAATGGAATGTAGTCGAATTAAGTCGGGCGATGCTGAGGGAATTAGATTAGGGAATAAGATAAAGTAGTAAAGGAGTTTTGCTATTTGGGGAGCAAAATAACTCATGATGGTCGAAGTAAAGAGGATATAAAATGTAGACTGCCAATGGCAAGGAAAGCGTTTCTGAAGAAGAAAAATTTGTTAACATCGAGTATAGATTTAAATGTCAGGAGTCATTTCTGAAAGTATTTGTATGGAGTGAAGCCATATATGGAAGTGAAACGTTGACGATAAATAGTTTAGACAAGAAGAGAATAGAAGCTATCGAAATGTGGTGCTACAGAAGAATGCTGACGATTAGATGGGTAGATCACATAACTAATGAGGAGGTATTGAATAGAATTGGGGAGAAGAGAAGTTTGTGGTACAACTTGACTAGAAGAAGGGATCGGTTGGTAGGACATGTTCTGAGACGTCGAGGGATCACCAATTTAGTATTGGAGGGCAGCGTGGAGGGTAAAAATCGTAGAGGGAGACCAAGAGATGAATACACTAAGCAGATTCAGAAGGATGTAGGCTGCAGTAGGTACTGGGAGATGAAGAAGCTTGCACAGGATAGAGTAGCATGGAGAGCTGCATCAAACCAGTCTCAGGACTGGTGACCACAACAACAGCAACGTCAAAGCAATTGTAACGGCTTCCCTGTAATTGAAAAATGAGTGTCAATAGCTAAAAAAGTATAACTGTACGCCCTCCGGAGATTGTTACACACCGACCGCTGTGGTCGAGTGGTTCTAGGCGCTTCAGTCCGGAACCACGCGGCTGCTACGGTCGCAGATTCGAATCCTGCCTCAGGCACAGATGTGTGTGATTACCTTAGTTTAGTTAGGTTTAAGTAGTTCTAGGGGACTGATGACCTTAGATGTTAAGCCCCATATTGCTCAGAGCCGTTTGAACCATTTTTTGTTATACGTATGCGTTTGTTTATGTGCCTGAACTACAATTATTTTTCTGTTTGACATTTTCTTGTAAATGAACACACGATTTGCCCTAAACAGATATCTGTGAAAGGCATATTTACGAAAAGTGCGTTGTTGTGCCTTAAAGCAGATCACCATCACTAATAACTTTTCAAAACTGTTTATCCACTCACTACCAAACAGTTTTACACTATCACTATGTTGCAGTCATGTCTTACTATACAGGGTGATTCAAAAAGAATACCACAACTTTAGGAATTTAAAACTCTGCAACGACAAAAGGCAGAGCTAAGCACTATCTGTCGGCGAATTAAGGGAGCTATAAAGTTTCATTTAGTTGTACATTTGTTCGCTTGAGGCGCTGTTGACTAGGCGTCAGCGTCAGTTGATGCTAAGATGGCGACCGCTCAACAGAAAGCTTTTTGTGTTATTGAGTACGGCAGAAGTCAATCGACGACAGTTGTTCAGCGTGGATTTCGAACGAAGTATGGTGTTAAACCTCCTGATAGGTGGTGTATTAAACGTTGGTATAAACAGTTTTCTGTGCCATTTCAGCCAATAAAGTTTTTGGTCCCTTTTACTTCGAAGGTGCTACTGTAACTGGACTACAGTATCTGGAGATGTTAGAGAATTGGCTGTTCCCTCAGCTCGAACAAGAAGCACAACAATTCATATTTCAGCAGGATGGAGCGCCACCACATTGGCACTTATCTGTCCGTAACTACCTGAACGTCAACTACCCGAGGCGATGGATCGGCCGCCAGGCAGCCCGTGACAGAGCACTTCATCACTGGCCTCCAAGAAGCCCTGATCTTACCCCCTGCGATTTTTTCTTATGGGGGTATGTTAAGGATATGGTGTTTCGGCCACCTCTCCGAGCCACCATTGATGATTTGAAACGAGAAATAACAGCAGCTATCCAAACTGTTACGCCTGATATGCTACAGAGAGTGTGGAACGAGTTGGAGTATCGGGTTAATATTGCTCGAGTGTCTGGAGGGGGCCATATTGAACATCTCTGAACTTGTTTTTGAGTGAAAAAAAACCTTTTTAAATATTCTTTGTAATGATGTATAACAGAAGGTTATATTATGTTTCTTTCGTTAAATACACATTTTTAAAGTTGTGGTATTCTTTTTGAATCACCCTGTATACTCATTTTTTTCTACGAGTCAGCATTTTGCAGTTCACAATACATTATCGTAGCAACCTTATTGGGCAATAAACGTTTACAGCCATGCAGCTTAGATAGTGCATTCCTCTACTACTCTGGGCAATGATGAAGTTGAAATTTGTAGATAGATGGTGCACACACAATAGCGTTCTCGCTGCTGAACCAACACAGTCGAGTGAATTAATATTCTCAGGATTCATGTATTTGGTATGGACGTTGTTGGTCATTGCGAATGGAATCCAGGATAAGGACCATTGTGGAGACAAGTTGTGGCTCTGATGTCTGACCCTATGTTGAGTTTTCTATGGTCCCTCCTTGAAGACGACAGCAAGTGAGCAGGTCAGTATATTCAGTGGTGCCTGAGAGCATTAAGCGGTCACCCGTGGCATGTGATGTTTCCAGATGTTCTCTCATCCTACTTTATATTTCATAACAGAAGCTATGTTTTCTGTTCTGGAACGGAAGCTTTGCTACCCTCCTACGACTTCATATTCGTCTCTAGAGATGTATTCTGTTTTTCTGCTTGTCATTTTGGTATTTGATGTAATATTTAGTTTGTGCTGCTAGCGGTACTATCTGTTGACGCTGAGCAGTATTTGGGTGTGTAGCTCGAATAAATAACAACTTTGTGATTGACAGACCGATGTGCGGGGGTGGAGAGTGTCAGTGTTGGCTTCGTGTAACTAGCCTCTCTTGCCTCCGTATGTACTTATAAAATATACAACACAGCGAGAGAGTGCTACGCGCCTGCGTGCGTGCATGTGTGTGTGTGTGTGTGTGTGTGTGTGTGTGTGTGTGTGTGTGTGCTTTTGTGTACGCTCGAGTGCACTTGGCTCTAACAACTCGACTGGCCGAACGTGAGTCACAGAGCTATTTTATACGAAGTGTAGCCGGATGATGCTGCTACCTGCAGCGAAACTGATAAAATTTGTACTCAACCTGATATTTCTCATATCACACAGTGCAGAAATCGATAACCGTATATGATGTTGAAGTGCTGACCTTTCTGGTAGGTGGTAGGAAATGTAAACATGGCAATAGTCTAAAGTTGTTTAGCATACGCAAAATAGTATGACTGCGTGAAGGTCTAAGTAAGGTATTACTAGGT
The DNA here is from genome assembly GCF_021461385.2 of Schistocerca piceifrons. Taxonomy (NCBI): domain Eukaryota; kingdom Metazoa; phylum Arthropoda; class Insecta; order Orthoptera; family Acrididae; genus Schistocerca; species Schistocerca piceifrons. The sequence continues at coordinate 491,182,041 of NC_060144.1, read as the reverse complement.
TAAACACGACTATTGTTCGAAACCTGAGTGCGTGACTCCAGCAGCGATTGTAGGACAGTTGAGAACTAGCCACTAGAAATCGTGTTGTAGCGTGCCTGTCGTGAACGTTTCCTGCAAACCTATGTAATTTGCCAGGATTTATCAAATAGTGCAACAATAATAGACGGGCCGTACAAAATGTGATACTAAGTGAGGTTTAGACAAATGAGCAACGCACCATTTGCTACCATCACATGCAACATTGCTCCCTTTGGTAGAGTGGCCCAGATCATTTACACCATATGTAGGTTTGCTCTCTAAAAGGCCTTTATCCCATATCACATCTATATATCTATTCGACGGTAACATGCATCACATCATCATTTAGCACAACTATGTATCCATTATCAGGAATTATGAACATACGTGCGATTTGCGGCGCTTTCACTCTCCACAATATCGTCTTGACTAATTTTCTCTGTGCTTTGGTTAATTAGTGCCGCCATATTACACCAATGTGACGCACTGCACAGTTCGTTATCTGAAGCAACGCCTTAGTGTTTTCATAATTAATAAATCACTATAAAACCACCTTGCAAAATACTGACTCAACTAGATTAACGAAACAGTATTTTCTGTTATGACGTCATTACTGTGTAATCAGCCTGTTTATTGTGCAAATACATGTGTGTACAAAATCGAGCGAGCGAGCGAGAGAGAGAGAACATGAGTCATTTTAATTTAAAAAAATGTTCAAATGTGTCTGAATTGCTAAGGGACCAAACTGCTTAGGTAATCGGTCCCTAGACTTACCCACTACTTAAACTAACTTATGCTAAAAACAACACACACAGCCATGCCCGAGGCAGGACTCGAACCTCCGGCGGGAGACGCCGTGCAGTCCGTGACGTGACGCCTCAAACCGCGCCGCCACTCCGCGCGACTCATTTTAATTAATTTTCTATTACTGATCAATCGGATTTGTTTCTTCTTTGTCTGTTTACCGTGAATATTTATTGTCTGTTATCAATCTCTCAGTGCCATTATTTCTTTCTGTCAGCGGGACTTTTATAAGTTCTCAGACAATTTTCTTGATTTATTTATTTCTTGAACATTTTGCTACCACGAGATCACGATGAGAGCAGCGTCCAATGCGGTTGGGATTTGTCTAAACACTGGTTTTCGCGCACTTCTATTGAAGCAAAACAGACCGGTACTGATCGTCTTTATTACGATGCGTAGAAGTTCATGTTATGGCTGGATCGTAATCATATGCCATTTGCGTAACTGCAAACTGTCGTTTGGTGTTATACTTTGCGATGGTTAACTCTTTTGATCCAGCTGAGCACCAGGTACACGTTGTAACCTGCTTTTGCGGTGACGTGCCGTTGAAATATGTAATGCATCACTAATACAAGGCATTTGTCCAGAAAGACTGAAATATGCCGTTGTTAAACCCCTCTTTAAGAATAATGATATCTTAGCAACAATAATACACGCAGAAAATCCCAGTCTGGATTTCAGAAGTGTTGCTCTAAAGGGAATGCCTTTTACATGTTCAGTCACCGGATTTTACAAGCATTAAATAATAAAATAGCGCCGGTTGCTATTTTCTGCGACTTATTTAAGGCATTTGACTGTATGAATCATAATATTCTCGTAGATAAATTGAAGTTTTATAGGACCAATGGTATAGCCAACCAATGAATAATGTCAAATCTAACCAAATGAATTCAAAAAGTTGCAATCAGTAATTCAGTGAATATAGTGTGGGTTCGTAATTCGGACTGGGGAGAAAAACATGTATGAGGTTCCCCAAGGCTCTATCTTAGGTCCATTACTGATACTTATATATGTAAACGATCTTCCGTCTAACACACAACAAGTAGAGTTAGTTGTTTTCGTAAATGACACTAGTATTGTAATTAGCCCAAGCATACATACAGAAACAGAACAAATTGTAAACAAAATGTTTAAAAGTATCGTTGACCGGTTTTCTGCGAATAGTTTCGCCCCCAATTTTAAAAAGACATAACATATTCAGTTCAGCTCATCTAAGGGAATTACACCAATGATCAATGTAACACCTGCCGAGGAAATAAATAGGGTGGAAACTTCAGAATTGTAGATGTACATATTGATGAGGATTAAACTGGGAAAAGCACATTCTGGACCTCATCAAACAACTTAGTTCAGCTATATTTTCACCTGGAGCCATACCCAGTCTTACAAACTAAAATCCGGCCGATAAGACCACGAAGTTCCAATGATACCAACCGGCCAACGTGTCATCCTCAGCCCACAGGCGGCACTGGATATAGATATGGGGCATGTGGTCAGAACAGCGCTCTCCCGCCCTTGGGGAGAGACAAATCAGCAAGCTGGCAGATTTGCATAATTTCCTTCGATAATGTCATATTGAACAATGTTCTGAGGTAACTCATCTTTAAGAAAGAAAGTATTCATTGCGTAAAAACATGCTGTTGGATTAGATTAGATTAGATTAATTATTCATTACATAGATCCATAAAATAGGGAATCCTCCTCGGTGTGGAACATGTCAGATAGACACAGTACAAAAACGTAATTAGAAAAACTTGAGTTTCATTAATTTTAATGATCCTCAGTCAATAAACAGTAAAATTAGGTACATGAATTAAATTTAAACTTCTAATATTTACATGTTTAATGCTTACATCTGCTTTCATTAAATCCATCATTCAGACATTTGCCAGTTTCTTGATTATTACAACCAAGTATTGTCATAAATTAAAGTAAATTATTCATTTCAGTGATCCTCAGTTAAGAACAGTCAGATTATGTACAAGATTTAAAATTAAACTTCCACTATTTACAGACTTAAGACTTACAACTGCTTTCCATACATCCATCATTCACACAGTAGGTAGTTACTTGGCTGTTACAACCAACTATTGTTAAAAATTAAAGTATAATAAATTTTCATTAAAATGATCTACTGAACTTGTTGAGAAAGTCATGGGTGGAATAGAAGGAGTCGGCCACCAAAAAGTTTTTAAAATTATGTTTAAATTGTGCCTTGTCTGAAACTAAACTCTCAATGGTTGTTGGTAACTTATTGAAAATGTGCGTTGCTGAATACTGGACTCCTTTCTGGGCAAGAGTAAGTGATTTTAAATCTTTATGTGTATTGTTCTTATTCCTAGTATTGATACTGTGTACTAAGCAGTTAGTTGGAAAAAGAGATGTATTATTAAAGAATAACATGCGGTGCTCACCTACCACCTCTTGTAGTCATCTGTTTAAGAAGTTGCGCACACTGACTACTGCTTCACAGTAAATTTATTCCTTCACGAAGTTTCTTGTAAATAATCCACTACAGTTAAAAATGAACAATGATGTACGCAATTACTGTACAATACCAGTAGGAAAAATGATAATCATTACTCCACATGAAGATTGTCTTTAAGACAAAAAGAGCTGCGCAGTGCTGCAAAGACTTGTTTTGATCACTTACCCAGCGATATAAAATATCTCACAGACAGCAAATTAAAATTTGAAAACAAACTCAGAAAACTTCTCCTTGAGAATTCGTTCTGTTCCGTAGAAGAATTTCTATTACTGAACGTGTAACAGGTGGTGGGTAGGACTCACTGACTCACAAAATATGTATATCATTTTTCCTTTCTGGAAAAAGTTAGAAATGTAACCATATGTATAAGTTAATTTTCGATGTGAATGTAAAATGATTCTTTCCACATCATTACGATCTATAGTGCAACATGCTCCATGGAACATGAAAGTAACTGACCAACTAACTAATAAATAAAAGCTGAGTATACTTACCTTATAAACATCCAGCTGGCCACAGAAGACATCGAACTGGCTGTACAGGCTCTCGAGCATGCTGATGACCATCATGGGCGTGGCGTTGGAGCAGATGGACGTGAAGCCGACGATGTCGCTGAACAACATCGTCACATTGTCGTGCGTCGTCGCTTCGATGGTTTTACCTACAATGGTGGCATTCCCAAGCATAAATACCGACTCTTATTTAACTCCACTCAGTTAACGCGATGAAACGGCATGCAGTTTCTATTCACAAACTGTACGGGATATATTTAAATTCTCCTTACATTTACTGGGACAGTAGAAGACTGTGGGAAGATAATGATAAATAGGAACCTAGGCCCACATGGGTACATATGGTGCACGAACAAACACTTGAAACAAGATGTTTTACACTGATAAACCTTTTTGGTGACACGGTTCTAATTCTCTGAGAAATACTGACCGATTAATCGAGTAAGACGATCAGTGGTGACAGCTGTTTCAGTCGTGGAGCGGGTTGTGGAAGATCGTGATCTCTGCACGCGCCATGTGTGTCTTAGAACTGGACGGTGTCACAGTATTACTTTGTAAATATGCAAGACGCACTAAACTGCTACCGCATTTCACCCGCCACACGCGGGAGAATGATTACAGGGTGGTTCAAAATTAATGGGACACAAAGTATTTCTGTGACTGCAGTTATGATCTTATTTCAGAAATAAACATGTAGACTGAAAGGTTAATTCTCATAGTTTCCATTGGCATTCACAGATGTTCCATTTGTGAGACGGCAGATGTCTATCCGGCACTTCATTTCCTGTAAGACCCATTCCCAATCAACGGAGTTAGTCGCGCCACCTATCCGATGCCTTAGCTGCTGTAAGTCCTGAGGAAAAGAAGGTACGTACGTAAACCATATCCTTCACACATCCCAAAAGAAAAATTAGTGGTGTAAGATCAGGCAACTTGCGGGACCACAACACGAACGACATATCATTAGACTCACATATGACTGCTACGATTAGTTATGGCGCAGAAAACATTAAATTTCGGATGATGACGATGATGTCTCACAGAGACTCAAGGGTTTTGTGCACCCCATATTCTCAGATCATACTTGTTCATCTTCTCACTTAAGTGAAATATGGCTCCCTCAGAAATCTGTTTGTGAAACCATCCATCTCTTCCGCGCTTGAAAATCAATGCAAAATCGCCTCCGTTTTCGGTCATCGGCTGGTTTTAGCGCTTGCAACATTTGAATTCTGTAAGCCGTGAATTGCAGGCGCTTGTGCAACAGGCATCACACTGTTGATTACGACACATTCACTTCTTTGCTGGCACGAGGCATGGATTTTCAGGGGCTTCTTTCGTAGAACGGACGGATGTCTTCCAATACATCATTATCGGCAGATGGCCGTCTTGTGGTTTTTTGCTTGCGCAATATACATCCTGTCTCTCCGAATTACTTTGCCCATCTAGCAGTGTTGTGCCACTTGACCAAATTTAATCTAATGCTAACGTCAGCAGTGAACAATGACGACAGCTTTCCTTTGATTGTTGCCAACCCAAACTGTGAGACTTAATCTTTCAGTCTACAAGTCTATTTCTGAAATAAATTGTTACTGTAGTCTGTCCTATTCATTTTGAAACACCATGCACTATCATTTAGTTGCATTGAAACAGTTTTCACAGTTTTTAAATTTTTTTGGGGGCAGAGGTGTTGGAAAATGGATTGAGGTGGAGGAAATGTTTATCAGTTTTCTGGATGGTACCATGTGGCTCACGACGATTCCTGCCATTATCTTCTTCTCAGAGTAGCACCTACACCAAAGTCCTCAATTACAGTGGAATTTCGCCTAGCGGGCATAATTTGTTCCAGAATCTTACTCGTACTGCGAAACATTCGTTAAGCGAATCAATTTATCCCATATAAATTAATGTAAAACACGATCATGCGTTGGGGAATAGACTCGTATTCTATTCTCCAACAATCAAAGGTTGGCAAAGGACACTGGAGTCTACTCAGGTTGCCGATACTTGTTTGCAGAAACAAACCTCTCGGAAATGTCCACTGAAATTTGAGAAATCAATCGGACCTCAAGGATTTTAATGCAGCTCTGCCAACAAACCCTACTCCCACATCCTAGAAGGCATGAGTCGTGAGGAACCCCTAGGCAATGTATGACACACAGTGGATACAGGCTACAAAGCCAATGGGAGAGGATGAAAGGCGAACTTATTTCCGGCGCGTTTAAATAACCGGAACATATTGGCTAAGCGATATAACACCGAAAGAAAATCCTGGTCCTCCTAGATGGGGGTTGAGCAGATGGCTGGTAACCAACTCTCAGAAAACACAGACTACCCCCAGTACTCAAACGAGCCCCGGAAACAGGATCGTCTGAAAGGTAAATGACAAGGCTATGAAAAAGTACAAACGAAGATGGATAAATGGGCACATCAAAGAAGAAACATGGAATGTGAGAGGAATTTCCCAAAAGAAGGTAGAATTAGTAAATATACTAAGCGACATGAATATCGATGCTGCAGCACTGACAGTAACTAAAAAAAATTAAGAGGAAATAAATATGTAGGGGATTACATTATATGCTATAGTTGTTTTGAACAACATAAAAGACCAAGCAAAGGTGTAGCACTACTCCTGCATAAAAAATGGGAAAAAGACTTTCAAGATTGTACATCCGTAAGTGAAAGAATACTTGTAGTCAGGCTGAAACTGATAAGTGTATATGCACCTGAAGAAGGGGAAAAAGATCAGTCTGAAAGCTTCTATGAAGAACTAGAGAAGGCTCTGAGTAAATACAGTGCTACTGATCAGATTATTATGATGAGTGATTCCAATGCCAGAATAGGAAATATCCCAGTAACAAACGTTATAGGTCAATTTGGAGAACCAATATGTAATGAAAATGGAAAATTACTAAGAGATTTCGCACTTGCAACAATTTAAAAATCACAAATTCACTTTTTAAGAGAGAGGATATATACAAGTATACTTGGGCCAGCAGAGGTCTTAGATCAATAATTGACTACATCTTAGTAAATGATTAGCTAGCGGGCCAAGTAAGGGATACAAGAGTTTATAGGGGACAAGATATAGGATCAGATAATTTCTTACTAATCTCCCGAATAGATCTTTTCACAAAATGGAAGAAAATAACTAAACCAGTAACAAACCAACAAGACCAAGGCATCTATGCATTTAGGCATCAAGGGATCTATCTAGACAGGAACAGTCTTTTAAATAATTTACTAAATGCTGATGATGCAGTGATCCTAGCAGATAAGGAAGATGAGCTTCAGAAAGGGATCTACTTGGGATGAGAAATTCCGCCTTATGCAAGACACCTTTTTTTTCTTTTTTTGTTACACCCATACATGTTTCAGCACTTTTGTGCCATCACCAGTGTGTTAAATTTTTTATTTTTAACTGTAAAATTGATGTAAAGAGAGTAGACAAAATAAACCACAAAATACAAAAACAAACAACACAAAACCATGAAACACACACATAAACACAGCACAACACAAAAAAATCAGCAGACAGTAGGCAACAAATGGCACATAATGACTTACAACAACAAAGTCATACACATGGTGGGTAATATACTAAAGAAACAAGGACTCAACATCGCATACAGAACCAACAACACAATACAAAGCAGACTTGGAAGAAATACCACCAACACTGACAAATACAGCAGGTCTTGTATATACCACCTTCCTTGCAACTGCTGTCAGTCTGTGTATGTGGGCCAAACATGTAGGAATTTCAGAACCAGGTATACAGAACAACTCAGAGCACTGAAAAGCAATAGCTCACACTCAGCATTTGTAGACCACTTGATAACACACAATCACCACCCAACAAACATTGAAACTGCCTTACACATCATAAAAACTAGTAGCAGCTTATACCAAAAATTAACCATAGAAGAAAACTATCACATCCAAAAGTCAATAGTCCAAGGAAAGAAAGCACTCAATGAATACAATTACTGTGCAACAAAACCCTCTTCGCTACGACAGAACCCACACCAAAACTACTGATGGAAAAAAAAGAAATCATTCTCCCTCCCTCGCCCCCCTCCTCTCTCTCTCCATCTCTGCCCCAGTCCTCAACGCACACACGCACACCCACATAAACCATACATCACTGACACCAAATACAATTCAAACCCGCGCACCTCACCCAGCCAAAATGCGACACAACATTATCGACAAATAAATTTGCAGCTCACGTAGCCACTGGTTTCAAAAAATGTTTAAATGTGTGTGACTTCCTAAGCGACAAAACTGTTAAGGTCATCGGTCCCTAGACTTACATACTAATTAAACTATCTTTAACTTATGCTACCAAGAACACACAAACCCCTGCCCGGGGGAGGACTCGGACCTCCGACGGCAGGGGCCGCGCAGTCCGTGCAAGAAGCTTCAAACCGCGTGGCCACCCCGCGCGGCTGCCACTGGTTTACTGGGCTGACGAAATTCAACATACGATGCAACCGATTCCCATGCTTTCAGCATTTCTCTTATTGCGCCAGAAGATTGCTGCTTTGATGTTGCAGCCGCCTTCTCCTTATCTGAAAAACTCACCTCCACAACTTCCTGCTGTGAAACACACTGCATCTCCGTAAGTTCTTTGGTGGTCATTTCTTGGTTGTGATTTTCCACAAACTCCTAGATATCATTGTTATCCATTTCTAGTCCCATGCTCTTGGCCAAAGACGCAATATCGTTGACTACAGGCTCCACAGGTACTGCCTCAAATGCCTCAGAGTTACGTTCGACAGTGAAAAGTGTTCTTATTCTTGAACGTTTCCACCGCGAGGCGCGAACGGCTAGTGACGTCACACTAAATCGCCGTCAGTCTTTATACGAAACGTCACTCGTTAAGCGAGTCTATGTTTTACAATTTGTTATGCTCCTTGTGCAAATTGTGCGCTACGGGAGGTGCTCGATAAGCGAGGTTCCACTGTATTTGTTTTGTATGATACGATCTCTGTCGTTCCTTACAATTTTGCCCTCCACAGTTCCGTTCCGTTATTTCCTGACATCAAAGTCTATTTCAGTGAATACACGAAAATTATTAAATGGCCAACCGATTTTGACAGACTACTTATTCATTATCAATAGCTGACAAGAAATTATTGGTCATGTTTAGACTTGCCCATGACCATATAGTGAATAAAGTTTTCCGACTTGTTGGCATGGTAGTGTGGCTGTCCAACGTGTCTACAACGAATAGTGTACCAGTCGCAGCCACGTATCACGGAGTGAAATAAATGATCATATGGCATTATTGTCCGGAGACCCCCCCCCCCCCCCCCCCCCCCTCTGCGCTTGTTTGGCCGCCTGTCATTTTGTCGACTTGCGCTTAGCTGAAGGTAAGATGAAATGTCTGGGAGAACACAAACGCCCAGTTCCCCGACAGAAGAAAATCTGCGACCTGGGTAGGAACCGAACCTGGGACTGTATATCTAGAGCTAATGACACTGAGCACTACACCAGACATGCGGACACGCGGAATAAGAAGAGTGGTCGCAATGAGGTCGAAACAAACAAGCACCGGAGAATGTGTCTTGCCTTGCAATGACAACCGGTTTCAAACATAACAAGAATTGCTTTTCTCTGTGACTACATGACCATATCAATCAGCATCATAGTGAACTCTGCAAAGGCGACTACCTGAAAGGGTCATTTGCAAAGCATTGCTCACAGTAGCATGTAAGTCTGTACGTCTTCAATGGGCCTAACAACACAGGAACTGGAAAGTTAGCTGTTTGGAGGCGTCCAGTGTGATTAGAGGAGTCTTGATTTTGCCACTTTTCAAAGGAAATATACCGTCGAGTGCATCGAAGGTGCAATGAGGCGTTTAACTCGCTGTGTGTGGAGGGTATAGTTCAGACCGCAGGGGGTCCTGTGACGCCTTATTTATTATTTATTTATTGCTTATTTGGCCTGACCAGATTACGGCCGTAAGGCCCATTGTTACATCTGACTAGGAGCACAACACACACAAAAGATATTATAAAAATTCCTTTAATGATAGTAATAATAATAATAATAATAACAGTAACAGTAGCTGACACTAATAACAAAATGAAAATAATTGTAATTATAACAGAATAGAGCATTGAGAGTGCCACAGATTAGCTTAGCACATCTGAAGCCATGTTTAGTATCATTAGAAGCGGAATGGATAAAGGAAGAGAATAAGACTGAAATGACAGTGAGAATGCCTGTTAGGAAAGAACAGAATGCAGTTCAGGAACTCTGCCGACAAGTTCTGGAGGGGGAGGGGGACTGATCATAATGAGGTGCACAGAATACAGGAGATAAGGTGGACCATTATCTGTCTTTTGAAGTTTAGAAGGAATTTAATTTCCCTATTTTGAGGACTATTGTTCCAAAGTCAGGTCCTTGATACAGAAAATGGTTTAGAAAACATGGCAGTGCTCGGTGATGGCACAGAGAGAATTTTACTTTGTTGAGAACGAGTATTTCTACTGTGCTGTTCAGATAGTGAGAGCTGAAGACCAATAAGACGGAGTGCAATGATTTGGAAGACGATAGAGCAAACACAGAGTATGAGAGCCTCTACGCTTATAGCCACGTAGCCATGATAGCTGTTCGTAGGCCGGTGTGACATTGTCGAAAAAGCTTAAGACACAACCATACCGTGCATAAGCATTCATCGCCAGTTCCAGTCCGCATGAGCATTCGTATAAAAGTCCTTGGAGAATAGTATCACCACAGTCAGGTATGGGGAATCTTAGGGTCTCTAAAAGCTAGTTTTTAAGCTCGAGAGGAAATACATTTTTATATTCCTGTACTGAGTGAAGTGAAGCTGACGCTTTCTTACAGACTGCACTTGTGAGTTCAATCCAGTCTGAATGATAGTTCATAATTATGCCCGCAAGCTCTTTGCAGAAGAAGAAAAGCTTATTTGTGTGCCGTTTAGGATTAATGGTGGAAGAGATTCTCTGAATGAGCGTCTAAGATCGATTCCGTTTTGATGGGTTAAGTTTTAAACCTGTGCTGTGCACCAACACTGATAGGGGAAGTAAATCGGCATTTCCATGCTGGATGGCTGTACACAGGTTTGTTGGATCTGCACTTAGATGTAAATGAATGTTATCAACGTGCAGGTGATATATGCAGTGGGAGAGAATAGCTGATGATGATGTTTGGTTTGTGGGGCTCTCAACTGCGCGGTTATCAGCTCCCGTACAAATTCCCAACCCTTACTCAATCCAATCTCGCCACTTTCATGAATGATGATGAAACGATCAGGACAACACAAACACCCAGTGATCTCGAGGCAGGTGAAAATCCCTGACCCCTCCGGGAATAGAACCCGGGACTCCGTGCTCGGGAGAATAGTTGACACATCATTAACTTATAATGATAAGAGCAAAGGGCTGAATACTGGTTCTTGTTGGGCCATTGATCTTGCATCCCTCCATTGTGATCTTTTTGTTGCAATCATTACACACAGTTGACGAGATAAAAGGTACGAGTGTTTTTCGTGCCATGACTTGAGCTCACTAATTCAAGTTACCGTGGACATGAGCAACGATGTGTATGTGCCGCGCGGGATTAGCCGATCGGTAGCCGGCACGGTAGCTCAGCGTGTTCGTTCAGAGAGCTGGTTGGCCTCTGTGATCAAAAACTGAATGGAACGATCAACAAACGAACCTTAACGGATGTCCTGTGACGTCCGCAACGACCAAACACAACGATCAACAAGGAGCAAAAAGGAAAAAAAAAGCGGTCTAAGGCGCTGTGGTCATGGCCTGCACGGCTGGTCCTGGCGGAGGTTCGAGTCCTCCCTCGGGGATGGGTGTGTGTGTTTGTCCTTAGGATCATTTAGGTTAAGTAGTGTGTAAGCGTAGGGACTGATGACCTTAGCAGTTAAGTCCCATAAGGGTTCACACACATTTGAACATTTTTTGATGTCTATGTCAACATCTTCGGTGACGAAGCGTTGCTTTTTCTTTTATATCCTCAGGATGCGTCTTCCAAGAAGATAACAGTTTCGTTAATGATACTTCTCGCTAATGTTCTGGGGTGACGATTATTCATGCAATCTATCGTACCTCGTCTGGCGCAGGATATCTCGAACTCTGTATCAGACTGAAAATGTCTGGGACAGTTGTAATAATGATTGGAGTGTAGTAATCAACATCCCTGTAATTTAGTAGCTCTAAAGGAATTAGTCATCAATGTGAGGCTTCAATTGAATGTAGTAGGACTTTTGGGATATTGGCCATGTCTTGGTATTATAACTGAAGAGCAACAAAATTCAACTCAGGATCAAAAGTCATGGAATGGCGATATGCATATATACAGATGGCGGTAGTATCGCGTACCTTAGGTATAAAAGGGCAGTGCATTGGCGCAGCTGTCATTTGTACTCAGCTGATCACTGTGAAAAAGTTTCCGATGAGGTTATGGCAGCACGATGGGAATGAACAGACTTTGAACGTGGAATAGTGTTTGAAGCTAGAAGCATGGGACATTCCATTTCGGAAATCGTTAGGGAACTAATATTCCGAGACAGACAGTAATCAAGAGTGTGCCGTTGGTACCAAATTGCAGCTATTACTTCTCATCACGGACAATGCAGTGGCCGACGGCCTTCACTTAACGGCCGGGAGCAGCGGCGTTTGGGTAGACTCGTCAGTGCTAACAGACAAGCAACAATACCTGAAACAACCGCAGAAATGATGGTGGAACGTACGACGAACGTATCCGTTAAATTTGGCGATAATGGGTTACGGCAGTAGACGACCGACGCTATTGTCTTTACGAACACCACTGCATGGTCTGCAGCGCCTCTCCTGGGCTCGTGACCATATCGGTTGGATGTGGAAAACCATGGCTTGGCCAGATGAGTCTCGATTTCAGTTGGTAAAAGCTGACGGTTGGGTTCGAGTCTGGGGCAGACCCCTCGAAGCCAGGGGCCAAAGTTGTCAGCAATGCACTGTGCAAGCTGGTGGTGGCTCCATAACGGTGTGGGCTGGAACGGACTGGGTCCTCTGGTCCAACTGAACCGATAATTGATTGGGAATGGTTATGTTCGGCTACCTGGAGACCTTTTGCAGCCGTTCATGGACTTCATGTTCCCAAACAACGATGGAATTTTTATGAGTGACAATGCGTCATGTCGCTGGGACACAATTGTACCCGACTGGTTCGAAGAACATTTCGGACAATTCGAGCGAATTGTTTGGCAACCCAGATCGCCGATTGTGAATCTCATCAAACACTTGTGGGCCATAATCGACAGGTCAGCTCGAGGACAGAATCCTGCACCGGCAACACTTTTACAATTATGGACGACTATAGAGGCAGGTGGCTCAACACTTCTACGGCGACCTTCATGTTTAGTCCACACCACATCGAGCTGGCACAAGGCGGTCCGATACGATATTAGGAGTTATGATTGTTGTCTCCTCAGTGTAAAGTAATTCACATATACACAAATCCTGAAGAAACCTGTAGGCTCTCTTCCTCGCCAATTGTTAGAGGTGAGGTTGCAAGCGACTAGTGTGATGTCTACTGCAGGTGACTACTTTTCTGTCAGTGTGCTTTATCTACGAAAACTGATGGCTCATTTACTGGTTCTTGTATCGGGTCTTTTGTGAGCAGACCGGTACCTCAGCCGTGGCCAAGTCTAGTTCCCGTTCTTCGCAATGCTCCTCGCCACCGGAAGCTCTTGAGCTATCGGTTGCGTTGAGGCGACGGGTGAAGTGCTTTCCCCTGCCGTCGGCGTTTCCGGCAGCCAAGCAGCTAGTGCTCCAGTGCTGTGTGCTCTTAGGCAGTCGATTCTAACGGTCCTGAATGGCACCAGCGGTAAAATACCCGGAGCGGCAAACGTGGGTCGTTTCTGAGGAAACTCCTATACAGCGCCCTGCAGACTACCTGGATGGTTTTTGGACAACATGGTTGTGGAGATGAAGCAGCGATTAGTATGACTAATAAATTATTCGAAAACAGTCTTAATCGCAATTATTATTATTATTATTATACCACCAACCGGTTTTAACCCGACGTATGGGCGTTTACACCATTGGTCGACTGCTGGTGATGTCACTCCTGTCTACACAACGGCAGGAAACTATATGCCGTTATGTAGACAGGAGTGACACCACCAGCAGTTGACCAATGGTGTAAACGCCCAGAAGATGACTCCTACGTCGGGTTGAAACCGGTTGGCGGTATAATAATAATAATAAATGCGATTAAGACTGTTTTTGAATAATTGATACCTGGATGGTGCCTGAGGTACAGAGGTCGCTTACTACAGCCCTGCAAAGTTCGTCGCTGAACCATCGCAAAGCACGCATCCAGACACACACTCCGCAAAGGGAGCGATGTTAAGAGCTTCCTCCTTAATGTCGAATAAAGAACAGCCGTATCCGTGCATTTCATCCAGCAGTTCTTCACTCTCCATAACTGCGCGTAGGACTTGCCACTTCCAAGCATTATGGTAGTTGTGACCAATAATGCAAAGATAATTAGTTCGTTACTTATCTACGATGTACGACTATAAGACACGAAGGTATCAATTGTTTTAAAAATAGTTTCCTTACGCCACAGCAAAAAAATAACGTGACGTCAAAACCAGAGCTATTTACACTACTGGCCATTAAAATTGCTACACCAAGAAGATGACGTGCTACAGACGTGAAATTTAACAGACAGGAAGAAGATGCTGTGATAAGCAAATGATTAGCTTTTCAGACCATTCACAGAAGGTTGGCGCCGGTGGCGACACCTACAACGTGCTGACATGAGGAAAGTTTCCGACCGATTTCTCATACACAAACAGCAGTTGACCGGCGTTGCCTGGTGAAACGTTGTGATGCCTCTTGTAAGGAGGAGAAATGCGTACCATCACGTTTCCGACTTTGATAAAGGTCGTATTGTAGCCTATCGCGATTGCAGTTTATCGTATCGCGACACTGCTGCTCGCGTTGGTCGAGATCCAATGACTGTTAGAAGAATATGGAATCGGTGGGTTCAGGAGGGTAATATGGAACGCCGTGCTGGATCCCAACGGCCTCATATCATTAGCAGTCGAGATGACAGGCATCTTATCCGCGTAGCTGTAACGGATCGTGCAGCCACGTCTCGATCCCTGAGTCAACAGATGGGGACGTTTGCAAGACAACAACCATCTGCACGAACAGTTCGTCGACGTTTGCAGCAGCATGGACTATCAGCTCGGAGACCATGGTTGCGGTTACCCTTGACGCTGCATCACAGACAGGAGCACCTGTGATGGTCTACTCAACGACGAACCTGGGTGCACGAATATCAAAACGTCATTTTTTCGGATGAATCCAGGTTCTGTTTACAGCATCATGATGGTCGCATCCGTGTTTGGCGACATCGCGGTGAACGCACATTGGAAGCATGTATTCGTCATCGCCATACTGGCGTATCATCCAACGTGTTGGTATGGGACGCTACTGGTTACACGTCTCGGTCACCTCTTGTTCGCATTGACGGCACTTTGAACAGTGGACATTACATTTCAGATGTGTTACGACCTGTGACTCTATCCTTCATTCGATCCCTGCGAAACCCAACATTTCAGCAGGATAATGCACGGCCGCATGTTGCAGGTCCTGTACGGGCCGTTCTGGATACAGAAAATGTTCTACTGCTGCCCTGGCCAGCACATTCTCCAGATCTCTCACTAATTGAAAACGTCTGGTTAATGGTGGCCGAGCAACTGGCTCTTCACAATACGCCAGTCACTACTCTTGATGAACTGTGGTAACGTGTTGAAGCTGCATGGGCAGCTGTACCTGTACACGCCATCCAAGCTCTGTTTGACTCAATGCCCAGTCGTATCAAGGCCGTTATTACGGCCAGAGGTGGTTGTTCTAGGTACTGATTTCTCAGTAGCTATGCACCCAAATTGCGTGAAAATGTAATCACATCTCAGTTCTAGTATAATATATTTGTCCAATGAATACCCGTTTATCGTCTGCATTTCTGCTTGGTGTAGTAATTTTAATAGGCAGTAGTGTAGAATTGAAATTTCCGTGTCATCTACCGCGGATATAAGGAAAGAGTGATAACAGTACTACGTCGTGCCATCTGTGTGAAGGCGAGCATGACCAGTGCATACGGGAGTAGTGTACTGACCGAGCCAGAGGCGGCGCGCGATGTGCGGCGGGAAGATGAGGTGCAGCAGGCTGACGTTCTTCTGGCGCTCGGCATCGACGGCGCGGTTCGCCTCCTCGATGCGGCCCTTCAGCTTGTCCATGCGCCGCCGCAGTCCGTCCTAGCAGACAAACAGTAGCAAGCAGTACTAGTGTTATCCATCGACGAGTAACTCTCACTACTGGACATGCCATGGTACTGGGACCACCTTTTAATATTTTATACAAACAATAAAAGAAAAACACTGTTTTAGTACAGAACTTTCTAACGTATCTCAAAATATCGGCCTGTAAAATTTTTACTCTTTTGCAAGCGTTGGACGCTTGGCTGGAGGGACGGAGGAAGTGTTCCTGGGAGTACACCCTCTGGCCTGTCCTGCCTGCCGGTTGTGTAGTGGGCAGCTTCACCTCATGAGGCGAGAGTTTGACAGTTCGTTGCACAGCAGGATGGGGTGACGGTGATGATGCCTTGACACCGGGTGACTTCACAAGCTCAGAGCCAAATTTGAGGTCGCACGTCTGTGTAGCCATGTCCTTCACGGAGCGAGGGGCAACAAGAACTGAACTGTAAAATTTGAGGCTAACAATGGAAATGATATTTTAGATTCTACACTGATCGTTGATATGTGAAGGACAGAGAAGCGAACCACACTCTGATCCAGTTAACTTTGGAAATGCCTCTAAGATTCATTTTCTTATTTCTAAGTGGAGGGTTGACAGCAAATTCATCTTTTGAAAGGGTGACGCTAAGAAGTCAAGAGGGCTAATCCAGAGTGGTACACAAGTTGTAGACACTGCGAATCTTTGAGTTGGGATCTAGCTCAATTGGTAAGAGCATTAATGGCGCAGAGCGAGGGTTCGTGTTCGAATTTTAGTATTACAGTTTTAGTGCGTCAGGTAGTATCACGAACCCGTACACCTCACTGTTGTCTGAAAGATTCATATGAATACGGTTCAATGAACCGCAGAAATATTTCTAGTGAGGTTCTAGTATAAATTTCTGAGTGATATAATTAGTTTCCACCAAGACAAGATACAGAAACATGATCTTACTGTGGCTTCAGAGAGAGAAGTCTGAAGTTTAGATATTGGCATTTACTTGCATTCTAGACGTAGTGGGGTGGTCATAGTAGAGAGTGTAGCGGAATAATGTTAGCAGTGTGCCTGAAATATAGCTGACACTAAAGAAGGAAAGAGTCCTGTCTACAGGGCGAACCAGAACTCCGACAAACTTTCAGAGGTGGCAATGTGTACCAAAATGAGAATATAATGTATTGTAAACATGGACTCCAAATGGTTGAAATGGCTCTGAGCACTATGGGACTCAACTTCTGAGGTCATCAGTCCGCTAGAACATAGAACTACTTAAACCTAACTAACCTAACGACATCACACACATCCATGCCCGAGGCAGGATTCGAACCTGCGACCGTAGTGGTCGCGCGGCTCCAGACTGTAGCCCCTAGAACCGCTCGGCCACCACGGCCGGCCGTGGACTCCAGAATTCATACATTAGGGGTTATGAGTGCTTCTTCCTCTTTCGTACTTTGAAACACACCTCTTCTGCTTTGAGTTCTATATTTTGGGAACACGTAGTGAGGACCAAAACAAGAAAAAACTTGCAGTAAACGTGGGCTCTAAAATGCATAGCTTAAGTGCTGTGAGCACTTGTTCAGTAGAAGAAGCGTATTTAATTGTAGGCAAGATGAACAAGTGCTCATAGCTCTTAAGGTATGCATTTTATAACCCTGGTTTACTTGACTTTTTTTTGTTGTTTTGGTCCATACTACCACCTCTGAAAGTTTGTCGGTGGATCTCTGGGTCACCCTGTACATTCTTTTAATAATGAATTCAGCTTGAGTCAATACAACAAACGGTTCAAAATCACTCTTAAAATTTCGTTTTTGTAGAAGAAGATTAAGGATTCAAATGATAATGTAAGATTAGTAAAACTGTTGAAGAAAAAAATAGAAACATTTCAGGAGTGTAATATAGAAGGCTGTAACAAACCGTTCAGATTTACATTTACCGCAAAAAAAGGAAACTAATCACCAAAATAGGATTTTCTGCCAGGTAATAAGACTCCAATGAATGACCTTAGTAGATTAACAAGATATATGAAGCAGACTTGCTTCAAAGAGACGTTAAATTGTATCTCGCAATAAATGTATGTAATCTAAAAAACAGTCGTATTACAGAAAATACAAATGACTGTCTAGTTTACAGTATTGATGCAAATCTTTTTCATTTTTCTGACCTAAGCAGATCATTCATAATGGAGAAATGCCGACTTATTTTCTGATAATCTGGAACGCAAGAATAGCTACGCATTGATTTCACATGTTACTATCGTCAGATATGAGTACGCGTGTAGTGTGTGCAGTGTAGGTTTAATGGAGTGGAGCAGGAAATTAAGGACGTGCCTTCTGAAACTGATATGTACACATGTCCTACTCTTGCAGAAAATAAATTATTATAATATTTTGTTTATGAGTTTGTAAGGTTTCTAATTATTTCATCTTCTGAGTTTGAATGGATTCATCTACAGTGCATTAAATTAAAAAGTATTACAAGGAATATGCGAGGAAAAATGTATATAGAAAACTATTTATCTGGAGGGACTGATTTGAAGGACGTGTGTAAAGACATTCGGAGGCATTGAACGTGAGAATCAATCCAAAAATGTTATGCTGGAGTAATGGAAAATTTACGAATTCTTAAAAATGCTCTTAGTACCCGTGCTCTCAGAAGGAAAAGAGACGCCTAGATAGAGAGACGACAGTTTTCTTCACTGATAACGAAAGAGTAAGCTGCAATATTTGCTTCCTAGTGAAAACTATCTCAGAACTTTAGGCCATGAACTGTAGATGCCACCAAATGCCATAACATTTCTGAGACCGTTGCCAATGAACGGGTTCAATAAAATTAAGCAGCTACCTAAAATTGTCATCGAAGTAGCCCTTTTTTAGCCCCGCTGCTTTTTAAATGATGTATGATAAGTAACATTTGGTTACTGATCAAAGGAATGATATCCGCATGTTTTAAAATAAAAAATAATAAAAAAAGTGGCGGGATTACTGTGTATTTATTACAATGTTTCTTATATTGGGATTGGTCTTCGCCAAATAACATCGTGAGTCATCCCCCAAGTACATTCAGTTCCTAACTTCTTTTTTCATTGGTACCAAAGTAGAAATTCTCCTTTCGCGTTGTAAATTGTGGGACATGAAAAAATAGTCTGTAGG
Organism: Schistocerca piceifrons; assembly: GCF_021461385.2. Lineage (NCBI taxonomy): Eukaryota > Metazoa > Arthropoda > Insecta > Orthoptera > Acrididae > Schistocerca > Schistocerca piceifrons. Next base: position 491,162,801 of record NC_060144.1, on the reverse strand, counting down.
ATTTTTCTGGTAGTGGACGGTAGCCAGCAGCCTTTCACTAAAATGTTACGAGCTCTATCTATTTTCTGTGTCTGTCTTCGCAGAATCCAAGAAATTGTGCGTTGTCTTTAGCTTTCTCAATGAACAACTGTTTGTACTGCTCTCGCGTTTCCGCCCATGTACAGTCGATTGAGAAACACGATATTTCGACAGCTATTATCTGAAGATGTCAGCGAGGTACGCTGTCGAAATATCGTCTTTCGTAAACGACTGCTCCCGGCTGGACACCCGAGAGCGATACAAAGAAGAAACTGTAGCTAGTGCGTATCGAATTTCGCTATTTGAAAATACTCCTTCTTTCACGAAGTGGGCCCAGGTATTTCCTGACGATTTTCCACATCATGAAAGTAGTTGAAAAAGATTTTATTATGATAAGTGAACAGTTATTTAACCTGTGAGTGAGCATTTTTCATTACTTGCTTAGATCATCGTGACCTGTACTGAAAATGAAGAACTGTCCATAACTTCAACCCTGCGTACTGAAGTTCCAGTTGCTAAAGAAAACTGACAACATTACTCTTAATAAAACGTACACGATATTTCCTTGTACTCGAAGCTAGAGCGTAGTTATTTCTACATGGCATACCCATCTGGAAACAATAAAACATTCTCTCTTATTTCGACAGGGTCGGCGAGCAAAGAACCGAAGAACGAAACAATGGAAACGATAAGCGACAAGCGAAACGATAACTCGGTCAAACCCAGCTCACTGGCTTCGTGAATTTCATACGCCCTTGTGCGGACCTTCATTTCACAGCTTGCGGCTTCCGCCAAGTTTCGTCATTCGCTAATGATCGTATTTGAAAATATTAGCTAAGGGTTAGTCACTTGTAAAGGTAGATTCCAACGAAACAGTTATAGCAATGATGATTTTTACTGAAATAATTTAGCCTGATAACTGAGCCATAATCAAATCCTTATTATTTTTACTCCACAACAAATATTAATTTAATCTCCCGCTTCCACCCCAGGGGCAATTTCCCCCCCCCCCCCCCTTGGGAGCTACTAATTTAGAAATTTCTAATGCTATGTTTCTTAACGTTGCTTAACAGTTAGAGGGGTGGCTAGCAAGACTTGAACGTACACTAGCTTCAGAAGAAATTCTGGAGTATACAGTTCCAGAAAAAACAAATTAGTAGCCCTCGAAAGACGACGTCGATTTTGATCCGATAACGGCGTATGTCACCTGGAGGATAGCAGATGTACTGATAATGCTTTCAAAGTCGTCCGCTAACAGCATAGCAGTATTGCTACCAGAGTGCCATCTGTGTCTACACTTTAATAGGAAATGTTCACAACCAGAAGGTTCAGTGTGATGCAAACCTGTGAAGCAAGCAGGTAACAATGCCACGGAGAGGCACTCGTGCTACCTACAGCAAAAGCGAAGTTGAAAGGGGTACGCTTGTGACCTTCCGAGTGGAGGGATCATCCTTTCGGAGAATTACCACACAAGTTACACGTGCTGCGTCAGCTGTGCAACGATGCTGCTATCATTGGTCACATGGCCATCCTCACGCCCGTTTACCAGGTACTGGACGTCCACATAGAACACACCCCCGTCAGGATCGTCGCATTGTAAGCGCGGCAGTGGAAGATCATATAGCTACCACACCACAGACCGAAGGCTTGTGAGCCCAGACATTTCAACTGTTGCGAAACGATTATTAGCAGTGGAAGTATGGGCACGCTCACCTCTAGCCTGTCTTCTAATCACCCCACAGTATCACCGTACATGGCTCGAATGGCCAGAGGATCACTTGGGAGATGGTATGACGCGCCGTGGTCTTCAGTGATGAAAACAGATTCTACTTGCTCGCAGGTGATGGCGATTTGCATGTGCGATGTAGAGCTGGTGAGCGCTGTATCGTTGAGTGCATTCGCCCGACACACTGGGCCAACCCCAGGACTGATGGTTTGGGGTGCGATAAGCTGCAACTCCAGTTCTACATCCACATCTACATTTATACTCCGCAAGCCACCCAACGATGTGTGGCGGAGGGCACTTTACGTGCCACTGTCATTACCTCCCTTTCCTGTTCCCGTCGTGTATGGTTCGCGGGAAGAACGACTGCCGGGAAGCCTTCGTGCGCGCTCGAATCTCTCTAATTTTACATTTGTGATCTCCTCGGGAGGTATAAGTAGGGGGAAGCAATATATTCGATACCTCATCCAGAAACGCACCCTCTCAAAACCTGGACAGCAAGCTACACCGCGATGCAGAGCGCCTCTCTTGCAGAGTCTGCCACTTGAGTTTGCTAAACATCTCCGTAACGCTATCACGCTTACTAAATAACCATGTGACGAAACGCGCCGCGCTTCTTTGGATCTTCCCTACCTCCTCTGTCAACCCGACCTGGTACAGATACGGATCCCACACTGATGACCAATACTCAAGTATAAGTCTAACGAGTGTTTTGTAAGCCACCTCCTTTTTTGATGGACTATATTGTCTAAGGACTCTCCCAATGAATCTCAACCTGGCACCCGCCTTACCAACAATTAATTTTATATGATCATTCCACTTCAAGTCGTTCCGTACGCATACTCCCACATATTTTACAGAAGTAACTGTTACCAGTGTTTGTTCCGCTATCATATAATCGTACAATAAAGGATCCTTCTTTCTATGTATTCGCAATACATTACGTTTGTCTATGCAAAGGGTCAGTTGCCACTCCCTGCACCAAGTGCCTATCTGCTGCAGATCTTCCTGCATTTCGCGGCAATTTTCTAATGCTGCAGCTTCTCTGTATACTACAGCATCATCCGCGAAAAGCCGCATGGAACTTCCGACACTATCTACTAGGTCATTTATATATATTGTGAAAAGCAATGGTCCCATAACACTCCCCTGTGGCACGCCAGAGGTTACTTTAACGTCTGTAGACGTCTCTCCATTGAGAACAACATGCTGTGATCTGTTTGCAGAAAACTCTTCAATCCAGCTACACAGCTGGTCTGATATTCCGTAGGCTCTTACTTTATCAGGCGACATTGCGGAACTGTATCGAAAGCCTTCCGGACGTCAAGGAAAATGGCATCTACCTGGGAGCCTGTATCTAATATTTTCTGGGTCTCATGAACAAATAAAGCGAGTTGGGTCTTACACGATCACTGTTTCCGGAATCCATGTTGATTCCTACAGAGTAGATTCTGGATGTCCAGAAACGACATGATACGCTAGCAAAAAACATGTTCTAAAATTCTACAACAGATCGACGTCAGAGATATAGGTCTACAGTTTTGCGCATCTGCTCGACGACCCTTCTTGAAGACTGGGACTACCTGTGCTTTTTTCCAATCATTTGGAACCTTCCGTTCCTCTAGAGACTTGCGATACACGGCTGTTAGAAGGGGGGCAAGTTCTTTCGCGTACTCTGTGTAGAATCGAACTGGTATCCCGTCAGGTCCAGTGGACTTTCCTCTGTTGAGTGATTTCATGTTTCGCGTTTTTGGAGGAGTCGCTAATCAGATCTCGGAACATGCAAAATGTTGTTATACCCATTCCTTTGCCCTTGTCGCAACAGGAAGGTGAAGTGTTGTTCCAAAAGGGTAATGCTCACTCACACACAGCCCATGAAACACATCGAGCTCTACAAGACGTGCAGCAATCTCCCAGACGAGCACGATCTCCGGACTTGTCTCCAATCGAACAATTGTGGGATATGATGGGACGAGAAGCGACCCGTACGACTCGTCAGTCAACAACTCTTACTGAACTACATGAACAGGTGGAGTATGTGTGGAATTACGTCTTCCGGGACAGTATTCGCTATCTGTACGATCGACTGGATGCCAGATTCAGCGCCTGCTTTGCCGCCCGTGGACGCTACATCACGTACTGTTTCGGGTGTTTCAAAAAAAATGGTGCAAATGGCTCTGAGCACTATGGGACTCAACTGCTGAGGTCATTAGTCCCCGAGAACTAGTTAAACCTAACTAACCTAAGGACATCACAAACATCCATGCCCGAGGCAGGATTCGAACCTGCGACCGGAGCGGTCTTGCGGTTCCAGACTGCAGCGCCTTTAACCGCACGGCCACTTCGGCCGGCACTTGGGTGTTTCAGTATGGGTGGATACTTCAGCACCACTTATCCTGTAGTTCTGTAAACATTATCATTTCATGCACTCCACGTGCACTGTAGCAACAATAAATATTGATTGAAATGGAAACTTCTACAAGTGAGTCAATTTTTTTTCTGGCAATCTAAGATTTGTTCACCTGTCCATAAGAAAGCACGCTACACGTTGTGGCAGCCACGCAGCAGCAGTTATTTTGGCGATCATAGTCGTGTAACAGTGCTTAATGGACACGTTTTAGTAAAACAGTCTTTAATGGATGTAAGATTGTTTTGTAAGTCACTAGTCGCTATAAAGAGAGAACTTTGCCTTGTGATATTGGTTGCAAGGTCGGAAGAAGAGTTTTCACAAGTGGAGTGCCTAGGCATCCTCTACACCGATCGACTTGGGCAGACAGCAGAAAATTCATAAAATTACTTATGGACCTCTGCGCGGGATTAGCCGAGCGGTCTAAGGCGCTACAGTCATAGACGGTGCCGCTGATCCCGGCGGAGGTTAGAGTCTTCCCTCGGGCATGGGTGCGTGTGTTTGTCCTTAGGATAATTTAGGTTAAGTAGTGTGTAAGCTTAGGGACTGATGACCTTAGCAGTTAAGTCCCATAAGATTTCACACAAATTTTTTTGGGCTTATGGACAACTAACATCTTCTTGGCACTGTAATTTGCATTTATTATTTTTTGCATCTCAAACCGACATTATAAAACCAAACCTGTAAGAAATTTCGACACAAATTATTTTCTAGATCTGCGTTTTTGGTTGTTTCCCATGCTGTATTAAGTGTTGTACGAGGGTTGTAACTTTAATACTGGCAACTATTTATTTACAGCACGTACAAAATTGATACCTGTTTTAAAGTTTTAATGACCTTCAAAGTAGTCACCAGCATTGTGTATAACCCGTTACCAGCGATGTGGAAGTCATAGGATACTCTTAACAGTGCCAGTTGTGTTGACAGTTCGAGCAGCGCGGTCTATTGGCCGACGAATTTGTAGCAGTTCTGAAGCGAATGCTGTGAAGTGTTTCGTTCAGTTTAGAAATCAAGTTGAACTCATGAGGGCTTAAGTCAGGGGAGTGAAGCACATGGTACAGCACTTATCAGCCCCATCAGTCAGACAAATCAGTAACAGCTTGCACTGTACGTGCTTGAGCATTGTCCTGCAAAACGATGGTCAGGTCCTGCAGAAAGTGTCATCACTTCTGTCTCTATGCTGTTCATTTTTGGAACACAACCGACGGCCAGCTTAGAGACAGAAATGATGACAATTTCTGCAGGACCTGGCCATCGTTTTGCAGGACAATGCTCAAGCACGTACAGTGCAAGTTGTTACTAATTTGTTTCACTGATGGGGCTGCTAAGTGCTATACCACCTACTGCACTCCCCTGACTTAAGCCCTCGTGAGCTCAACTCGATTTCTAAACTGAAGGAAATACTTCACGGCATTCGTTTCAGAACTGCTACAATTTCGTCCGGCAATAGACCGCGCCGCTAGAACTGCCAACACAACAGGCACTACTAAGAGTATCCTAAGATTTCCACATTGCTGGAAACGGGTTAAACTCAATGCTGGTGACTTCTTTGAAGTTCAGTAAAACTTTTAAACACGTATCTCTTTTGTATGAGCTGTAAATAAATAGTTGCCACTATCTCCTCATTTGTTACGTGATCTACCCATCGAATCTTCAGTATTCTTCTGTAGCACCACATTTCGGAAGCTTCTATTCTGTTTCTATCTAAACTGTTCATCGTCCATGTTTCACTTCAGTTCATGGCTACTCTGTAGACAAATACCTTCAGAAACGACTTACTAACACTTAAATGTATGTTCGCTATTAATAAATTTCTCTTCTTCAGAAATGCTTTTCTTGCCATTGCCGGTCTACATTTTATATCCTCTCTACTTCAGCCATCATCTGTTATTTTGCTGCCCAAATAGCGAAACTCTAATGTCTCATTTGTTAATCTAATTCCCGTAGGATCATTTGATTTAATTCGACTACATCCATTATTTTTGTTTTGCTTTTGTTGACGTTCATTTTATATCCTCCTTTCAAGACACTGTCCATTTCATTCAATTGCTCTTCCAGGTCCCTTGCTACCTCTGACAGAATTACTATGTCGTCAGCAAACTTCAAAGTTTTTATTTCTTCTCCATAGATTTTGATTCCTGTTCCGAATTTTTCTTTTGTTTCCTTTACTGCTTCCTCAATATACAGATTGATTAACATCGGGGATAGGCTTTGAGGATAGGCTACAACCCTGTCTCACTCCCTTCTCAATCGCTGCTTCCCTTTCGTGCCCCTCGACTCTTGTAACTACCATTTGGTTTCTGTACAAATTGTAAACAGCGTTTCGCTCCCTGTGTTTTACCCCTGCCGCATTCAGAATTTGAAAGAGAGTATTCCAGTCAACATTGTCAAGAGCTTTTTCTAAGCCTACAAATGCTAGACACGAAGGTTTGCCTTTCCTTATCTTCTAAGATAAGTTATAGGGTCAGTCTTGCCTCGCGTGTTCCAACATTTCTACGGATCAAAACAGATCTTCCCCGAGATCGGCTTCTACCAGTTTTCCCATTCGTCTGTACAGAATTCCTGTTAGTATTTTGCAACCGTGACTTATTAAACTGATAGTTCGGCAGTTTTCACACCTGTCAACACCTGCTTTCTTTGGGATTGGAATTATTATATTCTTCTTGAAGTCTGAGGGTATTTCGCCTGTCTCATACACCTTGCTCATCAGATGGGATAGTTCTGTCATGGCTGGCTTACCCAAGGCTATCAGTAGTTCTAGTGAAATGTTGTCTAATCCCGGGGCCTTGTTTCGACTTAGGTCTTTCAGTGCTCTGTCAAATTCTTCACGCAGTATCATATCTCCCATTTCGTCTACATCTACTTCCTCTTCCAGTTCCATAATATGGCCCTCAAGTACATTGACTTTGTATAGACCCTCTATATACTCCTTTCACCTTTCTGCTACCCCTTCTTTGCTTAGGACTGGTTTTCCATCTGAGCTCTTGATACTGATATAGGTAGTTCTCTTTTCTTCAAAGGTATCTTTAATTTTCCTGTAGTCAGTATCTATCTTACCCTAGTGACATATACTTCTACGGCCTTACATTTGTCCTCTAGCCATCACATCTTAGCCAGTTTGCATTTCCTGTCGATCTCATTTTTGAGACGTTTCTATGCTTTTTCGCCTGCTTCATTTACGGCGTTTTTATATTTTCTCCTTTCATCAATTAAATTCAATATCGCTTCTGTTACCCATGGATTTCTACTAGACCTCGTCTTTTTACCTACTTGATCCTCTGCTGCTTTCACTATTTCATCTCTCAAAGCTACCCATTCTTCTTCTACTGTATTTCTTTCCCCTGCTCTTGTCAATCGTTCCCAAGGGCTCTGAATATCTCTACAACCTCTTGTTCTTTCAGTTTATTCTCATCTCCTTAAATACCTACCTGTTTGCAGTTTTTTCAATTTTAAACTACAGTTTATAACCAATAAATTGTGGTCAGAGTCAACATCTGCCCCTGGAAATGTCTTACAATTTAAAACCTGGTTCCTAAATCTCTGCCTTACCATTATATAACATATTTGAATCCTTCCAGTGTCTGCAGGTCTCTTCCATGCATCCAACCTTCTTCCATGATTCTTAAACCAAGTATCAACTATGATGAAGTTGTGCTGTGTGCAGAATTGTACCAAGCGGCTTCTTTTTTGATTCCTTACCTCCAGTTCATATTCACCTACTACTTTTCTTTCTCTTCCTTTTCCTACCGTCGAATTCCCGTCCCGAATGACTATTAAATTTTCGTCTCCTTTAACAATTTGAATAATTTCTTTTATCGCATCATACATTTCTTCAATCTCTTCATCGCCTGCGGAACTAGTTGGCATATAAACTTGTACTGCTGGCGTAGGGGTAGGCTTCGTGTCTATCTTGGCTACAATAATGCGTTAACTATTCTGTTCGTAGAAGCTTATCCGCGCTCCTATTTTTTTTATTCATTATTAAACCTACTCCTGCATTACCCTTATTTGATTTTGTATTTATAACCCTGTATTCAGCTGGCCGGTAATCTTGTTCCTCCTGCCACCGAACTTCACTAATTTCCACTATATCCAACTTTGATCTATCCATTTCCCTTTCTAAATTTTCTAACCTACCTGCCCTATTAAGGGATCTGATATTCCACCCTCCGATCCGTAGAATGCCAGTTTTGTTCCTCCTGAGTAGTCTCCACCCAGAGATCCGAATGGGGGACTATGTTTTACCCAAGAGGACGCCATCATAATTTAACCATACAGTAGAGCTGCATGCCCCCGAGAAAGATTACGGCTGTAGTTTCCCCTTGCTTTCAGCCGTTCGCAGTACCAGCACATAAAGCCCTTTTTGATTGATGTTACAAGGCCAGATCAGTCAGCCCTTGCAACTACTGAAAAGGCTGCTCGCCATCTACAGGAACCACACGTTCGTCTGACCTCTCAACAGACATCCCTGCGTTGTGATTGCACCTACGGTACGGCTATCTGTATCGCTTAGGCATGCAAGCGTCCCCACCTGCGGCAAGGTCCATCATTCAGGGGTGGGTGGGGGTGGGGATGTATATTTGTGTAAGTGATTTTTGTAAAAATGATGACAACAGTTAAGGTATCAGAGGTTCAATGCAGTTTCAGTGCAGTTTTTGAGTGTTAGTGTCTTTTAAATCTTTCAGTAAACTGAATGTTCTTCACTGTCTCTTCACGAAAGTTTGGTTTTGCAACAATATTGTCGCTGTATTGAATTGAGCGGAACACAGTCGCACAAAAGTAAATCTAAAGCTAAATGGGCTTAGCATAGTTGCATGTCATTGCGTTGCACTCCGCAAGGCTTTCTTTGTCTTTAGCTGGTTTGTTGCTGTTCTGTATTTTTAATGTTGACCATTTTAAAGCAGTAACGAGTTTCTGTTACCACAGGCAAGCTATGAAAATTTCTTAGGGCCAGATTTACATTACAGTCAGGACAATAAAGTCATTCACAGTTAAGCTTTCCTTTTGAAAATTAATATCAGGCTCAGTTTAGGTGAAGGTCAGTTCTGAGTTCATTTCTTATGCTTACAGTGGAGTGCTTTATTTGCGTTTGTGTCATCTAGTGTTTGGAATTTTATTTAGTCAGTAGTCAGTTTGCACACGGAAATTCACAGGGCTTTTCTGGAAAAGCAATTTGGTTATTTATTGTTTCAAAATACGATTTGCAATTTTGTGTAACATTTTTGTTCTTTAGACTTTGAGTGTTGGAACTGCAAGTCGTGTACTGTGACGTCACGCATTTAGCACCATTCACAGCACTACGCAATACCACATTTCATTGGACAACTTATTTAGTATACAGTTTTATCTTTTCTGATTATTTTCGTACAAGTTAATTAAACTACAGTTGCGCAGTTTCAAACATTTGACGACTCTTTTTACCAGCTAGCGTTTTCGTAATTACATTGCATTGTCCAGGGATACAACAGAAACACACACACAAAGTCAAAAACTAGCAAACCAGTTCAGTTAAAGTTTTAGTTCCCAAAATAAAATAAAAAGTTTTGTAAACCAATTACAGTATTTCATGATGAAGCTTCTCTTAGGAACTGGCTAGAAGATTTCTTCAACTCGAAACCCCAACAGTTACGCAGATAAAGCACAGAACTCCTGCCTCAACGCTAGCAGGCGGTCATAGACGAAGATGGAGATCACATCAATAACTAGTGTATCAGGCTTGTTATTGTGTGCTGTAATGTAACACAGTGCATATTAACAACAGAAATAAAATGGTAACATTGTAATAACGGCACGAACTTAAGTGACGACCCAATACATCATTGAGGATCATTTCACTATGGAGCTATGGAACAAAAGGTACATTAGGTGCGACAGTAAAGTAATGAGACTGATTTTCTTTGCAAGATGTGTCATCCCTGCAGGCTTGCGTAGGCACAATATCTTTGACCTTGGTCTATAAGCTGCTTCTAGTCCAAGCGGCACATCGATGCAACTGCTCAGTCGTGAGTTGTGCTGTAATAAGTTAACACGTGTTTGTGTCTCTCGTCACGGAAACGGAACCGCATAATACTGCGCAACGGTATGCTATTTCTTTTTGCTTTAAATTGGGTGAAAACGCGACGACAACTTACGGTAAGCTTCAGAAGGCTTTTGGAGAGGAGGTTATGTCAAGAGTTCAAGTTTTTCGTTGGCATAAAATGTTTAGTGAAGTTAGAACGAATATTACGATGAAGACCGCAGTGGACGACCATCAACCTCACTGACCGATGTCAACTTGGCCATGGTGGGTGAACTCGTACGATCTGATCGAAATTTATCCCTAAAAATGATTGCACAATAACTGAACATCAATCGAGAAAGGGTTCGTCTAATAATAACTGAAGATCTTGGTATGAGAAAGATTTGTGCAAAAATTGTCCCCAAAAATCTCACACCACAACAGCGAGAAACACGGAAAAATGTGGCAGCCGATCTGTTAGAGCAGACGGAAATCAATCCACAATTGTTGAGCCGTGTTATCACTGGTGATGAAAGTTGTTTTTTTCAGTACGATCCAGAGACAAAATGCCAAAGTTCGCAATGGTGCTCAAAGAGGTCACCCAGACTAAAAAAGCTCGTATGTCAAAGTCAAAAGTGAGATGAATACTTGTGTGGTTCTTTGATTCCAAGGGAATTGTTCATAAAGAGTGGGTGCCTCCTGGACAAACAGCTAACCAATATTACTTCAAAGGAATTTTAGAAAGACTTCGTAAAAGAGTTCTTCGTGCCTGTGCCAACATTGCTGATAATTGGATTCTGCATCACGATAATGCGCCATCCCATACTGTTCTGTCGGTACAGCAATTTTTAACCTCAAAACAAATTTCAGTAGTACCACAGCCACCTTATTCACCACATATCGCTCCGTGCGACTTTTTTCTAAGAGTCAAAACAGCGGCCAAGGGACACCATTTTCAAACAACACAAGACGTCCAAAAAGCTGTGACGAGGGTCTTGGAGGATATCACAGAACGCCGGCCGGAGTGGCCGTGCGGTTCTAGGCGCTACAGTCTGGAGCCGAGCGACCGTTACGGTCGCAGGTTCGAATCCTGCCACGGGCATGGATGTGTGTGATGTCCTTAGGTTAGGTTTAATTAGTTCTAAGTTCTGGGCGACTGATGACCTCAGAAGTTAAGTCGCATAGTGCTCAGAGCCATATCACAGAAGATGACTTCCAGAAATGTTACCATCAATGGCAGAAGCGCTGGAAAAAGTGTGTGCAATCAGAAGGGAACTACTTTGAAGGAGACAACACTAAACTTGACTAAAACGGTAAGCAACTTTTTTTTTCACATCAGTCTCATTACTTTATTGTCGCACCTCGTATCTGTTCATCTAGCCAGTGACAACAGTAAATGAGGAGGCCTGGAGTTGGGTAGGGCAGCTGTTGAGGTGAAGGTGAGGTGAAGAGACGGCTGTGGGTTACAGGGAAGCGGAGCACAGTGCCAGACCAGCGAGGAGAACAAACGAGGCCGCCCGCTCACCTGCGCTCGCGCCTGCTCGCCCACCAGGATGACGTCCCTCGTGGCGTCGTGTAGCGGGATGTCCGAGATGAAGAGCCCGTGGCTGGTGAGGCCCTCGAGCCCGTCCAGGTCGGGCGAGCCCACGAACAGCAGCGACCCCGACTCTGGACACGGCACCATCTGGCCCTTCAGCTCCAAGCCCTGCCGGCAAGTGTCACTCTCTCAACAGCTGCCCTGCAGCCGGCTGCAGGTGTGTGAGACCTCGCGGCAAGACTCTTTACAACTAAACAAATCCTACACAGAGTGCAGAGGAGGAGCATACTACTGAGATTTGCAGGCGTATACAGCACCAATTTCGTGCAGACACTTCGAGGCGTAGCGCCGTATACCGATCCTGCCTTGGAGGCGGTTACGTGGGAGATGTGTCTCAGAGCTGGATAGTGACAGATGGTGATGCGAAACTGGACGCGCACGTAGTTCATGTATCAGCCGATAGAGGACAATATTGGATAGGGGGACTGTGATTTTAGTTTCGATTGTGCCCACTAGAGTGCACTAAAGTAATAGAATCTTTTTCATAAACTATTCTAGTATTTTCATAGAGTGTTATTACGTCTTTTTTTGTATGTAAAATATTATAAACGTGTTTTAGCAGTATGAATGACGCGTGAGTGTGGTTTAAGGTTAATATGAAGATAATTGTTTAACGAGTTATGTACTAGGATTTAGTGCGGGAACATTTCGAAGAAGTATGGATATGGACAAAGGGGATTTTTGTAGCATAGATTTGTAAAGTAAGTTTATGGTAAAGAGAAAGTTAATTCAGGTATAAATAACAATAGTAAATAACATTATGAATAAACAAAACTTCAGCATATTAGATAATTACGTCGGTAAAACGTGCAGTCGTTAGGTTTACTATTTTGCGATTGGTTATTGATGAAAAGCGCGGACTGACGCGGGAGAGTGTTGTTTTGCTATTGGCTGTTGAGTAAACTGACCAATGGTAACGCAGTATTCTTCGCGCGCCTTTCTCTGCTGGTAGAGAAGACTTAGAGTATTCTGGATAAGAGTGTGAGCCTTGCCATGAAACAGTTCGGACGTGTGTAGTAGTAGTTCCGTTGGAAATGAGAAGTTGCCGGATCTAACAGTGTTTCATACATCGAAAGTGTGGTACAGTGACGGCATAATTATTCCGATGGGCGTGTAGAAATTTCGGAAATTTTAAGTAAGTTTTGTGACGAGAAAAGACATATATTCCGCGTCGCGTATTGAGCAGGTCAGTGGCTAAAAACTGTGACTACATGTGGTACCGACAGACTTAATATTTGGCGAGCATTATCAATCAAAAACAATCAGTATTCTTGTAGCTATTACGTTTTCGGGAAATGCAACACCATAAACTTGCTAACGTGAGTGAAAGGGATTGTGAGTGACTGTGTTAAGACTAGCACGGGCTTGGCAGTGATACTTGTTCACATAAGTTTCAGAATATATTAACTGAGGACAAAATTTCCAACCTTTCATTTCGTGTGAAAACTTTCTCCCGAAACGTAGATTAGTGACTTTAATTGCAGCCTGGTTCACGTCGAAGTACAGTAGGTTTCGCTCGGCTTCCCTACTGATGATATTCTGAGATAATGTTCACAGGTTGGTGCACGTTCGTCGTAAAGGGACGGAAAGAATCGCGCCGCCGCAACTTTCAATAACATTAGGAATATGCCCTTTGACCTAGTAATTAGAAACAAGAGAACGCAGTGCGGGTTATAAAGAGCAGACTAAGAAGTAGTTGTGGAGGTATTAGCGAAAACAACAAAATAAAAGGAAGAAATCGCTTCACGCGTAATTCGAGAAGACTTGTTTGTTACATGTCCATAAAAAATATTTTACCCGCTAACTGACTCATATCATTAAATCTTCTTCTTCTTGCATCCTAGATTACATACTTTTACCAGTTTTAACAACACTAACAAGTGATTACAACTTCAGAACAAGAGAAAGAGCTCCACAGATAAGCAAGTCAATAACGCGTTGGTCCATCTCTGGCGCCTCAAAATCCCTATCTGGTTGGTGATCCCTGCCCATACTGCTCCAAACGTTCTCAATTGCGGTTAGATCTGGCGACCTTGCTGGCCAAGGTAGGGTTTCGCAAGCGCGATTATAAGCAGTAGAAACTCTAGCAGTGTGCTGGCGGGGCATTAACTTGCTGATGTGTAGGCCGAGGTTGGTTGCCATTAAGGGAAAAAATGGACATAGAATATCGTCAACATACCGCAGTGCCGTAAGGATACCGCGGATGACAACCACAGGGGCTCTGCTATGAAAAGATGTGGCACCCCAGATCATCCCTCCTGGCTGTCGGGCGGTATGGCAGGCAACACTCAGGTTGGTATCCCACTGTCTCCAGACACTTACTCGGACTGGAATCTCATTGACTGGAGTATAACTGTCTTCAGTGGTGAGACCCGCTTCGAACTGAGCCCCGATGACCAGCGAAGACGTGTCTGGAGACGTCCTGGACAGCAATACGTTCCATCCTGACTGTCGCCCACTATACAGCCCCAACAGCCAGGAGTGATGTTTCAAATGGCTCTAAGCACTATGGGACTTAACATCTGAGGTAATCAGTCCCGTAGAACTTAGAACTACACTCATGCTCATAAATTAAGGATAATGCCGATACATAGTGAAACAACGCTGTGGTGGGCGTTTTGCTGGTTTAAGTCACCTCGGGGTATGACTATGCGGTGCATCTGACCTGCGGTCGTCGCACGACGGCGCTGGCAACAGTCCACATATGCAGAGGTGTGTTGGTGTATGTCAGAGAATTCGGTGCGGCGAGTAAGTGCGCAAACGTTTTCAGACGTGCTAATGGTGACTGTGTGTTGAAAATGGTTCAAAGAACACGTATGACGTTATGAGGGGTAGAATACTAGGGCGACTGGAGGCTGGCCAAACACAGCAAGTCGTAGCACGGGTCCTCCATGTGCCACAAAGTGTGATCTCAAGATTATGGCAACGATTCCAGCAGACTGGAAACGTTTCCAGGTGCTACAGTACGGTACGTCCACAGCGTACAACACCACACGAAGACTGACATCTCACCATCAGTGCCCGCAAACGGCCACGGAGCACTGCAGGTAGCCTTACTCGGGACCTTACCGCAGCCACTGGAACATTTATCTCCAGACACACAGTCTACAGACTACTGAACAGACATGGTACATTCGCCTGGAGACCTGCAAGGTGCATTCCACTGACCCTTGTTCACAGGACAGCCCTTAAAGCCTGGTGTCAAGAACACAGTACATGGTCATTGGAACAGTGGTCCCAGGTTATGTCCACGGACGAGTCCAGGTATAGTCTGAACAGTGATTCTCGCCGGGTTTTCATCTGGCGTGAACCAGGAACCAGATACCAACCCCTTAATGTCCTTGAAAGGGACCTGTATGGAGGTCGTGGTTTGATGGTGTGGGGTGGAATTATGATTGGTGCACGTACAACCCTGCACGTCTTTGACAGAGGAACTGTAACAGGTCAAGTGTATCGGGACGTCATTTTGAACCAGTATGTCTGCCTTTTCAGGGGTGCAGTGGGTCCCACCTTCCTCCTGATGGATGATAATGCACGGCCCCACCGAGCTGCCATCGTGGAGGAATACCTTGAAACAGAAGATATCAGACGAATGTAGTGGCCTGCCTGTTCTCCAGATCTACGAGTAAACCCCATTGAGCACGTCTGGGATGCTCTCGGTCGACGTATCGCTGCACATCTTCAAATCCGTAGGACACTTCAGGAGCTCCGACAAGCACTGGTGCAAGAATGGGAGGCTATACCTCAGCAGCTGCTCGACCATCTGATCCAGAGTATGCCAACCCGTTGTGCGGCCTGTGTACGTGTGCATGGTGATCATATGCCATATTGATGTCGGGGTACAAGCGCAGGAGAAAGGGGCGTTTTGTAGCACATGTGTGTAGGGACGGTTTTCTCAACTTATGACCAATACCGTGTACTTACGGATCTGTGTCGTGTGTGTTCCCTATGCGCCTATGCTATTAGCGCTCGTTTTGTGTAGTTTCACGTTGTGTGGCACCACATTCTACAATTATCCTTAATTTATGAGCATGAGTGTACTTAAACCTAACTAACCTAAGGACATCACACACATCCATGCCCGAGGCAGGATTCGAACCTGCGACCGCAATAGCAGCGCGGTTCCAGACTGAAGCGCCGAGAAACGCTCGGTCACAGCGGCCGGCCCAGGGTGATGGTCTGGGGTGCTATGTCTTTTCATAGCAGGACCCCTTTGGCTGTCATCCGCGGCAGTGTTACAGCACAGCGCTACGTCTACGATATTCAATGTCTGTTTTGTTGCCCTTCATGGCAAGTCATCTTGGGCTTGCAGTTCATCAAGATAATGCCCGTCCGTACATAGGAAGAGTTTCTACTGCTGGTCTTCGTGTTACCAAACCATGCTTTTGTGGGCATAATCGCCCGATCTGCCCCACTGGAACGTTTGCAGCACTATGTGTAGGGCTCTCAAGCCACCCCGTGATTTGGAAGATATAACGCACCAGTTGGACAGAACTTGGCACGATATTCCTCAGGAGGAGTCCAACAACTCTGTCAACCAATGGTAAGCCGAATAACTACTTGCATAATGATCCGAGGTGGACGAACGCATTCTTGGCTTGTACAAGTTGTGAAGCTCGTTCCCTTGTATAAATTACCCAATTTTTCTGAAGCTGTAATCATTTGTTTGTTTGTACGTCACATCTATCGATTTCAGATAATTCCATTGTGATGTTTCGTTTTTTCGTTTTAGAATGTAGATAGCATTAGGTTTGCGGCTGCCGGCACTAGTACAGCGTTTCTAGAATTCAGATCTCTACCAGGTTGTAGAGCCGAAATAATGCAATTTCTGGATTCCCTTAAAAATTTGCACTGATTTTCAATAGTTTTAGAACATATTCTAAGTTTCAGAGTCCCACTTTGTGTCTATGTCTTTACTATACGTCTTCTGGCACTGACGTTGATTTCATGACTCCAGAAAAGAAACATATTTGCTCTAATGCAACATGTCGTAGAGGATACCCAGGGTACACAAAAGTTGTAACTCCTGGCGGTCCTGATCACCTATTACATGTCTTCACTTACATTTTTATATAATTTATTCCTTTTGGTCACTTAATCATTGTCTTCTCTTTCCTTTGAAGGTAAATCTCCATCTCTCTGCTGGATACCTTCTCAGAAATTTGTATTAACATGTGGTACAGTGATTCGTCCCGTACTATACTGTATTATGTACAGTCCTCCACTCAGCAAAGTCTCTGAAATGGACACAGGGGCGAAAAGAGTTCAAATTACTCTACAATCAGACTTACCGTTAAGCTGTTGTACCATGCTATTAAGATACGTGGGATAAGCTCACGTCTTGTAAAAAATGGATCATATCCCTGGATGGTTGAATGTACTTAATTTGAAGTCTTTCCCTCAAACTTAGGAAGAATTCATACACGCCTCCTCCTGTTGTAACCGCGTCCCAGTCGTCATACAAGGAAAATGCCCACTGCTCATCCATTCAGTTGTCATCAGATGAAGGTCTGTGTGACTACAGTGCACACCAAGGAAAGAAAGGTACAAATGCTATTCATCTGTGGAGAATGGAAGCTAGCGGAACACTAATTGCAATAATGTATTTTTGTTTACCATATGGGCACACGTAGTACAGTACTGTAGTATTTTCAAACGTTATATTCTGTATAGTAAAGGCAGTCCTTCATTAAAAATTATCTCATCATAACTTTGATTGTATTGTTGTTGGGGTAGGCGCAATGCTATCCAAGCAGAGGATGTCCTTGGGTTTCTATTTACTTGCTGGCAACTCCAACAAGTAGACGAGTTACGTTACCCTGGGTTCCTACACTAGTACAGGAAGGTCAAAAGTTAATTTTATGTTACGTTTTTAACAAAATCATGTTTACGTGTATGATACACAGCGATGCGTTTTTGAACTGGTCTTCATGAGACGAAGTGGATTATCGAATAAAAAAATATAGGGCCCTATTTAAAAAAGACGTACTGCTGTTCATATGTTCGTAACACACAGTTACAAGAAGGGCAATCATCCTGATTAATGTCAACATGATAGCTAAGTAAGATTTATTTCAGAAATTTTTTTATTTTGCTTCTGGGGAAACCGTTATTTGGAGTGATCAAGATATATGTATGTGCACAACAAGTAAATTATAATTATCTTCTTAAAGATGTGATCCGTCTGCGCAACTAAATAAGTGGTTTGTTGTTTTTATGGTATATGCGTTTCTGTTGCAGAGCATCTTCAGTGACCTGTAATATATGTGTGTTGCACGCATATAATAAATGTGTTTTTAGATATATTACTGTATTACAGCTTTTTCGTTATTCTCCTACTCTTAGGTGAGAAACAACTTTCTGGAGCGCAAATTTCGTGAGGCTAAATTGCTGTCGGGTTCTGTTTACAATTTTTTTAGGTCTTGTTATCACCTATGTATCGCCCTGGAATTGTATCACATTGGCCTGCGTGCCCCAGGATCTCCAATTTTTGGCCTTTGCGAGCACATTTCACATGAAAACCGCTTCCAGTGTATGTTTTTCTAACCCCTGTGTTGCTTATCTATGTTTACTGTATATGGTACAGTGTCACCACCTGTCGCAGTATCTTTTTCAGTATTTTGTTTGCTTTGTGGCATCCGCATGCATTTTGACACTGATTTGTTTTGTTGTGGAGGTTTGTGTGCTATTTTGTGTGGTGATGGATGCTCTGGGGAAAGGAGGAAAAAGTGAGTGGAGGGAGCCGCATTTTTTTAAATAGTAGGCTATTGGTGAGTGGACTAAGTAGCTTATTATTTAACCTGGTGATGTGTCACACCTGATGTGAAAGACATGTGAAACAGGCGGAATACCATCAAACTTCGCCGGCCAGTGTGGCCGAGCGGTTATAGGCGCTTCAGTCCGGAACCGCGCTGCTGCTACGGCCGGAGGTTCGAAGCCTGCCTCGGGCATGGATGTGTGTGGTGTCCTTAGGTTAGTTAGGTTTAAGTAGTTCTATGTTCTAGGGGACTGATGACCTCAGAAGTTAAGTCCCATAGTGCTCAGAGCCATTTGAACCATTTTAGAAAAAGTTGTTGACAATGTGCACTGGAATATACCATTTGAAATTATACAGGTAGTAGGGGTAAAATACGTAGAACGTAAGGTTATTTACAGCTTATATAGAAATCAGACCAGTTACAACAGTCGAAAGACATGAAAGCGAAGCAATGACTGAGAAAGGAAAGATGCAGGATTGTAGCCTATCACTGACTTACTTCAATCTGTAACCTGGAAAGCAGTAAAGGAAATCAAAGAAGAATTTGAGAATGGGGTTAGAGTGTAGAGAGAAGAAATGAAATCTTTGAGAAGTGGCGATGACGTAGTTCTGTCAGAGACGAGAAAGGAGTTGCAAGAATAGCTGAACAGAAAGAAATGCATCTTGAAAAGAAGTTATAAGGTGAACTTCAACAAAACTAAAATAAGGTTAATGGAATGTAGCCGGATTACATTATGCAATGATGAGGAAAATAGGCTAGAAATTGAGACACTAGAAACCATAGACTAGTTTTGCTATTTTGGCACTAAAATGCAGACTAGCTATAACAATACAATGATTTCTGAAAAAGAGGACTTTGTTGACATCTAATGTAATTTTAAGTGGTAGGAAGTCTACCCTGGAGGTATTTTTCTTGGCTGTTGTGTATTGTGACATGAGCAACAAGAAGTTCGTATGGGGAGAGAGTAGAAGCTTTTGAAATGTGGTGCTACAGAAGAATTCTGAAGATTAAATGGGTAAATCGAGTAACTAATGAAGATATACTAGATCGAATTGGGGAGAAAAGCAGTTTAAGGCTCAGTTTCGGTTAGACCGTCAGCGACAGCAGCGTCGTGAGCTCCTGCTACTAATAAGGCGAATACACCGTTCGCTTGTTACATATTTTTTCGAGCCTCAAAGAGGAGCGACTTATTTTCAGTTATCTGGGTAGTTACTAGTTTATTTTTGTAATTTCTTGCGTGTTTGGGTGCTTACTAGGCACAACCTTTTATTTCAATAACATTGTAGTGTACAGTACCACCGTTCTTATCAACGCTTGTATCGACCCTCGTATCATACAGGCTTTTGTTTGTTTGGTTAGAACAGCACAGTGTCGGTTAGACCGTCAGCGAGAGCAGTGCCACGAGTTCCTGCTACTAATAAGGCGATTACACCTTTCGCTCGTTACATAATTTTATGAGAATAAAACAGGAGCGACTGCAGTAATGGATAGGAACTGTGATTGTTGTGTACAGATGCGAGCTGAGTTGGCAGCCCTTCGCTCACAGCTCCAGGCTGCTTTGGCTTCCATCACGCAGCTTGAGGCTGCTGCCAAGGGGCATCACTGTGGTGGATCGAACGTGGGGATGCGAGGGACGTCGAGCAAAGTCCACGTGTCCTCCGATCGGTCCAATGCTGTGGCTGCCCCGGGTACTGCCTGCACTGAGGCTGACCCCTCACCTGTGGTCGAGTGGGGGGCAGTGAAAAACTTTCCAGGGGGCCGATCGTAGCGCCTCCCCGGTTCGTTTGACGGACAGGTTTCGGGCGTTATCTGTGGCTGACGATGTCTCTGAGCTGGATGCAGTCATCCACCCTTGTTCCAGAGGAAGCTTCTCGGCCCGCAAGATCTGGGAATTCACAGAGGGTGGTGTTGCTGGTAGTTGGGAGCTCCAACGTTAGGCGCGTTATGGGGCCCTTAGGAACATGGTTGCCAAGGAGGGGAAGGAAGCCAGTGTGCACTTCATGTGCATCCCAGGGGGAGTCATTCCGGATGTGGAAAGGGTGCTTCCGGATGCCATGAAGAGTACAGGGTGCAGCCATCTGCACGTGGTGGATCATGTCAGTACCAATGACGTGTGTCGCTTTGGATCAGAGCAGATTCTGTCTGGTTTCGGGCGGCTAGCGGAAATGGTAAAGACTGCCAGTCTTGCTTCTGAGATTAAGGTGGAGCTCACAGTCTGCAGCATCGTCGATAGAACCGACTGTGGTCCTTTGATGCAGAGCCGAGTGGAGGGTCTGAATCAGAGGCTCAGGCAGTTCCGTGACCGTGTAGGCTGCAGATTCTTTGACTTGTTTGACTTGCGCCATTGGGTGGTGGGTTTCCAGTTTCCGCTTAATAGGTAGGGAGTCCACTACAGACAGGAGGCGGCTACACTGGTAGCGGGGCTGTGTGGAAGGGACTGGGCGATTTTTTAGGTTGGAGGGTCTCAGGGAACCACAGAAGGGACGTCCGTCTAAAAGTGGACAAGGAAAACACAGTAAGGTAGTTGTAGAAACGATTGGTATTGTAGTTGTAAATTGTTGTAGCTTTGAAACTTCCTGGCAGATTAAAACTGTGTGCCGGACCGAGATTCGAACTCGGGACCTTTGCCTTTCGCGGGCAAGTGCTCTACAATCTGAGCTACCCAAGCACGACTCACGCCCCGTCCTCACAGCTTTACTTCCGCCAGTACCTCGTCTCCTACTTTCCCGACTTCACAGAAGCTCTCCTGCGAACCTTGCAGAACTAGAACTCCTGGAAGAAAGGAAACGAGGCACTGGCGGAAGTAAAGCTGTGAGGACGGGGCGTGAGTCGTGCTTGGGTAGCTCGGATGGTGGAGCACTTCCCCGCGAAAGGCAAAGGTCGTGAGTTAGAGTCTCGGTCCGGCACACAGTTTTAATCTGCCAGGAAGTTTCATATCAACGCACACTCAACTGCAGTGTGAAAATCTCATTCTGTTGTAGCTGTGTTGGAGAAGAACCAGAGCTACAAGCCCTAACAGAAAGCACTGAAGCTCAAATAGTTTTAGGTACAGAAATCTGGCTAAAGCTGGAAATAAGTTCAGCCGAATTTTTTTCAAACAATCTAACAGTGTTCAGAAAGAATAGATTAAATACAGTTGTTGGTGGAGTATGTATTGCTGTCAGAGGTAGTTTGCCTTGTAGCGAAATTGAAGTAGATAGTTCGTGTGAAACAGTATGGGTAGAGGTTATACCTGACAATCGGACTAAACTATTAATTGGATAGTTTTATCGACCCCCCCCCCCCCCCGACTCAGAAGATATAGTTGCTGAACAGTGCAAAGAAAACTTGAGTCTCATTTCAAATAAGTACCCCGCTCATACAATTATAGTCGGTGGTGACTTTAATCTACCCTAGATATGCTGGAAAAATTATGCGTTTAAAGCCAGCAGCAGGCATAAAACGTCATCAGAAATTGTACTGAATGCGTTCTCAGAAAATTATTTTGAACAATTAGTTCACGAGCCAACTCGAAGCGTAAATGGTAGCGAAAACATACTTGACCTTTTAGCAACAAATAATCCTGGCCAAATAGTGAGTATTGTGACGAATACAGGAATTAGCGAAAACAAGGCAGTTGCTGCTAGGCTTAATACCGTAACACCTAAAACCATCAAAAAGAAACGCACAGTATATGTATTTAAAAAAACTGATAAAAATGCTATTAACACCTTTTTAAGAGAAAGTCTTCACTCCTTCCGATCTGATCACGTAAGTGAAGAAAAGTTGTGGTATGTTTTCAAAGAGATAGTTTCGACAGCAATTGAGAGATATATACCACATAAATTAATAAGTGATGGTACTGTTCCCGCAGCGTACACAAAACGGGTCAGTTCGTTGTCGCAGAAGCAACGAAAAATGGATGCCATATTTAGAAGATTGCAAAATCCCCAAGTTTGGAAAGTTTTACACAAGTTCCAAATATGGCGCGTACTTCAATGCGAGATGCTTTTAATAATTTCCACAACGAAATCCTGCCACGAAATCTGACAGAAAACCCAAAGAGATCTGGTCATACATAAAGCACACCAGTGGCAAGACGAAATCAGTACTTTCACTGCGCGATAACAACGGTGAAGTCACTGATGACAGTGCCACTAAAGCAGAGTTATTAAAAACGGTTTTCCGAAACTCCTTCACCAAAGAAGATGAAGTAAATATTCCTGATTTTTAATCAAGAACAACTGTCAAGGTGAGAAATACAGAAGTAGATATCCTCTGAGTAACGAAGCAGCTTATATCACTTAATAAAGGCCTCCGGTCCAGATTGTATACCAGTCAGGTTCCTCTCAGAGATTGCTGATAAAATAGCTCCATATTTAGCAGTTATTTACAACCACTCGCTCACAGAAAGATCAGTACCTGGAAAATTGCTCAAGTCACACCAATACCCAAAAAGGAAGTAGGAGTAATCCGCTGAATTACAGGCCTATATCACTAACGTCGATTTGCAGCAGGGGTTTGGAACGTATACTGTATTCGAACATTATGAAGTACTTCGAAGAAAACGATTTATTGACAAATAGTCAGCACGGTTTCAGAAAATATCGTTCTTGTGAAACACAACTAGCTCTTTATACTCATGAAGTAATAAGTGCTATCGTCTGGGGATATGAAATTTATTCCATATTTTTATATATCCAGAAGGCTTTCGACACCGTTCCTCACAAGCGTCTTCTAACCAAACTGCGTACCTACGGAGTATCGCCTCAGTTGTGTGACTGGATTCGTGATTTCCTACCGGAAAGGTCACAGTTCGTAGTAATCGACGGAAAGACTTCGAGTAAAACAGAAGTAATATCCGGCGTTCCCAAAGAAGTGTTATAGGCCCACTATTGTTCCTGATCTATATTAACGACATAGGAGACCATCTGAGTAGCCGTCTTAGATTGTTTGCAGATGGTGCTGTCATTTACCGTTTTGTAAAGTCATCAGATGATGAAAACGACTTGCAAAATGATTTAGATAAGATATCTGTGTGGTGCAAAACGGAGCAACTGACCCTGAATAAGGAAAAGTGTGAAGTTATTCACATGAGTGCTAAAAGAAATCAGCTAAATTTCGATTACGCGATAAGTCACACAAATCTGAAGGCTGTAAATTCAACTAAATACTTAGGGATTACAATTACAAATAACCTAAATTGGAACGATCACATAGATAATATTGTGGGTAGACCAAACCAAAGACTGCGATTCATTGGTAGAACACAGAAGGTGCAACAAGTCTACTAAAGAGACTGCTTACACATCGCTTGTCCACCCAATTCTGGAGTATTGCTGTACGGTGTGGGATCCGCATCAGGGGAGACTGAAGGATGACATCGAAAAAATTCAGTGAAGGGCAGTTCGTTTTGTATTATCGCGAAATAGGGGAGATAGTGTCACAGACATGATACGTGAATTGGAGTGTCAATCATTAAAACAAAGACGATTTTCGTTGCGACTGGGATCTTCTCATGAAATTTCAATCACCTGTTTTCTCCTCCGATTGCGAAAACATTCTGTTGGCATCCACCTACATAGGGAGAAATGATCATCACGATAAAATAAGAGAAATCGGGGCTCGCATAGAAAAATTTAAGTGCTCGTTTTTTCCGCTTGCCGTTATAGAGTGGAACATTAGAGAGACAGCTTGAAGGTGATTCATTGAACCCTCTGCCAGACACTTTATTGTGAATAGAAGAGTAATCACGTAGATGTAGAACCTCACTGAAGGGAAATATCGTTTGACAGGAGACGCCTTCAGACATTCGTCACATTGGTAATGTGGTCTGTGGTATGTGTGTGTGTGGTGGTGTGTGTGTGTGTGGAGTGGGGGATAAGAACTGATTCGGGTGATCGAGGAATGAGTTTAATAAGCAGGTTCAAATAGATGTAGGTAGCCGAAGTTATAGAAAGATGAAGAAAGATGTCACGGGATAGACTAGCATGGAGTGCTGTATCACATCAGTCCTCGGACTGAAGATCACGACAACTACATGTTCTACATCTCGGCTTGTTATTTTTTTGTGGCCAAGATGATCAGTGACTCATTACTTATTTTACTTTCGTCAGTTGTTACCTTCTTTACCATCGCAAGGACTCTTTGTTCGTGAAAATTTTCATTGTGTAGTTGCGTCAAAAAGACATTACTACTATTACTACTACTACTACTACTACTAATAATAATAATAATAATAATAATAATAATAATAAAAATCATGTAAAAGGAACTAAGGAAACATCAAACAATCATAGCAAATAAAATGTCGTTATTTACGTTCCGCCCTGATGTAGTAATGTTAATGCTGAGCAGCGTAGCTATAGTCTGTTGAAAATTACTTTCGGATCGACTCTTCAGCAGGAATATGTAGCAACGCATCGCAGAGAACACACGTAATTTTACATTTCATTCAACCCGCTCAGATTCGCAAACTATTCGATGTACAAAGATGAAACTGACGAATCTGTCTTCTAGAAGAGCTGCCGTATGTTTTCGTTTAATTTTTTTTGCATCAGCTATTTTTCAGGCGATACACGGAAAGTTTAGGAAAATACAGCACATTGCCTGTCTATGCTACCGAATTTTCGACATGCGTGAAACTTTACGGTTATTGAATTTAGATGAACACATTATGCGAACTAAGCCTTAGGTACAGAGCAAGTTCTCATCTGCTCCAGACCGGAACTCTCCCGAAGATCTGCAGCAAGAGATAAATTGATTTAAATGTGACGTACGATGCTTCATTTTCGCGTCACAGCGTCAGCAGTCGTCCGTTTGGTTTCGGTGAGAAAAACAGAGCACTAGTAAATAATTTACCTGCTTCTATGTTTTCTCATCAGACTTTCTATTTGTTTATAACATAAAAAAAAGTTTCGCATGTTAATCGACGGGAGGTAACTTATCGGGTTGGAAAAAGAGGAAAATAGTGATAACGAAACACACAGTCTCATTACTGCAACAATTATAGCGCAAACAGTGAGAGGGACTTCTTTTATGCGATTAATTGTAACACTGAGTTCCTGAAACGAACGTCACTCGGACTCAGCTGCTTTGTATTAATAGTAAAAACTTCTGAAAGTACAATTTTGCTATGCAGCTACTTTAACTGCCCATGCCAAACATTCAGCTGAATCCTTCTGTGAATCTATTTATTTATGACAATATGGAAACTGATCTCTGACGTTTTCTTGACGCGACTGATTAACAATGTGCTAACCAGGCTTTCTTACAGAGAAGAACACTACTAAGGAAGAGCTATTGGCACAACCCTCGTCGCTATGACCCATACTGGTAGTGCCACTGCCACTGTCATTTAATGACGCGTCATTTCCTACAAGGAGATTTTTTAAAAAAATATTCCGTTTCATCACATTTTTTCCATGATGAGCTGCGTATAACTGACGGCTTTCTTCCAATCTTCAGAAGTGACTTTCCTTACAACTTCTGAGTGCCTCGGCTGCAGACAACTTATTTTTCATTATATCCAGCGACCTAAAGCTCAATTTGAAAATATACTAACGCTGTTAGGTTGAAACAGCAGTGGCAAGGTGGCAGCATTGTGACTGTATGCCCGTATGCTTTTGCCACCTCTTCGATTTCATATATGGAAAACTGTGAATTATGAAGAATGGACGATAGCAACTTATGTGTGATGCGGCACTGCCAAGTAACATAGTTCGATGAGCCTTAGACCATACATAGGAAGAACGGTTACAGTATAGTAGAGAAGATGACACGATGTGGCAAAAAAGTTTAATCAGAAAACATGTTGGTGTGGTCTTCAGTCCTGAGACTGATTTGATGCAGTTTTCCATTCTACTCTATCCTGTGCAAGCTTCTTCATCTCCCAGTACGTACTGCAGCCTACATCCTTCTCAATCTGCTTAGTGTATTCATCTCTTGTCCTCCCTCTACGATTTTTACCCTCCACGCTGCCCTCCAATAGTAAATTGGTGATCCCTTGATGCCTCAGAACATGTCCTAACAACCGATCCCTTATTCTAGTCAAGTTGTGCCACAAACTCCTCTTCTTCTCAATTCTATTCAATACCTCCTCATTAGTTATGTGATCTACCCATCTAATCTTCAGCATTCTTCTGTAGCACCACATTTCGAAAGCTTTTATTCTCTTCTTGTCCAAACTATTTATCGTCCATGTTTCACTTCTATACATGGCTACACTCCATACAAATACTTTCAGAAACGTCTTCCTGATACTTAAATCTACACTCGATGTTAACAAATTTCTCTTCTTCAGAAACGCTTTCCTTACCATTACCAGTCTACATTTTATATCATCTCTACTTCGACCATCGTCAGTTATTTTGCTACCCAACTAGCAAAACTCCTTTACTACTTTAAGTGTCTCATTTCCTAATATAATTCCCTCAGCATCACCCGATTTAATTCGACTACATTCCATTATCCTCGTTTTGATTTTGTTGATATTCATCTTATATCCTTCTTTCAAGACACCGTCCATTCCGTTCAACTGCTCTTCCAGGTCCTTTGCCTTCTCTGACAGAATTACAATGTCATCGGCAAACCTCATAGTTTTTATTTCTTCTCCTTAGATTTTAATTCCTACTCCGAATTTTTCTTTTATTTCCTTTACTGCTTGCTCAATATACAGATTGAATAGCATCGGGGAGAGGCTACAACCCTGTCTCACTCCCTTCCCAACCACTGCTTCCCTTTCATGGCCCTCGTCTCTTATAACTGCTATCCGGTTTCTGTACAAATTGTAAATAGCCTTTCGCTCCCTGTATTTTACCCCTGCCACCTTCAGAATTTGAAAGAGAGTATTCCAGTCAACATTGTCAAAAGCTTTGTCTAAGTCTATAAATGATATAACGTAGGTTTGCATTTCCTTAATCTATTTTCTAAGATAAGTCGTAGGGTCAGTATCGCCTCACGTGTTCCAACATTTCTACGGAATCCAAAGTGATCTTCCTCGAGGTCGGCTTCTGCCAGTTTTTCCATTCATCTGTAAAGAATTCGTGTTAGTATTTTGCAACAACAATAGGTAAATCATTAACTAGCGCTAGGTTTCTCTCGATGAAACCAAACGGGCCGCTGCTGAAGTAGTGACGTGCGGACGCAGCACCAGGCGTCACATTTAAATCAAATTATCTCCTGTTAGGGATCCTCGGAAAATTCTGTTTCGGATCAGATAAGAATATGCCGTTTACTTAAGACTTCATTGGCATAATGTGTTCATAAAATTCGATAACGTTAGAGGTTCTCACATGTCGAAAATTCGGTAACATCAGAAGCCTGTATTTTCCTAACAAGACGAACAGATACGAGGTTCTTATTAAAATACAATCGTTACATTGAAGCCACCGCAATTTATGATGGCCGAATGAGCATTTTAAAAGGCGGGGCATGGTTCTTAATAGTGTGTGTTATCACCACGGATAGCAGTGCGTGCTCTGCACTGTGATTTCATTCGGGCCACAAGGTTGGTGAGGAGTTCCTGTGGTAGTGATCCATTCCTCCACCAGCTGACAACTGCAAGGTGGTCGCTGGTGCATGTAAAGACACTGAAATACGTCTCCCCACCCCATCACACACGTGCTCGATGGCATTTTTAAGTCGTGGGAGGAGGACGAAGAGGAGGAGGAGGATATTGGAGTTTAACGTCCGGTCGGCAACGAGGTCATTAGAGACGAAGCACAAGCTCGGATTAGGGAAGGACGGGGATGGAAATCGGCTGTGCTCTTTAAAAGAAACCATGCTGGCTTTTGCCTAAACCAGTTAAGGGAAACAACAGAAAAACCAAATCAGAATGGCTGGTCGCGGGTTTGAGTCCATTCTGCTAACCACTGCGCCACCGCGCTCGATAGGTTGGGGGAACGGGTAGGTCCTTTTATTAACTGCATTTCATCTCGTTCCAAGAGCTGCTCCACCTCCACTATTCGATGACGTAGCGCATTATCATCCATAAAAATACAGCCAGGGCCGAATGCACCCCTGAAAAGCCGGATGTGGGAAGGAGTACAGTGTCACAATAACGTTGATAGGTCAGTGTGCCGTGTTCAAACATTTGGAGGACAGTACGTAACACGGTAATTCGTGCCTCCGCAGACAGTAACACCTGGTCCACCAAAAGAATCACGTTCGACAATGTTTCTGTTTCCACCTCTCGCCGTACGGGGGTACATCCAAAATCGTTACTATTACTGAATTTGCTTCATTCGAGAAGAGCACACGACCCCATTCGTCTTTGGTTTAGTCCCTATGTTCTTCGCACCATTGTAAACGGTGCTGCCGTTGTGGGTGTGTCAACATTGCACAACGTATGTTCGTCGCGCAAAGATACCACTCCATTGCAGTCGTCATGCCAATGTGGAGTGTGAGATTGTATGCCTTAGAGTCTTCTTAAATGTAGTTACAATTGCACCCGCAGTTTGACGAGGGTCCTCTCTTGCACAACGTAGCGGTCATCTGCTGCTGTAGCAGTACCTGTTGTTCGGAACGCTTCCTATGCACGTGAAACAGAACTGTGACCAATAGCAAATTGCTGACCTATACTCATCAGAGCCCGTCCGTCTTCCAGTTACCCGATGATTCTTCCTCTTGTGAAGTCATCCAAATGTTCCCAGAACGAAACTTTCACTCTTCAGCGGAATGTGCGGTGATATGGAACTTCCTGGCCGATTAAAATTGTGTGTTGGACCGGGACGCGAACTCGGGACTTTTACCTTTCGCGAGCAAGTGTTCTACGAACTGAGCTACCCAAGCACGACACACGACCCGTAGCTGGCCGGGGTGGCCGAGCGGTTCTAGGCGCTACAGTCTGGAACCGCGCGACCGCTACGGTCGCAGGTTCGAATCCTGCCTCGGGCATGGATGTGTGTGATGTGCTTAGGTTAGTCAGGTTTAAGTACTTCTAAGTTCTAGGGGACTGATGGCCTCAGAAGTTAAGTTCCACAGTGCTCAGAGCCATTTGAACCATTTAAACCAACACGGCCCGTTCTCACGGCTTAAGTTCTACCAATACCTCGCCTACTACCTTGCAAACTTCACAGAAGCTCTCCTGCGAACCTTGCAGAACTAACACTCCTGGAAGAAAGGATATTGCGAAATCATGGCTTAGCCCAGCCTGGGGGACATTTCCAAAACTATATTTCACTCTGCAGCGGAGTGTGCGCTGATGTAAAGCTTCCAGGCCGATTAAAACCATGTGCCGGACCGAGACTCGAACTCTGGACTTTCGCCTTTTGCGGGCAAGTGGTCTACGAACTGAGCTACCCAATCACGACTCACGACGCGTCCTGACAGCCTTACTTCCGCCAGTACCTCATCTCCTCATCTCCTACCTTCCAAACATCACAGTAGCTCTCCTGCTGAAAATCTCATTCCGGAAACGTTCCCCGGGCTGTGGCTAAGCCTTGTCTTCGCAGTATCTTTTATTCCAGGAGTGTTAGTTCTGCAAGGTTCGCAGGAGAGCTTCTGTGAAGTTCGGAAGGTAGGAGACGAGGTAATCGCAGAATTTAAGCCGTGAGGACGGGTTTCGTGTGGTGCTTGGGTATCTCATTCGAAGAACACTTGTTCGCGAAAGGCAGAAGTTCCGAGTTCGAGACTCGATCCAGCCCACTGTTTAAATGGCCACGAAATTTCATTCAAATGTTGTCCCCGCGTCATGTCGTGATAAAGAACACCACCACAGTGCACAGTGGCTGTTCGCTGATTGATTCTCACTCTTTTTCCGTTCCTTCAACTACCTCGTGTTGTGATGCCTGCCCCATTTGGCGCTATAGTCACGCTGACCTCTCACCATGTGATTCCAGCTTTCTGTGCATGAGACAGACCTCCGACAACATGCTACCGTACTTTCATTCATTCCCACCGACTAGTTAATATATTGCGTTACTTTATGTATCTCGTCCCTAATTTTTGGAGAGCACTATTAAGTCCATGAGCTCGTCCTCTTCACGTTTATCACTTACGCGGTATGTCATGGTAGATATCTCGTCAACAAGAACTACAGATTGTTTGGGAACATACCGAGAACAATTGTTCCTGTGTAGGCACGTAAGGCGCAAACCATTTCTCTCGACTGACCTCGTATGACAATGCCCTGGCTGAGAGAGTGACATCAAACATTTGCACCGAATATCATTTGACGCGCATGCTTGTGATATCGTTAAGTATCACACAACACTCCGTCTTCAGGCCATCCGGGACCATCCGACCGCCGTGTCATCCTCAGTGGAGGACGCGGATAGGAGGGGCGTGGGGTCAGCACACCGCTCTCCCGGTCGATATGATGGTATTCTTGACCGAAGCCGCTACTATTCGGTCGAGTAGCTCCTCAATTGGCATCACGAGGCTGAGTGCACCCCGAAAAATGGCATCAGTGCATGGCGGCCTGGATGGTCACCCATCCAAGTGCCGACCACACCCGACAGCGCTTAACTTCGGTGCTCTCACGTGAACCGGTGTACCCACTGCAGCAAGGCCGTTGCCATCACACAACACACAATAGTAAATATGTAATCCTGCTACTTTAAATAACGAAAACGAAGTCTCACCGCCCGACGAACAATCATACACGACAGACAGCTGTCTATAAATCTGAATCACAGTGCAAAGAGCAAGTGGTGTCGTAGTAGGGGCGAATGTCTGGAAACCACGGGTAGCTGCAGCGGCCACAGGTCTCGTGACATCGACTTGATGCGTGCCTTGCCTTTCGAATACTTCAGACAGTAATTCTTTCGTAACGGCTTTTACCTTATCAGTGAGATGCTCAAAATCGAAAGAAAAGAAGAGGAGCGAAAAATTATTTTTCCGTGTGAGATTGCTGCAAGAGAGTACGCGACTGCACCTGATCTGGCTGTCAAGTGGCGTAACACTTTGCCGACTACTGAGAGCCTACGCCCAGGAATGGCCTGGCTTTCTAGTCTATGTACCTCGTGCCACGTCTTCCTCGAGATCCTCACCCACTACTTTCTTCGTAGCTGTAAATTGTAAATTACACTACTCACCATTAAAATTACTACACCACGAAAACGACGTGCTACAGACGCGAAATTTAATCGACAGGAAGAAGATGCTGTGATATGCAAATGATTAGCTTTTCAGAGCATTCACACAAGGATGGCGCCGGTAGCGACACCTACAACGTGCTAACATGAGGAAAGTTTCCAACCGATTTCTCGTACACAAACAGCAGTTGACCAGCGTTGCCTGGTGAAACGTTGTTGTGATGCCTCGTGTAAGGAGGAGAAATGCGTACCATAACGTTTCCGACTTTGACAAAGGTCGGATTGTAGGCTATCGCGATTGCGGTTTATCGCATCGCGACATTGCTGCTCGCGTTGGTCGAGATGCAATGACTGTTAGCAGAATATGGAATCGGTGGGTTCAGGAGGGTGGTACGGAACGCAGTGCTGGATCCCAACGGCCTCATGTCACTAGCAGTCGACATGACAGGCATCTTATCCGCACGGCTGTAACGGATCTAGCAGCCACGTCTCGGTCTCTGAGTCAACAGATGGTGACGGTTGCAAGACAACAACCATCTGCACGAACAGTTCGACGATGTTTGCAGCAGCATGGCGTATCAGCTCGGAGACTATGGCTGTGGTTACCTTGACGCTGCATCACAGACAGGAGCCCATGCGATGGTGTACTCAACGACGAACCTGGTTGCACGAATGTCAAAACGCCATTTTTCCGGATAAATCCAGGTTCTGTTTACAGCATCATGATGGTCGCATCCGTGTTTGGCGACATTGCGGTGAATGCACATTGGAAGCGTGTATTCGTCATCACCATACTGGCGTATCACCCGGCGTGATGGTATGGGGTGCCATTGGTTACACGTCTCGGTCACCTCTTGTTCGCATTGACGGCACTTTGAACAGTGGACGTAACATTTCTGATGTGTTACGACCCGTGTCTCTACCCTTCATTCGATCCCTGCGAAACCCTACATTTCAGCAGAATAATGCACGACTGCCTGTTGCAGGTCCTGTACGGGCCTTTCTGGATATAGGAAATGTTCGACTGCTGCCCTGACCAGCACATTCTCCAGATCTCTCATCAATGGAAAACATCTGGCCGAGGAACCGGCTTGTCACAATACGCCAGTCACTAGTCTTGATGAACTGTGGTATCGTGTTGAAGTTGATGGGCAGCTGTACCTGTGCACGCCATCCAAGCTCTGTTTGACGCAATGCCCAGGCGTATCAAGGCCGTTATTACGGCCAGAGGTGGTTGTTGTGGGTTCTGATCTCTCAGGATCTATGAACCCAAATTGCGTGAAAATGTATTCACATGTAAATTCTAGTATAATATATCTGTCGAATGTAGTTTATAATCTGCATTTCTTCTTGGGGTAGCAATTTTAATGGCCAGTAGTGTAATTCTGAACAGACTGTAGCGCGCTCACGCCGCTGGTTGAGGAGGCACCGCTAAGTCACCTGCGCCGCGCAGGGTGCCAGCAGCTGCAGCACGAACGTGGAGTTGGCGCGCGCCGCCAGGTCCCGGAAGCGCAGAGGCAGCCCGCGGGGCCGGCGCACCGAGAACAGGTCCGCCAGCGGCTGCGGCGGGTCGGCGAGCGGA
The DNA here is from genome assembly GCF_021461385.2 of Schistocerca piceifrons. NCBI lineage: Eukaryota > Metazoa > Arthropoda > Insecta > Orthoptera > Acrididae > Schistocerca > Schistocerca piceifrons. Next base: position 491,129,702 of record NC_060144.1, on the reverse strand, counting down.
CGGAGGGGCGCCAGCAGGCGTGCGAAGCCGGAGCCCAGCTGCGTGAGGCGCAGCTCGGCGTCCAGCACCAGGTGCCAGGGGAAGGCACGGCAGAAGCTGCGCACCGGCAGCGGCAGCGCCGACGCGCACGTCGACGGCGCCTCGCGCTCCGCCGCCGCGTCCGCGTCGGCCGCCGTCTCCTCCACATCCGCGGGCTGCTCGCTGGCCTCAGCAAAAGTCGTCACCAGGATGCTGAAACGCAAGTTTGGATCTATTCTCATGAGTTTGCGAGATTCCTGCTAAATTTTGAAATTGGATTAGTGATGAAAGTTAAGGCTGTATATGCCCTGAAGCTATATACACTGAAGCGCCAAAGATATTGGTATAGGCATGCTTATTCAAATACAGAGATATGTAAACGGGGGGAATACGGCGCCGTTGTCAGCAACGCCTATATAAGACAACAAGTGTCTGGCACAGTTGTTACATCGGTTACTGCTGCTAGAATGGCAGGTTATCAAAATTTAAGTGAGTTTTAATGTGGTGTTATAGTCGGAGCAAGAGCGATCGGACACAGCGTCTCCGAGGTAGCGATAAAGAGGGGATTTCCTTGTATGACCATTTCGCGAGTGTACCGTGAATATCAGGGATCCGGTAAAACATCAAATCTCTAACGTCACTACGGCCGGAAAAAGATCCTGCAAGAATGGGACCAATAACGATTGAAGAGAATCGTTCAGCGTGACATAAGTGCAACCCTTGTTCCATATTTCAGTGCTGGGCCAGAATCAAGTGTCAGTGTGTGAACCATTCAAGGGTGCTCAGAGCCATCTGAATCATTTTTGAACCATTCAAGGGACCATCATTGATATCAGCTTTCGGAGCCGAAGGCACACTCCTGTACTCTTCACGACTGCACCACACAAAGCATTACCCCTCGCCTGGGCCTGTCAACATTGACATTGAGCTGTTGATGTCTGGTAACATCATGCCTGGTCAGACGAATCTCGTTTCAAATTGTATCAAGCAGATGCACGTGTACAGGTATGTCAGCTGCATGTCGGCAGGGAATTGTTCAAGCAGGTAGAGGCTTTGTAATGGTGTGGGGCTTATGCAGTTGGAGTGATGTGGGACCACTTACATGTATAAATAGGTACATAAGCATCCTGTGTGATCGCCTGCATCCATTCAAGTCCAGTGTGCATTCCGATAGACTTGGGCAATTCCAGCAGGACAATGCAATGCACTTGCACTTTCAGAATTGCTACAGAGTGGCTTCAGGAACACACAGAAGAGTTTAAACTCTTCTGCTTGCCACCAAACTCCCCAAACATTAACATTATTGAGCATATCTGGGATGGCTTGCAATGTGCTGTTCAGAAGAGATTTCCACCCCGTCATATTCTTATGAATTTATGGACAGCCCTGCAGGACTCATTGTGTCAGTTTCCTCCAGCACTACTCAGGACATTAGCCAAGTCCATGCTGTGTCTTCTGCGGCAGTTATGTGTACTCGCGGGGCCCTACATGATATTAGGCAGGTGAACCAGTTTTTTGGTTTTTTAATGTTTATACGTAAGGCAGAGGCTATGTGTGTTTGCATATATATCTGGGATTTCCTCTCAACCGTCTGGATCGATTTAAACCATGTTAGGCACTAAAACAGTGGGCCTCATGAGTGTCAGAACTATGTTTTTTATGACATCCTAGCTCCAATAAGAGCGGACGTGGGGGCAATAAAAAGGTTTTCTCCAGCCCCTGGTGTATAGTCTGCCCTGCATGACAGGTATGTTGTGTGGGGACAGCACCAACCTGCCAAATCAAGCTGCTGTGGAGACAGCCTACATGCCAGAGGCAATAAACAGTTTTCTGGGTCCAACATGTAGGCTGCCCAGCATGACCAGTGTGGTGTGTTCCGATGGAGTAGTATGGGACTGCGTTATTGACCTGCTTTGCACCACAGCCTGTGCGTCAGGGGCAAATAAAAGGTTTTCAAGCCACTGTAGTGTAGGCTGTATTTCATGACAGGTGTGTTATGGGAGTAGTATCAGCCTCCTTTATTGAGCTGTATTGCAGCAGCTTCATGTGCCAGTGAGAATAACTGGGGAAGGTTGAGATGGATAGAGAAGGGGATGGACTGAGTGAGGGGAAGAAGGAAATGCACGGGGATGGGATAGATGGGGGAGAGGCATGAGGCGGGTGCAAGATTTAGAGGGGTAGTGGGCAAGTGGAAAAATAAGAGGGCGATTGGATATGGAAAGAGAGAGAGAGATGTTGAGGAGGATGTTGTCAGAGGAAGGGGCTGGAGGAGATGGACAAAGAGAGAAGGAGGACGATATGAAGAGACAGAGATAGTGTGGAGCAGGAGATAGAAAGAGGTGAGAGGATGAGGTTGACAGAGGAAGGAAGAGGTGGACACAGAGGGAGGAAGAGGTGGACACAGAGAGGAGGAGGAGGAGGAGGAGGAGGAGGAAAAGGAGGAGCAGGAGAAGGCATGCTCAGTGTTCATGTCGAACAGATATGCGGGTGCAGCCGCGGGAGTAGGCTAGTAAACAATATTTAGACCATGAATGAAACTAGTAAAGCTAATGGCTGCAAAGAGTTTTTATAAAATTGTCTAACAAGTGAACGATTACTTTTCTGCACAACGATATATAATCGGCATATCGAGAGGAAACTGAGTTTAGGTGAACCAGAATAATACGTAGTAACAAGCAATTCACCATGCGTGAAAAATATCTAAAGCAAATTGGGTAATAGCTGCTTGCAGAGCTGTTCTGATAGCTCAATATTACAAGGTATGAGCCAACCACACTTTATGCAGAATGAAGGCTCTTCCCGCTACGCCAATACCTATACCACAACACCTCATTTCAGGTAGTTAGTCACATCTTCCAAAGATTATTTGAACGATTCTGTTATCGTAATGATTTGAAACGAATAATTTTACAGATATAAATGATAAGTCTTTTTTACTTTTTATTACTTTTTTGCTGCAGGATACCAATTTTTAAATAGAATCTCGTCCATGGAATATAAGGAGTTGTCCAAGAGAAATGGTTTTAGGTTTTATTTAAAACTTTGTTTTTGCTATCTGTCAGATATTCTATGGTATAGGGCGAATGATCGAAAATTTTTGTTGCTGCATATTGAATACCATTCTTAGCCATTGATAGCTTAAATAATGGGTAATGAAGATAATGTTTTCCTGTAGGGGTTGTAGTTACGGATATCGCTATTCTTCTCAAATTGTGGTGCATTATTTGTGACGAATTTCACTATCGAATATATGTATTGTTCTGGTGCAGTTAAAACCACAGATCCTTGAGGGGGTACCTACTTGACGACCGCGGGTGAACTCATACTATTCTTACTGCTTTCTTTTGTGCAATCAATAATTTCTATCTAAGTGATGAGTGACCACAGAAAATTATTCCGTAAGACATTACTGAGTATGACGAGGGGTTGATTTATCTGTTTCCAAGGCTAACAATGAAACACAGAACAAAGTAGGTGAACTTAATTGTTTTATAAGTTCAATAATGTGCTTCTTTCAATTCAAGTTTCCATCAGTATGCACAACCAAAAATTTGGAGCTTTCTACCCTATTTACTGACGTCTGTTCATAAGCTGCCTCAATTTCTGCCGGAAAATCACGCAAAAAAGTCGGAGTATGATATTCACAGTAACTGATGCCAGTTTTGAAATTGACGGCAGTAAGCAGTTCATAAAGGTTCTATTAAATGCTGAAGGCAAATAGTTCGCGCCGAATGATCATATGCTAACTCCCTTGTGGGAGTCGGCGTAAACTCATGAAATAGGAGAGTGATTGACAAGGAAAAGCGATTTGAAAGAACATTTAAGTGTAAATCCCTGTTTTTGCCTCCCAAAAGTAATTAAATCACAAGAGCACGTGTAATATTAATGCTATGAAAATGTGTGGTGTACAGAGTTCCAAAAAGTCACAAAACACTGTCAAATCTTTACTGGTAGGGTTTGTGATGAAATTAAACATTCCACCATTAGGATGAATTAATAACAAACAGATTCTGTATCAGGCTTTGATATATAATCTTCCCACAAAGACACAAAAATAGGATCTCCACATGTGAGACATGCGTCCAAATCATGTAGGTTTCAATAATTTCGTAAAGGAAATATGATGTGTATGATTGTTATAATTCGAACTGCGTGTGTGGTCTTCCTGCACGAAGATAAACTACATCTTGTCACCACAATGTACAGCAAACAGCAACCCTTGAAATCATGCTCCAAAACCAGCCATACTTCAAGCACGCCAGGACTCAAAGTGCTTATTCAAACTCTCGATTCAGCGTTCGTGGCAAGGCGGGCCGTGCACTGATTGGTCTGCTGAGCCAGAGTTCAATTTATACTTCCCGTAAGCCTTGTTGACTGTCCCAAAGATAAATTTGTGATCTATGGATAACTGGGTACAGAATTACTTCTTTGCATCTTTGCATGTAACCTGCGTTAATTATAAGTGAAATAACTGAACGGTGAAAGTAGGAAACTAAATATTGAAATTTGCCAATGTAACACACATCTTTCAATCTGCACAAGAAGTACTTTGCAACACTCTCATGATTTGAAAAATTTATGTGGTCAGAAACCTCTTTGTCATACTATTTTGTCCACAAGAAGTATGGAAGTCGAAGTAAACTCTCATGATTTGAAAAATTTATGTGGTCAGAAACCTCTTTGTCATACTATTTTGTCCACAAGAAGTATGGAAGTCGAAGTAAACTTGCTTTTTCAGTGCATTTCCATAGGAAACGCTTGTGTGTCCAATCATGAACAGGACAATTCCGCTAGTCTAGAATGTTCAGTCACTAATCCCGTTTACAGTAAGAAGGCTCGGAAGTACGAGGTAAAGTGACTGATTGTGTGTAATAACTTTCCCTCTACAAATGTTACCACTGTGTCCACCGTACTGGTCTCATTCGTTATGGAACTGCAATCCTTGTGGGGGTCACAGGTGGGTCCTGACGTATCGAGAAAGATCACAAAAAAATTCTGAAAAATGCACGGACCTGGTGGTTTCGCTCCATGTAGTCCAAGCACAGTGAAAGGTGATGCGTCGGATCTTAATCAGAGATTGTTGGCTAAAACGAACTGCTACTATTGATGACTTGGATATTCAGGATTAGACAGTGTATAAAGTTACTAATCCAATTATTATCAGGCATATCCGTTATTTTACTCGCTGTGTTATTGTTGATTTGAATTGTGCTGGAGACACTAATAGTGAGATGGCGAATATCTGCGGAGGAATGGCAGCCCTTTCTTCCTCAGGAGCCGAACAAGAGAAGGTAATGATGTTGGACGCTGGGTTCATGCAGCGAAGTCGACGTTCTACGTCATCGAGAGCTGTTCCTTTCGCTTCCAGCTGGAACTCTGGGAAGGCTAGTCTGTTTAAGGAATGTTATTGTCCACAAATCATTGCCTCACAGATACTGATTTATGACGCTGTGAATTGTCTTACTGATACAATCACAGTCTCCCGACTGTTGCTCAACAGTACTCAGTACACAATGCTGCAAAAAGTGTCCATATAGTTCAAAAGCAGCGTTTTTTAAATGCAGTAAGGGGAGTGCACCTATGAAAGAATATAGTGTTGGTAGCATTATTGCGAGTGTAACGCCGTGAACGAGCTGTCTTAGCGTATGCTGAATTCCGTCGCCTTCGGAAGTAGTGGACCGAGATCCGCCTAATTATGCCCTAACGCATCTTTTCCCAATTCATATTTTCACTTCTGTGCCGTGACGCAGAACAGGTATACTTCACATTTGCATAAAGTAGGCGCACAACATCAGCAGTCATTATCAAAGCGCCAAGGTCTCCACCGAATCCGAACTCGGAAATAAGCAAATAGAAATCAAATGGTTCAAATGGCTCTGAGCACTATGGGACTTAACATCTGTGGTCATCAGTCCCCGAGAACTTAGAACTACTTAAACCTAACTAACCTAAGGACATCACACACATCCATGCCCGAGGCAAGATTCGAACCTGCGACCGTAGCGGTCACGCGGTTCCAACCTGAAGCGCCTAGAACCGCACCGCCACACCGGCCGGCAAATTGAAATCAAGATAACACTAGATTTTATTGCTACAATCATTCACCACTTGCAATTGTTTTACGGAACTACAAGTAAAACCCTATTACAATCATTCAGAAACAGTATGCTGATGATACACCTCTTTGCCTATACATTCTGAATATGAAAACTCTTTTTATACTGTACACAACTCAAATGCCGCGTTTTGATTTGTCCCTTTTGTATTTCGGCAGTTACCATCTTGTTTAGGTGGGCAACGAAGGACGATTGGCTTACGTTCGCTGCTCTCAAAGACTATAGGAAGGCTCTGGCCCTCATAGGCGTCACAACATCGCCCGCCTTACTCAGTTCTACGAAGGTCTACTGTCTACATCTTACTCACGCTCCAGCCAGACCGCCCACGCAAATCTGAACGATTTCAACGCGTCCTGCCCTAATCTCTTATTCAAATGCTTCGTTTCGTTGCACACTCTAGCCACGAGAAACACCGCCGTACTGCAACACCACGTCTTCAGTACTTCACTGTTGACACTATACACGATGGCAGGTAACGTTCCAAAGGATTGCCAAAGGATATAGAGTGAGTCATCACTCGAAATCACTCGTTTCCTGTCGTTTCACTGTCCAGTGGAGTCGCTCATTGCACCATCTGAACCACTACAGGAATGTATGGCTTATGAAGAACACAACCATTGTACACCGTTCTTTGTAGCTCCCTTGTGCTAGCTGTAGTATTGGTAGCACTTTGGAACTCATCAGTGATTTTTTTCTGCTGAATTCACAACCACCCTCCGCCGAGCTAGACGGTTCCTGTCCGTGAACAGGCCTATATAAGGCCTGCCTGGTGTTCGTTTAGCTGTAGTTATTCCTTCGGATTTCCACTTCACAGTCACAGCACTAACAGCCGACTTCGACAGCTTTAGAAGGGCTGAAATTTCCCTGGTGGATCTGTTGCTCTGGTGAGGTCCAGTGACTAGCGCAGTTTCGAAGTCACTGATCTCTTCTGACTGACCCGTTGAACTTCTTTGGTAACGACACAACACTTCCCGCCTGTTTTTATACTGGAAAGTTCGTCTCTCGTAACATCTAGTACAATTTTAAATACAAAAGTCGTCTAAAACTTCTTGACGAATTACGAGTATATTTGTTTACCTATTAGAGGTCACCACCACCTAATTAGACTGTGAAGGCGATGGTTGTTACCACTTCAAGGCATCCAAGACCTGCCTAATTTTCTGTGAGGATTCCCTCGCTTATTCTGAAGGAAGCGCCTGTTCCACTCCGAGTGCATTATCCAGGCCCACGAGTCTTCCGTCTTCGACGACGCGAGAGTAGGATTATTTGCTGGCAGAGGTTCTAAGTGATAAAGCGTTTCTGAAGTTTTAGTTGCCATATCTCAGCAGGCATCAGGTGGTGCCCTTAACGCAATATCAGCCTTTAGTTTCCGACAGAACACAAGGGTTGCTGCAGACCGTAACACATCCACGAAGAGGACATACTAAGGGAACTGAGTATCTTGTAAATGGTGGAAAAATCGAATACTATAGGCAAAAGTGGCTCGCTCATGTCCTTTGAATGGGCAATAATCGGCTACCAAAACGAACTAATCATTATCGACAGAATGGTAAAAAATATTTTAAAGGACAAAAGGAGGGACATTTTGATGGATGATGATGATGATTGTAAAAGTAAAATAAAGAGTTCTAAATAGTACGCACAGAAGCATCATTCATTATGAAATCAAACAGGCTGTTTCGTAACCGCTAGATCAGACGCAAGGGAAGCGACCGTCACGAATCAGAGCCTTGATTTCAAACGTGTTCAGAGACCATGGCATCGCAGTAGTTATGATCTTTGCCTTTGGCCATGAAAGATGCGGTCGTTTTTTCGCAAGTTTGTCAGACCTCCCTCGAAGTGGGACAACACCGTAAAGTAGAGGTCTCTTGCGACATATCGTCAGTGTTGTGGAACCACACATGCAACATGAGACGAACTAGGTCAATGAAAATATCACTATAATATTCTTGGTAGGTGGTACTCCGTAACTGTGAAGTGTTCTGTGAAAAATCATGCTCTCATGATTCTCTTTATTGTGCTACGAACTTTTTTTGAAGGCGACAGTACAGTCATGGTAGTCGCGGGGGAACTGCATTAAGTGAGGGCTCTTCCCCTTCCTATATGCTTACCTCTACCCCATCCTACCCCAAATCCACAAACCGCCGGCCATTCGTCGTCTCTCACAGCCCCCCTTTTTATCTCGTCACATACACGCACACTATATTACATCATTTCTAGGTAGCTCTTCTGTCACTTGAGTCAAAAAGTGAAATAAATAAAATAAACTTTTCATAAAGTCTATTTCATTTTGAATGCTTTGGTTAAGCGAAGTTTAATCGTAACAATATTTCTTCCTTGCAGCATTGCGCCGATGCACGTAACAGATACTGCACACTGCCCAAAGTGCATGTTAAATAAGTACAAAATCAAACTACTTCTTATGAGAATCTGCACTTAACTATTAAGGCAAGCGATTAGATTTGAGAAAAAATATTAAAAATTAATTATTTACAACACTGACTAATGTCACAAAAACTGAAATAACATCTAATACTGTACTGCAACATGAAACGAAATAGGATATATAATTTCAGAGAAATACTTAAGTTTGAATATCCATGTAAATCTGTAAACTGCTAGTCAAACGCATTCTTAGTTATCTCAAGTCCTGTCTTATTTCTGTGATCATACAACTCAGGCTTTCACGGCCGGTATTTGCGCCTTGGTGAGTTTTGTTTTATGTGGATTAGGCCGTGGTTCACGGCATATCTATATAGCTAACGTTTCGTCTCCTAGTGCTGAAGACATCATCAGCTGCTATAAAGACTAGGTCAACAGATTCAAACTTAAGCAAGCTCAACAAGCCGAACTGTTTATACACTACTGACCATTAAAATTGCAACGCCAAGAAGAAATGCAGATGATAAACGGGTATTCATTGGACATATATATTATACTAGAACTGACATGTGATTACATTTTCACGTCATTTGGGTGCATAGATCCTGAGAAATCACTACCCAGAACAACCACCTCTCGCCGTAATAACGGCCTTGATACGCCTGGACATTGAGTCAAACAGAGCTTGGACAGCGTGTACAGGTACAGCTGCCCATGAAGCTTCAACACGATACCACAGTTCATCAAGAGTAGTGATTGGCGTATTGTGACGAGTCAGTTGCTCGGCCACCATTGACCAGACGTTTTCAATTGGTGAGAGATCTAGAGAACGTGCTGGCCAGGGCAGCAGTCGAACATTTTCTGTATCCAGAAAAGCCTGTACAGGACCTGCAACATGCGGTCGTGCATTATCCTGCTGAAACGCAGGGTTTCGCAGGAATCAAATAAAGGGTAGAGCCACGGGTCGTAACACATCTGAAATGTAATGTCCACTGTTCAAAGTGCCGTCAATGCGAACAAGAGGTGACCGAGACGTGTAACCAATGGCACTCCATACCATCACGCCAGGTGATACGCCAGTATGGGGATGACGAATACACGATTCTAATGTGCATTCTCCACGATGTCGTCAAACACGGATGCGACCATCATGATGCTGTAAACAGAACCTGGATTCATCCGAAAAAATGACGTTTTGCCAATCGTGCACCCAGGTTCGTCGTTGAGTACACCATCGCAGGTGCTCCTGTCTGTGATGCAGCGTCAAGGTAACCGCAGCCATGGTCTCCGGGCTGATAGTCTATGCTGCTGCAAACGTCGTCGAACTGTTCGTGCAGATGGTTGTTGTCTTTCAAACGTCCCCATCTGTTGACTCAGGGATCGAGACGTGGCTGCACGATCCGTTCCAGCCATGCGGATAAGATACCTGTCATCTCGACTGGTAGTGATACGAGGCCGTTGGGATCCAGGACGGCGTTCCGTATTACCCTGCTGAACCCACCGATTCTATATTCTGCTAACAGTCGTTGGATCTCGACCAACTCGAGCAGCAGTGTCGCGATACGATAAACCGCAATCGCGATAGGCTACTATCGGACCTTTATCAAAGTCGGAAACGTGATGATACGCATTTCTCCTCCTTACGTACGGAGCGACTTAAAGTGGAACGACCACATAAAACTAACCACAGCAACGCAGGTGGCAGACTGAGGTTCTTTGGAAGAGTCCTCAGGAAAGGTATTCCGTCAACAAGGGAGGTAGCTTACGTAACTTTCGTTTGACCAATACTTGAATACTGCTCGTCAGTATGGTATCCTTACCAGGCCGGATTGACAGTAGAAACAGAGAAGCTCCAAAGAAAAGCAGCGCGTTTCGTTACAGGTACATTTAGCAAGCATGGAAGCGCCACGGAGATGATCAGCCAACTCTGGTGGCAGACACTGCAAGAGAGGTGTTCTGCATCAGTGTGTGGTTCACTGTTAAACTTCCGAGAGCGTACGTTGCTGGAAGAGTCGACAAATACTTTGCTTCCTCCTACCTGTTTCTCGGGGAAAGACTACGAAGGTAAAAATGGAGCGATTTGAGCCCACATGAAGGCTTACTGGGAATCGTTTTTCCCGTGAACCATTCGCGACTGGATCTGGAAAGGGCGGTGGCGGAGGGGGGGGGGGGGCGGGGCGGGGGGGGGGGGGAATTAACAGTGCTACAAGAAGTACCCTCCGACACATACCGCAAGGTGGTTTGCAGAGTATAAATATAGATGTATCCGCCCAACGGTCGGCTGGCGGCGTCATCAGAACACTGCCTAAGTGGCGAGGTTTTCTGTCAAAGATGTTTTCACACTTTTGAAGGCTTCTTTTCTGATGGACGATTCTTTCAGCCTGCTTCTGTGTTTCTGAAAGACTGAAATTAGGTAAGTTGTGAGCCTTAGTGCTAAATATCGCGAACAGCGCTAACAATTGCTCACTACGAGCTCGGAAACATTTGGGCTCACTGAGCTTGTTTTAAGTTTGTAACTACTGAACGTGTCTTTATAGCCTCTGATGATGTCTCCAGCATTAGGAGACGCAACGTCAAGCGCAAAAACATGCGTGGACCACAGCCTAATGCCGATAAAACAAGCTTTACCCAAATGTGTTCTTTCTCGTATGTGCAAAATGTTTCGTTATTTTAGAAAAAAATCAGTGTTTCGTGTCCTTTGATTTTCTGCATAAATTAATACACCTATATCTTCATCTTCACTGTGCGGATCACTATTAAGTACGTCGCACATAATACTCTTTATTGAACAACTCACTGAAATCTGCCCCTCTTCCAATCGAGAATGCAGGATGTGAAGAATAAATAATTCTAAGCCTATGTACGAGTCTAATTTCATATGCACGATCTCTAAGGGACCACTATGTAGGGGACTAACATTAATTGTTTCTGCACTGAAATATAGGTGTCTTGCTTTGAGTTCTAACAGTTAAGGTTTTTAAACATTCTGTTAAACTTTTACCAGTCAAACGAGTCTGTGATCATTCGCGTTACCCTTCTTCTATTGAAAGTACTGCCAAATCGGATAACCACACCAAACTCGTTGTAGAATGAATATATCGTTTAAGAAAAATTTTAGTTCAGTTTTTGCAGCGACTGTACCTTTTATAGGAGTAGATATATCGGTACGGTTCTGAATAGGACACAGTAACTCGACATCAGCTCTGATAAGTCTTCTACACCAGACTTTTTTTACATTAGTACTTTAAGTAAAGTTTACATCGATATAAATTATGTTGGACAAAGGAGATAAAATGTCATGGGGAAATGTCATGGGACAACTTAAGTGCTTCTTTTTTAAGATCTTCGTCACAGGCTGTAGGTACTGTTATGTACATCTGTGTAACATACATAATTTCCTAAAACCAGGTACTTAATTGTATATAAAATAAGTTGTCAATCAATGCACAAGAAAAGTGTTGACGTAAGTCCTGTTGCTGGCTCTGTCAGCCTGTCTCCTCGCAAAACTTTCCGAAGAGCTTCTCTACTGCTTTATTTTTTTTTTTGACAATTTAAAATCAATAGACCATCTTTCACAGATGTTGAAAGCTTCACCAAGCAGTTTAACGTATGATACTTTGATATTTCACCCTGGTACAGAAGATGAACGATTTGTATATCTTTACATCAGAATGAGTACCAAAAACAAAAATCTTTCATTGTTTTAACGTAGCGAGAAATTTGTCTTATTTGATGGCTTTTACCAATTATTTTCACTTTTCCTTCAATTCTAATTTTACCTGATATGTTTACTTCTCAGAGGCATCCAATCCTCGGGAGCAGTCCCCCACTCGTTCCAATCTAGTTCGCCTCTACTACTATTGTAAAAAGTTTCCTCACTTGGGTGGTGACTATTTTCCGTATATCCTCTTTTGACGGCAATATTTTGCAGTGGTAAGACAGACACTGTACTCTAATTCGGAAGGACAGCAATTCGTAACCTCATCCGTTTATCCAGATTGAGAGTTTCCGTCATTCCCCCCCCCCCCCCCCCTCCATATATGGTCGATTTCCTTATAAGACCTTCTCCTGCCCGAGTTTTATCTTCGTCTCTAATGGCCTCGTCGTCGACGTCACGTTAAACCCTTATCATCCGTCTTTATTTCTGACGGCGCTGTTCCTAAGAAGTCATATGTAGTGCAATGTCCTCACTTTCAGACTGAAGTGCCTTAGGTGATGTTTAATTCATTCAAGTGGTTTATATTAAATCTGAAGAGAGTAAGATTATGTTTTGAAGACCTATTGCTACACCTTGTTCGTTACATTTCTTGTTCTTACGAATTATGGTTCTCAGAGCTTTAAAAGAGTCAATGAATCTCTCTTTAAGTGTGTAGAAGATTTCTTGTCAGTCAGTCCACCGCGTGGATTCGATAGTTTTAGTGTTACCTTGAAAGTACTCTCGGAGCCAGTGTTTGAATCCTACCACCATAGCATGCCGTGGCCAAAAAAATAATATGTGGGTGTTCTCAACTGTTACGAAATACAGAGATGTTTCTTGATCAGCCTCTTTGCCCCTACAGCGCCTTACGGTCTAAATTTAAACTGCAGCCTGATTATTTTTTCTGGTTATTTTTTGCCTAGTTATTTTTGGATGCTCCATCATAGTTTTGGTCAAAACGCTTCCTCACATCTAGTCGCTTTCGTAGTATATGCTCAATTAACTAATGTTCGTGTGCCAGTGAAGATTGAGCTTTGAGCTGGGTGAAGAAGATAGATGGTTTACACGTCTTTTCATCAGAGTGAATTCTGGGTTTCTATCCATTTTAGTTTTTCCTGATTTTCTTTTCTTTGCAGAGGCGCCTTACCTTGTACTCGGAGTAATTGCCCCGGTCGTCCCAGTCTAGTTACCCCCTTGGTACTATCATTGTATATTTTTCCTAATTGTATGGTGATTATTTTCGTAGGGTACTGCACTTTGACGTCACATGCAGTATCGACAACCTCAGGAATTACTGTCGACTTTGTGACGAGTAAAAATATGAATATTATTGCTTCTGCTTTCACTGGCACCAATTTCACCTGTCCTGTTAGGTTGCTGCCTAACCACACAACCGGAAATGGACAAATATTTGTTTTATCCTTCGTTCTCTAATAAGACTGAAGCGTAAATAGCACCGAATTTTGCACAACATGCTTGTATTACAATTTTACGAAAGTTCTAGAATGTGTCATAAAAAAGTATTTGCATGTCGCGGAATGTGAAACTACATCTTTCGAGACCATAAACCATGACATTGTCCATTAGGCTAGCACTTCGTCATGTAATAGTAGTCTCCTGTCTTGGATATCGTAGTATTTCTTGAAGGCTTGTATCGTTGATGAGTCATTAACTGACATTTAACGATACTTGTGACATGTTTGTTATACCAAGTTACAGTACAAACGTGTTTCAAGCTTAATTTGTAAATTATTGTCGATAACAACTCACTCCTGATAGAGCACTCTTTACGAAAGCATTAACTGTCGATGAATCATTGTATGACGTTTAACTCTATCAATAATTATATTAAATCGTACCAAGAACGACATGTGTATATAAATCTCTGCTACGCGTGCATGAAGTCTTATGAGAGGCCCGTATCGAACGCTAACGAAAGTCGATAGCATTTACTGCAGTTGTCGATTTTGTGCGCGGCATCAAAATGAAATCACATTTGCAGAAAGTCTTGTGAAATGAGTGTTACCAATTTTCGTATATCCTATTAGAGTAACCAACACATCGCGATGTGACGCAATTTTCAACAATACAGGTGTTCCTTGCAGCGGCCCACGCAGTTGCTAGGCATCAGTCTGGGACCAGACGACTGTCGAGCAACATGGACGTATCCGTTCCCAGTGGGCAAAATCTTACGAAAACCGCCAATTGCAGTAAGAACATGGATTCACGACAGCAGTCAGAAGGTAAGCCATCTCAGATCCAAGTTCCACCAGTTCGTGGCACCAACACCAAAAGCGTCAAATCGATTGCATCTTTCTGCACTCGCAAAACATACATTCTCACAAGTATGCATATTTAATGAATATGGAGGTCTTAGACGCTGCAGTTATATTTAACGTAATTTTATTGTGCAAACCAGTCGTTTAGACTTTATCAATGTTTGCCTGACGCAGTTTCTGCTGGAAAAGGACAAATTTTATTAATCTTATAATCACAGGAACATCGGAATACTGCAAATTATACATTCTCCTATGAGGTTTCCGCACTCTGTAGTCTCTGCATTCGCTTGCATAGAAATTGTTCGGCAAATCGAGTGTGTCACCGTGGCGTCTTAAAAAGCACGGTTCCCGTGGACATTTCGTAAGAAATTTAGATCTTTGAAAAAAACTGCTAACGATTGTGGACTTATTTCAAACAGTAAGCTGTAGTTTTGTCAGAAATTTAATACGAATTTTAAAGCGAAGGCGTTTTATAAACGGAGAGAAGTGCGATATGTCATTTTTGTTTCTGCTTAGATATAATTAAATAGAGCGTGTGAGCATTCGTCTTTGTGCCAGTGCAGTTTGTATCCACAGTTCCAGTAGACAACCCACATTTTCTTGGCTTCTCGTCAGGCTAGATCAGAATCGGTAGATGTCGTTGGAATTCGAGCAACTAATATATATACTAATTCTTCTCGCTGCCGACTTTTGCGATCAAATGAAATCTGTGCGCAATAGTCCTGGCACTATAATCGTCATTGTTGGTGCAAGCAATTTAAGGTGATAAGTACTGTTTGTACATTACCTTTTACGCTATTGGTATTCCTCGAATTTACAAAATGAGTCGTTCACTCTAACAATACTCTCAGAACAGTGGCTGACGAGCAGTTGTTTAGACACATGTGTAAAGACTTTTTATGACTTCGGACTGATAACCAATTGTTTCCGGTCACTAAACAATCTTAGCTTCCAACATTGTGTGCAGAGAGTACGTTCATTGAATGTACACCGAGGTGACAAAAGTCACGTGATATCTCCTAATACGGACTCGACAAGTCATTGGAAATCCCCTGCGAAAATATTCAGCCATGCTGCCTCTATAGCTGTCCATAAGTGCGAAAGTGTTGCCGGAGCAGGATTCTGTGCACGAACTGACCTGTCGATTATGTCTCACAAATATTTCCTTGGGATTCATGTCGGTCTATTTGGGTGGCCAAATTATTCTTTCGAATTCTCCAGTATGTTCTGACGCAGCACATTGTCGTCCATAAAAATTCCATAGTTATTTAGGAAGAGAAGTCCATGAAGGTTCAAATGGTTCAAATGGCTCTGAGCACTATGGGACTTAACATCTGAGGTCATCAGTCCCCTAGAAGTTAGAACTACTTAAACCTAACTAACCTAAGGACATCACACACATCCATGCCCGAGGCAGGATTCGAACCTGCGACCGGAGCGGTCGCGCAGTTCCAGACTGAAGCGCCTAGAACCGCTCGGCCACACTGGCCGGCTCCATGAACGGCAGAAAATGGTCTCCAAGTAGACGAACATAAGCATTTCCAATCAATGATCAATGCAGTTGATACAGAGGAGTCCGCAGCTCGTCGTCGTGCGGTAGCGTTCTCGCTTTCCGCACCCGGGTTCGATTCCCGGGGGGGTCAGGGATTTTCTCTGCCTCGTGATGACTGGGTGTTGTGTGATGTTCGTAGGTTAGTTAGGTTTAAGTAGTTCTAAGTTCTAGGGGACTGATGACCATAGATGTTAAGTTCCATAGTGATCAGAGCCATTTGAACCATTTTTGATACAGAGGACCCAGGCCATTCCATGTAAGAACTGTCCCCACCATTATGGAGCCACCACCAGCTCGCACAGTGCCTTGTTGGCAACTTGGGACCATGGCTTCATGGGGTCCTCGCCACACTCGAGCCCTACCGTCAGTTCGTACCAACTGAAATCGGGACTCATCTGACCAGGCCACGGTTTTCCAGTCGTCAAGGGTCCAGCTGATACGGTCACGAGAACAGGAGAGGCGCTGCAGGTGATGTCGTGCAGGTAGCAAAGGCACTCGCGTCGGACGTCTGCTGCCGTAACTCATTACGTCACATTTTGCACCATTGTCTTAACGCATACCTTTTTCGTACGCCCCACATTGATTTCCGCTGTTATTTCACTCAATGGTGCTTATCTGCTGGCACTGACAACTCAACGCTGACACCAATGCTCTAGGTCGTTAAGGGAAGGCCGTGATGAGAGGTAATGCCTGAAGTTTGGTACATCTAGCACACTCTTGACACTGTGGATCTCGGAATGTTGAATTCCTTAAAGATTTCCGAAATGGAATGTCCCATGCTTCTAGCTTCAACTACCATTCCACGCTCAAACTCTGTTAATTCTGTTCGTGCGGCCATAACCACGTCGGAAACCATAAACGGCAGCTCCGCCAACTCACTACCCTTTTATACCTTATGTGCCCGATAGTACCGTCTTCTGTATGTGTGCATATCGTTAACAGAGTATCAACACATTTAAGCCTTTTCAAATGTAATTACTTATAATATAGTTGTGATATTCCTCCTCGTGTCTTCAGTCTAAAATGGTTCAAATGACTCTAAGCACTATGGCACTTAACATCTGAGGTCATCAGTCCCCTAGACTTAGAACTACTTAAACATAACTAACCTAAGGACATCACACACATCCACGCCCGAGGCAGGATTCGAACCTGCGACCGTAGCAGCAGCGCGGTTCCGGACTGAAGCGCCTAGAACCGCTCGGTCTCAGCGGCCGGCGTCTTCAGTCCGCTTTAGTTTAAAGAGTACATATAAGCACCATCGCAGCACAGTCTGCTAACTACAGCTGACTGATTCTTATCTCTTCACGTCTGAATGGTTTCCAAAACTGACTTTGATTAGTTTATTATAGAACAAGACGGGATGAACGTCTGTGATAGATGCCACTAAACAACCGAAATTGGAAACCAAGAAGTGTATGAGCTGGTGTCGGCTTTCAAAATTAAGCTGTTTAATGACATGACTCTCATACGTTCAGCTTATAATTTGATCCATACCTGACATTTCAAACTATTCTTTGCTCATAACGTTACTCTAGGGAAAAAAAGGTGCTGCACTCAGAGCCTTCGATGGGTGTCGCCCAATCCTGCGGTCATCTACCTAGCCTCATAGTCGTATGAGGATCTGCACGGACGCCCGTGTAGCTTAGGCTAGGAGTGTAGCGCTCTGCGCGTCAGCAGGTTGCATCGCAGGAACAACAGGCAGTTTCGGCGCACGGGGCACCATGTCCAACATGTGCTACAGCAAGAAACTTACACTGACCAGCTAGAACGTTATGACCACCGCCCTACTATTGATATATACACGTCCAGGCGATATCAGCGTCACCTGTCGAGGAATGACAGTTAGTAAGACTCAGTAAGTATCAGTGAGCGTGCTGCCCGTGTGTCGAATGGGGAAGGCGCGCGATCTATCTGACAAGGGAACCTCCCCATCGCACCCCCCTCAGATTTAGTTATAAGTTGGCACAGTGGATAGGCCTTGACAAACTAAACACAGATCAATTGAGAAAACAGGAAGAAGTTGTGTGGAACTGTGAAAAAATGAGCAAAATATACAAACTGAGTAGTCCATGGGCCACATAAGCAACATCATGGACGAAGTGTGCTTAGAAGCGCAGTGGTCCCGTGGTAGCGCGAGCAGCTGTTGAACGAGAAATCCTTGGTTCAAGTCTTCCCTCGACTGAAAATTTTACTTTCTTTATTTTTGCATAGTTATTATCTGTCCGTTCGTTCATTGACATCTCTGTTCACTGTAATAAGTTTAGTGTCTGTGTTTTGCGACCCCACAGCAAAACCGTGCGATTAGTAGACGAAAGGACGTGCCTCTCCAATGGGAACCGAAAACTTGATCGTAAGGTCATAGGTCAACCGAATCCACCACAGGAAAACACGTCTGATATATTCTCTACGACACTGGTGACGACATGTGCGTCACATGACAGGAATATGTTGTCGACCCACCTAACTTGTACACTTGGCGAATGGGTAAAAAGATTCTTCTACCTTGCCCGATTTAGGTTTTTTTGTGGATATGATAATCACTCCCAAAAAGTGATGAAAACATAAGAGTTTGTCACATGAACTGAAAATAAAAAATTAAAATTTACAATTGGTGGAAGTTTTGAACCTAGGACCTTTCGTTCCGCAGCTGCTCACGTTACCACGAGACCACAGCGCTCCTGCGTTCCTATCGTCCTTATTGTTGCTTATCTTCCCTTGAACTACTCAGTTTGTATATTTTGCTTATTTTTTCACAGTTCTACACAATTTCTTCCTGTTTTCTCAATTGATCTGTGTTCAGTTTTTCAAGGCCTATCCACTGTGCCAACTTATAACTAAATCTGAGAGGGGTGCGATGGGGAGGTTCCCTTGTGAGTATGACCGATTGTGATTGCACGAAGGCTCGGTAAGAGCACTGCAGAAACTGCACGAGTGTTAGAGGAGTGCTGTGGTGAGTGTCTTCAACACGTGGCGAAACCAGGACGAAACCACGTCTGGAGCCGGCGACTGTGGCCGAGCGGTTCTAGGCGCTTCAGTCCGGAAGCGCTGCTTCTACGGTCGCAGGTTCGAATCCAGTCTCGGGCATGGATGTGTGTGATGTCCTTAGGTTGGTTAGGTTTAAGTAGTTTTAAGTCTTGGGGACTGATGACCGCAGATGTTAGATCCCATAGTGCTTAGAGTCATATGAACCATTCTGAACCACGTCTGGATGCCGTGGGGTTGGGCGGCCACCCTTCATTACAGAAGTCGGACATCGTAATCCGGGCAGACTGGTAAAGCTGGACAGACGGCGAACTGTGGCTGAACTAACATCAGACTTCAATGCTGGGCAGAGTCTAAGTGTGTCTGAGTACACAATGCACCGAACACTCCTAACGATGGGCCTCCCGCAGCCGACGACCTTACATATGCCAATGTTAACACAATGTCATCGGTAACTACGACTGAAATGGGCACGTGGCCATCGGCACTGGACGCTGGCGCAGTGGTAGAGCGTTGTATGTTACGCTGAACCCCGATACATTCTTTATCACGCCGATGGGAGGCCCCGAATCTGTCGTCTTCCAGGGGAACAGCTCCTTGACACTTGTACGAGGGACGGAAACAAGCTGGCGGCGGCTCCATTATGGTCTGGGCAATATTCGCGTGGGCATCTATGGGTCCAGTGGAGCTCGTGAAAGGTAACATGACGACCAAGGATTATCGTACACTGGTTGAAAACCACGTACACCCCACCATGACGATCATGTTTCCCGGTTGCTCAAATGGTTCAAATCGCTCTGAGCACTATGGGACTTAACATCTGAGGTCATCAGTCCCCTAGAACTTAGAACTACCTAAACCTACCTAACCTAAGGATATCACACACATCCACGCCCGAGGCAGGATTCGAACCTGCGACCGTAGCGTTCGCGCGGTTCCAGATTGAAGCGCCTAGAACCGCTCGGTCACACCGGCCGGCTTCCAGGCGGCAGTGGCATTTTTCATTAAGATAATGCGCCACGTCACAAGCCCAGGATTGTCATGGAGTAGTTTGAGGAACACAGTGACGAGTTCCAAGCGATGTGATAGCCACAAAACTCGCCAGATCTGAACCCGATCGAACACATCTAAGATGTGATTGAAGGTGGCGTCAGAGCTCATACCACTCCACCTCGGAATTTTCGGGATTTGAGTGACTTGTGTGCTTACTTTAATGCCACGATGCGTCGCCGCTGTTATCCGTGCCAAAGGGGAGATACCGGCTATTAGGTAGGTGGTCATAATTTTCTGGCTGATCAGTGTATTTTTTTTTCTTTTTATCTGAGCATCTGCACGTTTTTTGTCTGATATCTGGCGGAAATATATGGATAATGTTGAAGAGTTAGAATTGGAAATCATACGCGAGATATTCGATACAAAAGGTTAAAAAATGCGTTATTATTCCGATTGTACCGCATTTTGATGAGAGAATTCCAGCAGGCGAGGTCACATTGTTTGTCGTTGCACTACAGAGAGATTTCAGTTGCGAATCTGTGTGAAGCTCGCTTTGTGTACGCCCAGCGACCACCGTCGTTCGCATTCTACACTTTATTTAGAGATCGTTTATGGATGGCTATCAACAGAGCTGGTAGAGCGGAAAGCGTCGATAAAAGCGTAGTTAGAATGAGTCCTGGGAAAAGGTACGCAATGCAGCCATCCAAGTTGCTACAGCCAAAATTGATACATGTAAGAAACAGAAGTCAAAGCCCTGGATGACAGAAGATATTCTACTGAAAATGGAAGAACGTATAATACAGAAGGTGCATCATAAAATATGGAATACCAACAAACGCATAAAGAAATAAAAAAGATGGTTAGTGAAGCAAAAGCGAAGTGGATTGGGGAACAACGCACTGAAGCGCAAGAAATGCTGAAGTTCCATGACTCGTATAGTTTTCATAAGAAGATCAGGGTTGTATCCGGAAACTTTAAGAAGCAGAATCTAACTGCTTTAGGAGATGAGGATAATGGGATTATTCTCGAATTGGAAAAAACGTCAAAATACTGGGAGAACTACATATCATCTCCGTTTCGCGACAGAAGAGACACGACACTAAAACAAAATGAAGAAGAATCTGATCCACATATCTTACAATCAGAGGCAGAATATGCGCTGAAAGTAACAAAGAACAGGAAAGCGCCTGGTGGCGACAGGTTGCGCACTGAAATTTTAAAATGCATAGACCCAAAAACGTTGACAGTCCTGTTTAATGAAATTTACAGCTCATGCCAGATACCACATGGGTGACTGAAATCAACGTTTTTCCCATTACCGAAGAAAGCAAATGCAAAAGCGTGCTCAGAATTTCGATTGATCTCGTTGATGAGTCATGCTCTGAAAACTTTTCTAAGAATTATACGTAACCGAATTTATCATAAATGTGAGGAGCATTGTGGAGAAACTCAGTTTGGTTTTATGAAGGGAATAGCAACCCGAGAAGCGTTGTTTGGCATGAAGGTACACTCCTGGAAATTGAAATAAGAACACCGTGAATTCATTGTCCCAGGAAGGGGAAACTTTATTGACACATTCCTGGGGTCAGATACATCACATGATCACACTGACAGAACCACAGGCACATAGACACAGGCAACAGAGCATGCACAATGTCGACAGTGTATATCCACCTTTCGCAGCAATGCAGGCTGCTATTCTCCCATGGAGACGATCGTAGAGATGCTGGATGTAGTCCTGTGGAACGGCTTGCCATGCCATTTCCACCTGGCGCCTCAGTTGGACCAGCGTCCGTGCTGGACGTGCAGACCGCGTGAGACGACGCTTCATCCAGTCCCAAACATGCTCGATGGGGGGACAGATCCGGAGATCTTGCTGGCCAGGGTAGTTGACTTACACCTTCTAGAGCACGTTGGGTGGCACGGGATACATGCGGACGTGCATTGTCCTGTTGGAACAGCAAGGTCCCTTGCCGGTCTAGGAATGGTAGAACGATGGGTTCGATGACGGTTTGGATGTACCGTGCACTATTCAGTGTCCCCTCGACGATCACCAGTGATGTACGGCCAGTGTAGGAGATCGCTCCCCACACCATGATGCCGGGTGTTGGCCCTGTGTGCCTCGGTCGTATGCAGTCCTGATTGTGGCGCTCACCTGCACGGCGCCAAACACGCATACGACCATCATTGGCACCAAGGCAGAAGCGACTCTCATCGCTGAAGACGACACGTCTCCATTCGTCCCTCCATTCACGCCTGTCGCGACACCACTGGAGGCGGGCTGCACGATGTTGGGGCGTGAGCGGAAGACGGCCTAACGGTGTGCGGGACCGTAGCCCAGCTTCATGGAGACGGTTGCGAATGGTCCTCGCCGATACCCCAGGAGCAACAGTGTCCCTAATTTGCTGGGAAGTGGCGGTGCGGTCCCCTACGGCACTGCGTAGGATCCTACGGTCTTGGCGTGCATCCGTGCGTCGCTGCGGTCCGGTCCCAGGTCGACGGGCACGTGCACCTTCCGCCGACCACTGGCGACAACATCGATGTACTGTGGAGACCTCACGCCGCACGTGTTGAGCAATTCGGCGGTACGTCCACCCGGCCTCCCGCATGCCCACTATACGCCCTCGCTCAAAGTCCGTCAACTGCACATACGGTTCACGTCCACGCTGTCGCGGCATGCTACCAGTGTTAAAGACTGCGATGGAGCTCCGTATGCCACGGCAAACTGGCTGACACTGACGGCGGCGGTGCACAAATGCTGCGCAGCTAGCGCCATTCGACGGCCAACACCGCGGTTCCTGGTGTGTCCGCTGTGCCGTGCGTGTGATCATTGCTTGTACAGCCCTCTCGCAGTGTCCGGAGCAAGTATGGAGGGTCTGACACACCGGTGTCAATGTGTTCTTTTTTCCATTTCCAGGAGTGTACTTACGACTATCAGCAGGATATCCATATAAGCTTTATCGACTATGAGAAAGCACTTGACACCGTTAAGCATGACCCCTTATCACAATCTTATGAGAAATAGGATTGGATGGTAAAGACATAAGAATCATTTAGCAATTATACTGAAATTAGAGAGCAGAGATCAGAATTAACAAAAATTTAAAAATAGAATCTGTGCAAATACTGAAAGTAGTCCGCCAGGGCTGTATACTATCCCCATTACTGTTCCATTTGTATCTGGACAAGATTTTTCGATCCAGTCAAGACTCGGAATTATTTGGTATAAAAGTAAATGGAGTGAGTATGGAACTTACGGTATGCCGACGACTCAGCTTTGGTTGCGCCATCCGTAGCCGAGCTACAGAAAGTACTAACAGAAATAGATAAAGCTGGTCAACATTTTGGTGTCAGAATAAATGCCAAGAAAACTAAATTGATGCCAATTGAAAGAACCCCTGGTGAAAATGAGTCCATGGTCATTAATGGTAGTAAAATCGATAAAGTAACCGAATTTAAATCTCTAGGATCTGTGATAAACTCTAAACTTGATTGTGATGAGGAAATTATGATTGGCTGTGGGATTGCCAAAGAAACGTTCCGAAAACTACTAAATCTGCTGATATACACAGACCTACCACTCCATCAGAGAATAAGGGTGGTACAATGCTATGTTATCCCCGTCCTACGCTATAGAGCGGAAACTTCGTGAATTAAAGCACCTACTATAATGAGATTAGAAGCAACAGAAATGTGATTCCTGCGTCGATTGCTAAAAATACCATGGATTGAGAAAGAGAGCAATGCTGAAGTGTTGCGTGGAGCAGGGGTGGATAGAGAACTAATGGGCACATTGTGAGAGGAAAGAAATATGAGCTTCTGCAATTAATTCTAGAAGGCAGAATAGAAGTAAGGCGCCTACCAGGTAGAAGGAAGCAATCACTGTCACAGAATATCAAGACATGGACTGGCATCAACAACTTTGAAGAGCTGGTTCACGAAGCAAGGGAACGCCGGCTGTGAGCAGCCGACACATTACAAGTGTAAGGCACCAAGAAGAAGAAAAAGAAGAAGACGAAGAAAAAGGACAAGAATGGCGACACGGGATGGATCATCCGAGCAGTGTAGCAACATTCGGGACGAGACTGATTTCCGCGAATACACTTGAAAAAGCGTTTTGGGACTTATGGTTTATGTGCCGCGTTCAAATGATGGAGATTCGTCTGCACCCCTTGTCAATCTCTACCTGCTAAATTTCAAGACGGGGACAACTGTAACCTGTACAGAGTGTGTAATAAAGAAGTTTGCATATTCCTAAAAGTAGTAGTATTGGTCAAAGTTAGAAGAAAATTTCGGTGTAATTATGTGTCCGTAACTAATGTCTACTGAGATTGTGAGCCAGTCTGTTCTCTCATTCTTATACGACTGTTACACAGAAGTAGGCACAGTAAGCAGTGCTGCATGCGGTTAAAACGAATCCTGATAGGATCTCTCACTTCTTCGGAGCGAATCACGCATTATTTCAAATACACTACTCGCCATTAAAATTGTACACCAAGAAGAAATGCAGATGATAAACGGGTATTCATTGGACAAATATATTATACTAGAACTGATATGTGATTACATTTTCACGCAATTTGGGTGCATATATCCTGACAAATCAGTACCCAGAACTACCACCTCTGGCCGTAATAACGACCTTGATACGCCTGGGCATCGAGCCAAACAGAGCTTGGATGGCGTGTAGGGGTACAGCTGCCCATGTAGCTTCAATACGATACCACAGTTCATCAAGAGTAGTGACTGGCGTATTGTGACGAGCCATTTGCTCGGCCACCATTGACCAGACGTTTTCAATTGGTGAGAGATCTGGAAATTGTGCTGGCCAGGGCAGCAGTCGAACATTTTCTGTATCCAGAGAGGCCCGTACAGGACCTGCAACATGCAGTCGTGCATTATCCTGCTGGAATGTAGGGTTTCGCAGGGATCGAATGAAGGGCGGAGACAGGGGTCGTAACACATTCGAAATGTAACGTCCAGTGTTCAAAGTGTCGTCAATGCGAACAAGAGGTGACCAAGATGTGTAACTAATGGCACCCCATACATTACGCCGGGTGATACGCCAGTATGGCGATGACGAATACACGCTTCCAATGTGCGTTCACCGCGATGTCGCCAAACACGGATGCAACCATCATGATGCTGTAAACAGAACCTGGTTTTATCCGAAAAAATGACGTTTTGCCATTCTTGCACCCAGGTTCGTCGTTGAGTATACCATAGCAGGCGCTCATGTCTGTGATGCAGCATCAAGGGTAACCGCAGCCATGGTCTCCGAGCTGATAGTCCATGCTGCTGCAAACGTCCATGAACTGTTCGTGAGGATGGTTGTTGTCTTGTAAACGTCTCCATCTGTTGACTCAGGGATCGAGACGTGGCTGCACGATCCCTTACAGCCATGCGGATAAGATGCCTGTGATCTCGACTGCTAGTGATACGAGGCCGTTGGGATCCAGCACAGCGTTCTGTATCACTCTCCTGAACCCACCGATTCCCTATTCTGCTAACGTCATTGGATCTCGATCAACGCGAGCAGCAATGTCGCGATACGATAAACCGCAATCGCGATAGGCTACAATTCGACCTTTAACAGAGGCGGATACGTGATGGTACGCATTTCTCCTCCTGAGACGAGGCATCACAACAACGTTTCACCATTCAACGCCGGTCAAGTGCTGTTTGTGTATGAGAAATCGGTTGTAAACTTTCCTCATGTCAGCACGTTGTAGGTGTCGCCACCGGCGCCAACCTTGTGTGAATGCTCTGAAGAACTAATCATTTGCATATCACAGCATCTTCTTCCTGTCGGTTAAATTTCGCGTCTGTAGCACGTAATCTTCGTGGTGTAGCAATTATAATGGCCAGTAGTGTACATCTCGCTGCATTCAGATTACGTCAAATGTAGTAGACAGTCATACGCTCCTGCAATATCTCCACATTGACAATGGATTATACATACACCAATGCCTTTACATTTGCACATAGCCGAAAATCGAATGGATTGAGGTGCGCTGAATTTTGGTCGCCTTGCTTCTGGACATCCTCGACCAATTCATCTCGCGATTCGTACAAAATGTGGTGTGTGCCTCTTCGTTTATAAAGCCGCAGCCGTTATCTTTCTGCAATAATCAAGTTTCCCAATAGCGGCAGTAATTCATTGGCAGAAGACGCACGGCACCTTTTAATCTATTTGGTAAAGTGTATGGCCCTGTGTGTCTGTACGGATGATTCCTGCTCATCTATTGACACCGAAGCGGTCCTGTTGCTTCAGTCCGTGACTGATAGAGGGTTTGCATCTGCCCACAAGTGCAAACGGTGGTAAGTTACTGTGCTATATCGTTTGAGTCCTGCCTCACCTGTAAATACTACACATTACTTGTCACAAGTAAAACGGCCCATATATAAACAGATATTAGTTTCCGTATAATTATATAAAAGTAGGAAGGTTCCTTCTGGTTTTAACTAATACTACCGCCTGTAGGAGTTCGTGACATTTTTTAAACACCCTGGTAAGTGAGAAAAATGAGGTAACGTGCACTCGACGACAAACAAAATCGACGCACTACGAAGGAATTATGCGAATGGGACTGAAATTGGTAGATGTGATATTCGTATACAGACTAACAAATGATGACACTTTCAGAAAAGTTGGATAATTCATTGAGGAGAAAGAGCTACACAAACTGAGCAAGTCAGCAACGCGCTGGTCCACTTCTGGCCCTTACGCAAGCAGTTATTCGGTTTGGCATTGATCGATAGTGGTTGCGGAGGTCCTGAGGAATATGGTGCCCAAGTTTGTCCAATGGGCGCGTTAGATCATCAAAATCCCGAGCTGGTTGTGGACACTGTTCGTAATGCACCACAAGTTCACAATTGGGGAGAGATCCAGAGACCTTGATGGCCAAGGTATGGTTTGGCAAGCAGGAAGATAAGCACTGGAAATTCTCGCGGTGTGTGGGCCGGCATTATCTTGCTGAAACGTAAGCCCGGGGCGGTTTGCCGTTAAGGGCAACAAAACTGGGCGTCTGATATCATCGACCTACTGCTGTGCTGTAAGAGTGTCTCGGATGACAACCAAAGGGGTCCTGCTATGATAAGTAATGGCATACCAACTGCTGGTTGTCGACCGCATGGTGGACGACAGTAGTGTTGGTATTCCGTCGCTGTCCAGGGCGTCTCTAGACACATCTTCGGCCTGAAATCTAATTGTCTTCAGCGATGAGGGTAGCTTCGAATTCATCGCCGATGTCCAACGAAAACGCGTCTGGAGGCACCCAGATAGCGGTAGGGTACCAGCTTGACTGTCACATGTTATACGATCAGACAACCAGGAGTGATGGTCTGGGGTCCCATTTCGTTTCATAGCAGAAACCCTTCGGTTGTTATCCATTGCATCCTTCCAGCACAGCGTTACGTGGAGTGTATTCTACGTCTCGTTTTGCAAGCTATCGTGGGGATACATTTCAGCAAGATTGTGCCCATCCGCACACGGCGAGAGTTTCTACTGCATATCTTCATGGTTGTCAAACCCTACCTTGGCCATCTATGTCGCCGGACCTCTCCCCAATTGAGAATGTTTGGAGATTATGGGCCAGGCCCTCCAACCATCTCGGGATTTTGACGATCTAACGCGCCAGTTGGACAGAATTTGGCAAGGTATCCCTCAGGAGGACATCCAACAACTCTGGTAATTAATTCCTGGTCAAATAACTATTTACATAAGGGCCAGAGGTGGAGCAATGCGTTATTGACTTGCTCTGTTTGTGATGCTCTTTCTCAAAATATCAACCAACTTTTCTGTAATCGTAACCATTTGTTTTAATTATACCCGTACATCACATCTACCGATTTGCGCCCGATTCGGATAATTCCTTGTTACGTTGTGACCTTTCTGGAGGTCGAGAATCTCCTCTGACTTACAAATGCAAACATTCGTATTTAGTATTTGTATTACATATCAGTAACTGATGTTAGCCTATTGAAGTCAAAATTAAAGAATCTATGTGTAAGAAACTGTACACATTCAGGCCTTTGGCTCCTCCATTCCCACAGTTAAGTTAAGAGGATATAGTGTGAGAGGACTCACTGCCCTCCCCTTATTTCCACTGTGATTAATTGCAAAAACATTAACCGTTAGGCATCAAATACGTTTATTTTCGTGAATGCTTTAGAAGGTACACTAAGATGGCCACTGACCTATGTCAGCTCGCTGTGGCATCTCGGGACTACCTGCTTGCCCTAAACAAAGCATCAGTTGCAATATACAGACAGATGCAGTTACAAAGCTCCTGACAGGGATCAGACTATTTGGATACGTTAATCGTATCAACTGCAAAATATAGCACTAGAAGTAGCAAAAGTGGGTTACAGTATTCAACATTATGTTGAAATGTAGTGTAAGGAGGGCTATGCGAGAGGCGTTCAACGAATTCGAAAGTAAGTTTCTATGTACTGATATGGCAGAAAATCCTAAGAAATTTTGGTCTTATGTCAAAGCGGTAGGTGGATCAAAACAAAATGTTCCGACACTCTGTGACCAAAATGGTACTGAAAGAGCGGACGACAGACTAAAGGCCGAAATACTAAATGTCTTCTTCCAAAGCTGTTTCACAGAGGAAGACTGCGCTGTAGTTCCTTCTCTAGATTGTCGCACAGATGACAAAATGGTACATATCGAAATAGATGACAGAGGGAAAGAAAAACAATTAAAATCGGTCAAAAGAGAAAGGCCGCTGGACCTGATGGGATACCAGTTCGGTTTTATACAGAGTACGCGTAGAAACTTGCCCCCCTTCTTGCAGCGGTGTACCGTAGGTCTAGAAGAGCGTCGTGTTCCAAAAGATTGGAAAAGGCCACAACTCATCCCCGTTTTCAAGAAGGGACGTCGAATGGAAAATGGCACAGGTCATCCCCGTTTTCAAAAAGGCGCGTCGAACAGATGTGCAGAACTATAGTCCTATATCTCTAACGTCGATCAGTTGTAGAATTTTGGAACACGTATTATGTTCGAGTACAATGACTTTTCTGGAGACTAGAAATCTACTCTGTAGGAATCAGCATGGGTTTTGCAAAAGACGATCGTGTGAAACCCAGCTTGCGCTATTCGTCCACGAGACTCAGAGGGCCATAGACGCGGGTTCCCAGGTAGATGCCGTGTTTCTTGACTTCTGCAACGCGTTTGATACAGTTCCCCACAGTCGTTTAATGAACTAAGTAAGAGCACATGGACGATCAGACCAATTGTGTGATTGGATTGAAGAGTTCCTAGATAACAGAACGCAGCATGTCATTCTCGATGGAGAGAAGTCTTCCGAAGTAAGAGTGATTTCAGGTGTGCCGCAGGGGAGTGTCGTAGCACAATTGCTATTCACAATACACATAAATGACCTTATGGATAACATCGGAATTTCACTGAGGCTTTTTGCGGATGACGCTGTAGTATATCGAGAGGTTGTAACAATGGAAGATTGTACTGAAATGCAGGAGGACCTGCAACGAATTGACGCATGCTGCAGGGAGTGGCAATTGAATCTCAATGTAAACAAGTGTAATATGCTGCGAATACATAGAAAGAAAGATCCTTTATCATTTAGCTACAATACAGCAGGTGAGCAACTGGAAGCAGTTAATTCCATAAATTATTTCGGAGTAGGCGTTAGGAGTGATTTAAAATGGAATGACCATATAAAATTAAAGCAGATGCCAGACTGAGATTCATTGGAAGAATCCTAAGGAAATGCAGTCCGAAAACAAAGGAAGTAGGTTACAGTACACTTGTTGGCCCACTGCTTGAATACTGCTCACTGGTGTGGGATCCGTACCAGATGGGGTTGATAGAAGCGATAGAGAAGATCCAACGGAGAGCAGCGCGCTTCGTTACAGGATCATTTAGTAATCGAGAAAGCGTTACGGAGATGACAGATAAACTCCAGTGGAAGACTCTACAAGAGAGACGCTAAGTAGCCCGGTACGGGCTTTTGTTAAAGTTTCGAGAACATACCTTCACCGAGGAGTCAAGCAGTATATTGCTCCTTCCTACGTATATCTCGCGAAGAGACCATGAGGATAAAATCAGAGAAATTAGAGCCCACACAGAGGAATACCGACAATCTTTCTTTCCACGAACAATACGAGACTGGAATAGAAGGGAGAACGGATAGAGGTACTCAAGGTACCCTCCGCCACACACCGTCAGGTGGTTTGCGGAGTATGTATGTAGATGTAGTTGTAGATGTATAATACATCTGAAAGTGGAACACTGCAACAAATTTTTGACCACTGCCATTCAGATGACCGATATGGATCGAAAGTAGTAGCACGTTTTAATAAAGTTTATTCAGCAGCCGATGGTGCAGGTACATAAATACGTCTTTCATTAAACGTATTACAGTTGTGGAGCACAACCTTGCTAAAACATTGCTTCCAAATCGGTTGCACTCGGTGCATACTATGATGGCTGACTTTTCTGTGACGGCAGATGTTTTCCAGCAGCTGCTGGAAGTAAACTTTCAAAAGTTCTGGTAGGAAGCAGATCCTTGGTGAGGAGTGCTGTCAGGAGGAACAGAAGATGGCCAGTGGAAATGGCTGAATTGTGTTAATTCTGTTCCTGGCTGGAAGAGATAGACTTCTTGCAGCTGCTTGGAGGCCAGAAGTGGTGGAGCGGGCAGACTGCCCCTGCAGATGTAGGAGGCAATTGCTATATTCACTGGGGAGGAGATGGAGTTTTGAATTGGTAGTCATTGCTGAAGTTGGGAGTTAGTAGTTTTCCTTGATTAACAGCGCTACTTTTTCAGTATGAAAATCCTACAAGCACTGTTAAGTTCAGTCTGCAGGCCCGGAATTCTGTGTAGACACTTCCCGGCTTCTAGACGAGTGGTGCAGTTCAGTTAGCGGAACATTGAAATATGATTTAACAATCGATTACCGATTACTGAAGCAAAGTCGATCGGGACCTCTTGCAAGAGCCACTTTAACCCTGAATTACACTACTGGCTATTAAAATTGCTACACCGAGAAGAAATGAAGATGATAAACGGGTATTCATTGGACAAATACACTCCTGGAAATGGAAAAAAGAACACATTGACACCGGTGTGTCAGACCCACCAAACTTGCTCCGGACACTGCGAGAGGGCTGTACAAGCAATGATCACACGCACGGCACAGCGGACACACCAGGAACCGCGGTGTTGGCCGTCGAATGGCGCTAGCTGCGCAGCATTTGTGCACCGCCGCCGTCAGTGGCAGCCAGTTTGCCGTGGCATAATGAGCTCCATCGCAGTCTTTAACACTGGTAGCATGCCGCGACAGCGTGGACGTGAACCGTATGTGCAGTTGACGGACTTCGAGCGAGGGCGTATAGTGGGCATGCGGCAGGCCGGGTGGACGTACCGCCGAATTGCTCAACACGTGGGGCGTGAGGTCTCCACAGTACATCGATGTTATCGCCAGTGGTCGGCGGAAGGTGCACGTGCCCGTCG
The DNA here is from genome assembly GCF_021461385.2 of Schistocerca piceifrons. Classification (NCBI taxonomy): domain Eukaryota; kingdom Metazoa; phylum Arthropoda; class Insecta; order Orthoptera; family Acrididae; genus Schistocerca; species Schistocerca piceifrons. The sequence continues at coordinate 491,098,197 of NC_060144.1, read as the reverse complement.
ACCTGGGACCGGACCGCAGCGACGCACGGATGCACGCCAAGACCGTAGGATCCTACGCAGTGCCGTAGGGGACCGCACCGCCACTTCCCAGCAAATTAGGGACACTGTTGCTCCTAGGGTATCGGCGAGGACCATTCGCAACCGTCTCCATGAAGCTGGGCTACGATCCCGCACACCGTTAGGCCGTCTTCCGCTCACGCCCCAACATCGTGCAGCCCGCCTCCAGTGGTGTCGCGACAGGCGTGAATGGAGGGACGAATGGAGACGTGTCGTCTTCAGCGATGAGAGTCGCTTCTGCCTTGGTGCCAATGATGGTCGTATGCGTGTTTGGTGCCGTGCAGGTGAGCGCCAGAATCAGGACTGCATACGACCGAGGCACACAGGGCCAACACCCGGCATCATGGTGTGGGGAGCGATCTCCTACACTGGCCGTACACCACTGGTGATCGTCGAGGGGACACTGAATAGTGCACGGTACATCCAAACCGTCATCGAACCCATCGTTCTACCATTCCTAGACCGGCAAGGGAACTTGCTGTTCCAACAGGACAATGCACGTCCGCATGTATCCCGTGCCACCCAACGTGCTCTAGAAGGTGTAAGTCAACTACCCTGGCCAGCAAGATCTCCGGATCTGTCCCCCATTGAGCATGTTTGGGACTGGATGAAGCGTCGTCTCACGCGGTCTGCACGTCCAGCACGAACGCTGGTCCAACTGAGGCGCCAGGTGGAAATGGCATGGCAATCCGTTCCACAGGACTACATCCAGCATCTCTACGATCGTCTCCATGGGAGAATAGCAGCCTGCATTGCTGCGAAAGGTGGATATACACTGTCGACATTGTGCATGCTCTGTTGCCTGTGTCTATGTGCCTGTGGTTCTGTCAGTGTGATCATGTGATGTATCTGACCCCAGGAATGTGTCAATAAAGTTTCCCCTTCCTGGGACAATGAATTCACGGTGTTCTTATTTCAATTTCCAGGAGTGTATATTATGCTAGAACCGACATGTGATTACATTTTCACGCAATTTGGGTCCATAGAGTCTGAGAAATCAGTACCCATAACAACAACCTCTGTCCGTAATAACGGCCATGAAACGCCTGGGCATTAAGTCAAACACAGCTGGTATGGCGTGTACAGGTACAGCTGCCCATGCAGCTTCAACACAGTTCATCAACAGTAGTGACTGGCGTGTTGCTCGGCCACGATTGACCAACGTTTTCAGTTGGTGAGAGATCTGGACAATGTGCTGGCCACGGCAGCAGTCGAACATTTTCTGTATCCAGAAAAGCCCGTACAGGACCTGGAACATGCGGTCGTGCATTATCCTGCTGAAATGTAGGGTTTCGCAGGGATCGAATGAAGGGTAGAGCCGCGGGTCGTAACACATCTGATGTAACGTCCTGTGTTAATAAGTATCGTCAATGCGAACAAGAGGTGACCGAGACGTGTAACCAGTGGCACCCCATACGCCGGGTGATACGCTAGTATGGCGATGACGAACACACGCTTCTAATGTGCATTCTCCACGATGTCGCCAAACACGGATGCGACCATCATGATGCTGTAAACAGAACCTGGATTCATCCGAAAAAATGACGTTTTTCCATTCGTGCACCCAGGTTCGTCGTTGAGTACACCATCGCAGGCGCTCCTGTCTGTGATGCAGCGTGAAGAGTAACCGCAGCCATGGTCTCCGAGCTGATAGTCCATGCTGCTGCAAACGTCGTCGAACTGTTCGTGCAGATGTTTGTTGTCTTGTAAACGTCCCCATCTGTTGACTCAGGGACCGAGACGTGGCTGCACGATCCGTTACAGCCATGCGGATAAGATGCCTGTCATCTCGACTGCTAGTGATAAGAGGCCGTTGGGATCCAGCACGGCGTTCTGTATTACCCTCCTGAACCCACCGATTCCATATTCTGCTAACAGTTATTGGATCTCGACCAACGCGACCAGCAATGTCGCGATACGATAAACCGCAATCGCGATAGGCTACAATCCGACCTTTATCAAAGTCGGAAACGTGATGGTACGCATTTCTCCTCTTTACACGAGGCATCGCAACACCGTTTCACAAGGCAACGCCGGTCAACTGCTGTTTGTGTATGAGAAATCGGTTATAAACTTTCCTCATGTCAGCACGTTGTAGGTGTCACCACCGGCACCAACCTTGTGTGAATGCTCTGAAAAGCTAATCATTTGCATATCACAGCACCTTCTTCCTGTCGGTTAAAGGCTGTAGCACGTCATCTTCGTGGTGTTGCAATTTTAATGGCCAGTAGTGTACATCGATATGACGTAAATTCAATTTTGTTATACATAAGACATGTTTATAACAAAAGCACAACATTGCTGATTGTTTACTGAATCCATAGATACCATTCGATCCTTCTGAAATTGTATTTTAGGAATCCTGAGAGAAATTCATATTTAGAATGTTGAAACCAGTTAAATTCATCGTCCCATATTTTGCTATCAGGGATTGTGGATCTGTGACAACGAAAAACTTTAACTGGGTAATAGGTTTCATGGGGCTTACTCTTGGTTAATTTCAAAATTGTATTACATATCAACAAACGAAGCTATGGTGCAACATTAAAATTCAGTTACACGACTGGTTTCAAGAGTAACGTTTATTCAGCCGATGATGGTGGACAAAAGCTCAAGTTTTAGTCATACAACTGTAACCCAAACGCATCATCTGAATTAATATTTCTGAAATATTAATCATAATATTAAATTCTCCTTTATTTGGGAAATATTACACACTCACAAATGCTAAGACCAATCTTGGAATCAGCACAAAAATTCCTTCAAGATGAGACATTTCACGCACCAGTTCTCAGTCGTTTTAAATTTCTTAAAAATTTACATTTATTTTGTTTTGCTTAGATGGCAGAGCGGGTTGTTGAAAGAATAATGGAGTGAAGTGTGATTGCTACCACATTAACACACATTCAGTCAAATTAAACATGCAAAGAGGAAATTCTTTTAAACTAATGTTAACATAAATTAACACAACTGTGGCCAGTCATAGCCAACAACTTCATTTTAGAAGTGTATATTTATACTTCAATTTTGCAACCTCATATCCCTTACTCTGGTTGGGACAAGGATGTATGTAAACACGTTTCAGGGAGACGCCAAAACGCAGTTCAGAGTCAACTGATGTTACAATAAGTCGTGTATGCCTTCAATACTTTTATTTCTGTCAGTGTTACCAAAATGTCGGTTGGCAACAGTGCCTAAATATGTCGGATGTCTGTAGTTACTATGAAATACTTGTTTAATGTGTTTACGAAATAATTATTGTGATAAAAATACGTGGTTTAGCTTGCTAGTGTTCACATGACACTTAGAAAAACTGATAGAAATGAGATCTGAGACCAGAAACAAGGATTTAACTGCAGTCTGTATTTGTGACGTCACTGAATGGGAGCTCAGAATTTATTTCTATCGACCCCACCCACGCGCTCGGCAGGAAGAGGCCTCGTAGAGGAGCGGGAAGCAAACAGCTAGTTGGAGGTGGTGGTTTATAAAAGTGGCAGGCTTGTCGAGGTTTAATTGTTACCAGTAGAATAAATGTTGTTGTGGAAACTTGTAGTGTGCTATTTTTGTGTCACTTTTAATTATTGACTTTGAACTGTACTCCTATTTTGTAATCGTGGAATCGTCGGCAGAAGTCACGAGCTGGAAGTGATCTCTGTTTTCCATTTCAAAGGGCGGACTCTGAAACTTTCTGAATGTAGATGCTATAGGCCCTTTGTTAGTGGTGTGGCAGTAGTGGCAATTTTAATCTCTCTTCGTAGTTTTAGTTGTATGTATTATTGTGTTTTAACTTTTCTTGCATTATAAGAAAAAGAGTTAAATAACTCCCAGAAAAGACAAACTTGATGTAGAATAGTAATGACCGAAAAGTACAGAAATTTGTGGATGTTCACTAATTTCGCGAGTCATTTCCCTTCCAAATTATTTCTTAATTTTGACCAAACGAGCTCATAGAGAAGAGTCTCAATGGATGCAGTGCTGGCTGGGAAAGAAAAAAGCTAATAAAGTAGTTGTAACGGTGGCTTAATGTTTCGAATAAATTAATCATACGTATTTAAATCGGAGTATTTAATCACAAAGTTGAAAAAATCCAAAAAACAATAAAACTCAACTTTACCCATTTTTTTTTAAATATGCGCGTTTTTTCTCAATCCTGGTTTCTGAGGATTTTCCAGCGCCTCCCTGAGATAAAATGTTGAGCACAGAAACATTCCTCAAACCACAACCTAATTCCCACTCAACTAAAATCACCAAGAAGGCATAATACCAGCCATGAAAACGTGTACTGTATGGTCAGTTTTAATCCTGTATCGCGGGTCAAAGAGAGGCCCACGGCCCTTATTTATAAGGGGCGTTCAAAAAGAAACGAGCCGTAGCCATGATTAGAGAAACCATTACCCGTAAGAAGTATTGGCCCTGGCTGTTGAGACACTTGTCGCAATGTAACACAAGGCGATGAATGGCTGTCTCATAAAATTCCTGGGGCTGCGATGTCAACCACTTACGCACATACAGCTGGACGTCCCGAGGTGAATAAAAATGGTTCAAATGGCTCTGAGCACTATGGGACTTAACATCTGAGGTCAGCAGTCCCCTAGACTTGACTTAAACCTACTTAACCTAAGGACATCACACACATCCATGCCCGAGGCAGGATTCGAACCTGCGACTGTAGCAGCAGCGTGGTTCCGGACTGAGGCGTCTAGGACCGCTCGGCCACAACGGCCGGACGAGGAGAATCGTTTGCCCCTAAGAGCCTTTTTAAGGGGACCAAAAATGGCGTTATCACAGGGAGATAGGTCCTGACTGGATGGAGGGTGACCGAGAACCTCCCATTTGAATTTGTGCAGGAGTGCCACGACTGTGTTGGCCGTATGAGGCTTTGCGCTGTTGTGGAGCAGAATGACCCCACTGGTGATATTGCCTGGTCACTTTGATTTGATCGCTTGGTGAAGGGTGGTCAACGCTTGCGAGTAACGATGGGCGTTCACTGTTGACCCGTGCTGCAGGAAGTGAATCAGAAGGGGGCCACTAGTGGTCCCCTTAAATTGGAAATTTGTGGTATGATCTTGCGGGACCAAACTGCTGAGGTCATCGGTCCCTAAGCTTACACACTACTTAATCTAACTTAAACTAACTTACGCTAAGGACGACACACACACACCCATGCCCGAGGGGGAACTCGAACTTCCGACGGGGGAGCCTCGCGGACCGTGGCAAGACGCCTGAGACCGCGCGGCTAGACAGCGCGGTGGTCCCCTTAAAAAAGCTCTGAGGGGCAAACGATTCACCTCGGACGACGACGTCCAGCTGTACGTGCGGAACTGGTTAACATCGCAGCCCCGGCAATTTTATAAGACAGCCATTCACCGCCTTGTGTCGTAGTGTGACTAGTGTCTCAATAGCGAGGGTCAGTACTTCTAACATACAGGTACTGGTTTCTGTTTCTGTAATCATTCCTCTGGACCGTTTAATTTTGAATACTCCTTATAGACTGATTCCATATCTGTATCAGTACACTGGATTAATCTAAGGCCGTCAACAAAGTGTCATGTAAATCTATGGAGAAGTACGCCGATCACTGCAAAAGAATGCGCGGATTCTGGCCTCAGTCGCTAGTTAGACTTCGCCAGAGAAACTAAGGAGCGGTGTAAGAAAAGTTTCACACAATCCAGGCTTGCGCTCCGTCTATAGCGACCACCCCATCGACTGGACACTGTACTCTAATATTCTTTCCTTTCGTTACTCCTTGCTGCACTTTCTCTTACAAGAGTGCTAGTTCAGCAACGGTCACACAAGAGTTTCTGCGAAGCTGGGAGAGGAGTGGACAACTGGTTACGGCAGACCGGAGCTCTGAGGCGGCTGGTACGGAGTGCTGAGGTTGGCTGGCTGCCAGACAGACAACGGATGGCGTCTAATCGCAAGACAAACGCGTCGCTTCAACCTTAGGGCAAGGTGAACATAGTTTATCGCGTACATGGATGCCCCAGATTATCAGTAGGAAATAACTCTGAGTGTGTGTCACAGCGCAGACGGGATAGATGACCGCACGGAATTAGCCCAACATAGTTCTCGTCATAACTTTGCTGAACGGAAATGAAGAGCTTATAACTCTCGCTTGTTATGACGCAAACCGATATTACTTTCTGGGAGGATTTTGAGTTTTGACCGCGTGTTTGTCTAATGGATAAAGTGTATCGGACAGGAATTTTGAATATATTGCAATTTATAGAAAAACTAAACAGGCTTTACTTTGGGTCTAATGAAAGTAGAAATAATAAACGATCGCCAGCCCAATTAGGCACATTACTTTGAAATATTATGTTTAGGAAAATTGAATATTAGTTGTTGAAGTGATTTTTATTAAGATTCCTTTTGAATAGCACATGGATGGACACGAATACAGGGCGATCTAAGTTGTGGGTAGCAGTAGTTACCATAAATGCACAAACCTGCGATCATAGAAAGCAAAATTATACCCAACCCATAATAATAACAGTTACAATCACGATTATTACATGATTCAGTACTGATATGTTACTGCAGGAAGCACCGAACTAAAGTTGGATATGGACTTGACTGACATATAAATACCATAAATAAAATTAAATAATACTACAATTACACTGTTTACTCGTATATTCCCATTTATAAAAATGTATCAGATATCTTTAGTAGCAATAATATTCCAATTATCTTTCTAATAGGAGAAGAATATGGTGGGGACCCATAAACTGATACTGTCTCACCAGCCAAACTCTATGATTATTTCAGTAACAAAATTCAATTCAACTGAATTCAATTCCTAGCCTCACTTTGAATAGTTTATGCTTTCATCATTCAAAGCAAATTACTCAACACTGAGCTCGATTAACCTAAAAAAATCGTTCATTATAGCAATAAACGCTAATTGTGTTTCAAATAATTTTTAAGTTATGTGCCTTTTTCATCACCTGTGAAGCAGGTATTTTAGACAGCAACATTTACACAGCGTGGCACTGAATTTTAGCACATTTAACACACAGAAATAAATTACTAGTTTGTTCCATAAAAACACGGGAGAACTGCCGGATATCAGTAACGTCCTGCCACGATATTTCGGCGCAGAGTCTTCTGGCCATCTTCAGGTGAGTACCACTGTAGTAGTACTGGCGAGTACGCGCTGATCTCTGCTATTTAAAGCTTTAAATTAGAGAGCTCAGTGCGTACTCGCCAGTACTACTACAGTGGTACTCACCTGAAGATGGCCAGAAGACTCTGCGCCGAAATATCGTAGCAGGACGTTACTGATATCCGGCAGTTCTCCCGCGTTTTTTTTGGAACAATCAGTACGCCGGGGAAGCTTTAAACATCACAAATTGCTAGTTTGTTTAAAACAGGATAGTTTGTTTTCCGAACACTTAGGAGGGGATCCTAATAGGTTCATGATTAGAATAAAAGATACGGTTCTAAACACAGGTTTATAGCACTTGGATTATTATTGAAAACACACAGATTAACTGGTCCACGCTCTGCTGCGTATCTGTATGCATGAAGTTGATGGAGCAGTGGCAAAGTAGTGGTGGCACGTGACGTGGCGGCTAACTGTACACACGGCTCTTCATGTTTGAATGCTCTTTACAATTTCCTCTTGGCGACGGATTTTTAACGTGTTAGAGCCATTCCTGATTCCGCGCGGCTCCCCCCGTTGGAGGTTCGAGTCCTCCGTCGGGAATGGTTGCGTGTGATGTCCTTAGTGTAAGCTAGTTGACATTAGCTTAAGTAGTGCGTAAGCTTAGGGACCGATGACCTCCGCAGTTTGGTCACATAAGAACTTACCACAAATTTCCAAATTTTCCATTCCTTATTGCCGGGAGTACCATGCAACAGCCAAATCCACATCCGAGGCAAAATTCCTTGGAAAACGGCTTCGAAATGCCTCCCTTGGCACCCTCGATGTGTTCCGTGCAACGGCAAGCCACTGACTGCGAGCCGTTCACACCGAGGAGCCGCCCAGTTCGACCGACAAAACCACCTTTTACATCGCTCCAAACCGCTTCCGTTGCAGAGGGACTTCTCTACACCTTTTACGTTAAACAATACAAGTGTCCTAAGCTGTAACCAGCTTCCAATACACAACATTTTCTTTATAAACATACATATATTATAAAATTTAATTATTCTAAACATTATTTAGTTTTTTTCCATACATACATTACAAACTTTAAATTTCCTGTCACAAATCAATGAACTTAAGTAACAAAGAACAAACACTTCATAATCACAGATACACAGTTACCTAGTATGTATAAACCCACTTCTAATCAATATAGGTGTTAAAGCTCTACCGTATATACTTCTTCGTGAATAAGTATGTTCTGTCTAAGATCCAGCACATTGTAGTCACGTTACCAACGTCATTTCTGATCACAAGGCAAATTGTCTGCCGACTTTTAGTTTTGTGGTGCCTAGCCCTACTGAAGGCTCCATATTTTTAAATGTGACATCGCTGTGTGATATGGGGGAGCTAGAGCTCAAAAAAAGTTCTGTTTACATTGCACAGTCACTTTACCTTAAAATCATTACAGCATACAGCCGCAGAGCAGAACATTACAAACCTTTCGACCTCGCGATGTAAATCAACTGATCCAAATGTGTTCTACACAATAGTACGTGGATTACACTGTTGTCCATTAACACTGCAGCACAAGCAGGATAACAACTAACGAAATTTTAGTTTTTGGGCATAGCAGTGTAGAACGAGCAACACTTTCAATCCCGCGGCAACCCATTAGATGTTTTATGTGGACGAGAGATCAGCAAACGTGCTGGACAGGGAAACCGTCGAAACGCTATGTATAGAGGTGGGTCTTGACAGCACGGTTTTCTGTTATCTCATCGAAAGGTAATGTCATGCAAATTTCTAAGACAGAACACTACTGCCAGCTTTAACATTTCAGAAAAATTACGGCTACTGTTCAGATTACCAGCTATGTGAACGAGAGTTGATCGTAATATGTGCATAATGACACCCCATACCATCATGTCAGGCGCTGGTCCCATGTGACGATGGCGATGACGGATGCTAGCTGGCTCCGTTCGTTCTCCTCAGACACTCGACACACGGATACGTCGATCGTGACGCTGTACATTAAACTGTAACATTGTGCTACTCCTAAATCCAGTGTTGTCGTGGGGTACAACTCTATCCGTGTGGTTCTGTGTGTTCCAGCGTTGAGGAAAACACCGCAACAGTGGTCGCCGAGCTGACTACACTACTGGCCATTCAAATTGCTACACCAAGAAGAAATTCAGATGATAAACGGGTATTCATTGGACAAAGTATATTATACTAGAACTGACATGTGATGACATTTTCACGCAATTTGGGTGCATAGATCCTGAGAAATCAGTACCCAGAACAACCACCTCTGGCCGTAATAACGGCCCTGATACGCCTGGGCATTGAGTCAAACAGAGCTTGGACGGCGTGTACAGGTACAGTTGCCCATGCAGCTTCAACGCGATACCACAGTTCATCAACAGTAGTGACTGGCGTATTGTGACGAGCCAGTTGCTCGGCCACCATTGACCAGACGTTTTCAATTGGCGAGAGATCGGGAGAATGTGCTGGCCAGGGCAGCAATTGAACATTTTCTGTATCCAGAAAAGCCTGTACAGGATCTGCAACATGTGGTGCATTATCCTGCTGAAATGTAGGGTTTCGCAGGGATCGAATGATGGGTAGAGCGCCGGCCGCGGTGGTCTAGCGGTTCAGGCGCTCAGTCCGGAACCGCACGACTGCTACGGTCGCAGGTTCGAATCCTGCCTCGGGCATGGATGTGTGTGATGTCCTTAGGTTAGTTAGGTTTAAGTAGTTCTAAGTTCTAGGGGACTGATGACCACAGATGTTAAGTCCCATAGTGCTCAGAGCCATTTGAACCATTTTGAAGGGTAGAGCCACGGGTCGTAGCACATCTGAAATGTAACGTCCAGTGTTCAAGCTGCCGTCAATGCGAACAAGAGGTGACCGAGACGTGTAACCAATGGCACCCCATACCATCACGCCGGGTGATGCGCCAGTATGGTGATGACGAATACACGCTTCCAATGTGCGTTCACCACGATGTCGCCAAATACGGATGCGACCATCAAGATGGTGTAAACAGAACCTGGATTCATCCAAAAAAATGACTTTTTGCCATTGGTGCACCCAGGTTCGTCGTTGAGTACACCATCGCAGTCACTCCTGTCTGTGATGCAGCGTCAAGGGTAACAGCAGCCATGGTCTCCGAGCTGATAGTCCATGCTGCTGCAAACGTCGTCGAACTGTTCGTACAGATGATTGTTGTCTTGCAAACGTCCCCATCTGTTGACTCAGGGATCGAGACGTGGCTGCACGATCCGTTACAGCCATGCGGAAAAGGTTCCTGTCATCTCGACTGCTAGTGATACGAGGCCGTTGGGATCCTGCACGGCGTTCCATATTACCCTCCTGAACCCACCGATTCCATATTATGCTAACAGTCATTGGATCTCGACCAACGCGAGCAACAATGTCGTGATACGATAAACCGCAATCGCGATAGGCTACAATCCGACCTTTATCAAAGTCGGAAACGTATTGGTACGCATTTCTCCTCCTTACACGAGGCATCACAACAACGTTTCACCAGGCAACGCCGGTCAACTGCTGTTTGTGTATGAGAAATCGGTTGGAAACTTTGCTCATGTCAGCACGTTGTAGGTGTCGCCACCGGCGCCAACCTTGTGTGAATGCTCTGAAAAGCTAATCATTTGCCTATCACTGCATCTTCTTACTGCTGGTTAAATTTCGTGTCTGTAGCACGTCATATTAGTAGCAATTTTAATGGCCAGTGTGTATTTGTAGTGCCCCAGGCGTCGTCCCACTGTTTTTGTGGACACTTGTCTTGCTGCAGAGAAGTTCAATTTCTGACATTACTTACGTGATGTAGGTGTACGATCCAATATGACAACAATAGGGCTGTCCTCTCTGGCGCTGTTAATATGGGACTATTCAGTTCCTGCATGACACTGAATGCGGCCCTCCTGAACTCATTGATTCGATATTCGCATGACGGACATGGGATCCCAACCAAAGCACGCAGGAATATCTTGGGATGTAAACTGTACTCTCGAAGGCCACGATCTTGGTGCCGTGTGATTCAGGCACTTGCTGGTAGATCAGGGACAGCCAAGAAATCGGCTTGCGAGCAGTGCTCTTGCTCGTGTGCACAGCTCTCTGACCTGACTGTACACCGCCACAGGACGCTGTCTGAGCTTAAGGGAGGAGGGGGGGAAATTGAAAAAGCGCCGCATTTAAATGGCAATGTGATCGCACTGCATACTACTTGATTTAATATTTCATATTTCTCAGCATCATAGGTCACAAAAATACAAATTTTTCATATTATTTAATTCCCTCTGTCGAAGTGAAAATATAATACTATTGTTGTCTGGTACAAACTGTCGGCATATTGGCAGATACAGTCTGTTTCACGGATATTCGCACTCAGGCGTCCACGTAATCGTGATTTACTTAGTTTGATAATTGAAAAACCCAATCACACACACAAACACATATTCATGGAACTATTTTATCGCGTTTGGAAGCTCTTTGTGGAAACTCTGCCTGAGGTAAACAATGTATTCCTCATGGACAGTTTTAATGTGAACGAATTTGCCTTTTAAATGGAAATTACATTGCAGATCAATCAGTTCCATATTCATATGCACAGGGGCACTTTGAACTGAAACGGCAAACGGTCTCGAAAACAGATCTAGAATTTGTGGTGTCCTCAAAACGTTTATAAAACAATTGTAGTAATTTTTCAAGGCCACAATGTATTCTTCAAACCTTAAATTTTCTTTGACGCCATTGAGCTTAGGCAAATGGATCAAGTTTCGTGTCAGAATTTTTCCTTCCGCAATGCTATTTTCTTTTCAAATGCATCCCAGTCAAATCAGAAATAAGATGTTTCTTATCTTGCAGTATGTTACTATGAGCACTGTGCAGTCAAGTGCACTTAAAATGCGGGGTCTGAAATCCATTTCGGATGTTCTAGCTTTCTTTCCTGCTCTTATTTCTCCTTCATAAATTCTACAATATAGGATTTTAAATCTAAAAATCGTTCGAGGCATGTCGCTTGACGTAACCAACGTACTTCGCAGTAATACATATAAAGTCTCTATATTCTTCGTTCACGTCCACCAAAAACTATTCCAACTGATAGTGAAATAATGCGCGTTCGACTTCAGAAAATTTACTATCCGTACCGCCAATTCTTGATGTGCGAAAAAATGAATATCTTCTGTCGATCGTTATACGTAATTTTTTCTGTTTCTTCGTGAACTAAATTTTTACTTTCTTTCTGCATGCTGTTGTAATGTCACTCCATAGCAAATATGTAGTATCCGTCGAATGTTGTCGTTGTGGTCTTCAGTACAGAGACTGATTTGATGCAGCTCTCCGTGCTACTCTATTCTGTGCAAGCTTCTTCATCTCCCAGTACCTACTGCAACCTACATCCTTCTGAATCTGTTTAGTGTATTCATCTCTTGGTCTCCCTCTACGATTTTCACCCTCCACGCTGCCCTCCAGTACCAAATTGGGGATTCCTTGATGCCTCAGAATATGCCCTACCAACCGATCCCTTCCTCTAGTCAAGTTGTGCCACAAATTTCTCTTCTCACCAATTCTATTCAGTACCTCCTCATTAGTTATGTGATCTACCCATCTAATTTTCAGAATTATTCTGTAGCACCACATTTCGAAAGTTTGTATTCTCTTCTTGTCCAAACTATTCATCGTTCACGTTTCATTTCCATACATGGCTACACTCCATACATATACTTTCAGAAACAACTTCCTGACACTTAGATCTATACTCGATGTTAACAAATTTCTCTTCTTCAGAAACGCTTTCCTTGACATTGCCAGTCTACATTTTATATCCTCTCTACTTCGACCATCATCAGTTATTTTGCTCCCCAAATAGCAAAACTCACTTACTACTTTAAGCGTCTCATTTCCTAATCTAATTCCCGCAGCATCACCCGATTTAATTCGACTACATTCCATTATCCTCGTGTTGCTTTTGTTGATGTTCATCTTATATCCTCCATTCAAGACACTATCCATTATGCAACTGTATATCGCACAATAGATCCTTGTTTTTTGTCATTCCCACTCATTTTTAAAGGCTAATGATAATAGACCGCTACATTGCCTCTTTTTATGCAAAGAACCACTGGGCCTGTGAACTTATTTTATTCCAAAAACAAATAGAAAAGGGTAAACAGCGATTCTGCCAAACTGAAGAAAGTCTTTCCGACCGAACAATGCTAAATGACACGTCGCGTTGTACCGAGTGTATCCGAGAAGTACCGAGCAAATCCGAGAATGGCCGAGTCTCTGTCTATATGTAGTGCTCGCGTGTAGTTTGGCAAGCTATGGCTTACCCTGTGGTAGAGGTTTCATGTTCTTACACGTGCCATAACACTATCGCCTCTCAAACAACTAAAATTGCAGGCTAGAATATAGTCTGTGATGTATAGGGGCAGTAACAAGACGTCCTGGGTTGGATTATAGCCATGCATAAATTTTGAATAAAAGCCGTCAGCAACGGCGGCCCAAGACTTTCGGCATAAAGAGCCATCTGATGATCTGCCGGTGGCTTTGTCAAACAGGGCTGAGGAGCGCACAGAGGTTCCCAACACCCTCATGCTCTTGGTATGGGAAACTGCACCTAAAAACCGGAAGAAACAGCAGTGATTAACGGGCAAATGGGCACTGGGATGCGGAACGCAATGGAAATCACTGCATAAAAGACACATAAATTGTATCTGCAGAACATGTGGCCTGTAATTGAGAAAGGCTCCATTGGCAAAGAATTCCGGGTTAATGCCTCATTTGGATCTCCAGGAGAGGGTTGCGAAGAGGGAGTTGAACATGACAAAACGACTGAATAATAAACGAAAGGTTAGTTTCTACGAGTCAGAAAGGAATGCTAGCAGTTTGAGTGTTTGAGGGAAGCTAGGAAATCTGAAAAGGGAAATGCAAGGGCTCAATCTAGGTATAATGGAGATCATCGAAGTCAAATGGAAATAAAATAAGGACTTCTGGTCAGAAGAGTATTGGACCATTTCAACAGCAGCAGAAAATGGTGTAACGGTAGCTGGATTTGTCATAAATGGGAAGGTAGTGCACAGAGTGAGTTGATCGTCGGTAAAGCAGATGTCAGACTGAGATTCACTGGAAGAATCCTAAGGAAATGCAATCCGAAAGCAAAGGAAGTAGGTTACAGTACGCTTGTTCGCCCACTGCTTGAATACTGCTCAGCAGTGTGGGATCCGTACCAGATAGGGTTGATAGAAGAGATAGAGAAGATCCAACGGAGAGCAGCGCGCTTCGTTACAGGATCATTTAGTAATCGCGAAAGCGTTACGGAGATGATAGATAAACCCCAGTGGAAGACTCTGCAGGAGAGACGCTCAGTAGCTCGGTACGGGCTTTTGTTAAAGTTTCGAGAACATACCTTCGCTGAAGAGTCAAGCAGTATATTGCTCCCTCCTACGTATATCTCGCGAAGATACCATGAGGATAAAATCAGAGAGATTAGAGTCCACACAGAGGCATACCGACAATCCTTCTTTCCACGAACAGTACGAGACTGGAATAGAAGGGAGAACCGATAGAGGTACTCAGGCTAGGGCAGGCAAAGATGGCATTCCTAGTAAAAAGATAGTCTACTAGCATCAAACTCGTATCAAAAATAGTTCTTAATGTTAGAAAGAAATTTCTGAGAATACACATTGGGAGCACAGCATTGTTTGAGTCTGAATCATATCACATAAAACCAGTCAGAAAACTGATGAAAAAATTATTTTATTCCTGCCTGCGTTATGCGGTTGCGCTGAAACGCTGGTTATTAGCATATTCGAGGATGCCGTTTGTTAAATGCCGCTTAGATGATATTGCAGTTTTAATGATCAGCAGTACAGAAAATAAGCTTGAGCGGAAATATGAAGTAAATTTTCAACCATACTGATGAAATGTATTACCCAGGTTTTCTAAAGGCGCCCGCAGTAAAAGACATCCTGGGTGCAGACTGGTTCGAGATCGTTTTTCCTCACATTCGACATATCATTTGGCGGCACCATCCCTTTGCCTCCCACCCCCAAACCACCTCTGTTCCAGTCACCTCCTCCAGACATTAGTTGCCTTCCTTGGACTATTAAAAATAAATCTAAATATATTGATAGCAGAAAGGGGTTGTTTGTTCTTTTACTTTTGTAACAGAATTAAGTTTACGAATCTTATTCCAGTACTAAATATTAAGAGAGAAAACAATTTATTTCCGCTTTAAATAATTGCTGGTACCAGAAACACTCTCCACCACACGCCATCGGGTGGCTTTCGGAATACTGATGTAGATGTATCTATGACCAGATCATTCTTCGCCAAGAAGATTCATTTTATTTCACTTCTTCTCGTGTTGATACCACCAGAAGGCACCATTGCTTCTTTAATTCTATTTAATTTCATGGAATCCATATAACAATACATGAAAACTTCCGAAGGAATAATTCTTAGAGGAGACTTAAGTTACATATCGACATCGAGAAAGTTTCGAAGGAGTAAACGGAGAACAAAAAACGCAAAGAAAAGAATTTTAAAGAAATGCCAACGAGAGACAAGGCCATGATTCGAGTCATGCAGACGACGGTTCAAACCCTCGTATGGCAATCCTGATTTAGATTTACCGTGATTTCCCAAAATCGCCTCTCGAAAATAGCTGGATGGTTCCTTTGAAAGGGCAAGGCCGGTGTCCTGACGCATCCGCCCCTAATCCGAGCTTGTGCTCTCTCTCTAATGACCTCGTTGTCGACAGGACGTTAAGCGCTAATATTCTTCTTTCCCCTCCTCGTCGATTTATGCCACAGTATGCACTTTGGCTTGGTCAGTTAGGTTCAGCGGTGTGTGTGTGTGTGTGTGTGTGTGTGTGTGTTTTCTCGTGAAGCCTGGTGTCTGTTGTGGGTCTGCTTGCTGTTCTCCGCCTTATCCCTCGAGGAGCGACAGCCGCCACCTAAGGCCTGCGACGACGTCCGCCCGACGGCACCTGGAGTTGCGCAACTCTTCCTCTGACGTCACAACTCCACACCCTGTCTTGTCCCGTCACTCCCACTATTCTGGGCCAGCCACTCATTTCCGCTGGCGCAAGCGTTCCGCGCCGCGTCTTCAGTGTTACGTCTCCACGCTATATGTTGCAGCATATGCATCACGTGATCGCGAACGACACTGCAGGCGAACTTGTGATGCCTAACTATCGCAGCATCCTGTTAGACTGTGACTCCAGTTGCACATCAGACGTACTGAAAAATTAATTATTTTAATAAAACCTTTTTAATATAATACTACTTTAAAATGTAGTAAAACGTATAAAATAGTTTCTCCTAGTCATACTGAGATTCCTAACTCCATACAGGTAGCCCTGAAAATTTGTGTTTGTGATTTTTTAATAGTTATGACAATGTGTGTATAATTTCAAACGAAAAACATGGAGCGCGTGCAGAAGATAATTACACATGAGTAACTCGCCTAAGCTGTAAATTTATTGCACTGCAAATGATACGAACTGCCGTGTGATTTTTCTCAACGACAGCTACTCTCAACACTCCTTACAATAATTTACTGCAAGCGCTCTACGTTTTTTATTTGAAATTGTCATAGGTATTAAAAATTCAAAGGCACACAAGCACAAATTTTCGGGACTATCTACATGGCATTAGGACTCCGTGAAGGCCTAGAAGAAATTATCTTATACTTTTAGTCCGTTTCTAAGCCATGTTATATTAAAAAGTATTTAAATAAAATTTCTATTTTCTATTTTTTTAGTCTTGTGTATGTGGAATTTTTCATTCTATTTCAAACATATGATGAGATTACAAATTTCAGGTTTGTTTCAGTTCGCACTTGCCTGAGTCAATCAATATATTGCTTCCTCCTACGTACATCTCGCGAAAAGACCATGAAGGTAAAAATGAAAGCGAGTCAAGCTTACGCGGGGTTTTACCAGCAATCGTTTTTACCGCAAGACATTCGCGACTGGAACGAGAAAAGGGGGATACAGCAGTAGTACACAAGGTACACTCTGCCACACACCAGACACGAAAGCGGCTTAATAGTGCATTATCATCCAGTTCTGGGTTACGTTGAAAGTTTCAAGTCTCTAACTCATCGGGAAATTACACTCCTGGAAATTGAAATAAGAACACCGTGAATTCATTGTCCCAGGAAGGGGAAACTTTATTGACACATTCCTGGGGTCAGATACATCACATGATCACACTGACAGAACCACAGGCACATAGACACAGGCAACAGAGCATGCACAATGTCGGCACTAGTACAGTGTATATCCACCTTTCGCAGCAATGCAGGCTGCTATTCTCCCATGGAGACGATCGTAGAGATGCTGGATGTAGTCCTGTGGAACGGCTTGCCATGTCATTTCCACCTGGCGCCTCAGTTGGACCAGCGTTCGTGCTGGACGTGCAGACCGCGTGAGACGACGCTTCATCCAGTCCCAAACATGCTCAATGGGGGACAGATCCGGAGATCTTGCTGGCCAGGGTAGTTGACTTACACCTTCTAGAGCACGTTGGGTGGCACGGGATACATGCGGACGTGCATTGTCCTGTTGGAGCAGCAAGTTCCCTTGCCGGTCTAGGAATGGTAGAACGATGGGTTCGATGACGGTTTGGATGTACCGTGCACTATTCAGTGTCCCCTCGACGATCACCAGTGGTGTACGGCCAGTGTAGGAGATCGCTCCCCACACCATGATGCAGGGTGTTGGCCCTGTGTGCCTCGGTCGTATGGGGTCCTGATTGTGGCGCTCGCCTGCACGGCGCCAAACACGCATACGACCATCATTGGCACCAAGGCAGAAGCGACTCTCATCGCTGAAGACGACACGTCTCCATTCGTCCCTCCATTCACGCCTGTCGCGACACCACTGGAGGCGGGCTGCACGATGTTGGGGCGTGAGCGGAAGACGGCCTAACGGTGTGCGGGACCGTAGCCCAGCTTCATGGAGACTTTTGCGAATGGTCCTCGCCGATACCCTAGGAGCAACAGTGTCCCTAATTTGCTGGGAAGTGGTGGTGCGGTCCCCTACGGCACTGCGTAGGATCCTACGGTCTTGGCGTGCATCCGTGCGTCGCTGCGGTCCGGTCCCAGGTCGACGGGCACGTGCACCTTCCGCCGACGACTGGCGACAACATCGATGTACTGTGGAGACCTCACGCCCCACGTGTTGAGCAATTCGGCGGTACGTCCACCCGGCCTCCCGCATGCCCACTATACGCCCTCGCTCAAAGTCCGTCAACTGCACATACGGTTCACGTCCACGCTGTCGCGGCATGCTACCAGTGTTAAAGACTGCGATGGAGCTCCGTATGCCACGGCAAACTGGCTGACACTGACGGCGGCGGTGCACAAATGCTGCGCAGCTAGCGCCATTCGACGGCCAACACTGCGGTTCCTGGTGTGTCCGCTGTGCCGTGCGTGTGATCATTGCTTGTACAGCCCTCTCGCAGTGTCCGGAGCAAGTATGGTGGGTCTGACACACCGGTGTCAATGTGTTCTTTTTTCCATTTCCAGGAGTGTAGTTTGAAATCAACTGGAAAATTAGTACTGATCAGAAAGAAAAGTACTCACCGCCACACATCAGATGCGAAAATTAGTTAATATGGCATTGCCATCCAGTTCTGAGCTATGTTGAATGTTGTTGGATGTAAGGTCCGCCAGTTATACAAAACACCGTTTTTTCCAAGTCCCCACACAATTTTCAGCACTTCTGTGCCATCATCAGTGGGTTTCTGTTTTATTTAACCTGTAATGTGAATATTTTTACTAAATGATTACAAAAATATGTGAATATTTAGTTCAAACAACAAATCGTTTCTTTTTGTTAATACTTTTACACTCGGTCTGCATGGTTTTTCAGGACCATTTGTGTACTATTTATTACAGGTAGCTTGTCATCTGCAACCAGACGATGTTGATGAGAAATTTTGTTGGAACTTAACCTATCATTTTATGCTCTAAAGGTAATTTAGTTTGTCGCGGTATTTCGCGTCTATATTCGTTTTTACTTACGTCTTTGTGCGGCAAGCCCTTTTATTCTCAGAATAATGGTAGGGTGTTGTCAAGTACACGTAAATATAACACGTATTTTCACAAATAAGGTCGTAAAAGCACTTTGCACTTCACCAAAACACACTGAAATTGTGGTTGTTGTGTGCCTAGCCAAGCAGTGTTTATTTTTTCAACAGTGAGTTTGGCGCCAAATTTGAAATTTGTTTTCATTTATTTGTGTGTGTGTGTGTGTGTGTGTGTGTGTGTGTGTGTGTGTGTATGTGTGTTTGCGTTGTGTGTGTGCGGTATGTTAATTTTTGTACTGTTTACATAATTTTTGATTTAATTTGTCTACCATACGGATTTCATTACCATTTTCAACTGATATTTGTATTATTGTGTTTAGTTCTTGTATGTAGTTCTGTTTGTTCATGCGTGTTCTATTTGATCTATGAAGCATGAATCTGAAGTTTGCTTGATTATACGTCAATGGGTGGTTCGATAGGTTGTGAACGGTGGTGCTTGAGATTGTCGGTTTCCGAATATTGTGAAGTTGTAAGTGTTGTTTGTTTTATGTACGGTGAGATCTAGAAAATGTAGCATGTTGTTCGTTTCTGTTTCTAATGTGAAGTTAATTTTTGGGTATAAGTTGTTTAATTCATTGTGTAGCTGTTCTATGTGTGTATGTGATTCATCAGTTTGGTGTCCGCCCCCGGTAGCTGAGTGGTCAGCGCGACAGGCTGTCAATCCAAAGGGCCCGGGTTCGATTCCCGGATGGGTCGGAGATTTTCTCCGCTCGGGGACTGGGTGTTGTGTTGTCCTAATCATCATCATTTCATCCCCATCGACGTGCAAATCGCCGAAGTGGCGTCAAATCGAAAGACTTGCACTAGGCGAACGGTCTACCCGACGGGAGGCCTTCGTTCCACGACATTTCATTTTTATCAGTTGAAACACGTATGTAACATAGCAGCGATGGCGAGGCATTGCAGCGTCTCTGACCAGAGAGTATGCGCTTGACCGCGCGAGTGTTGCGAGCAGTTCGCTAGTTGTCGCTATGCAGAGCAGTACTCTGTCAGTAGTCGTTGCAGTCTGTAGCTCTGTTCAGTGGCGTGCAGTACGCTAGTAGTCGTCATGCAGAGCGGTCGGTCAGTGGTAGCAGCCCAGTGCGGTTGTGTGATGTAGTCTGTCGGCAACACTGGTCAAGATGCTGAATGAGGTATACTGTTAATTAAGATAATCATCGGATAATGTAAAGTTTATTTATTGTAATTAATTTTCAACAAGTGCCCCCAATAATAATTTTGATTTCAAAAGCAATTTTACATAAAATTTTTATTTAATTGAAGTAACTATTTCGTTCCACTTCCCTTAAAGAAAAGTTTCAGTTTTCAGTTAAATAATAAAAAAAAGGGAATATTATTATTTGCAATGCAGTTCCTCCGAGCCGTGCGCAAGAATAAGAGCAGAAATTTGACTAGCTGTTACAATGAGGTAAGAATTTAATTCTGATTTTTGCACAGGGCCAAAGACCGATATTTCGGTTTAATTGAATTTCATTAGCAGTGAATTGTTTTTCATTATTTTGTGGAAGCTTACACCAGAGTCAGATTGCGAATTTCACATTTTTGTTGCCTTTGTCAGTACATTTCATTGCAGGGAGGTTATTCTTGGCTCCTATTCATTTATTATTTCTGTCTTTAAAATTTCAGTGGAGAGGTTACACATAGCGCAATGTCCATTAGCATTCTTAAATAATATCCTTTTTAAAATTTCAGTGGGGAGGTTACACTTGGCGACCCTGCCAGGATCTAATTCGTTGAGAGTCTTTTGAACAACAGTCAGATATCTGCTCTTATTTGCTTAAGTATAATTAGGATTTGGCACTACGCTTTTACTAATCTTGTGACTTTCTTTCTACAGGTCAACGGCAATTCGTTGCTCTGTTGTATTTGTGTGTTGCTTTTGCATTGTGCTTATTTGTTTTGTGAATAATTGTGACTATTGCAAAAATGCCGCGAAAGACTGTGAATAGTGTATCGCGAGGTATTATGAACGAAATTACCGACAATCAGTGCATTCCAACCAATAATGATGACTTTTATCTTAATGATGAACAAACGAACTCAATTGTCTCTTCTGTTAATTTGACGACAATTGATGACGCTGGACGCTCTATTGTAATGAGCGCTACCCAGCTTAACACAACCGGTTTGGAAAATTCAAGTAACATACAAACAAATTTTTCGAATGAAAATGGTCAGTGTAGTGAAAGTACGACGGATCCATTTAATTCAGAAATAATGACCGACAGTGTACATTCGACTGACAAACCGTTTTGTAATTCTCAAAATGACCAAATGGTTACAGAAAGTGAAACAATTCCAGATCCACCATTAAACAGCACAGAGAATAGAAATGCTGACTTTGAGTCGAATCCAATTATGGCATTGTTGCGACAAATGAGTAAACAACTTAATGAAATTAGGGAAGATAACAAACAAGATAACGAAAATCTCAAACATCAACTTAATGAACAGGTCAAACAACTTAGGGAAGATAACAAACACTTAAATGAAAAACTTGACAATAATGAGGAAAAACTCAAGCAATACTTAAATGAAAAATTAGACGTCAATTCCAGACAGCTTAGTGAACAAATTAGAGCCGTTGCCGCGGAGTGCCATGACACTAAGGAACAGTTGCGCGTGGAAATTGAGGCTTGTTCACAAAAAAATAGCGAAGAAATTAAGTCTGTTGCGCAAGAATTAAGGGAAATGCAAACAGCCGCAACAGAAACACTCAGAGACGAAATTAGCGGAGTCGCTAAACAATGCTCTGAAAAAGCTACACAATTACGGGACGAGTTTAAAGCAATGACGGTAGAACTTTCGCGCACAATGGACGCAAAGATAGACGCGAAATTCGAACAGCAGAACACTCAGATTAACGAGCGCTTTAATCAGCACATACAGAACAGTGATACGCGCTTCCGCAAATTTATTCAGGATCAAAACAAAGTAAAACGACAAGTCATGGAAACAATCACAGCACAGAGACAGGAAGACAAACGTAAAATGTTTGCGAAGGCAAAAACGTATGTAGACAATAATATTGCTACAGTGTCCGACGAAATTAATTGCATCAAACAGTCGAACACAGAATTATGTGACGAAATTTCCAATCTTAAATTAAAAACAGATACACACACAGTAAATATTCAAACAGTGACCGACAGAGTCGAACAATTAGAACTAACACAGGATTGCGATGTCGTCAAATCTGACGTTAAAAAACTGAATGAAACTACGCGTAAGTTGCAAAAACAGATTAATGCGTCCGATTCTAAAACCGATGATCAGGCAAAAATACTGACTGAAAAATATGATGAATTAGCCAGTCGTATTGATGCTATCGAAAGTAGTAGTGATAATAAATCAGACGATACTGCACCGATTTCATTTAACCAAACACCTGAATTTCAAAATTTACAGCAGACAATTAATGAGATCGATTCGTCTAATAACACGTTGCGTAGAAAATTGTCGAGTTTACAACAAGAAGTAACAGAGATGAAAAACATTTCAGTTAATAATAACATACGACAGACGCCACTTTATGAACATTTGTCAGACTCGCGCAACGCGTATAATTTGAGTAATCCACAGAGAGTACGGGACTTAGATTCCGAACAATCACAGTTCAATAGATTCTCTTACGATCCTGAACCTGTTCCATCACACAGAGATGATAATTTTGATTACAAACATTTTCTGTCAGTGAGAAAGTTTAAAGTTTTTAAAAACGATAGAACGCAGATTCACCCACTGGATTGGATTCAACAATTTAGCTTTGCTCTTCCACCGACTTGGCCTGTAACACACAAACTTGAATTTATTTGCAGCTTTTTGGAAGGCGAACCGGCAACTCGTATGAGACCGATCGCGACACAGTGCTATTCGGTAGAAGAGTTTCAGAATGCTTTTCTATCAGCGTACTGGTCGAAGACGACACAGCGCGGAATTAAAGATCAGTTAATTAGTTTGCCAAATTACGAGAACTCAAATTTTCCCAGTGTGACGCAATTTTTTGAGCACATGGTACAACAAAACCAGTACCTAAGTGAACCATACAGTGAATCCGCACTTATACAATTATGCATCTCTAAATTACCACGGTCATTACGAGTGTCACTTCTAACGGGCCAGCAAAAAGAAAACATTTCAGCATTCAGAGATCTTTTACAGCTCTTGGAAGTACAGCAATCTGATTATTCTTTTGTAAACAAAAACTTTTCGTGTAACAACCAAGGTCAACAAAAGTACAGCAATTATGATCAGACACGTAATGTCAATAGAAAAGATAACAGACGCTTTAGAAACGACAACTACCAGAACTTTGGTAACAGACAAAATTCTAATTATCAATATCGTCAAAATTTTCAGCAACAGGAATCACACTTTAGTAACAATAGAGGTGTTTCACAACAACAACATCAAAACCAGCCGGTTAGCATACCTAACCAACAATGGAATGCACAAGGTCAACCAGGCTTTAATGTTCCGCCGCGTGCACGTATAGTTCAAGATCCAACAAATAGTAACGCTCGGGAGCAAGGAAACAACTATGTACAAAGAAGACAGTATTTCAATTCCCATCGCAATACACCGTATAGGAATGACTATTACGACAGACGTAAAAATAATGAAAACAATTTTCAGTGTACATCTAACAACAGTCGGTCATACCAACAGCAAAATTATGCAAGAACATATTCTCATGAATGAACCCGACAGTAGGTATCATCCAGAGCGTAACACGTCAGTAAGAAATAACAGAACAGTTCATATAGTGGATATGCCACAACATTCTCCCGTAAATAATAGCACGTATGACAGAATTTGACCAGACACAGTACAGGTTTCATATTCCAGTAACGTAAGCAATAATTTTGACACGCAGAATCTTCTTCACGAAAATGTTATTAATTTTGACGCTATCCGACACACGTTTGCATTAAGGACAGAATTACGACGTACGTAGACGATATTCTTATCGCAGAAGCTAACTGGTCTGAACACAATGTGATTTTAGAACAACTGTTACAAACTTTCCATGCACAAGGACTCACAGTTAATCTTAGTAAATCGCACTTTGGCAAAACTTCTATAAAATTTCTTGGACACGTAATTTCAGCAGAAGGCATTGCACCTGATCCGGAAAAACTTCAAGCTCTACGTGACATTACTATTCCTACGACGAAGAAGCAATTACGCAGTTTTTTGGGCTTAATTAACTTTTTTCGTAAATTTATTCATCACTCTGCTTTAGACACGCCTAGACTATGCCAATTAACAGGTAAAAACACTATTTGGTCTTGGGATAAGCAAGCACATTCTGAATTCATGAACCTGAAACATGCTCTGTTGAATGCACCACTTTTATCGCACCCAGACCTTACTAGAAATTTTTCCATTGCCACCGACAGTTCTAACACCGCTTTAGGCGTACACATTTTCCAGGAAATTGAAGAAGATGGTTCAATAGTAATTAAAAACATCGCATTTGCAAGTCGCATTCTGTCACCTGCTGAGCGAAATTACTCCGTTACAGAATTGGAAACATTATGTGTTGTATGGGCTTTCACGAGATTTCGGCACTTTCTTTATGGCAGACATACCACCGTTTACACAGACCACAGAGCGATGCAATTTTTACTTTCGGCCAAATTCACGCACGATAGATTAAGCAGATGGAAACTTTATCTACAGGAATTTAATTTTACAATAGTTCACATTCCCGGTACACAAAATGTTATAGCAGACGCACTATCGCGTTCTCTCGGCAACAATCAGCAAGACGTAGCAACCAACTTCTGCAAAACAAATTTCAGTGTCATGTACATTCAGCAAGTTGCATTTGAAAACTTTATTTCATCGTCATTACAGGACATAGCACAAGAGCAAAATAAAGACAATGTGTGGAAAGAAATTAAACAGCTTTGGCAAGATAAGAATAATGTTACGATTAGAAACCACTACACTGTACGCAATGACATTCTGTTTCGCCGCTCTCATCCTGACAGCAACAATTGGTTATTATGCATTCCTGACGAACTGGTTAACAAATTAATCTGGTACACTCATTTAAGTTACGCACATTACGGAGCAAGAAAATGTTTTCTTATACTGAGACAGAACTGTTATTTTACCAACATGGAAAAACGTATACGACGAGTTTTAGCGTCTTGTAAAATTTGGCAGAAAGCTAAATCAGACACCACTTCACATATTCCTCCATTATATCCCATTATACCTGTTAAATTAAGACATATGGCCGCAGTAGACATTTTTGGTCCAATTCCGAGAACTAACAGAGGTTTTTGCTACATCTTTGTCGCTGTTGAGCTCACTTCAAAATTTGTTACTTTCACTCCATTACGCAAAGCTACTGCTAAAACTGTTTCGAAAGCATTTGTAAAACATTTTCTATTTCATGTAGGGCATGTGATGGTAGTAATTTCTGACAATGGATCACAATTTCGTAGTAGCGTATGGACACGCATGTTACGAGCTAGAAACATTTCTCCGATTTATATATCCAAGTACCATGCTTCTTCGAACCCCTGTGAAAGATTAATGAAAGAAATTGGTAAGCTGTGCCGAATATACTGCCACAAAAGACATATTGATTGGGATACACACATACTCTCATTCCAAGATGTAATTAATTCTATTCCAAATGAATCCACTATGCTATCTCCGTCTGTTATACTGAAAAACGTTGAACCACCAAACAAAATTAAAGAATTAGTAAACTTCCCTACCTGTCGTCGACTAAGACACCACGAAATAATTGACATTGCGCTGAACAACATCAAACGTGCCGCAGAGCGCCGGAGAAGACAGCAAAAACAGGTTTGTAGACGCCGAGACTTTCAAGTTGGACAGAAGATATTAGTACGTACACACTATTTATCCATTAAATTAAAAGGTAAGTGCAGTAAATTTGAACTTCTATACGCAGGTCCATATCGGATTCGCAGCATCCCTCACCCCAATGTTGTACACGTCGAAACTTTGAGAACCAGAAAATCGAAAGGCAACCACCATATCTCAAACATTAAACCGTTCATTGAATGAAGACACTTTATGATTCAACACACTATGATGTCATTTACTAATGCAATTATTTCACCTGAGTAATTACTGATGATTATCGTATTTTTTCTTGGCAAGTGCCCGGCAAGGTAAAGTTAGCAGGTCGCTTTTCTTGTCGTTACACATCAGACCGTGCACATTTTCCAGTTTTTGTGTATATGATTGTATTCCAGTTTTGTTTATATGCACTGTGAAATAGTTAAGATATAACACACACCAGTCGACTTTGCATTTTTTTTTGCCTTATGACACCTCAACATCGTGACTGTTTTACATTTTTTGCTGCTGCATTGTATTATTCTGTGTACATTTTTGCATCTGAACACTGTCAATGTCTTTGACACATTACGTTTTCTGTCATGTTATGCTGTATGATTAATTATGTCACCATAAACCAGTCATTATTTAGTGGGTATATGATTTAAATGCAAGACATTAATCTCTGTCCATCAATTTCAGAAAGAAATGATGCGTGTAAGAAATAAATTCAACAGAAATGGGAATTTCACCTACGGAATAAACGAAACAAGATGCAATAACTTTATGGGGAAGAGTAAATGGATCAGGATTAAGAAGCATTAACAAGAATATACTATACTCTTCGTAGAATAGCAGTCTTAACTAATTTTTTCTTTCAGAATACGAGGTGATTGATGCAGGCTGTCAGACAGAACTACACATCTTAGTTTTAGTGATGAAATATGCTAGAGATAAGGAATAGTTGTATAATGAGTAATGAAGGGATTTTTGCAGATGATAATGAATGCTGATAAATAATGATGAAGAATATGCTGTTATGAATAATGAAGTTTTTCTTTACAGGTGATGATAATAGTGAAGTTATGATGATATGGATAATGAAGTTTTCTTTACAGATGAGGATAATGTTGAAGTTATGTATTTATGCTATGTAGTTATTTAAGTATTTGTTGCAGTTTGTTTTGACAGCAGGTGTTATATTGCATAGTAGGATGACGGAAAGTTTTGGAAAGGACAGCTATGGAACACATTTTTATACACATTTCACTACCTGTTAATTCGAAGTTCACTACTTTTCAGCATAGTGTGCGTTTCTTCTTTCAGGTCAATAATCCATTTTGTATTTTTTTCAAGAGAAGCTTTTCATGATACTTACTAAACCTGTTACTTATTATACCTGTTCTAGTACTTGCATTTTTATTTTTTACCCATTTGTGTTTATGATTTATAAATGTGATCACATATACTGCCTTGTTACATAACCTTGATACAGCTGACTCATGATGAATGACGTTACTATCCTCATTTGCAGCAATAGGTCAAAAGCAAATAGTGTTATGCCTCAGCAATTAATTATCGATCCAAACGCAATACATTGCTAAAAAAAAAATGTATTACCAGTCCCAAATAGTGATACCAGTTTGAGAAAGTTCTGAGTAATGCTGATCAGCTCTGAATAGTATGTCACTTGAGTAATGACCTCTTAATGAGGCAAAAAGAATATATAAAAATAATGCTTTGTAACTGGCTAATAACTGCCACTGTTTATTGTAATGAGACTACTTATAATGCGCATGATTATTAATGCTATGACTGTAATTAACTGATTTTTAATAATGGCTTCGTAATGATCTGAATAATACTGAATGATGAACAATGTTTTATTCTATTCAATACTTGCTGGCCACTGAGTGCCAATAATTAATGTCACTTGATGAATTGTTATTAATTATGCCATTAATTAGCTCTTGTTTTCAATGTTCATACTTTGTAATTGGAAATGAATGTGACTGTTTAATAATGCTTTGTAATTAGAAGAAGGCTAATGATTCTTACTAGATTGGAATGACACATAATTAATTAACTATGCTATTGTTTCATAATGCTTTGTGATTAGGAAAAAGCTAATGATTATTACTGTTGGAATGACAAATAATTAATTAACTATGCCATACTCTGTAACTGGAAAAGAATGTGACTGTTTAATAATACTTTGTAATTAGGAGAAGGCTAATGATTCTTACTATATTAGAATGACAAATGATTAATTAACTGTAATTAGGAAAAAGCTAATGATTATTACTATTGAAATGACAAATGATTAATTAACTGACACATAATTAATTAACTATGCTATACTTTGTAACTGGAAAAGAATATGATTCTTACTATATTGAAATGACAAATGATGCTATGCTTTGTAATTAGAAGGCTAATGAATCTTAATTACTGTTTAATAATGCTTTGTAATTAGGAAAAGGCTAATAATTCTTACTATATTGAAATGACAAATGATTAATTAACGATACCATACTTTGTAACTGGAAAGGAATGTGACTGTTTAATAATGCTTTGTAATTAGGAAAAGGCTAATGATTAATACTATTGGAATGACAAATGATTAATTAACTATGCTATACTTTGTAACTGGAAAAGAACGCGGTTATTTCATAATGCTTTGTAACTAGGAAAAGAGGGTTACTGATTCTATGTAAAACAATTAATGAACATTTTTCTGTAATACTACATACTTGGTACAGAAATGTTCAATAACTGGGCTATGAATGCCACAAACTACTAATGAAGACTGTAATTGTCAATATTATGTGACATAATATCCTTCTCCTCATAAGCTAACTACCCTGAATTACTGCAATGTCCATTTGTCCTGTTTATCCCAGTGATCATGGAGCACTATATTTGGTTTTGCACTAATTCTACGTTGGTGTGCCTTGTAAGAGCGTGGTGTTGACACGACATGCTGTCCACCACCGTGAGCGATGAAGACGTTATTATGGTCCCACTGTTTGGTGTACCTAATGTACTGCCAAAATGAAAACATGGAACATTACTACGACAGTTCAGTGTCTTGGCTACACTGATAAATTCTGATGGGAAAAGAACTTCAAGTTGTGTCACTTGGTGTTGTACTTCTGTGGAAAGATATGGACTTTCAGAACAGCTGTGTGCAATCTAAAGTGCTACAACCATGATGCAATCCTTCCCTTTCCTATCCTAATTCTTGTCACATAGTGAAAATCATTTTTTGCTAACATCATTTATGTTCATGGGTTGTACATTTTTTTTTTTTTTTTTGATTCGCTGAACTCCAGTGCGAGTACACTTATGTCACTTATCGATATGAGTTTTTTTTTGCCATTATGTTTATTTATTGCGAAAATGCTAAAGATATTTTTTTGATTTGTTCTGAAGTGCAGTATATGTACACTCTTGTCTTTCATATTGTATATACATTTTTATTTTAATGATATGTTCTGAACTACAGTGCATGTGCACGTATGTTAGGTGTTAATATGTTTTCTACTGAACTTCAGTGCCTGTGCACTTTTCTCATTTTTCAATATGATTTGTACTCATTCTGTATATTCAATACTTCAATGCGTATGCACTTATGTCATTTGTTACTCATTGTATATACGTTTCATCATTTACTGATATGTTCTCAACTGCAGTGCATGTGCACTCATGTCACTTGTCAACATAATATTTTTTGCCAGTCTGTTTATTTGTTCTGAATATGCTAAAGAATTTTTTCAGTGCCTGTGCACTTTGTTATCTGTCAAATAATTTGTATATATATTTTTCTGATTTGTTACTATGTTTTGTACTTACATTTTGTCTTTGTCTGATATATTTTGTACTTAGTGCGTGTGCACAACATTTAATTCATGTACTACATCTAAATATTCTGTAAATTGTAGAAGTTTGTTAATTAAAAAAAAAAAAAAATTTGCCGCTCTTGGCAAGTCCAAATGACTCACCATCACTGCCAAATTTTTGCCCCCCCAGTGGAGGGTTATGAAACACGTATGTAACATAGCAGCGATGGCGAGGCATTGCAGCGTCTCTGACCAGAGAGTATGCGCTTGACCGCGCGAGTGTTGCGAGCAGTTCGCTAGTTGTCGCTATGCAGAGCAGTACTCTGTCAGTAGTCGTTGCAGTCTGTAGCTCTGTTCAGTGGCGTGCAGTACGCTAGTAGTCGTCATGCAGAGCGGTCGGTCAGTGGTAGCAGCCCAGTGCGGTTGTGTGATGTAGTCTGTCGGCAACACTGGTCAAGATGCTGAATGAGGTATACTGTTAATTAAGATAATCATCGGATAATGTAAAGTTTATTTATTGTAATTAATTTTCAACAAGTGCCCCCAATAATAATTTTGATTTCAAAAGCAATTTTACATAAAATTTTTATTTAATTGAAGTAACTATTTCGTTCCACTTCCCTTAAAGAAAAGTTTCAGTTTTCAGTTAAATAATAAAAAAAAAGGGAATATTATTATTTGCAATGCAGTTCCTCCGAGCCGTGCGCAAGAATAAGAGCAGAAATTTGACTAGCTGTTACAATGAGGTAAGAATTTAATTCTGATTTTTGCACAGGGCCAAAGACCGATATTTCGGTTTAATTGAATTTCATTAGCAGTGAATTGTTTTTCATTATTTTGTGGAAGCTTACACCAGAGTCAGATTGCGAATTTCACATTTTTGTTGCCTTTGTCAGTACATTTCATTGCAGGGAGGTTATTCTTGGCTCCTATTCATTTATTATTTCTGTCTTTAAAATTTCAGTGGAGAGGTTACACATAGCGCAATGTCCATTAGCATTCTTAAATAATATCCTTTTTAAAATTTCTGTGGGGAGGTTACACAGTTTGGTATATTATGTCATCGACATAATGGCACCAGCATACAACTTTGTAGTTTTTTGGTTTTATTATGTATCTGAAGATCATGTTTTCCAGGTTGTTCATAAATATGTTAGCTAGGAGGCCGCTAATTTGTAATCCCATTGGCAGTCCTTGATGTTGAGAATAAAATTCTTTGCCGAAAACAAAATAATTTTGTGATGTTATGGTCTTGAGTATGGTTTTTATTTCATTGACGTGTGTGCCCTGTGTGGTTCCTTGTTGTTTTAATCTTTGTGTGATGTTGTTAACTGCTTCATTTATTGGAATACAAGTGTACATTGCCGTGACATCAATTTATATGAGTGTTTCTGTGTCTGGTATGTGTATGTTCTTGATTCTGTCGATTAATTGCTTTGTGTTTCCCAGGTTCCTGTCATTATCAAAAGTGTACTTTTTTTTAGTAATGTGTGTATCTGTTGAGTTAGGCGGTAGGCTGGAGCATTTAGAAAGTTGATGACGGGCCTTAATGGGATATTATCCTTGTGAACCTTTGGTCGGGAATTTAGGGTGGGTGCTTTTGGATTTTTCTGTGTCGTCCTTTTTACCTGGCCTTTTAAGAATGTATTTTTTTATGTTTTTCAGTTTCTGTTGAATATTTTTCTTGAACCTTTCTCTTAGAACACTGGTCAGTTTTGTGATGTTGTTGTCTTTGATAAAATCTAGTTTTTTTCTATGCATTGCTTTTCATCCATAATTACAGTAATATTTCATTTTTTTGCTCTTGTTAATTTGACATTGTTCTGTTTTAATTTTTTTGAGCTTTCTGGCTGTGATTTCCTCTGCTGTTCTGTTATTGGAAATAATGGTGGATTTGTGTGTTCTGATTTTCTGTTTTATTTCTGCAGCTACTGATTCTCTTGTAAACTTTGCATTAAAATTTGGTGTTCTCAGTCTTTCTTGTTCCTTTGTAATGTGTTCCGATTCTGTTATGAGGTTTGCTATTGTTTTATGTGATATGTTTATGAGAATGTTGTGTTTCTGTCCTTTTTCTAGTAGGCTGTTTGCTTGTCTGGTAAGATTTATGCCAGTTAGGTTAATGATTCTGTTATGTCTACCTATCAACAAATACAGTGCCCTGGCTTTCCTTCGAACAAAGAGGAGAGGGACGGACAAAGCTTATAAATGTTTATTGCAGCAAACAGTGAAACTACCAGAGAATTCTTTCATTTTATCTTTTAAAGGAGAAGATTATTCCCAATTTAAAATCACGAATTTTTAGTTTGATGAAAGGAAATAGTGCGGTTATTTCAAAATGGAAGAAAAAGAAAAGTTTTTTTTTTTAAAAATTCGTCACAACTTTGAAACGGAATTGTTTAAGACGCTATTTTAACGTACATGAACCCATCAGTACAAGGAACATTGTTCATTGAACAACAATGTAACAAAAAGCTTTCCAAGCTCTTTTCAACCACAATAACTTCGGGCCATCTTAGCGCTGTACATCCTGAATTTCACACCGATTCCCCCAGTATACAGACAACAGACTGAGCTGCTGCAGCGCTTAAGGCGTAGGAGCTGTATTCGGGGCGACATTTAGGTTTTGCAAGGTTCCCCTAAACTAAAGGTCGAATCCATTCCCCAACCTGAACTCGGACTGCTACACGATGATCATGTCGTCGACGGGATATTAAACTTTAATCTTAGTTCGTTTGGATCATGATCAGTGTGACATTAACCAGTCAATTCAGCTTAGAATGCATGGTAACCATAAATACATTTACGGAAAAATCACAGCACCAAAGGATAATTAATGTAGAGTAATGAAATTTCGGAAATATATTTG
Source organism: Schistocerca piceifrons (assembly GCF_021461385.2). Classification (NCBI taxonomy): domain Eukaryota; kingdom Metazoa; phylum Arthropoda; class Insecta; order Orthoptera; family Acrididae; genus Schistocerca; species Schistocerca piceifrons. Next base: position 491,065,374 of record NC_060144.1, on the reverse strand, counting down.
TCTATGTAACACAGGTAAATGTAAGAGCGATATGAGCCATTGGAAACGTGAAGTGCCGGTAGATTAACAGCCGTTGTAACCGCCAGAATGCTGAATGTAAGCAAGCGAACGTACATGGATTGTGTTGTAGAGGTGCCGGATGGCTGTCTGTGGGATGGCGTTCCATGCCTGTTACACTTGGTTGGTCAATAAATGAACGGTTAATGCTGGTAGTGGATGAAGCTGGGGGTGGTGGTCCTATGATGTCCCAAATGTCCTCGACTGGAGACAGGTCTGGTGGTCGTGCAGCCAAAGGCAAATGTCGACATCCTGTAGAGCACGTTGGGTTCCAACGGCGGTATGTGGGCGAGCAGTATATTTGGGAAACACCACCTGGTTCAAATGGTTCAGATGGCTCTGAGCACTATGCGACTTAACTTCTGAGGTCATCAGTCGCCTAGAGCTTATAACTAATTAAACCTAACTAACCAAACGACATCACACACATCAATGCCCGAGGCAGGATTCGAACCTGCGACCTTACGGTCGGCTCCAGACTGTAGCTCCTAGAAGCGCACGGCCACTCCGGCTGGCAACACCACCTGGAATGCCGTTCATAAACGGCAGCACAATAGATCGAATCACCAGACTGACGTTCACATTTTCAGTGAGGCTGCGTGTGATAACCAGAGTATAACTCCAGGTGCAAGTCTAGTGCGTCTAGCAGGCAGACAAGTTGGCTGCAGGCGCTGAACTGGCCTCATTCTGACCAACGCACGGCCATCACTGGCAAAGAGGCAGCACCAGCCTTCATCAGAAAAAAACAACAGAATTCCACCCGGCCTCCAATGACCTCTCGCTTGACACTACTGAAGTCGCAAATGGCGGTATTTTGGTGTCAGTGGAATGCACGCTACAGGGCGTCTAGTTCCGGGATGTCCTCGAAATAACCTATTTGTAACAGTTCATTGTGTCACTGTGATGCCAACTGCTGTTCAAATTGCTGCTGTAGTTGCAAGGATGCGCCAGAACCATACCCTCACACGATGGTCTCCACTCTCGGTAGTGCCACGTAGCCGTCCAGACCCAGCCGGCCGAGGGTGGCAGAGCGGTTCAAGGCGCTTCAATCTGGAACCGCGCGACCGCTATGGTCACAGGTTCGAATCCTGCCTCGGGTATGGATGTGTGTGATGTCCTTAGGTTAGTTAGGTTTAAGTAGTCCTAAGTTCTAGGGGACTGATGACCAGAGATGTTAAGTCCCATAGTGCTCAGAGCCATTTGAACCATTTCGTCCAGACCCACGTCTTCTTGCGACAGTACATTCTCGTGACCGTCGCTGCTAGCAATCATGTACAATGGCTACATTCCTGCCAAATCATTCTGCCGAAGGAAGATTCATCGTCTCATAGCCCCATTACACCTCTGTGAGGTGTTGCTAATGGCGTCTTTGTCGCTTTAAGAGCATGCTTGACTAATATCAACTCAGCACGTTCAGTCTTAAAGGTAGCTATCGCTCATGACCGTTACAGCGTGTGTATTTAAAGCAACCTGACTTCCATCCTCATAGTGGCGCTACAACGCGACTGGCACGAAAGTTGAAGACACAACATATTTCAAATGTAGAAATACGCCGACCAACTTTCATTTATGTCACACAGCTCTTTTTTGGTTCTTGTCTAGCTTGAAGGGGCAAACGAGATGGCGCTATGGTTGGCCCGCTAGATGGCGCTGCCATAGGTCAAACGGACATCAACTGCGTTTTTTAAAATAGGATCCCACATTTTATTACATATTCGTGTAGTACGTAAGAAATATGAATGTTTTACTTGGACAACTTTTCTCGCTTTGTGATAGATGGCGCTGTAATAGTCACAAACATATAGCTCACAATTTTAGACAAACAGTCGGTAACTGGGAGGTTTATAAATTAAAATACAGAACGTAGGTACGTTTGAACATTTTATTTTGGTTGTTCCAATTTGATACAAGTACCTTTGTGAACTTATCATTTCTGAGAACGCACGCTGTTACAGCGTGGTTACCTGTAAATACCACATTAATGCAATAAATGCTCAAAATAGTGTCTGTCAACCTCAATGCATATGGCAATACGTGTAACGACATCTGTCAACAGCGAGTAGTTTGCCTTCCGTAATGTTCGCACATGCATTGACAATGCGCTGACGCATGTTGTCAGGCGTTGTCGGTGAATCACGACGGCAAATATCCCCACCGAAAGAAATTCGGGGACGTCAGATCCAGTGAACGTGTGGGCCATGGTATGGTGCTTCGACGACCAATCCACCTGTCATGAAATATGCTATTCAATACCTCTTCAACAGCACGCGAGCTATGTGCCTGATATCCATCATGTTGGAAGTACATCGCCATTCTGTTATGTAGTGAAACATCTTGTATTAACATCGGTAGAACATTACGTAGAAAATCAGCATACATTGCACCATTTAGATTGCCATCGACAAAATAGAGACCAATTATCCTTCCACCCATAATGCTGCACCATACATTAACCCGCCAAGGTCGCTGATGTTCCACTTGTCGCAGCCATCGTGGATTTTCCGTTGCCCAATAGTGCATATTATGCCGGTTTACGTTACCGCTGTTGGTGAATGACGCTTCGTCGCTAAATAGAACGCGTGCAAAAAATCTGTCATCCTCCCGTAATTTCTCTTGTGTCCAGTGGCAGAACGGTACACGACAATCAAAGACGTCGTCGTGCAATTCCTGGTGCATAGAAATATGGTACGGGTGCAATCGATGTTGATGTAGCATTCTCAACACCGATGTTTGTGAGATTCTCGATTCTCGCGCAATTTGTTTGCTACTGATGTGCGGATTAGCCGCGACAGAAGCTAAAACACCTTCTTGGGCATCATCGTTTGTTGCAGGTCGTGCTTGACGTTTCACATGTGGATGAACACTTCCTGTTTCCTTAAATAACGTAACTATCCGACGAACGGTCCGGGCACTTGAATGTTGTCCTCCAGGATACCGAGCAGCATACATAGCACACGCCCGTTGGGCATTTTGATCTCGATAGCCATACATCAACACGATATCGACCTTTTCCGCAATTGGTAAACGGTCCATTTTAACACGGGTAATGTAGCACGAAGCAAATACCGTCCGCACTGGCTGAATGTTACGTGATACCACGTACTTATACGTTTGTGACTATTACAGCGCCATCTATCACAAAGCGAAAAAAGTGGTCCAACTAAAACATTCATTTTTTTTACGTACTACACGAATATGTAATAAAAATTGAGGGTTCCTATTTTAAAAAAAACTCTGTTGATATCCGTTTGACCTACGGCAGCGCCATCTAGCGGGCCAACCATAGCGCCATCTGGTTTCCCTCTTCAAGCTAGACGAGTTTCGTTCTTTGTAGTTTTTTCATTGGACGCTTGTTTCGTGATGATATTTGGCCCGGTCACGATCAGTGGACCACAATATATATAAATCTGTAAATTGAGAATGCTGAGTGTAAGTGGTGTCCTGAGATCAGCGCAGAAGAGAAAATCCTGGCAGTCTGTATGAGTCAGTTAAAAGACTAATGAACAACAAACACTAAAGCTCCGCCGTTATGGATGCAAACGGACCAATCGGGAGCGATCGAACGCCGTGTCGTGGCGTCATTTGCATGCATTATTGAGAGGGGTCGGTCAGAACTCCGCTCTCCAGGCCGCTTTGGAGGCACTGAAACTGATACTTCTCATTCAAGTAGCTGTTCAGCGGGCATCACGGAGGCCGTGTGGACCCCGTTCAAATCCTCATGCCAATAAAAAATCTCTATCACTACCGGAAATAGATCCCGAATGCCTTACAAGCCAATAAGACGTGCTGACGCCTCAGCTTTGGAGGCTAACAGAAGACTAATAACAGAGGGAAAATAGTAGTAGAACAAGCAGTACAGGAAAGCGAGGAAATTTGGAGAAGGAATTGAGATTCAGGGAGGAGTACTAAAAAGTTCTAGGTTTACTGATGGTGCTGGGAGTGACAGGAACTGAGCTGCAATGCCAGTTCAGTGGAATGAACAGTGTCTTGACAGCGTGTTATAGGATAACACCATTAAATTAAAATAATGGTAGTGGAGTGTAATTAAATTAAGTTTTGTGATGCCAGAGGATAGAGATTGGCCTATAAAATGCTGGAAGTAGTAAATGAGGTTTGCAATTTTGGCTGAAAATAAGTGACGTCAACAAAAATAGAGCGTATGATATAAAATGTAGACTATAAATAGCAAGAAAATATTTTGACATTCGATAAAAAATTTAAGTATCAGGAACTCTTTTCTAAAGATATTTGTGTGGAGTGTTGCTTTGCATGGGAGTCATCTATTGACGAGAAACAGTGTATGCAAGAAGGGGACAGAAGCGTCTAAAATGTGATGCTTCGGGACAAGGTTGAAGATAGACAGGTAGATTAGATAACTGAAGAAGCGGTACTGCACTGATTCGAGGAGAAAAGAGCTTTGTGGCACAACTTGACTAAACGAAAAGAAAGGTTGACAGGGATTGTCGTGAGACCTTAGCGAATTTTTAATTTGGTGATGGAGGGAAGCGTGGTGGCTAAAAATTGTGGAAAGAGACTAAGGATTTCATGTAGTATGCATTTTCAAAGGATTTAAGACGCAATAGTTATGTAACGATGAGACTTGCATACAACAGACTAGCAAAGAGAGGTGTCTCAAACCAGTCTTCGGACTGAAGGTCAGAACAACCATCTTTCAATTTTGAAATTCTGAAGTTGATATTACTTCTGTAATTCCCAGGGCATCTGACGTTCACTATTAACTTAATACTGAAAGATATTGCTAAAGCTTACGTCACCCAGAAAACTTCAGATGTAGCGTTTCCTATGGAAAGGGCTGATACAGTAGGGTCTGGACAGCCTGTAAGTGAGGCGACGAGGAGCCAAGAACGGTAGCATGCTCAGCCACAAACGCCCAGAGTTGGATGCCTTCTGTGTTGGTAAACGAGGCTCATGAAAAAGAAAGGCCATTGCGCATACATCACGGCACGTAACACTGCAGGTCTTACGAGTGCCACCAGGCATCTTTGGCGGAGGGTGAGTAGCTAATTCGGAGTAGTTTAATAATTCTTGACTGTGCTTTTAAATGCATGCAAGCTCTCGTTAGTACACGCTAGAGTTACGACGTTTAGTGACGTCCTTTCTACTGACATATTGATTTCCCACGGGTCCTGCACGAAGCCGAGCATTCGCCAAGTATAGCGGACAACGCGACTAGTGTGACGTAACCAATTCGTTGTGGGGCCCGTACTTTTCGCCCGTACTTCTGGTTGGTAAACAGGTGATGTCATCGCTGTGCCTAGCTGCTGCACCCTGATAACCTAAGCGGTGCAGAGCTGACAAAGGCAGCCAGCGTGAAAGACTTAACAGTCGAATTCCCCACGCTTGAGAATTTACGAAAGTTGTAGGGCATGAGTGCTGCTTCCTTTTCCTTCCGCAACAAATTACGTGTGTTCTATGATGTGGAACTACTGTGCTCTCGTATTGTTGGGACGGTGTCAGCAATTTTCGTGTGAGAGCTCACAGGATTAATTGATTCTGCAGGTGAAATGAAATGTGTGACTAGGGTCTCCTGTCGGGTAGACCGTTCGCCTGGTGCAAGTCTTTCGATTTGACGCCACTTCGGCGACTTGCGCGTTCATGGGGATGAAATGATGATGATTAGGACAACACAACACCCAGTCCCTGAGCGGAGTAAATCTCCGATCCAGCCGGGAATCGAACCCGAGCCCTTAGGATTGATATTCTGTCGCGCTGACCACTCAGCTACCGGGGGCGGACATTCTGCAGGTTAGGTTTGTCGTTAATGCCACCAAAGTGATGAGAATTTCTTATTCACTTTTCTGCAGGTATTAGGCATTTACCTGCTATGTTCTCTTGGTTGAAATTGCTGATCTTTTCGCCTTTCCCTCGGTCTTCCTAAAGTTCTACTTCCCACTTTCGTTTTCCATTCTTGTGACATGCTCCTTCTAGTTTTCCTGTGTTTGTTAAACTCTGCGTTTAAGGTTTCCACGCCCAGTTCTTCTCTGAGGTCAGCATTCCTTCTCCTGTCGGATACTGTGTAACCAGATACTCCTCTTAGGCACCATATCTTTCATACTTGTCTTCTATATTCACTTCTTTTTGTTACAGTGCACGACTCGCTTCCATATGCCATTGTTGTTGCTGACATCGTTTAGTAGAAATTAAGTAGAGTTTCCTTTCCTATTTTAATTATGAGGGCTATGTAGATTATTCCGTTAATGTACTTAAATCTTTCTACTTTCTTTTGTATGCCAATTTCTGTCGTGTATGAGATAGTGTCCCTAAGAATTTGAACGAGTTTACTCTTTCTACTTTCTGATCATTTAACATTACTTTGCTCATAATTGGCTCCAGGCCCAAGGCCCCTAAAAGCCATAACTTTTGTTTTCTTTGAAGATTCTAATAGATTATATAACTTAGCTGTTGTGGATAAAATATGAGCAGCTGTTTAGGGTGTTTTCTCGCTATTAGCAATCACAATTTGATCATCAGCAAAGATTAATACCACAGAATAATTCTTTTCGTTGAAGTTATAATTATAAAACCTTAATTATAAAACCTTAACTTACTTATCCAATGTCTCAGCATGTCGTCAGAATAACTATTAAAACTAATCGGAGACAAACTGTATCCTTGTCTTACTTCCTAATTTGTTGCGGTCTTAGATTTTCTATTTGCTGCAGTGGTGATTTCTAATCCTTGGTACACGCTTTCTGTTATCTTTATTATGGGCAGAGCTATTTCAATTTGTTAATTTTTCCGGCCTTGCTAAAGACGTCTGTGATGCTACGATTGCCGGTCGCGGTGGTCTAGCGGTTCTAGGTGCTCAGTCAGGATCCGCGCGACTGCTACGGTCGCAGGTTCGAATCCTGCCTCGGGCATGGATGTGTGTGATGTCCTTAGGTTAGTTAGGTTTAAGTCGTTCTAAGTTCTAGGGGACTGATGACCACAGATGTTAAGTCCCATAGTGCTCAGAGCCATTTGAACCATTTGATGCTACGATTAAACTGAAGAAAGACATCCGTATGCTGATATTAACTTGCACCGGAAGAATAATTAATACGCGGAAAAAATTATTAACCTCATCACTATTACAGGACAAAATCTTTCTTCACTTTAACTGTTGAACTGTAAGACAAAAAAATGGCTCTGAGCACTATGGGACTTAACATCTGAGGTCATCAGTCCCCTAGAACTTAGAACTACTTAAACCTAACTAACCTAAGGACATCACACACATCCATGCCCGAGGCAGGATTCGAACGTGCGACCGTAGCAGTCGCGTGGTTCCGGACTGAAGCGCCTAGAACCGCTCGGCCACACCGGCCGGCATCTGTAAGACCATGTGAGTCTACTTGTTGTAGTGTAAAGAAAGCAATGGAAGACACTGAAGATGACTGTCCCACACTAAATGTGTTTAAAACTATAAACATGTCCTTATAATTACTGCACCAATTAATTTAACATCTACGTTTCGATAGTGTACTGTTCCTCCAATGATAAGGTCACGAGAGTAACGAAATTTATGGTAAGCGAAGAACCAGTGAACATCTTTACAAAATTCCACACGTCTACTCGAACTGGATTAGAGAATCCACGGAAAATTTAATTGGGATTATAAAACTGAGGTTTCACCTCGATCGTCTCTGTTTTGAGAGGTGTGCTACGTTCTAAGCAGATATAGCGTTTGTAGTGCGATTTTATCAGCCACTTCAGATAACGTTAACAAGTTCCAAGAACTGCCTGGAGACACAGTCACGATGTTTGCGCCTTCGCTGCAGCATCGCTTGCCAGGTGTATTCCTATCACTGGTCGATCTGCGCCCACGTTCCAAGAAAGTTGCGCAGCTGGGGGGCACAGTTGAATGTCTGAGTAGATGTCTCCGCGCTCCTGGCGCCAGCGGAGCGTGCAAGGCAGAGCACTTGCGTCACTCTCCGAGCACAAGACAATTGTCTCACTTCGACCAGATGTCCAGGTGATATTTTCTCAAGTCAAATTCCGCGAGTGGTTTACACTGCGAGGATTGAAATGTAGGTGGGTGTCGTGTTGGAGTCACGATACTGTCACATCTCTGGGTGATATATTTCGATGTGGCGACTTATTTGAAAGATCGATTGACATTGTGACCTCCAATACGAACTCGCCTAAGGGCGAAGATTCAGAAATTATGCAAAGGAGGTGTTTCTTACTGAGTGACCATGCAGCTTCTAGGTCTGCTCCTTTTGCCAGTTTATGCAGTGCGCCTTCCTTGAGTGGCACTGCCATGCTCCATTAACGCTATTCCGTCTTTATGCAGCATGTCGACTAAAAAATTAGTTTACTACAGAAAATTATGAACGCGTAGCATGATAAAGCAACGAATTTTTTGTAACATGATCTCAAGCTTTCCTGGCAAATCAATTTTTTGCATTGTTGTCGGGTGTCCTGACGGTTGCAGTCGTTTGCGTAACACGATATTTCGATAGCGTACCGTGCCGTAATCTTCAGTGATAGGACCGCTGTTATACTATATACAGGGTGATCCATTGATCGTGACCGGGCCAAATATCTCACGAAATAAGCTTCAAACGAAAAAACTACAAAGAACGAAACTCGTCTAGCTTCAAGAGGGAAACCAGATGGCGCTATGGTTGGCCCGCTAGATGGCGCTGCCATAGGTCAAACGGATATCAACTGCGTTTTTTAAAAATAGGAATACCCATTTTTTATTACATATTCGTGTAGTACGTAAAAAAATGAATGTTTTAGTTGGACCACTTTTTTCGCTTTGTGATAGATGGCGCTGTAATAGTAACAAACGTGTAAGTACGTGGTATCACGTAACATTCCGCCAGTACGGACGGTATTTGCTTCGTGATTCGTTACCTGTGTTAAAATGGACCGTTTACCAATTGCGGAAAAGGTCGATATCGTGTTGATGTATGGCTATCGAGATCAAAATGCCCAACGGGCGTGTGCTATGTATGCTGCTCGGTATCCTGGACGTCATCATCCAATTGTCCGGGCCGTTCGCCGGTATTTACGTTATTTAAGGAAACAGGAAGTGTTCAGCCACATGTGAAACGTCAACCACGACCTGCAACAAATGATGATGCCCAAGTAGGTGTTTTAGCTGCTGTCGCGGCTAATCCGCATATCAGTAGCAGACAAACTGCGCGAGAATCGGGAAGCTCAAAAACGTCGGCGTTGAGAATGCTACATCAACATCGATTGCATCGGTACCATACTTCTATGCACCAGGAATCGCATGGCGACGACTTTGATCGTCGTGAACAGTTCTGCCACTGGGCACGAGAGAAGTTACGGGACGATGAAAGATTTTTTGCACGCGTTCTATTTAGCGACGAAGCGTCATTGACCAACAGCGGTAACGTATACTGGCATAATATGCACTATTGGGCAACGGAAAATCCACGATGGGTGCGTAAAGTGGAACATCAGTGACCTTGGCGGGTTAATGTATGGTGCGGCATTATGGGAGGAAGGATAACTGGCCCCCATTTCATCGATGGCAATCTAAATGGTGCAATGTATGCTGATTTCCTACGTAATGTTCTACCGATGTTACTACAAGATGTTTGACTGCATGACAGAATGGCGATGTACTTCCAACATGATGGATGTCCGGCACGTAACTCGCGTGCGGTTGAAGCGGTATTGAATGGGATATTTCATGACAGGTGGATGGCCCGCACGTTCACCGGATCTGACGACCCCGGATGGTTTTCTGTGGGGAGAGTTGAAGGATATTTGGTATCGTGATCCACCAACAATGCCTGACGACATGCGTGAGCGCATTGTCAATGCATGTGCGAACATTACGGAAGGCGATCTACTCGCTGGTGAGAGGAATGTCGTTACACGCATTGCCAAATGCATTGAGGTTGACGGACTTCATTTTGAGCATTTATTGCATTAACGTGGTATTGACAGGTAATCACTCTGTAACAGCATGCGTTCTCAGAAATGATAAGTTCACAAAGGTACATGTATCACATTGGAACAACCGAAATAAAATGTTCAAACTTACCTACGTTCTGTATTTTAATTTAAAAAGCGTACTTGTTACCAACTGTTCATCTAAAATTGTGAGCCATATGTTTGTGACTATTACAGCGCCATCTATCACAAAGCGAAAAAAGTGGTCCAACTAAAACATTCATATTTCTTTACGTACTACACGAATATGTAATAAAAAACGCAGTTGATATTCGTTCGACCCATGGCAGGGCCATCTAGCGGGCCAACCATAGCGCCATCTGTTTTCCCCCTAAGGGCTAGACAAGTTTCGTTCTTTGTACTATTTTCGTTTGACGCGTATTTCGTGAGATATTTGGCCCGATCAATGGACCGCCCTGTATACATAAATGATTTGACGGATAGGATGGGCAGCAATTTACAGTTGCTGAAGCTGCCGTGGTGTCCGGTAAGATGTCAAAGTTTGGTGTTTGTAGAAAGATACAAGACGAATTAGACAAAATTTCTAGTTGGTGTCATGAATGGCAGGCAGCTAGCCCTAAATTTGGAAAAATGTAAGTTGATGAGGATGAGTAGGAAGGTCAAATTTTTAATATTTGGGTACAATGTTGCTAGTGCCCTGCTTGACACTGTCAAGTCATTGAAATATCTGGGAGTAACGTTGCAGAGCGAAATGAGGTGAGACGAGTATGCGAGAACAGTGGTAGGGAAGGCGAATGGTCTTCTTCGGTTTATTGGAAGAATTATAGGAAAGAGCGACGCTGATACGACCTATTCTTGAGTACTCCTCGAGTGTTTGGGATCCGTGCCTGGTCAGACTGAAGGAAGACATCGAAGTGATTCAGAAGCGGGCTGCTAGATTTGTTACCGGTAGGTTCGAACCACATACAAGTGTTACGGCGATACTTCGGGAACTCGAATTGGAATCCCTGGAGGGAAGGCGCCGTTCTTTTTCGAGAAAAAACATTGAGAAAATTTAGAGACCCGGCATTTGAAGCTTGATTGCCGAATGATTCTAATGGCGCGAACATGCATTGCCCATAAGGACCACGTAGACAAGGTACGAGAAATTAGGGCTAATACGGAGGCATATAGATAGTAGTTTTTCACTCGTTCTACCTGCGAGTAGAACATTCAAGGAAATGAGTTGTATTGGTACAGGTTCCTCCGCCACACTCCAAACGGTGGCTTGCATAGCATTGATGTAGATGTAGATGTAGATGTAGATACACACTGAAGCGCCGAAGAAACTGGTAAAACTCGTACTCAAATAGAGACACATGTAAACAGGGAGAATAAAGTGTACCGGTCGGCATCGTCGATATAAGGCAACAAGTGTCTGACGTAGTTGTTAGATTGGTTATTGCTACTACAAGGGCGTGTTGCCAAGGTTTGAGTGAGTTTGAATGAGGTGTTATAGACGACGCACGAGCGATGGGACACAGCTTCTCCGAGGTAGAAATATCAGTAATCTGGTAAAACATCAAATCCCCGATATCGTTACGGGCGCAAAAAGGTCCTGCAAGAATGGGATCAACGAAGACTGAAGAGAATCGTTCAACGTGACAGAACAGCAACCCAATGCTGCGCCATCAACAAGTGTCAATGTGCGAACCATTCAACGAAACATCATTCATATGGGCTTTCAGCGCCGAAGGCCCACTCGTGTACCCTTGATGACGTACGACACACAGCTTTACGCCTCGCCTGGGCCCGTTTACACCGACATTGGACTGTTGATGACTGGAAACATGTTGCCTGGTTGGACGATTTTCGTTTAAAATTGTATCGAGTGGATGGAAGTGTACGGGTATGGAGACAACCTCATGAATCCATGGAGCCTGCATGTCAGCAGGGGTCTGTTCAAGCTGGTGGAGGGTCTGTAATGGTGTGGGGCGTGTGCAGTTGGAGTCATATGGGACCCCTGATACGTCTAGATACGACTCTGACAGGTGACTAGTATGTAAGCGTCCTGTCTGATCACCTGCATCCATTCATGTCCATTGTACATTCCGACGGACTTGGGCAATTCCAGCATCACAACACGACACCACACACCTCCAGAATTGCTGCAGAGTGGCTCCAGCAACACGCTTCCGAGTTTAAACACTTACGCTGGCCACCAAATTTTGCAGACATTAACATTATTGAGCATATCTGGAATGCCTTGCAACTTGCTGTTCAGAATAGATCTCTGCCCCCTTGTACTCTTACGGGTTTATGGAGAACCCTGCAGGATTCAGGGTATCAGTTGCCTACAGCATTACTTCAGACATTAGTCGAGTGCATGCCAGATCGTTTTGCGGCATTTCTGTGTGTTCGCGGGAGCGCTGCACGATATTGGACAGGTGTACCAGTTTCTTTTGCTCTTCAGTGTATTTAGAATGACCGTCTTCGTTACGGCGGGCCTCCTTTAAACTGTTATCACTCCTCACTGCAGCATCGTAGACAGAACCGACTGTAGTCCTTTGGTGCAGAGCCGCGTGGAGGGTCTGAATTAGAGGCTCAGACGGTTCTGTGACCGAGTAGGCTGCAGATTCCTTTACTTGCGCCAGCGGCTGGCGGGGTTCTGGGTTCCGCTTAATAGGTCAGGAGCCCATTATACACAGGAAGGGGCTACACGGGTAGCGGGGGCTGTTTGGAAGGGACTGGGCGGTTTTTTAATGGTTATAGGGTCTCACTAAACCACAGAAATGCGTGCGTCTAAAAGGGGGCAGGTGAAACACAGTAACATAGTTGTAGAAACAATCGGTATTGTACCGAGCGAGGTGGCGCAGTGGCTAGCACACTGGACTCGCATTCGGAAGGACGACGGTTCAATCCCGCGTCCGGCCATCCTGTTTTAGGTTTCCCGTGATTTCCCTAAATCGCTCTAGGCAAATGTCAGGATGGTTCCTTTGAATGAGCACGGTCGACTTCCTTCCTTAATCCGATGAGACCGATGACCTCGCTGTCTGGTCTCCTCCCCCCCAGACACAACAACAATCGGTATTGTAGTTTTAACTTGTCGTAGCTGGGTCGGGAAATAACCAGAGCTCCAAGCCTTAATAGAAAGCACTGAAGCTCAAATAGTTATTTGTAGGTAAAGCTGGCTAAAACGGGAAATATGTTCAGCCGAATTTTTTCAAACGACCTAACAGTGTTCTGAAAGGATAGATTAAATACAGTTGCTGGTGGAGTATTTATTGCTATCAGAAGTAGTTTATCTTGTAGTGAAACTGAATTAGATAGTTCTTACGAAATACTATGGGTTATACTTGACAATCGGACTAAACTATTAACTGGATCGTTTTACAGACCCCCCCCCCTCCCCCTCGACTCAGAAGATATAGTTTCTGAACAGTTAAAAGAAAACCTGAGTCTCATTTCAAATAGGTACCCCACTCATGTAATTATAGTCGGTGGAGACTTCAATCTACCTTCGATGTACTGGAAAATTATACGTTCAAAACCGGCGGTAGGTAGAAAACATCATCCGAAATTGTACTGAATGCTTTCTCAGAAAATTATTTTGAACAATTAGTTCATGAGCTCACTCGAAGCGTAAATGGTTGACCCCGTAGCAGCAAAGAATCATAGATAGATAGTGAGTATCGTGACGAATACAGGGATTAGCGAGCACAAGGCACTAGCTGCTAGATTGAATACCGTAACTCTTACAATCATCAAAAAGAAACGCAAAGTATATCTATTTAAAAAAGCTGATAAAAATGCTCTTAACACCTTTTTAAGAGACAGTCTCCATTCCTTCCGATCTGATCACTTAAGCGTAGAAAAGATGTGGAATGATTTCAAAGAGATAGTATCGACGGCATTTGAGAGATATATATCACATAAATTAATAAGTGATATTACTCATCCCCCATGGTACACAAAACGAGTCAGATTGCTGTTGCAGAAGCAACGAAAAAAGCATGCCAAACTTAAAAGAGCGCAAAAACCCCAAGATTGGCAAAATTTTGCAGAAGCTCGAAACTTCAAAGCGAGATGCTTTTAATAATCTTCACAACAAATCTCTGTCTCGGAACCTGGTAGAAAAGCCAAAGAGATTCTGGTCATACATAAAGCACACCAGTGGTAAGACGCAATCAATACCTTCACTGTGCAGTAACAACGGCGAAGTCACTGATGACAGTGCCAGTAAAGCAGAGTTATTAAACACCGTTTTCTGATACTCCTTCACCAAAGAAGACGAAGTAAATATTCCTGTATTCCAATCAAGAACAACTGCGAGGATGAGAAACATAGAAGCAAATATCCTCGGTGTAGCAAAGCAGCTTAAATCACTTGATAAAGGAAACGCCTCCGGTCCAGATTGTATACCAGTCAGGTTTCTCTCAGAGTATGCTGATAAAATAGCTCCATATTTAACAATTATATACGACCTCTCGCGCACAGAAAGATCCCTACCTAAAGACTGGAAAATTGCTCAGGTCACACCACTACCCAAAAAGGGAAATAGGAGTAATTCGCTGAATTATAGGCCCATATCCCTAACGTCAATTTGCAGTAAGGTTTTGGATCATATATTGTATTCTAACATTATGAATTACCTCGAAGAAAACGTTTTATTGACACATACTCAGCACTGATTCGGGAAACATCGTTCTTGTGAAACACATCTAGCTGTTTATACTCATGAAGTAATGAGTGCTATCGACAAGGGATGTAAAATGATTCCATATATTTAGATTTCCAGAAGGCTTTCAACACCGTTCCTCACAAGCATCTTCTAACCAAACTGCGTGCCTATGGAATATCGCCTCATTTGTGCGACTGGACTCGTGATTTCCTGTCAGAGAGGTCACAGTTCGTAGTGATAGACGGAAAATCATCGAGTAAAACAGAAGTAATGTCCGGCGTTCCCCAAGGAAGTGTTATAGGCCCTCTATTGTTCCTGATCCATATTCACGACATAGGAGACAACCTGAGTAGCCCTCTTAGATTATTTACAGATGATGCTGTCATTTATTGTCTTGTAAAGTCATCAGATGACCAAAATGAATGGCAAAATGATTTAGATAAGATATCTGTGTGGAAAGGAAATCCGCTAAATTTCGATTACGCGCTAAGGCTGTAAATTCAAGTAAATACTTAGGGATCCCAATAACAAGTAACCTAAACTGGAACGATCACACAGATAATGTTGTGGGTAGAGCAAATCAAAGACTGCGGTTCATTGGAGCCGGCCGGTGTGGCCGTGCAGTTCTAGGCGCTCCAGTCTGGAACCGCGTGACCTCTACGGTCGCAGGTTCGAATCCTGACTCGGGCATGGATGTGTGTGATGTCCTTAGGTTAGTTAGGTTTAAGTAGTTCTAAGTTCTAGGGGACGGATGACCACAGATGTTAAGTTCCATAGTGCTCAGAGCCATTTTTGCTGTTCACTGGCACAACACTTAGAGAGTGCAACAGAACTTAAGAGACTGCTTACACCACACTTATCCGCCATATTCTGGAGTATTGCTGGGCGATGTGGGATCCGCATCAGGTGGGACTGACGGATGACATCGAAAAAGCTCAAAGAAGGGCGGCTCGTTTTGTATTATCGCGAAATAGGAGAGATATTGCCACAGACATTATGCGTAAATTGGAGTGGCAATCATTAAAACAAAGGCGTTTTTTGTTGGGACGAGATCTTCTCATGAAATTTCAATAACCAGTTTTCTCCTCCGATTGCGAAAACATTCTATTGGCACCTACCTATATAATGAGAAATGATCATCACGATAAAATGAGAGAAATCAGAGCTGGCACAGAAAAATTTGTGTTCGTTTTTTCCCGCCCGCTTTTCGAGAGAGGAACGGTAGAGACAGCTTCAAGGTGGTTCATTAAACCCTCTGCCAGACACTTAATTGTTAAATACGGAGTAATCACGTAGATGTAGATGTGCACCCCTTCCATCACTGCCCAGTAGCGCGCTGCATCGGGTGGAGTACTGGGGGAGGCGATTGTCGAATGCTGGGCTCGAACCCTGGTGCCTCAGTGCTGCCACCACCGTCGGGCGCTGAAGTCGCTCTCGGCTGACTTTCTGACATCAGCTGGCTGATCGCTGGGTCCCACGTATTTCTGAAAGTGAAGCCACTGTGTCTGTTGATCAGGCCGTCGACCACTCGTATTCAAATAGCCTCCTTCAAAACACAATCCCGTAACGACGACGTCTGTCTTAGCACTTCCGTTTGTTCATATTCCATCGAGTCCCCTGTTGTCATGCAATGTTTCCGACCGCCGATTCTCTTGGTTGCTGAAGTTTCCTTTGCTCCTTCCTTCGACTGTTCACACAGTCTGTCCAGTGTATGCCTTGTAGCACGTTGGTGGAATACGGTAGAAATCCAGTTCATGGAATCCCCAGTCATTTTCCACGGTACCTAAGAGTGCAAACATTTCCTGATGTGGACAGGAAACAAATCAAGTTCAGATCGTGCCAGTTTGGTTCGATATGGTAGATACACCGTTGCCTTATGCTGCTCGTCGTATTCTGTTTGCAAGGCCTGAAAGCACGTTCTTGAATACGTCGTTAAGGCGGTTGATCTCTTTTGGTGGGCTTTCTTTGTCCGATATTACACGGGACCTGTGGATCAGTGTACGTGGCGCACCCTGACTCTGTGAATGGACACGACGAGGACGGTAAGACAATGGTGTATCTACTCATGTAATGTTACAGGAGTTTAACAGAACTATGGGAAACTTGCATTCAAATAGGGCAGAAAGCATGGACACACTCCTTCGGAAGTTCTCATATATTCGGGGGGAAGTGGAAAATTAAATATAGAGAGTGATTTTTTCCACCGTGTACAAATTCTAGAGACTGATAGATAAGATGGAACAAAAATGATCTAATGAACTTATGTTCGGAAACGTATGGTTTCCATGCTAGAGATAATTTATTCAATCTTGCTTTGTCACAGGGAAGCCACAGTTACAGTACGCGTAGTTTTCTCCTAGAGGATGGTACTGTTCCTCATACGTCACGCCCTAGTGCCCTCTCCTGCCATAGTGTTTGGTAGCGTTGTGTCCGATTCACTTCTCTTGCTGACTCACCTTGTAGTGGATGTAATACAGCGTTGTACGCAATGGTTCAGTATTCAAATCGAGAACTTGCCGACATGACTATTTACGAAAAGGCAAGTGGCAACGGGCGGCGGACAGCGAGGTTGTGTCAGGAGACCTATCCCCGCCGACTGCAACCACAGCATTCAATGTTTTCAACAGTGTTCGCCGTTTGTCTGAGTCAGCGTCTTTCGGGAAACAGGAAAGTGTTTCACCGTTTTTCTGAGAGAGTAGTTTCAGGAAGCAGGAATTCATGAAGGACGTACCCGAAATGTTCGGACACCAGACTTGGAGGAAAATGTGATTAATACTGTGGAAGGCGACCGCCGTGTCAGTACCAGGCAGTTGTCCCGACAGTATGTGGTAAACCAGACGACCGTGTGGAACATTCTCCATGGCAGTTGTTACTACCCGTGTCACTTACAGCTTGTACAGAAATTACTGGCGACAGACTGTCCACGTTCGGAGCAGTTTTGTCACTGATTTCTTCACCTGGCAACCACGATTTCGTGATATGTGTCGTCCACCCAATTCACAGATGAGGCCATCTTTACGCAGAGTGGTATGTTCAACTTTCATAACAGTCATCTGTGGAATAGTATGTAGAACCCCCATTGTATGGTGACAGCGGATCATCAGCCTTGGTGCAGCCGGAATGTGTGGGCCGGGATAATTGGCGACCGTATTTTCCTCCCAGAACTATCGGTGTTTCTTGAGGTTGATTTTGACTGCCTGCTACAGGTGCCACTGATGATTCGAAGGGTTATGTGTTGCTATAGAAGATGTTAAAAATTAGGTAGACTTACTGGTTACGAAATGAGGAGATTCTCAGCAGAGCCGGCGAGGAGGCAAACATATGGAGAACATTTACAAGAAGGTGGGACAAGGTGACAGGATACATGTTATGGCATCGAGGAATAACTTCCATGGTGCTCGAGAGAGCTGTATAGGGCGAAATGTTAGGGGAAGACAGAGATTGGAATACATACAAAAAATAATTACGGATGTTGGATATAAGTGCTTCTCTGTGATGCAGTTAGTACAGGACAGAAATTCGTGGGCCAGAAGACTGGTTAAAAATAAAAGAAGTCGTGATGAAATATTTCATGACATAATACAGGGTGTTTGTGATGGAACATTCGCTAACTGAGGGGACCCAATGGAAGAGAGTGAGCATAGGACAGTGAAACTTTGCGGAAACATTGCTGTTGTTTTACGAGTAAAGCGCTGCTCACTTTGCCCAGACCCATGTTGACTGTCTACAATTATAACGCAAACTAATTATTGGGTTTCAGTCTACGTCACAGTACCAATATCGGTACCTAAAGGCAAGTCATGACACTAGTACTAGTAATAATAAGACTCGATTCACACGAGCGATTTATTATCGCGAGCTTCTTGCGTGAGTTTCTTGCGGGGCTCTGCAGTGTATATGAAATAATGGAGCCGAGCACACTACGGCAATGACGCCACCACATCACAGCGACCTCGCTGATTTCCGAGAAGCAATAGTCATTGAAGTGAATGAGCAGTGAACACGCGTTCGAAATCTCGGCAGCATCTACCGTCAACCTGCCATGGATGCAGCCGATTTAGACACGGAATTATTCACTGAAGGGGTAAAAAAAAATGCCCTGGAATATGGGACACATTTCGCAAGAATTATCACTAAAGGATTAAGAGGAGAGCCACGTGGATCCACGTGTGTGTAAAGTTTTGTCAGGTTTTTGCTGCGAAATCGTATCAGGAGAGAAATGATACAGGTCAACATCACTGTTAAACTATTTTTTATTTGTGTTCTGGAAGTGGTGTTTTTCCTCGAATGTTGGAATTTAAAACTTCAGATAGTGCTAAGCAGCAAACGCTTTACTCCCTTATGGGGCCCTTTTATGTGAAGGAAGAAATCTTCTGTTAACAATAGCAGTTTAAATTTTGTTACATCAGCCAGTTGAACGTAATCAATGCTTTACTGTATTTCACCCACAAAATACATGGTTCCACTCATTTGAATAGTTTTGTGGACTGAAAAGTCGTTCATGTTCGGGAACACATTAAATCTGGTCTGTTCCTAATTTATTTTACCTCTAAACAAAGTGATTTATTTATCGGGTACTTGAATATAGAAAGCCTTAACAACATCAAAAATAAAAATACCTGCCGATGGAATGTAGTTTATAAAAGACTTTTATCTTGATAATATGAATATTTATATGTGTGTTTAGAGAGAGTGAGAGAGAGAGAGAGAGAGAGAGAGAGAGAGAGAGAGAGAGAGAGGGAGATTTTTTGATTGAGATTTTTACTTTAATTCGTAACTGGTATCTGAATTTTGGTTGCTACCTTCTTGAATGATCAGCTTCGGCACCAGTTGGTGATGTATTATAATTTGTAGGAAGTTATTGTTCTTTAAGGTTTAAAATACGGCTCTTTTAGTTACTTGGGCGTATTTCAGATAGCTTTGAGCCCAAGTTTTCGTAGCTTTTCGTACCTAAAGGACCACTGTTGTAAGTAAGATCAAACAGCAATCTGCCTTTCGTGAGAACAGGTCATTGCTTAGCACACAAACTTCCTTCACGTCCAGCTACTTCAAAATTGGTCAGTGGAGTTCAGCACCATACTATTGTACAAGGACATAATCCAATTACTGTAATTAAGAAATTATGAGAGGTTGTTACTTATTGAATGAAAACTATAGAGAATGCATTTCTCTCCTGTATTTTAGTGAGCTTTGTACACTTACAATGCTGTCGATTGATAGACAGTGACGACAATGCAGTTCACCTCCTTTTCCAAAAACAAGATATTTCTATTCTTCACTTCCAGAAAATTTGTATACATAAATGTTTGTCAACTCTTACACATACTTCACTCGGTTTTATCATTAAAATATCAATTTTCATTAAATGTAACAATACGTTCTGAGCGACGTCCTAGCAACACGTCCTCTTTCCACAAAATACAGATTAACAGTTCTCTTTTTTTTAAATAAATCAATTGTCTTTTTTTTTTTTAGAGTCCATACTCAAAGATTCACAACTACTATCGTTTCGGGGATTGCGCGCTAGAGAGTTTGTTGCTGTCCAGCTGCGCTTCACTTCACTTCAAGTACTTTTTGAATCAAATTTAGATTTACGGTGTTTACGTACATTAATTAGCTTCTCAGAATAAAATCAGACACAAATTAGTTAAAAAAAAAGGGGGCAGTGAGGCTCACATAACATTACAAGTTGTCGTGAACGTGTTGTATGGAGCCTCACGGGATCTGACGACGTATTATTAACAGCGCAAATACACACACACACACACACACACACACACACACACACACACACAAAGATACGCACCCATACACACACGCATACATACACAAAAAAATCAATACTCCAGGTCTCTAAAAATGATTATCAGTTGACGTTATAGCTGTTGTTTTACTGTTAATTCATGGAACGTCTGAACTTTCATTCGAAAATAAAGAATGTACTTTCTTCGCTTAACTCTATAAGCGGTGTCACGAACGCTCCTTTCAGCAGCCGGGAACTAATCATTGGGTGAGTGCAAAACATCCTGTAGCGTCTCTTAATGTATTCGTAAGCGAAATTAGCAAACACTGCATGTTTCCTTCTGCCTGCGTGCATACTGTTTGGCTTCCAATCTATTACTACTGCGCAATTATCGCTGCGATGCCGCCGCGTGTCGAAACGACTTCTGATGCCGCGATCTCACTGCGAGCACGGGCGGCTGTTACTCGCTCATGAGCATTGAGACTTACAACGCAAATGCTGTAGCGCACAGTCTGAACATAATTTCTATGAAGTTGGGTACCCATGCGGTAAATAGGTTTCCGCCTTCACTGACTATAAAGATGGGTACCTACACTGACTATAAAGCTGGGTAACCACACAGTTAAAAGTTTTCCGCCTACACTGGCCCAAATAGCATAAATTTAATTATGAGTGCTCCCATTTACTATGTGGCGAGGAATTCGGCAGAAGGCGTCGTGCGCGACGCACATTCGTTTTCTGAAGCTTGTGTAACCATTATCCTCAGAGATGCAGCGTTATTAGCTTGATAATTTGTCACGGTGCTCACGCTGAGTACAGCTCAGGCGCCGCCCCGTACTTGGCAGCTGACGCAGCGCCATTCTTTAGCTCTAGGATGACTGCGCACACCACCCTACCACACCTCTCAAGCAACAGTGCAACTTGCTAGCGCCTCGTGTCTGAGTCATTTTGAGGGTCATTTTTTGAATTGCTGATCATTGCGATTAGTGTAGCTAACACGAAAGAGTTCAAATTTTTAGTGTTGTTTTACTAATTGTGACTTACGATAATTTATCGCCAGTATTGGAAACTGTTTTGTGTGTGGTTAATCTGTAAGACCCACGTAGTAGATATGGGAGCAGTACCTTTGGTCTACCATTTCTTCCAGCAAAGTACAGTGAAGGTAAGAAAAGTGTATGTGGAAAGCGATGGGTCGGCCCGGTTGGTCGAGCGGTTCTAGTCGCTACAGTATGGCACCGCGCCACCGCTATGGTCGCAGGTTCGAATCTTGCCCGGGCATGGATGTGTGTGATGTCCTTAGGTTAGTTAGGTTTAAGTAGTTCTAAGTTCTAGGGGACTGATGACCTCAGATGTTAAGTCCCACAGTGCTCAGAGCCATTTTTTGGAAAGCGATGGTTTTGTCGGTTTGATTCTCTTTGCTTTGGGACTCAGGCACAATTGTGTTTACGAAAGTGCTTTCTCTGTTATGTATTACGTTATCAAGCGACCACGATTCCTAAAAATTCAACGTCCACCACAGGAAATCCGTCGGCCACGGTGGCCGAGCGGTTCTAGGCGCTTCAGTCCAGAACCGCGCGACTGCTACGGTCGCACGTTCGAATCCTGCCTCGGCCATGGATGTGTGTGATGTCCTTAGGTTAGTTAGGTTTAAGTAGTTCTAAGTTCTACGGATCTGATGACCTCAGATGTTAAGTCGCATAGTTCTCAGAACCATTTGAACAGGAAATCCTTTCTCGATCAAAGCACTTCCGATATCCCTACCCCTAAACATATGTGCGAAGGAGAGAGTGCGTCACATGTCTATTTTGCAACTATCAACAAGCAAGTAGGTTCTTCGGGCATTGTGTTACTACTTGTTGAACAACTATTTAAGTTACTTCAGTGTTTGCAAATACTTTATATGTGTACTTATTGTATTTATTTTACCTTAGCGTTTCTTTTTATTTATTTAAAATTCCATCAGTGGTTGCATTTTCGTCTGATTTCTGCCTACATCCACGGATGTTATTTGCATGCAGATTTTCCAAGTTTTCTTACGTTTGCAACTTATGGTTTTGACTATTACTCTGACTTTCAGTAATATACATTTCAGGACGTAAACAACGACTGAATATTGCACAATTTTACTTTTTATTTTCGTGCAAGAAAAACGTGAATAAACATCAGTGATTCAGTATTTGGTCCTGTTCTGTAACACTCTCTTGGGGTACTTTTATGGCTGAGGATTTACTGTCATTAGGAAAGACATACTATGTTTTATATGCTAGGAACACGTGAATACAACTACAATTCTGGTCTGATACTCAGTACGCTCGTATTTTATTGATAAGGCCACAATGTGGAACTGTATCGAACGGCTTCCGGCAGCCGACAAACATGGAATCAACGTGCCATTTGTATCTGGGTCTCATGGATGAAGTTAGTGAAATGGGTGTTACGATATCATTGTCTGAAAAATCCATGTAGATTTCTGTAGAGGGGATTTTGGTCTCCAGTAAGGTCATACCAGGCGAGCATAAAAAGTGTATCAGTATTATACAACAGACTTACGTCACATACATAGGTCTATAGTTGTGCGTATCTGTTCAACGATTATCTTTGGAAATGGGAATAATCAGTGCATCCTTCCAATCACTTGAACCACTTTGTTCGTCCGGTGACCTGCAACAGATTTCTCTTAGATGAGGAGCAAGATGATCCGCATTATTTATGCTTATTATATAGGTATCCTCGCTTTAGGGCCTTTAGAGTGCTATGAAACCAGCAGTGAACTTTCACCTTCTTGCGCCGCTCCACTACAGCACATCTTTATGGCAGATAACTTAGCTACCTGTGGAGTTGATGAGGGCTACGCGAAATCTGCAAATGACAGCAAATGTTTCTCTGACGTTGTTGAGTCGGGAAGTCGTGGTGAGTGGTGTTGAGTTCCACCACTATACAGGGTGTTACAAAAAGGTACGGCCAAACTTTCAGGAAACATCCCTCACACACAAATAAAGAAAAGATGTTATGTGGACATGTGTCCGGAAACGCTTAATTTCCATGTTAGAGCTCATTTTAGTTTCGTCAGTATGTACTGTACTTCCTCGATTCACCGCCAGGTGGCCCAATTGAAGGAAGGTAATGTTGACTTCGGTGCTTGTGTTGACATGCGACTCATTGCTCTACAGTACTAGCATCAAGCACATCAGTACGTAGCATCAACAGACTAGTGTTCATCACGAACGTGGTTTTGCAGTCAGTGCAATGTTTACAAATGCGGAGTTGTCAGATGCCCATTTGATGTATGGATTAGCACGGGGCAATAGCCGTGGCACGGTACGTTTGTATCGAGACAGATTTCCAGAACGAAGGTGTCCCGACAGGAAGAAGTTCGAAGCAATTGATCGGCGTCTTAGGGAGCACGGAACATTCCAGCCTATGACTCGCGACTGGGGAAGACCTAGAACGACGAGGACACCTGCAATGGACGAGGCAATTCTTCGTGCAGTTGACGATAACCCTAATGTCAGCGTCAGAGAAGTTGCTGCTGTACGAGGTAACGTTGACCACGTCACTGTATGGAGAGTGCTACGGGAGAACCAGTTGTTTCCGTACTATGTACAGCGTGCGCAGGCACTATCAGCAGCTGATTGGCCTCCACGAGTACACTTCTGCGAATTGTTCATCCAACTGTGGGTCAATCCTCGTTTAAGTGTAAATGTTCTCTTTACGGATGAGGCTTCATTTCAACGTGATCAGATTGTAAATTTTCACAATCAACATGTGTGGGCTGACGAGAATCCGCACGCAATTGTGCAATCACGTCATCAACACAGATTTTCTGTGAACGTTTGGGCAGGCATTTTTGGTGATGATTGGGCCCCATGTTCTTCCACCTACGCTCAGTGGAGCACGTTATCATGATTTCATACGGGATACTCTACCTGTGCTGCTAGAACATGTGCCTTTACAAGTACGACACAACATGTGGTTCATGCACGATGGAGCTCCTGTACATTTCAGTCGAAGTGTTCGTACGCTTCTCAACAACAGATTCGGTGGCCTCCACGCTCTTCTGTCCTGAACCATCTTGACTTTCATTTATGGGGGCATTTGAAAGCTCTTGTCTACGCAACCTCGGTACCAAATGTAGAGACTCTTCGTGCTCGTATTGTGGACGGCTGTGATACAATACGCCATTCTCCAGTGCTGCATCAGCGCATCAGGGATTCCATGCGACGGATGGTGGATGCATGTATCCTCGCTAACGGAGGACATTTTGGAAGTCACGCTGATACGTTCTGTTGCTGTGTGTTTCCATTCCATGATTAATGTGATTTGAAGAGAAGTAATAAAATGAGCTCTAACATGGAAAGTAAGCGTTTCCGGACACATGTCCACGTAACATATTTTCTTTCTTTGTGTGTGAGGAATGTTTCCTGAAAGTTTGGCCGCACCTTTTGGTAACACCCTGTATAGGTAGCGACGACCAGTGGATTCGCGCGGGAGGGCGCTCTGGACAAAGTGAAGTAACACCGTTTATTGCTGACTGTCACGCTGCTTGAAGGTCTGGCTTCATGTGGTTCTATTGAGGATGCGGTTGTCACACCTCATACTGATGATTGTCACTTTAGCAACACGACAAAACAATGTTGAATTTCAACAGACTTTCCTGCTTTTGGTGCCTCTCGCTGGGGCACAGTTAAAAGAAAATGTCAACAAACTTCACACAGGTGTCACCTCGAGGGACTCCCCATACATTGCACACACACAGGACTGAATCCCGCTGTATTTGATGACTGAATTGGGTGATTCGTGCTGCCCGAGACGACCTGTCGTAGCGGAGTCACCAGACCTACCAACTGAAAAGCCAACTAACGCATTTGAGTAAGTGTGGATGTTAATTTGTTGCGAAGTTTGCATTTACGATGAAAGAGTACTACAATGTGCGCTGTTTTTGTGATTTATTAATGTCTGTTCTGCTCATCAGCAACTTGGTGATCAGCGTGTCAGATTGCCACGTGGAGGGTCGGTGTTCAGGTCCCGGAACGCCAGCGATTTTCCCTTGGTGTGAGAGCTGGCTCAAAATGGCTCCAAGCACTATGGGACTTAAGGGGACCACACTGTAATTCAGGTCGAAAAAAATCGATTTTCGGTTTTCATCATATTTCATTGGATTAAGGCTTTAGTTAAGTACTCTGAAAAGGATTTTGCTGAAAAAATTTTTTTTCGAGCATTTAAAGAGCATTTTCATACCACGTGTGTTTATGTGCCACGCCCACTTTTCTGTCACCCACTTTTCTGCATATATTTTAGATCTTTATATCCCCTACATTGCACACTACGGATTTTTTTTGTCTACTCCCGAGTGTGTTGGCTATCCCTGGAATGCAACGGTCTGTATTCTTTTGTTTCTGCTGTTTGTAAACAACACGCTTTCAAACACGCGGTTAGTTTTGTTTAAGTGTGATTGCGAGTCGTTGTTATACTTACGTTTGCAATGCTTGTTTACGTGTGTTTTGTTGTGTTTGTTGAAGATGACGAAACTTAAAGGCATTTTCAAGAAACGACAATTTAGAGGAAACAACTTTAGAAAGCTTTCTGTACAAGAGGTTATGTCGCCTGACAACGATGTTTCTGATTGTAATTCTTCAACAAGTGCATCATCAAAGAAGCTCTCACCATTTCAAGAGTTACAATGAATTTACTGTAAGTGACAAGGGGTGCAGTAACATTTTTATAAATTTGAGAATATTATCAAATGTAATTTCTAAATTTGTACAATGTAGACAGTGTGGTGAGTCACAGAGTGTGAAAATTTGTGAGAGTGCCAGTGGGAGAAAAGGGCTAGCAATTGTTTTGGATTTAATTTGTACTAAATGCTCAGCTCTGATTTCATTTATGAGTTCTTCAAAACCAGATGTAAGTGGCCATTATGAAATCAATACTAGATTATTTTATGCCTTACGATCCATTGGCAAGAGCATGGCTTCAGGGAGAACATTTTGTTCAGTGATGAACTTACATCAACCACCAAATAAATTTGAAAAACTGACTGCAATATTAGGGAAAGCTGTAAGTGAGGTCAGTGAGGAAAGCATGAAACTGATGCTAGGGAAGCAGTAGAAGAAAATGATGGATGTTTGGATATTGCAGTTGCACTTGATGGAAGTTGGCAGAAAAGAGAACATACTTCTCTGAATGGAGTAGTGACTGCCACGATTGTAGACTCCGGTAAAGTGTTAGATGTGGAGATAATGTCTAAATATTGCAAATGTCGTAAAGTCAATGACCATAAAGAACAGAACTGTGTGGCTAATTTTAGATGAACAAGTGGTGGTAGGGACGTTCATGGAG
Organism: Schistocerca piceifrons; assembly: GCF_021461385.2. Classification (NCBI taxonomy): domain Eukaryota; kingdom Metazoa; phylum Arthropoda; class Insecta; order Orthoptera; family Acrididae; genus Schistocerca; species Schistocerca piceifrons. Next base: position 491,038,675 of record NC_060144.1, on the reverse strand, counting down.
TACAACAAGCGTTTCATCGCTCCGTAGAACCAAGAGGCGTACGGTACACCAAATATTTGGGCGATGGTGAGAGTAAGGCATACAACAATGTGGTGAACTCTAAGCCATATGGAGATGCAATTATTAGCAAAATAGAATGTGTAGGACATGTTCAAAAACGTTTGAGAACAAGGCTGATAAAACTAACTGTTGACATGAGAGGAAAAAAATTAGAATATGGAAAATTGTTGACCGGACACGGTTGGTTAACTAAAAATGAAACAGAAAACTTGCCGCTATACTATGGGCAGGCAATAAGGAGACATAAAGAAAATCTGGAGGCAATGAAGAGAGATGTTTGGGCTGTATTCTTCCATTAATCCTCTACTGATGATAGGCCATGTCATGGATTCTGTCCATCAGGAGAAAATTCGTGGTGTAATTAGAACAGGGCTCAGGCAACTGGAGAATCTTAAACTCACCAGCGTTCACTTCCTGCTGCTGTTGTTACAGCAATTAAACCTATTTTCAGAGACTTGGCTCATCCTGACCTTCTAAGGAAATGTCTGCATGGGCAGACACAGGACCCAAATGAATGTTTCAACAACATAATTTGGAATCACCTTCCTAAAACTGTATTTGTAGGCATGCATACAATGAAACTAGGATTTCATGATGCTGTTTTACGTCCAGTTGTGGTAATATTGGAAAGTGATGGGTACTGAAAAAGCTGGGGATTAATCCTAGTGAAAATATGATCACTGGGCTGCAACATTTCTACAAAATGCGGATAGCTGATGCAGACAGGTCTGCATCTAATATGGCCAAGAACGCAAGACAAACATCCAGGAAGGTGAAAAGAAGCTGTAAGACCTGCTAGAGGCCAAAGAAGGGCCGTCATATGCAGCAGGACAGTTTTAATTAACTGTAAGTAACAAATTTCAAAAGTTTCTTCTTTAACGTCAATTTCCCGCAAACTAAAATTTTCAGTACATATGCCCCATTATGTCAGAAACTATCATAGATAATTGAATGAAATTTTCAGAGACTCTGCATAACACAAGAAGCCACCTGTGGTACTACATTCATTAATATTCCTCCATTAAGAAGTCCACAAAAAATATTTTCTGCAGAAAAAACTTAATATTTTTTGTTAACAAATTTAAAAAAGGATTTCTTAAAAACTATAAAATGGATAAATTAGATTTTAGTTCAGTTGACGCTATTAGCATCATGTGACATACAGTAAAAATATTAAGGTCCTGTATCAAATAGTTTTTTTCCAGAAATGGGTCAAATATTTGCCTAAATTAACATGGGTTAGATACGCAGGGTGTGGTCCCCTTAACAACTGAGGTCATCAGTCCCCTAGACTTAGAACTACTTAAACCTAACTAACCTAAGAACATCACACACATTAGAAAGTGCGACCGCGTCAGCAGCGCGGTTTCGGAGTGAAGGGCCTAGAACCGTTCGGCCATAGCGGCCGGCCGGTGTGAGGGCTGGACCGGGATCCATACAGCCTTGTGATACCAACTGAGGGGCTACTTTAATGAGAAGCAGGGACTCCAAGGTCTGGGAAGTTGACAACGGTCGAGAGAGCGGTGTGCTCATCCCATGCCCCTCCAAGCTGCATTCGAAAGACGTCAGTTTCAGAGGATTAAGGACAGCCGGTCGGCAGTGACTGGTCCCACAGGGCCGGAACCCGGAACTGGCATTCACACTCGAAATAAATTTATGGCTGCTCATTCAAGAATGACAGCTAATGAACTTATGTTAGGAGCTAAACGGGTAGTACATATTAATACACGAAATGATCGTAGACTCGCATTAGAAGTTTCCTTCTTTTATCAATAAATTTTGGTCGTCTTACAATCGACGTTTGAGGAAAATTACAGGGTAATGAAGAAACATATGCTCAGCTGTCATTCTGTCACTGACGGTCAGAAGTTTTGTTTTTTCTTCATGAGATAGTGTTTGCTTCTGGTGCATTTACTATACGTTTGTGCAATTTTTAATACCGCTACCGTTTACAAGGACCTGATAATTATTTTTGCGAACAGCCAGAAGTACTCGAGGAACCTGCTGCATATAATCTCCAGTAAATAGGTGCACATTTGAGCTCGTCGAACTGAAATAAAATGTTCTAAATCACTATTTATAATCAACAGGACCGGAAACTACGGCGATAAATGAACGTTGACTGTTCTGACAAACGACTACAGTCAAGGAAAGTTCACATACGAAGATTAGCATTTTTTCAAATTCATTTAAGTTTTGCTATCGTAACAAACATTCGATACAATACAGAGACGACCTCTCCTCGAAGTTTCTAGTGTTGCTAATTACCTCTCTGACTTTTAAGTAAGTACAGTATTTGCTCGCCTTAACAGTAGTGAATAAGCTTCGCCACTTGCCACGCAGTTTTCTACAAGACTACAACTGACACACAAAAACATCGAAAGTAACAGGCTTTCAAGTAAATTATCAGTCGAACGAAGTTCACCTCCACACATTTGCACAAAATGAGCGATAACTAATTCCACTGATAAACACTTCGCCTTCGGTGCCACGCGAGCCTTACCGTGCGCGGTCGCGGACGTAAGTACAGCGCAACCTCAACTATAGCGAGATACGTGACGGCCAACTGACAATGATCGAAAACTCCCCGTATAACAACACGGGATCATTTCGTACTGATGGTGCGTTTTCGCACCGGACTGTAAACAGAACACCTGCAGTTAGAATGCACTGAGCGACTTCAGCAGTGCTCAAATGATACCCTACAAAATCTTACATATCGTTGTTAGCTAAAGACTAACAATTTTCCCAACTTTTCTATGAGCAGTACTGTACTCTAATGTACTTTCCATAAAAATATCAGGTAGATAACTTTTAAATTCCGACTTCTAACACTTTTCTAACGGAACTGAGGGTATTTTGCAACCTCTGATAAGTTACACTACTGGTCATTAAAATTGCTACACCAAGAAGAAATGCGGATGATAAACGGTTATTAATTGGACAAATGTGTTATACTAGAACTGACATGTGACTACATTTTCACGCAATTTAGGTGCATAGATCCTGAGAAATCAGTACCCAGAACAACCACCTCTGGCCGTAATAACGGTCTTGATACGCCTGGGCATTGAGTCAAACACAGCTTGGATGGCGTTTACAGGTACAGCTGCCCATGCAGCTTCAACACGATACCACAGTTCATCAAGAGTAGTGACTGGCGTATTGTGACGAGCCAGTTGCTCGGGCACCATTGACCAGACGTTTTCAATTGGTGAGAGATTCGGAGAATGTGCTGGCCAGGGCAGCAGTCCAACATTTTCTGTATCCAGTAAGGCCGTACAGGACCTGCAACATGCGGTCGTGCATTATCCTGCTGAAATGTAGGGTTTCGCAGGGATCGAATGAAGGGTAGAGGCACGGGTCGTAACACATCTGAAATGTAACGTACACTGTTCAAAGTGCCGTCAGTGCGAACAAGAGGTGACCGAGACGTGTAGCCAATGGCACCCCATACCATCACGCCAAGTGATACGCCAGTATGGCGATGGCGAATACACGCTTCTGATGTGCGTTCATCGCGATGTCGCCAAACACGGATGCGACCATCATGATGCTGTAAACAGAACCTGGATTCATCCGAAAAAATGACGTTTCGCCATTAGTGCACCCAGGTTCGTCGTTGAGTACACCATCGCAGGCTCTCCTGTCTGTGATGCAGCGTCAAGGGTAACTGCAGCAATGGTATCCGAGCTGATAGTCCATGCTGCTACAAACGTCGTCGAACTGTTAGTGCAGATGGTTGTTGTCTTGCAAACGTCCCCATCTGATGACTCAGGGATCGAGACGAAGCTCTCAGGGATCGAGACGTGGCTGCACGATCCGTTACAGCCATGCGGATAAGATGCCTGTCATCTCGACTGCTAGTGATACGAGGCCGTTGGGATCCAGCACGGCGTTCCGTATTACCCTCCTGAAGCCACTGACTCCATATGCTGCTAACAGTCATTGGATCTCGACCAACGCGAGCAGCAATGTCACGATACGATTAACCGCAATCACGATAGGTTACAATCCGACCTTTATCAAAGTCGGAAACGTGATGGTACCCATTTCTCCTCCTTACACGAGGCATCACAACAACGTTTCACCAGGTAACGCCGGTCAACTGCTGTTTGTGTATGAGAAATCGGTTGGAAACTTTCCTCATGTCAGCACGTTGTAGGAGTCGCCAATGGCGCCAACTTTGTGTAAATGCTCTGAAAAGCTAATCATTTGCATATCGTAGCATCTTAAATTTTTGCGTCTGTAGCACGTCATCTTGGTGGTGTAGCAATTTTAAGGGCTAGTAGTGCACATAATTGTCTTGCAATCTGGTACGACTATATCAATACTTATAATTAACTTAGTTCTGTAATTTTATCATCGCAACTTACTTGTAAACACCAGTTAATGTATCATAATTTTACAAATTTTAGTACAAAAATTAGGTTTTACTTAATAACTTGAGAGAAGAGGTAACTTCTACCCTGAACAATATGTTCTTACATAAAATGAAAACTAAATCCAAATTACAGCTTTGTATTTTTAATGTATTGCGCTTTTGAAATTTCGTAAAAAGTGTCTTCTTGTGGATCACGCAGAAACTCGAACTACACTGAAGAGCCAAAGAAACTAGTACACCTGCCTAATTTCGTGTAGGCCCCCGCGAGCTCGCATAAGTGCTCAACACGATGTGGCATGCACTCGCACTAATGTCTGAAGTAGTGTTGGAGGGAATTGACATCATGAATCCTACAGGGCTGTCCATAAATTCATAAGAGTACGACGGGGTGGAGATCTCTTCTGAACAGCACGTTACAAGGCGTTCCAGATATGTTCAATAATGTTAATGTCTGGGGAGTCTGGTGGCCTACGAAGCTGTTTAACGTCCATCCGTTCGATACAATTTGAAACGAGATTCAAAGTTGCTTTCAGCGAAGCAAACCCTGACATCCATCCATATAGCAGAGCTGACAGGAAACTTTACATTTTCGGTCTAATCAGATCCATGAGTTATCTTACTTGTTAACAACCTTTTATTCGCTGGAAATGCAGTATTCGTAGCTTACAATCAAGACAATCTTCAAAGGCTGGTGGACAAATTTGCCGATGCGCGCAAGCTCTCTTCTTTTTCAACACCGGTCAACCCATTATTTTATAAATAATAATCCATATTATGGAGCGTGGAATGTCAGATCCCTTAATCGGGCAGGTAGGTTAGAAATTTTAAAAAGGGAAATGGATAGTTGAAGTTAGATATAGTGGGAATTAGTGAAGTTCGGTGGCAGGAGGAATAAGACTTTTGGTCAGGTGAATAAAGGGTTATAAATACAAAATGAAATAGGGGTAATGCAGGAGTAAATTTAATAATGAATAAAACGAATAGGAGTGCGGGTAAGCTACTACCAACAGCATAGTGAACGCATTATTGTGGCCAAGATAGACACGAAGCCCATGCCTACTACAGTAGTACAAGTTTATATGCCAACTAGTTCTGCAGATGGTGAAGAAATTGATGAAATGTATGATGAGATAAAAGAAATTATTCGGGTAGTGAAGGGAGACGAAAATTTAATAGTCATGGGTGACTGGAAATCGAGAGTAGGAAAATGGAGAGAAGGAAACATAGTGGGTGAATATGGATTGGGGGAGACAAATGAAAGAGGAAGCCGTCTGGTAGAATTTTGCACAGTGCATAACTTAATAATAGCTGACACTTGGTTCAAGAATCATAAAAGAAGGTTGTATACATGGAAGAATCCTGGAGATACTAGGAGGTATCAGACAAATTATATAATGGTAAGACAGAGATTTAGGAACCAGGTTTTAAATTGTAAGACTTTTCCAGGGGCAGATGTGGACTCTGACCACAATCAATTGGTTTTGAACTGTAGATGAAAACTGAAGAAACTGCAAAAAGGTGGGAATTTAAGGGGATGGGACCTGGATAAACTGACTAAACCAGAGGTTGCACAGAGTTTCAGGGAGAGCATAAGGGACCAATTGACACTAATGGAGGAAAGAAGCATAGTAGAAGAGGAATGGGTAGCTCTGAGGGATGAAGTAGTGAAGGCAGCAGAGGATCAAGTAGGTAAAAAGACGAGGGCTAGTAGAAATCCTGGGGTAACAGAAGAAATATTGAATTTAATTTATGAAAGGAGAAAATATAAAAACGAAGTAAATGAAGCAGGCAAAAGGGAATACAAACGTCTCAAAAATGAGATCGACAGGAAGTGCAAAACGGCTAAGCAGGGTTTGGCTAGAGGACAAATGTAAGGATGTAGAGTCTTATCTCACTAGGGGTAAGATAGATACTGCCTACTGCCTTTGGAGAAAAGAGAGCCACTTGTATGAATATCAAGAGCTCAGTTGGAAACCCAGTTCTAAGCAAAGAAGGGAAAGCAGAAAGGTGGAACGAGTATATAGAGGGTCTATACAGGGGCGATGTACTTGAGGACAATATTATGGAAATGGAAGAGGATGTAGATGAAGATGAAATGGGAGATACGTTACAGCGTGAAGAGTTTGACAGAGCACTGAAAGACCTGAGTCGAAACAAGGCCCCCGGAGTAGACAACATTCCATTGGAACTTCTGACGGCCTTGGGAGAGCCAATCCTGACAAAACTCTACCATCTGCAGAGCAAGATGTATGAGACAGGCGAAATACCCTCAGACTTTAAGAAAAATATAATAATTCCAATCCCAAAAAAAGCAGGTGTTGAAAGATGTGAAAATTACCGATCTATCAGTTTAATAAGTCATAGCTGCAAAATACTAACGCGAATTCTTTGCAAACGAATGGAGAAACTAGTGGAAGTCAACCTCGGGGAAGATCAGTTTGGATTCCGTAGAAATGTTGGAACACGTGAGGCAATACTGACCCTACGACTTATCTTAGAAAATAGATTAAGGAAAGGCAAACCTACATTTCTAGCATTTGTAGACTTAGGGAAAGCTTTAGAAAATGTTGACTGGAATATTCTCTTTCGAATTCTGAAGGTGGCAGGGGTAAAATACAGGGAACGAAAGGCTATTTACAATTTGTACAGAAACCAGATGGCAGTTATAAGAGTCGAGGGGCATGAAAGGGATGCAGTGGTTGGGAAGGGAGTGAGACAGGGTTGTAGCCTGTCGCCGATGTTATTCAATCTGTATATTGAGCAAGCAGTAAAGGAAACAAAAGAAAAATTCGGAGTAGGTATTAAAGTCCATGGAGAAGAAATAAAAACGTTGAGGTTCGCCGATGACATTGTAATTCTGTCAGAGACAGCAAAGGACTTGGCAGAGCAGCTGAACGGAATGAACAGTGTCTTTAAAGGAGGATATAAGATGAACATCAACAAAAGCAAAACGAGGAGAATGGAATGTAGTCGAATTAAGTCGGGTGATGCTGAGGGAATTAGATTAGAAAATGAGACACTTAAAGTAGTGAAGGAGTTTTGCTATTTGGGGAGCAAAATAACTGATGATGGTCGAGGTAGAGAGGATATAAAATGTAGACTGGCAATGGCAAGGAAAGCGTTTCTGAAGAAGAGAAATTTGTTAACATCGAGTATAGATTTAAGTGTCAGAAAGTCGTTTCTGAAAGTATTTGTATGGAGTGTAGCCATGTATGGAAGTGAAACATGGACGATAAATAGTTTGGACAAGAAGAGAATAGAAGCTTTCGAAATGTGGTGCTACAGAAGAATGCTGAAGATTAGATGGGTAGATCACTTAACTAATGAGGAGGTATTGAATAGAATTGGGGAGAAGAGTAGTTTGTGGCACAACTTGACTAGAAGAAGGGACCGGTTGGTAGGACATGTTCTGAGGCATCAAGGGATCAGAAAATTAGCATTGGAGGTCGGCGTGGAGGGTAAAAATCGTAGAGGGAGACCAAGAGATGAATACACTAAGCAGATTGAGAAGGATGTAGGTTGCAGTAAGTACTGGGAGATGAATAAGGTTGCACAGGATGGATATGATGCCATAAGATAAGATGCACCTTGCTGACAAATTCTGCTGCTTCAGTTCGCTAGCGTCAGAATCACTTTCCCTGGACGACGAAATAAACACGAGACTTAGCAAATCAGCGATTACTTTCCGGTAAGCTCCGCGCAGGAGTATGGGACAACGAACTGAACACCTTACAGTGGCCACAAAATTTTGCATGGTACCGAGACTTGGACAACATATGCCAAACAAGAACCTTTCATCTACGGTCCTTTAGACATATCCTAGGCTTAATATAGAGGTATCATGTGACAAATGACACGGTCCTGAATGCTGCGAATCTGCCGAATATCACAGCCTATTTCAAAGAAAGTCGACTGCAGCGGCTAGGACACTTACGTCGTACTCATGACTCCCATGTTCCCCGACACTCGCTACTACATGAGATGCCACTTGTCAAGCGACCACTCGGAAGATCTGTACTACGCTTTAAAGACTGCACCAAACACAATATGAATGCTTTTAATGCAGAGTAGACAAATGGGAGGAACTCGCCGAAGACCATAGCAGGTGGAGAAAACTCGTCAGGGACTGCAGTAATTTCTACGGTGGAGCCTGGCTCGACAACGTAGCTTTTATTTTCTTTTTTTTTTAAAAAAAAGTAGTTTTCATTCCCTTATCTTATGGAGCTTTTTATGATCTTTATTATTATTTTTGTGATGCTAGAGCGTTTATTATGTCTCCTAATTGAGGTTTTATACGGAAGGTGCTGTTGGGGACAGTTCAGGTATTCGCCTTACAACCTGAGTAACATCTTAAAACCTTGGCCACTACCGAACAGCTTGGTTGCGAACCGAGCATGCACACAATAGCCCACGACTAACCCCTCTACCAGCGTGGTACGCACCACCATACCTGTGAGTGTAAAACAGACTCTCGCATTTAACTTCTGAGTCACCAAAGAACGTGGTGCTACTTAAATCTTCCGTAAAGAAGTTTAGGGCATTGATTGACTCATTAACTGTGGACAGAGGAATGCGATGATAATTTCAACTTTTAACCAAGCTCACTAATACTTGGACTGTTCCTCGGGAGTGTGCCTAAAATTGCCATCTTCTGCGCTGAAATCTTCTTCTTCCTACCTTTTTGCTAAAAATTCACTGACCATGGCACACCAGGCTTCTTCATGTCCAGATTTTTGCGAACAGCTATGTGCTCTTTCTTACACACACACACACACACACACACACACACACACACACACACACACACACATGCACACACACACGCCGAGTGGTCAGTGCCGGATAAGTTCACGTAGTGGACGGATGGCTAGAAACAGATTACAAAACATCAAAGCCATCGTATGCATAAAAGATAACTCGATATTGAATACCTAAAGAGAAGAAACAGTACAGTACAACAAACAACAGGCGAGTACAGTATCGAATGGCACGGACTGAAGGCTTGAAACCGGCAAATGGCCGGACGTGACTGCTCGAACCCCGCCAGAGGACACGGCAAGTGTACTCTCGGCTTGCGCCGTCTGTGGAGACGCGGAGAACTCTGTCCTCTTGGCAGCCGCCGTATCTCAGACCCCTGTCAATAGTGCGGCTTCGCGGGGAATCCGAATCACTTTTCGAAACACGAACTAGTAAACTCATCAATCCATAAATAAATTCCTTAACGCAGCAATGGAGGTTTCACATGAACTTGGTCAAATTCTGATTTTCACAGCTGTTTTGTTCGTTTAATTTTGTTTTGTTTTAGAGCGCAATAATAACTAAGGTCATACGCGCCCACGTTAGCACCTTAGAACATTAACGCGAAAATGGAATTAAAAACGACTACACATTAAGCCCAATTGAAGGAAGAAAAGAGAGCTCAGGACAAGGACTTCCTCTTGGAGAAAGGTCCACAAAATATGCCGTAGAGACAACGGAGGCTCCGAATTAAATGTCCTTCACCGTATTGTTATGATGGTTGACAGCCCACACGTCTTTCGCTAAAATGGCCCATAACTCAGACGGCTAACTTACATTAGAACGTAAGCCAGTAAATGGCGAACCGTCAAAGGTTGATGATAATGAGCACAAAGCAGTAGGGGATCACCACTTAACAAATGGTGATGATTAGAACGACAGTGCCCAATACGCAACGGAGCTAAAATGATCTCCTCGCGGCTAGGAGGCCGAGAGGAGGTTGGCCAAGTCGCTGGGAGAGGTTTAATTTCCTGGAGATTGTTCCTATGAAGGGAAGACCAGCGGTGATACCAAATTGACACAACCTAATGACAGACGCCAATCGCAGATCGTCACAAGGAGTGGAGGAACTAGCAGGCCGAGGTAGGAGGACTACAGCAGTCTCAGCAGCCACGTTTCCCATCAGACCGACGTGACCAGGAACCCACATAAACATCACAGTGGCTCCCTCAAGAGTGAGCAAGTGGAAGCTTTCCTGGACCCGTTGCACTAAGGATGGACTTTGTACAGCACAAAGAGGCTCTGAAGGGCACTGAGAGATTCGGAGCAGATGATACAATTGGAAACCTGTGTTGCCGGATGTACTGCGTGGTCTGATACACGGCGAAGAACTCTTCTTTAAATACAGAGCAGTGTTTTGGAAGCCGATATCAAAAATCGTCGGTGCCAATGACGAAGGTACACCCGACACCACGGTCAGTCCGAGTGGCATTAGTGTTCACTCAGGTACTACCGCTAAGTTCAGTGCGAAGATCGAGAAACTTACAGCAATAGACAGAATCTAGATTAGTTTCCTTCTGAAGCCAATGAAGTCCAAGATAAACACTGGCCACCGCTCGAAGTCAAGGTGGGGAAGGGTTCACACCCATTGGGAAAGTGGCAGGTAGCGTGACGTTACGGTAGCCTAGCAACAGCCGAAAGCGAACTCCAGGAGGTGACAGAGAAGAGTGACGTGCCCCATATTAGCGGTCAAAGGAGTCATCGAAGAAGGAGGCATAGGGTGGGTGGCAGGGCATGGCAGACAAAGGGCATGGATATCCACTGAGTAGAACAACACGCTGGTATCACAGTGTTAGTCGGACAGCTTCTGGACAGAGACTTTCAACTGGGCTAGTGCAAAAGACGCCGGTCGCCAATCGGGTTCCACAATGGTAGATTATATGTAGACATAAGATGGATGGACGTCATGATGTATAAACGAGACACCCATAATCTACAATCATGCTCATAAATTAAGGATAACGGCAGAATGTGGAGCCAGACAACGTGGCACTACACAAAACTGGCGCTAATAGCATAGGCACTTAGGGAACACACACGACACAGATCTGTAAGTCCACGGTGTTGTTGATAAGTTGAGAAAACCGTCCCGAAACACACGTGCTACAAAACGTCACTGTTTCCTGCTCATGTACCGTGACATCAATATGGGATATGATCACCATACGCACGTACACAGGCAACACAACGGGTTGGCATACTCTCCATCAGACGATCGAGCAGCTCCTGGGGTATAGCCTCATATTCTTGCACCGGTGCCTGTAGGAGCTCCTGAAGTGTCGTGGGGGTTTGAAGACGTGCAGCGATATGTCGACCGAGAGCATCCCAGACGTGCTAGATGGGGCTTAGGTCTGGAGAACAGGCAGGCCACTCCATTCGCCTGATATCTTCTGTTTCAAGGTACTCCTCCACGATGGCAGCTCGGTGTGGCCGTGCGTTATCATCCATCAGGAGGAATGTGGAACCCACTGCACCCCTGAAAAGGAGGACATACTGGTGCAAAATGACGTCCCGATACACCTGACCTGTTACAGTTTCTCTGTCAAAGACATGCAGGGGTGTACGTGCACCAATCATAATCCCACCCCACGCCATCAAACCACGACTTCCGTACAGGTACCTTTCAACGACATTAATGGGTTGGTATCTGCTTCTTGGTTCACGCCAGATGAAAACCCGGCGAGAATCACTGTTAAGACTAGACCTGGACTCGTCCGTGAACATAACCTGGGACCACTGTTCCAATGAACATGTACTGTGTTCTTGACATCAGGCTTTACTGGCTCTCCTTTGACCAGGGGTCAGTTGAATGCACCTTGCAGGTCTCCGGGCGAATAAACCATGTCTGTTCAGTCGTCTGTAGACTGTGTTTCTGGAGAAAACTGTTCCAGTGGCTGCGGTAAGGTCCCGAGCAAGGTTACCTGCGGTACTCAGTGGCCGTCTGCGGTCACTGATGGTGAGATATCAGTCTTCTTGTGGTGTTGTACACTGTGGACGTCCCGTGCTGTAGCGCCTGTCTGCTGGAATCTTTGCCATAATCTTGAGATCACACTTTGTGGCACATGGAGGGCCCGTGCTACGACTTGCTGTGTTTGACCAGCCTCCAGTCGCCCTAGTAATCTACCCCTCATAAAGTCATCAACACACAATCACCATTAGCACGTCTGAAAACGTCTGCACACTTATTCGGTGCACCGTGCTCTGACGTGCACCAACACACCTGTGCGTATGTGGACTGCTGCCAGCGCCACCGTGCGACGTCTGCAGGTCAAATGCACCGCATGGTCATATCCCGATGTGATTTAAACCCGCAAACCGCCTACCAGAGCGTTGTTTCACCATGTATCAGCATTATCCTTAATTTATGAGCATGAGTGTAGTTTCGACCGGACAATGGATCGACACAAACGGAGGAGGGTGGTCCGATGCGCTCCCGAGGAAGTACCATTGAGGACACTTAGGACATTGAGGGACTGGGTACAGTAGAAGGCCAAGTAAGACACGTGGAAGGACCAAGAATTTTTTCGATTCTATCAAGCATGGGCGCAGGAATTTCGTTGTTATAGCGAACAGAAGAGCAACAGGCGCAAGGTGTAAGAACGATGGAATAAACAAATTGCGTCATCAGAAATTGATACAGTAGGTTTTGTCAGTGGAAAAGCGGAAGCTATTGTCGATACTCCACGAGTAAAGACGATCTAGACATCGCTGAAGACGCCACTCAAGGAGAAAAGTCTGTAGAGAACTGCAATACATCGCCAAGTCATCGACAAAAAGGGATCCGGAGATGCCCGGTGGGAGACAGCCTGTAGTTGGGGTTAAAGGCGATACCGAGCGAGGTGGCGCAGTCGTTAGCACACTGGACTCGCATTCGGGAGGACGACGGTTCATTCCCGTGTCCGGCCATCCTGATTTAGGTTTTCCGTGATTTCCCTAAATCGCTCCAGTCAAATGCCGGGATGATTACTTTGAAAGGGCACGGCCGACTTCCTTCCCCGTCCTTCTCTAAACCGATGAGACCGATGACCTCGCAGTTTGGTCTCTTCCCTCAAAACAGCCCAGCCCAGTTAAAGGCGATAGCGAAGAGGACGACGCTCAGAACGGAGCCCTGAGGCATCCTCTTTTCCTGGATAAAGGTGCCCGACAAAGCAGATCCCACACGGAACTTGAAAAGTCTGTCTTTTAAAAATTCCTGAAGGAAACGGAGCAGGCGGCCGCGGAAGCCTCACGGTACAGAGTGTGGAGGATACCAGTCTTAAAGCAAGTGTCGTAGGCTTTCTCCAAATCATAAAACGTAGCCACAGTCTGATATTTCGGCAGAAAACAGTTCATGACATGAGTTGACAAAGTGACGAGATGGTTAACTGCAGAACAGTTGTAGAACCCTACAAATGAAACTACTTATCAAGTACAAGAGTCTCGTCTTCTCCGTATTTCACGCCATGTGTGACACTAAACACTTCAGATAATTAAGTACACCCCGTTCCCATTATAAACTTTCCAGAAAAAATGTAGCGAAAAATTTGTCTACCAGCACAGGTACGATTTAAGGAGAAGTTTACTATCTTTTGGTTCAAAAAATCGATTTTTAAAAAATTGCATTTTTCGATCCATAAAAGTGTTTAGAATCCAGCCCTGAAAAGGTTTTTCCGAATACGGAACTGATATGTTTGTTATTCGCGGTTGAACAAAAAAATGCACCTGTCTGAAATCGTCCTTTTTTACGCACCAGTTTATTTCTTTCGGAGGACGAGTTATTGTACCAGTACTTGGGAGGAAACACACAAAATTCAAATGAAAGTTTTAACGCGTGTGTTTGGAAGTTAGCCCCCAAGCATTAGCATTCTGATGCGAAGACTGTGGAGATTGATACTTTCCTGGCAGTGAGCAGCTTCAACGAAGGGTATTCAGCATTTCTGAATACCATGACAACGATGGACGTTACCCTGGGACTCTTTTCGACGCAGTTCGCCAAGCATTTGGACGACCACCGGATTCAAGCTGCCGAAAACCGCTTGTCACCGGCCGTACGAGCGGATCTGGAGCAGCACAGGATGACCCAGGTCAAGCAGAACGCCCTCTATGAGGAAGAGGAAGGACTACTTTATGGACCCGGAATAGCCGATTGAACGTACGTTGCATAATATTGCATTTATACATAGTCAAAACTTCAAACGCTTTTTTCTCGAAATGACGTTTTTTTCATCGCGCGGTACGGTAACTTCAAATATAGTGAACCGATTGGCATAATTCTTTGTTTCAGACGAAGCTAACTAAATTGTCTAGGAGCTGTAGCATTTTTATTCCGATCCATCAACTATAAATATTTTTACTTGGCCGAATTCGAAAAATCGATGAAAAAACCCTTTTTTTTCAAATGGCATCCATTTTGTTTCCTATGGTCCAAATAGCTTAAGCGAGGTACAACTCTTAAAGAATATTATATACTTCGCTAACGTCAACTCAATTTTGATTTCAGAAGAGCCGGCTGACCTGTGACATACCGCACGCGGAGGTCTACATCGAAATTTTGTTTCGTTCCGACGGCACTTCCGCCTTTGCTCTTCGACATTTCCGTTTGAAAAAATTCCAGTTTGTAGACGAAATGTCAATAAACATTTTGACCAAATTTGACATTTATATCTGTAACACATCCCGCGAAAAAAATTCTCAAAGAACATGTTTTTTTCGGGCCAAAGATAGTAAACCTCCCCCTAACTAAATTTTCCGGTCTTTCACAGAAATCTACGCCAAATCAGATGGAAGTGAGTTAACACGTTTTCAGAGGACACACTTGTATGGGGAAAGCGGACTGATACAGCTGATCTGCTCCCTCGTCAGTATTCTACGCTGTCTGCGACACGATGCTGTTCCCTCTGCTCTAAACCCAAGCTTTCTTTCTTTATTCATTTTTTGAGTTATCAATCTTCTGAATGGTCTGACGCTGCTTGCCACTAATTCGTCACTTGTGCCTAACACTTCACTTCAGAGTAGCATTTTACCGAGCAGGGTACCGCAGTGATCAGCACACTGGAGTACTTGCGTACGGGAGGACGACGGTTGAAATCCGCGTCCGCCCATCCTGATTTAGATTTTCTGTGATTTCCCTAAACCGCTTCAGGCATATGCCGGGATGGTTCCTTTGAAAGGGTGCGGTCTATTTCCTTCTCCATCCTTCCCTAATTCGAGCATGTGCTTCGTCCCTAATGACCTTGTTGTCCACGAGACGTTAAACACTAATCTCCTCTTCCTCAAAGTGGTATTTGTTCGTTACGTCCTTCGTTATTTGTTGGAGATATTCGTATTTCTGTCTTACCCTATAGTTTTTACCCTCTACAGCTCCCTCCATTGCCAATAAAAATAGAATCTCCAGATTACAAAAAGCATATAAGCTGTCTTGGAATCACTATAATAAGAAATCAAAGCCGGTCGCGGTGGTCTAGCGGTTCTAGGCGCTCAGTCCGGAACCGCGCGACTGCTACGGTCGCAGGTTCGAATCCTGCCTCGGTCATGGATGTGTGTGATGTCCTTAGGTTAGTTAGGTTTAAGTAGTTCTAAGTTCTAGGGGACTGATGACCACAGTATTTAAGTCCCATAGTGCTCAGAGCCATTTGAACCATTTGAAGAAATCAATTTCTGTCAATGCTAAACTAAGTCGTTACAGCACATTAGTCCAACGAGAAGCACTTTATGCTGCAGAAACTACAGTGGTTCACGGTCATACGAAGGTCAGAGAGATTGAAAAGCAGGAAACAAAAAGTCTGAGGAAAATATATGGACCAGTGTTTCGGAAAGGAATTTGGATGAAGTGGCCAACTACAGAGATTTACAAAGACATAGAAACAATAAAAGACACTATTAGAAAGAGAAGGATGAAATTTTATGTACATATCAGTAGGAGGAATAAAAGCAGACTCACAAGGCAAATCTTTGAGATAGTAAACAAGAGTAAAAACATGACAAAGTGGATCACTGAAACAGAAGAGGACATTAAAGAACTGAGGATCACGTAAGACCACATAAATAAGAGAGAACAGTTTAGAAACATCATAAGGAAACACACACCTAAACAAGAACATACGGAGAACCGAACGGGAAAAAGATGGTCGGAAGAACGCAAGAGAGAACACAGTGAACATATGAAGAGAATTTGGGAAGAACGAAGAAAGAATAAGAAATCATGACTACTCAAGTTCAATAGCTCTCTTAAAAGGGAATAATCGAAAGATTCAGTATCATATTATGCTGTGCTCCAAACATACATTCACAGAAATTCTTAGTGAGATTAAGGTTTACATTTGATCCAGCAGCAGCAACGTGCCAGACCAGGATTCGAACCCATGTCTCCTGCTTACGAGGCAGTTGCGTCGACTACTGCGCCATCCGGGCAGAGTCGTCATCACAGCTTCACTGACTACCCTACCACGCCTCCCGGTTGACCCAAATTCTCAACTTGTCCACACACTACGAATGTAGTGCCTCTTCTCCATTATCCTTATTACTCGCGGGACTTCCCGTAAGAGTTCGAGCCTAGTGCGCATCTGCACTGAGTGAATCACTGGCTGTCCGCGCCTCAGCTATATATATATATAATATATATATATATATATATATATATATATATATATATATATATATATATATATATATATATGTAAATGTGCGTGTGTGTGTGTGTGTGTGTGTGTGTGTGTGTGTGTGTGTGTGTGTGTGTGAGGTGTCCGACAGAACAGACACCACATATATAATTAAGGTCTGTGCTGGTCTGATTATTATATCCTCCTTTTTTTCTTCCGTCATGTGTTATTTTGCTTCCAAGAGAGCAGGATTTACTGGTTTCATCTACTTCGTGATCACCAGTTTTAATGTTAAATTTATCAATAAACTCATTTCTGCAGATCATCGTCACTTTCGTCTTTCTTCGGTTTACTCTCAGTGCATATTCTGTACCCCTTAGGCTGTCATCCCATTCAACACGTCCTGTAATTTCTCTTCACTTCCACTGAGGACAGGAATGACGTCAGCGAATCTTTTCATTGATATCCATTCACTTTGAATTTTAATCCCACTATTGAAACTAACTTCCATTTTCATCATTGTTTCTTCGCTGTAAAGGAGTGACCAAAGTCTGTAACCCAAACTTATCCTCTTCTTGATCGGAGCACTACATTGTTTGTCTTCCATTCTTATTGTGCCCTTTTATTTTTTGTCCGTGTACATAATGTATATTGGCCGTCTTTCGTTGTATCTTACTGCTATTTTTTCAAGAATTTCAAACATCTCGTTTCATTTTTCACTATCGAACGCTTTTTCCAGAGCGAGAACTCCTTTGAAGGTGTCTTGATTTTTCTTACATCTTCGTTTCGCAGTCAAGTGCAACGTTAGAACTGTCATTCTGTTGCTTTTATCTTTCCGAAATCCGAAATAATCGTCATGCAACAGATCATCAGTTTCCTATTCCATTCTTGTTGTCAAGAACATGGATGCGCGAGATGTTATCCTGACAGTACGATAGAGTTGGCACTTATCTGCCGTTACTGTTTTCGGTATTGTGTAGATGATACTTTTCCGGCTGTCTGATAATAAGTCTCCATTCTAATTGATTCAACACACAGGCAGACTCTCCGTCATTCAACGGCTCGTCGATCTCCTTTTCCATTCTTTTGTTTATTAGTTTTGTCAACAACTTGGTTACATGAGCTGTTAAGCTGATTATGTGATAGTTCTCACACTTATTTGCCCTTGCTGTCTCCTAGACTGTGTGACTGATATTTTTTCAAAAATGTGATGGTATGTTGCGTAGGTTCTACACACGAAGTTATGTTGCTGTTGGGTTGCCACTTACCCCAAGGTGTATTATCTATCCCTCCTGCCTTATTTGATCACAAATCTTCCAAAGCCCTGTTCCACTCCGACTCTAATACTGGATAGCTACGTCTTCCTTATCGACTCCTATTTCTTCTTCTGTCACTTCATCATACAAGTCCTCCCTCTCATAGCGTGGTTAACGGTCCAAAAACATTCTCCACCGCTGCTGGGACAGAAAAAAGCACACAGAGTTAACGCATTTCGTTGTGTGTGTGTGTGTGTGTGTGTGTGTGTGTGTGTGTGTCTCACGCGCGGCACTTGCCGAGGACAAAGGGGGCGTTGAGACCCGCAGCTAAGCGACCGCGTCAGCCCAGGACGGCAGCAGGCGCCAGCGGCCACTCACAGAAGCGCCCTTCATCACGTTACGTGACGCTGGCTGGCCTGCTCAAGACTCAAGACTCACACGTGAAGCCTCTGCAACCAAAGGACCCCCTCTCCCCTCCCCCATCCCCTGCCACGCTTTCTCCTCGTCCTGAATGCCTCAGAAAGTCACGAAACTTGCAGGGCATTGTTCCCATACTATATCTCTCCGAAACAAAGAAGAGGACAGAAGATTTTGAAAGCAATTATCGAACGAGACAATTTTTGTATAACTTTTGTTAAAAATAGTGCAGAATGATTGACTATTGCAGGTATAAACGAAATGTGTGAGCAGAGGACAATGAAACAAGCAAATAATCACAATGGTCCTTGGTTCGAATACCAATGGTTTTCGCGATACAGCATGTTATAACTGAGTACGTGAACACCGTATAACAGAGTCCCCGAAGATACTGCAGAAACGCATTTGCAGACAAACGCATTGAAACGAGTGCTGCATAAGGCCACCGTTCATGTGAAGGCAGTCTCCAATACGTGTCCTGACCGGTATTGCTAACTTTCAAACGTCCATCCACAATTGCGTTCCCGGACTTATCGGCACTATCAACGGGGCTAGAATATACTAAAGCTTTTAAATATCCTGACATAAAAAATCAAGTGGGTCCATTGCTTGCTTCATTGCCCTCTACTTGCTCCATTCGTTTGTCCCATTATAGCCAAGTATCCCGTGTATATTACAATAGGTGACTCTACTAAAAACTGGACGAAGAGCTCTTAGACTTATTTGAATAGGATTGTAGAATCGATCAAACTATGCGATCTAGATGTTCACGCCGTGTGTCTAGCAGTAGACTTCCTATGAGATAACGATCTTAAGGCACTTCATTGTGGGGAACAAATATGGATGGGCTGTCCGCCAACCCGCACTGCAGATTGCATGGCGTGTCAAAGCCTGCAACACCCTAGATTAAATGAATATAGTGACACTTGATTAGAAAACGGAGGGCTCTGCTGGCACGTAATCGGCACCCAAAATAGTTGTCTTGATCGTAAGCTCTGGGATTCACAAACCTTCTGCGTTGAGATTGATAAAAGCATGAGCTGCCAAGATTTACTGCTGATCACTTGCCTCATCATACCCTTTTTTTGTTTGTTCCTACACTTTCATAGTACTCTGTCATTACATCTGTCACGGATGACCTCCCATTCTTCCTTACGTAATGGACAAGCCTTCCACCTCCACGTCTTTGATCAGGCGTCGATGTCCAGTACCTTGTCGCCTACTTTTTTTCATAGAAAGTGTTTATTGAACTGCAATACAAAAACCTCTCAGTCTTACAATGTGAGAATTAAACATCACTACAAACAGTACAAAAAATACATTTTTGGAACAGTTGTGTGTGAAACATAGTTTTGCACTTACAGAAAACGAAAGTGTTTTAAAAATTATTAAACGCAGTCTTTCAAATACATTCCTTGATGGGAAGCAGAAAAGAGAAGTGTTGAAGTTCTGGAACGGAGGAACAATGACAATACAAAAAAAAATCAATCAATCAATATAAAACTTAGTTCGTACACCTGTAAGGTGCCAGGACACGGGTACTTACACATTAGCTTACCAATATTAGTATTAATAATAAAGGGACTGGCAAGGGCATCAGATCATGACTTTATTGAATTATGATAAATATGAGGCAATCTCGTGCAGTATTCCCTGCTTGTCTGCATGATTAAGTCACTAACTTAAAGCGTTGGTGAAAAGTGTCGGAAGTTGAGAATTGTGGAATATAAAGTCTGCAGCTGGTCGTAGCTCAACGGGTCGCCGTAGGCGGCAGGTAGTGGTCATCAGAAACGTAGGACAATACGGCGCTTTTGGGGATAGCCTGGCATCCGGAGCCACCTGTGCTGGGCAACACGTGACGAAGACGGGAATTTCGTTTGCCTAGGGGCGTTATGACCTACTCGATCATTGGGTAGATCTCAGAAATGCCGTTGGAGGGATTTCGGCGGTGATAGAACGTTCGACATTGGCCGAAACTGAGTATTCTTCCGCCGCGTTTTCGAACGCGTGGGAGACGGGAGAATTGTGGAGAGAGAGGACTTCGCCTTCGGCCATCGAGCGGTACTGCCTTGGAGACGGAGACTTGGCCATCGTCTTCGAAGAGAGATATACGGTCTGTATCGCAGCACTGCACCAACGCGTGTTCCGTGCAGAGTTCTGTGGTTAGAGTTATTTGTAAGCTCAGAAACGAGATTTTCATCAACGCTTAACCACTTCCAACTTACCTAATATTCTTAATCTGGTAGTTATCCTTGCGAGGTGCCGAGTATTTATCAACGCAGCTGCCGGTAATAGGGGCGCGTAATTCCAAATTGTTAATGTGCCATTACAGGAGTGTGTGGGTGGACAAAGAAATTCACATCTTTTTTGTAAATTTTGTCAATTGTGGGGGATCTCAAATTAAAATGCCAATATTACAATCGAATTATCGACTTCATTGTAGCTAGCATTTACCCTGTCCCAGTAAGCTTTAGATGTATTCTAGTCTTTGCACAGCTTACTCAGACGGGAATGAAAGAAGGTTTGCGGTCTTCTATGTCAGCGACGGACCAATAAGCTTACACACCAGGAACGGATTATTCACTGCTCCATCTTCTCTCCCTGCTGTTGCTGGTTGGTAACTGCTGGGACACCCGTCTGCACTGCTGGTACTACTCGCTCACCGCCTTCCACTGGAGGGAGAGCCTTCTTTGGTGACGTGACTGTGAGGACACCTCCCGATGACAGTTGCGTCTCCACCTGTTCAGTCACTACGTCCTTCGGCAGCAATTAGCGATGCTGCATGTAGCGCGGTATGTAGCCGTGCTCATCTTGACTCTCTTCATGTTTTGCCTCTACCACCGCACTGTCGGCCAATACCTTTAGCGTCAGTTCCTTCGGCTGAATCTGTTGGATGTCTAGATTAACCTTGAACCCACCTTCGTTGTTCTGGATGGTAGATATGCCAGAGTTACGAACAGCTAAATGACGCCATGGTCTGTAGTAACCAGACAAAGTAGGAACGACAGACAGACGAGGGAAAGGCAAGTCGTCATGTGTCAGCCCCTAGCCGAAAAGTTGATCTAATAATGACATCTGAAGGTCCACTCTTCAGACCCCGACAGGGTTGCGGCTCAGCACCATGCATCATTACTATAGAAGTCTGACGATACCGTGTACTGACATACAGATACCGATGAGTCATGGTAGATGTGCTCTTACGGTCTAGTTGGCGCTAATACTTTACGGCTGCAGCCGAGAAATGCCGCTACCATTCAGGCAGCGAAATCCTAAGCAGTCAAAAAAGAAAAAAAAATGTATTTTCGTAAATAATTTTTGTCTCTTATTAATTCTATGTTTACCGTTCATTGCTGCTGATTTCATGTGTTTAATTATTAGATAGAATGAAGGTGTGAATAGCAAGTAATCCACTGCGCATAAGGTAGCTTGAGATTAGTAACTGGATAGCGTGAGTCATTCATATGTTCAGGATAGATTTCCAATGCATATTTCACCAATGTCTGGTACTGGGGAAATGAGTAATATACTCCGACAATCCAAAGACAGAATTATTTTGATATTTGTGGGTATTCTTAAGTTGTTTATTCAATAAATCTCTCTGAAAAGATACTACGTTGTGATTGATCTAAAGTAAAAGACGTAGGATAGTGCGGTTTAGGTCTGCAAGCTGACTGGGCATGACGTTCCTCCGCCAATCAGGAGAGAGGACATTTGAGCGTATTTTTGAGGGGTAGAGAATGACTTTGTGGAGACTGGAGTGGCTTCGGAGGTCGGCTACCATCAAGATATGACGTGTTTACATCAGATCTGAAAAGATGTTTTAATTTTGCGGAAGTGTGGTCTAAAGTCGATGGCGGAGTGTCGGAGAGTAATCGCGGATAAACCGTAAAGACGAAATTGCGAATTCCGGATTTTCTGTGTGACTGCAAAATTATGAATGCCTAAAATCAGCATGACGTGTTACACGAGTATTCATCGACAACATAACTTCCACTTCACCCTACCAGGACATAGCAGGGAAGTTCAACGGAACAACGTAGAAGATACTGGCGCCCACAACTAATCATACATGGAGCTGTCAAACCACACACCGTGCTGGACACCAACAACACGATGAGGAAACTACACTGCCTGAAATTAACGTCAACGGCCAGGGCAGATAACCGGAACATTAACGGCCACAAGGCAGAAGCTTCCGCTGGTGCACTTCAGTTCAAATAACCAAATACAGTCAAACTCCAGCGGAGGGTGGCTAGAATTTTCCAACTTAAAAACCACGTTGTTGCTTGTGAGAATATCCCAACAGCCGACAAAGAACTGCAAACGACACAGTGTGAACAGCCTTGACTTGCTGGTAGAGTAAATCAAAACTCAACTGTCGTATCCGGGGTCGGTGAGCCACGGACCTCGTAGCAATGGGAACAGCCCCACACACTCCGGCAACGGGTAGAGTCTGCCACCGGCCCTGACCAAATTACGTCCGGCCGGGATTCCTAGCTGCTCCACGCCAACGGACCGACCGGTCGCTCTCCACCCAGCCGCAAACTGTAAGCGCCAGGTCAAACATAGTCCAAGGTGCGGATATCGATACACACCGGTGCTGCCACCGGCGGAAGGAGAGGATAACAGTGTAATCGCGATAACCGCGGGAGACTAAACACAGAATCGCAACGAAGGTTTAATCCAGCGCATAACATGAGCCAGCCAGGGCTCGGGGTGATTCATCTGAAAAGGCCACCTGTCACCACTCAGTGGACGTCCAGTTTCGGTAATGGTGTGAAAATTCCAGCCTTCGTCGCCAGTGAACAGCAGTCAGCATGGATGCATCAACCAGATGCCTACTGCGGAAGCCCGTACGCAGCAGTGTTCACTGAACAGTCAGTGAGGAGACTCCGTTGGTAGCCCCTTGGTTCATGTTGTTGTTCTCATCTCTGCAGCCGTCACTCAACCTTGTCAGTTACGTTCTGTCACGTATCATATTTGCTTTGGCGCCATAGCGCCATTTTACTATGCAAGGTATACTTCAACCACCACTGTATGAAAAAAAAATTAGAAAGTGCTTCGGAAGTGTTTTCACCTATGGAGCGAAAGTCAACAATCATGTCCCTTTGAACGTCGTATAAGTCGCTCTGTTTCCGCTTTACGAGAACTGCTGCACTGTTTTCCACGTCCCCCGACACGCTTTATATACACTACTGGACATTAAAATTGCTACGCCAATAAGAAATGCAGATGATAAACGGGTATTCATTGGATAAATATATTATGCTAGAACTGACATGTGATTACATTTTCATGCACCACCTCTGGCCGTTAAAACGGCCATGATACGCCTGGGCATTGAGTCAAACAGAGCTTGGATGGCGTGTACAGGTACAGCTGCCCAAGCAACTTCAACACGATACCACAGTTCATCAAGAGTAGTGACTAGCGTATTGTGACGAGGCAGTTGGTGAGAGATCTGGACAATGTGCTGGCCAGGGCAGCAGTCGAACACTTTCTGTGTCCAGAAAAGCCCGTACAGGACCTGCAACATGCGGTAGTGCATTATCCTGCTGAAATGTAGGGTTTCGCAGGGATCGAATGAAGGGTAGAGCCACGGGTCGTAACACATCTGAAATGTAACGTCCACTGTTCAAAGTGCCGTCAATGCGAACAAGAGGTGACCGAGACGTGTAACCAGTGGCACGCCATACCATCACGCCAGGTGATACGCCAGTATGACGATGACGAATACACGCTTCCAATGTGCGTTCACCGCGATGTCGCCAAACACGCATGCGACCATCATGATGCTGTAAACAGAACCTGGATTCATCCGAAAAAATGACGTTTTGCCATTCGTGCACCCAGGTTCGTCGTTGAGTACACCATCGTAGGCGCTCCTGTCTGTGACGCAGCGTCAAGGGTAACCGCAGCCATGGTCTCCGAGCTGATAGTCTATGCTGCTGAAAACGTCGTCGAGCTGTTCGTGCAGATGGTTGTTGTCTTGCAAACGTCCCCATCTGTTGACTCAGGGATCGAGATGTGGCTGCACGATCCGTTACAGCGATTCGGATACGATGCGTGTCATCTCGACTGCTAGTGATACGAGGCCGTTGCCATCCAGCACGGCGTTCCGTATTACCCTCCTGAACCCATCGATTCCATATTCTAATAACAGTCATTGGATCTCGACCAATGCGAGCAGCAATGTCGCGATACGATAAACCGCAATCGCGATAGGCTACAATCCGACCTTTATCAAAGTCGTAAAAATGATGGTACGCATTTCTCCTCCGTACACGAGGAATCACAACAACGTTTCACCGGGCAACGCCGGTCAACTGCTTTTTGTGTATGTGAAATCGGTTGGAAACTTTCCTCATGTCAGTACGTTGTAGGTGTCGCCATCGGCGCCAACCTCGTGTGAATGCTCTGAAACGCTAATCATTTGCATATCATAGCATCTTCTTCCTGTCGGTTAAATTTCGCGTCTGTAGCACGTCATATTCGTGGTGTAGCAATTTTAATGGCCACTCGTGTACCTTCCACTGCTAGTGCTGTCATGTGTCGTCTGTGAGTGGCTATGCACGTTGAAATCGAACGGAGGCGATTGTCACATTAAGGACTGAAACGTGTATTTTAGCTCAGTTGAAAGATAAGGGGATTAGAGGGTTGAGGGAACTCAGGATTCAACCCACTAGAGACGCCCATCTACTCTCGCACCCATGGGTTTCGATACCAATATGGCTGAATAACCAATAACGAGAGCAATAAAAACCCAGTCGGCCTCAGGACTGTGGCCAGGAGTACGGGATGTGGACTCACCGGTAGACGCCGGGGTCGTCGCCGCTGGAGACGCTGACATCGACGGCGGTGTCGTAGACGAGGCGGGCGACGCCGCGCAGGCTGCCCGCCAGCAGGTGGGCGCCGGCGCGACTCGCTGTCGACACCGTCAGCTGTGTCTGCGTCTGCGTCGCTGTCTGCTCTTGGCCCTCCAGGGGGGCCTCCGCATCAGGGTTAAGGCTGGCGCACACGAATGTCGCCCCGCAGTTCTCGCCCCCTGTCCAGCACCCAGAACAAACGACGGTGCCAGGCCTCTCTCTACACACCCGCAGTCAGTTAAGTACCGGGTGGTTGTAATCGAAGTGTAGCTATTCGTAGAGGTCCAGTGAGCTGTGATTATTGTTCGACAGCGAAACTTGGTAGATATGCTAATGCGTTATGCGGAACGATTCACCCCGAAAAAAAAAAAAAAAAAATTAGTTCCAATTTTGGCCACCAGGTGCAAATCTGGTGCTCTACACTGTTTGGAGGACGCTATGACATTCACGCTGGATTTGACAAGCCATAACGTGAGTGAACAATATGGCTGTCGAGAAGAGAGACCGCGCGCTGCCACTGAAACTGATTTACGTGGACGGCAGATTTACAGAGATGCACTGAAGGAGTATCACCGAATGAAAGGTATGAGGAGAGCCCCGGTTTCATTTAATGGCTTCAGGAAGATGATGATGAAATTCGGAAACTGGGGTGAGCTTGGTGTGGCACCTGGAAGAGGGAGACCTACCCTGGTGGCAGTTATTGATACGTTGCTGTTGCTGTAACTGACCGTGCAGCACTTACCCCGAGTAGTGCCCTGAGTCAACAGTTTTGCGGTCTGTTTTACACTGGCGCCCGAACGAGATCAAACAGTGCAGCAAAAGGAACCATATGATCCACAGCAACGTTCTGAATTTACTCTTCGGTTTCTGACACGGATCGAAATTGACGACATGTGGCCGCGAAATATTCTATGGAATCACATTCTATGGAACGACATTTGGAATATTTTACACTACAGGGTGCAGTGAATACACACAACTGCGAAATCCGGAATACTGTTGAACCACGTGTTGTGCACGAAGAGCCATTGCAGTCTGTGTCGTGTGGATTCTCGGCCTGTTCTTGTTTGAAGAGAATACACCCAAAGTGCCTGTCAGATGTACCGTGAAGCCTGAGATTCATCGAGTCCTCCTTGTACAGCATGTGATCCCTCATTTGGAAGGGCGCAACTGTATGGAAACTACTGTTTTCATGCAAGGTGGGCAACACCCCACGCCACTCGCCCAGTGAAAGACCTGATTAATGCAGCCTTTTACGAACGTGTTATTCCCACAGATTTTCCAGATGTATGGGCATGACCTGATCTGATCTACGAGGGTCACTCCAAAGGAAATGCACACTATTTTTGTAAAAATACAGTTTTCATTCTGCATGTGTGAGAGTTTTACATTGTGTAGATACAGACTTCCCGCTTGTTTTCAAACTTAGTTCAACCTGTTCCCGTGAGTGGCGCCGTCAGAGCATGTCTTCAAGATGGCTGCTACACTTGACGTTCATCAGAAGCAACGTGCTGTCATAGAATTCCTGTGCCGTGAAAACGAGACAGTGGGAAACATCCACAAGAGGTTTTAAAAAGGTGTATGGAGATGCTGCTGTCGATCGCAGTGCAGTTAGTCGGTGGGCAAGCAGGTTACGTGATTAAAGCGGGCACGGCAATATTGAGGGTTTCCTCGCAGCGGCAGGCCTCGTACTGCACACACTCCAGACAATGTACAGAGAGTTAAAGAATTGGTGCCTACTGACAGACACATCACAGTGAACGAATTGTCACGCTACGTTGGGATAGGGGAAGGAAGTGTTGGCAGAATACTGAAAGTGATGGCGTTAAAAAAGGTTTGAGCCAGGTAGGTTCCCAGGATGTTGACAGTGGCTCACAAAGAAACAAGAAAAACGGTATGCAGCGAACTTTTGGAACAGTACGAGAATAGTGGAGATGAATTTCTTGGAAGAATTGTGACAGGTGATGAAACATGGCTCCATCATTTTTCACCAGAGACGAAGAGGCAATCAATGGAGTAGCATCATGCCAATTCACCCAAGAAAAAAAAAATATTCAAAACCACACCTTCTGCTGGAAAAGTTATAGCTACGATGTTTTTCGATTCCGAAGGACTCTTGCTTGTGGACGTCATGCTAAGTGGAACCACCATAAATTCTAATGCATATGTGACGACACTGAAGAGACTTCAAGCTCGACTGAGTCATGTTCGACCACATCGGCAAAAGTAGGATGTTTTGCTGTTGCACGACAATTCACGGCCACATGTCAGTCAAAAAACCACGGAAGCGATCACAAAACTCGGATGGACAACAGTGAAACACCCGTCTTACAGTCCTGACCTGACTCCATGTGACTATCATCTCTTTCGGAAAGTGAAAGACACTCTTCGTGGAACAAGGTTTGAAGATGATGACTGCCTTGTGCACGCTGCCAAACAGTGGCTCCAACAGGTTGGTGCAGAATTTTACCGTGCGGATATACAGGTGCTTGTTCCAAGATGGCGTAAGGCAGTTGAGGGGTATGGAAATTATGTGGAAATATGAAAATATTGTTCCTAAAGGATGTATCTACACACTGGAAAACTTTTCAAACATGTAGAATAAAATATGAATTTTAAAAAAATAGTGTGCATTTCTTTTTGAGTGACCCTCGTATGTGACTTTTGGTTCTGGGAATATCTGAAAGAACGCGTTTGCCAGGGACACGTTCGGTCTCTACCTGAGGGCCAGTATACGGGAACACGTACCTAAGATTCAACGGGAACTGCTGCGGGCAACTGTTGGTCACGTGGTTTTACGGGTGCAGCATCCAATCGGCGTCTCCGGTCCCCAAATTGAACTGATTGTGTAAGCACCAGTTAATACTAAAATTAATATATTGCCTTTCTTACTTGTTTGATGTTTTCTGCCAACATACTATTCCTAATCCATTACGTATGGAAACATTTCTTGCATTCACAGCGTCAGATTTGCACTTGGTGGCCAAAACTGGAACTATTTTAATTATGGCGTAAATTGATTCCGCATTAAAGCGTTAGAATATCTACCAATTTTCGCTGCCACGCTATAATTACAGCCCACACTGGAGCTCTCTGAATAGCCGCACTTTAATTGTAACCACCGGATATTACAGTAATAAGATAATTACACAGCCTGTCCCAGAAATGACGATACTACCAATGAACCGACGCAATACTTGGCATTTACTTTTTCGTCCAACAGTCACTATCATGTCATATCACGTAATTACAGTTGCTATAGTGGTAATTTCCACATGGAAGACATTGATACAAGTGTCATAAAAAATAAAATCTTTCTTTGTACATGAAGATGCAATTCCTGGAACACTTTTTGTGTATTTTTGGAGCTACGATCGACGACCAAATTCGGCAAGTAAGATACACAGAAGACACTGCAGCTGACTGACAACACAGAAATCGAGATATCCGCAGTAAAATCTAAACAAGCTTTCACAAGCTGCGACATAGTCGTAAGGTTTGATTTGACCTCCATCTTGTTGATAGGGACGTCGCGTTTCAGGCACCCTTTTATATTTGTGAGCAGAAGTTCCAAGTAGTCACAGCAGAGGAGATAACTGAACAAATCACAACAAGAAAGTCATTTCAAATGAACAAAGTGACTGATTATTTAAATTATTTTACGTGAACAACAGATCGATAAGCGAAGAATCACGGACTTCGCAGCCTTTATGTTTGGTGTTCATCATTTTCGTTAATTCTTTGATGGAGTCATAATTTTGTTTTCAGTTTCCTCATCGTTACTATTTGCCACAGGTAAATGTAGTTAAGTTATGGTTACGTCTACTCAGCTAGCTTTTAACCTTATCATTAATATTCTAAAATGACCAGTTGACACTTTGCCATAGTCTTCTTGACTTCCCCGAGTTTTCCAATATTTAACAACGTTCGGAAATTCCTTGTGGCAGGGGACTGATGACGTCAGATGTTAAGTCCCATAGTTCTCAGAGCCATTTGAGCCCTTCCTTGTGGCAATGTTAAATTTATCTTTTCCCTCTTTTTCTGATCCTCCTGCTGCTTCTCTGCCAGAATTTCGTGGAATGGCGACGCGAGAAGCCTCGCCACTTCTCCAACCAGACCTACGAATTTCGTGATCAGGTGCGACACATACATCATTAGATTCTGCCATGGTTGCTGTACGTGAGATATCCAAATGGATCTTTAATGTGGTAGTTTCTCGTTGCTTTCAACTACTCCGGACTGTTCTTCTTGATGGCTCGTCCGGGTACACCGCTAGTTTCCCATCCCAAGGGCTCTGCCCTTCAAGGAGACAGGTGGCACTTGATAAAGCTAGAGCCCTTATTCTGGGAGACGTTCAGTCCTACCTATGCTGGCCGCCTTAATCGTTGCCCACTCCGCACGATTACGGAGTGTAGATTGGGTTTTTCCCTTCATTGATCATGAAGCCATAAAGGATCCCTAACAACTCTCCAGTAATTTTGGGAAGTGAGGTTCTAAATATAACATAAAAATGAACGAACTGAATTAATTTTTTGTGTTTATAGACACATACCTACAATCTTGGTAGGCACTGAAATCATCACGTCACAGTACCACAACACTCCACTGAAGAAGCGAAATTAAAATGAAACGGCTCTATGATAAAGTGGAGTATCGTTCTGTATTTCGTTTCCTGCATTTGAAGGAAAACATTCTGGGTTGGTAGAAGTGTACAACAACAATGTATCATCGTGTCAGACCATCGGTTAGTTGGTGCAGACGATTCCCATGTGGTCAAACAAATCAGAATGGCGTGGCAGACCATCGCTCTGTGAAGAATAGGAAATGTCATGAGAAGCAGAAACCTTTCTGCTGAAGCTCGGAGAATTACAATCGAGACAGCAGTGCAAAAAGTCAGCATCGGTTATCTGTCATTTTGCAACATATTTCACAACATTTTCAAGGTGACAAAGGTCGTCGCGCTCACATCTATTCAAGAAAAAATCAGTGGACTGCGGCATCTTCGGAAACGTTGCAGCAATTTTCAGGCCCCTGCAGATGACTTCTTTGGCAGTCTATTCACTGTAGACGAGTGGTGTGTGTATCATTATGACTGTGAGACAAAAGGACAAAGCAATCAGCAAAACATGTGGATTAGTCACTGATTAAGACTATGAAGAACTAACCGTAATTGGACAAGGTGCCGTTGAATCTCTCTTGAGAGTACAGTGGTGTTGCGTTAACAGGTTACGCTCGTAAGGGGCAAACCATCACAGGACCATACTACCGAAATCTCCTGATGAGTTAGCCGTCTACACACAGTGTAGTGGGATGTTCTCCAAGGGTGAGTGTTTGCTCCGTGACAGTGATCTAGATCGTTTGCACAGGGCACAGAGGCATACGCTATGGCATTCAGTAAGAGGCATTTCCAGAGCGACGGAAAGGTGATTTTCGAGGTAGAGCTGTCCCTGAACAGCGGAAATGAAGACGTCAACAGTGAAGGTCTCCCCCAAGATGTTCACTGTTGGGGAAAATTTGTTGTATTCAAGAGTATGCAGGGACTACACCTCGTGTGTACAGCAATTTAAATGAGACGGTGCCCAGTCGCGCATCCCACCACAATCCACACGAGTTGCCCCCCCTCCCCCCAGCTCCTCCGCCGCGAGCCGCTGGAGCCCTCACCGTCTTCTCCAGCGGCGGCCGCCTGCCCCTGCAGCACGTCGTGCACGCCCTCCAGCGAGGCCAGGAAGTCCGGCAGGCAGCCGCCCAGGGAGCGCCAGGCCGCCGCCGTCGCGGCGTCCGCCCCCGCAGCCACCTGCTCGCCCGCCCGCGACACCACCTCCGCCGGGTCGCACTCCCACTCTGCAAACAGACAGACGCGCCGCCCACTGTCACCAGGCTGTATCTCTCACATTCACTCTGAAAGTTGCCTGTTCATTTTACCCATAATATTTTTGGTTTTCGCAAACTGCGAATCATCTTTGTTATAGTTCCATAAAAACACGGGAGAACTGCCGTAAGCTAGTAACATCTTGCCACGATATTTCGGAACAAAGTCTTTTGGCCATCCTCAGGTGAGTACAGCTGTAAAAGTACTGGCGAATACGCGCTGAGCTCTGCTATTTAATGTCAAAGGGGGCTGCATTGCGCATGCGCTGCGCATGTACTGTTTAGCGTGCGCGTTGACAACTCCGTCCGCTGCGCCTGGCGCCCTCCGCGGTGAAAACTTGGCATTTCGATATCAGATCGATCTTCATCTTTATACCGATAACTACGTTGACTACGAAGTTTCTCTACAATGGGATTCCAAGCGGAATTTAACTGGTAACCGCTATCTGACAATTTTATTTCCATGGATTCATTTATAATTGAACTCCAGAAATTTGATGGTTTGAGCCACAATTTTTGGATCATTGTAATACATAGAGTGGCCAGTAGAAATACAATGTTCAGAGATTGCCGAGTTGGTAGGTTGGAGAAGGCGAGTGGCCGCCGGTATTCCGCAATACGTTCCTGCACGTTCTTGTTGTCCGCCCTATATATGACTTGCCGCAATCACACGGATTCTTGTAGACACCTGATTCACGTAGGCCCAGGTCATCCTTAACGGATCCCACCAGTGATGATATTTTTAGGAGGAGGGCGACAGATGACTCTAACTTGATGCTTCCTCAATATTCTACCTATCTGTGACGAGATGTTCCCAATAAGAGGTAGATAAGCCGATGACCTGAAGACCTCTTCTCCTTCATTGTTGCGTCGTTTGTAGGACTGCATAGCTCTGTTCACTTGCTTAGTTGAAAAGCCATTCATCAGGAATACTTTTTGCAGGTGTTTCAGCTCCGCTTGAAGACTGTCGACGTCAGAAATAGTATGGGCACGGTGGATTAAAGTTTTAAGGACACCCATTGTTTGTGCCGGATGGTGGCAACTGGTAGCTTGCAGATAAAAATCTGTATGGGTCGGTTTCCTATACACCGAATGACCAAGTGTGCCATCATTCTTGCGCCGTACCAGAACATCTAAAAATGGCAAACAACCATCTTTTTCAGTTTCCATAGCGAACTTAATATTTTCATGTATGGAATTCATATGACGTAAAAATTCCTGGAGACAGTCCACGCCATGAGGCCATACTATAAAGGTGTCATCCACGTAACGCCAAAACACTGGTTGTTTAGAAGTGGCAGAGTTGAGAGCTCTCTCTTCAAAATCTTCCATAAAATGATTTGGCACCAGGGGAGACAAAGGACTCCCCATGGCGACGCCGCCAGTACTTCTACAGCTGTACTCACCTGAAGATGGCCAAAAGACTTTGTGCCGAAATATCGTGGCAAGATGTTACTTGCTTACGGCAGTTCTCTCGTGTTTTTATGGAACAATCAGTACGCCGGGAACGTTTCAAACATCACATCTTTGTTATACTTCACGTGTCTGTCCTATATACATTTTCTATTGAGTGAAATAAGCTCTTTGAGCAACCTTTTTGTAAGGCCACTGAAGAAAATTTAGATCTTTAGGAGGTTCTTTGGTTCTCAGGCAATGGGAAGCTTTTGCGGTTTAGCGGTTCAAATGGCTCTGAGCACTATGGGACTCAACTGCTGAGGTCATTAGTCCCCTAGAACTTAGAACTAGTTAAACCTAACTAACCTAAGGACATCAGAAACATCCATGCCCGAGGCAGGATTCGAACCTGCGACCGTAGCGGTCTTGCGGTTCCAGACTGCAGCGCCTTTAACCGCACGGCCACTTCGGCCGGCGCGGTTTAGCGGAAGGAGATGTTCCTTGCTTTAGGCTTATTTCACATCTGCCCGGCACCTGGCAGCCGGCACCGGGTAGCCGGTTGTGAGGATGAGGCGCTTACGGGACGTTTCACACCTGCCCGACATATGACGTGGACAGCTGAAGGATAGCCGACAGCCGGGCCGAGGCTGTGGAATGCCGGCGGATGCTACTGTGTCGGCCCGTTGTCGGTGTCATGCGCAGGTGGTGGGGCATGCAGAACAGTAGAGCGCTACACATACAGGGTGGTCCATTGATAGTGACCGGGCCAAATATCTCACGAAATAAGCATCAAAGGAAAAAAACTACAAAGAACGAAACTTGTCTAGCTTGAAGGGGCAAACCAGATGGCGCTGTGGTTGGCCCGCTGCCATAGGTCAAACGGATATCAACTGCGTTTTTTAAAATAGGAACCCCCATTTTTCATTACGTATTCGTGTACTACGTAAAGAAATATCAGTGTTTTAGTTGGACCACTTTTTTGGCTTTGTGACGGCGCTGTGGTAGCACGTAACATTCCGCCAGTCCGGACCGGTATTTGCTTCGTGATACATTACCCGTGTTAAAATGCACCGTTTACCAATTGCGGAAAAGGTCGATATCGTGTTGACTTACGGCTATTGTGATCAAAATGCCCAACGGGCGTGTGCTATGTATGCTGCTCGGTATCCTGGACGACATCATCCAAGTGCCCGGACTGTTCGCCGGATGATTACGTTATTTAAGGAAACAGGAAGTGTTCAGCCACATGTGAAACGTCAACCACGACCTGCAACGAATGGTGATGCCCAAGAAGGTGTTTTAGCTGCTGTCATGGCTAATCCGCACATCAACAGCAGACAAATTGCGCGAGAATCGGGAATCTCAAAAACGTCGGGCCAACTAACAGAGTGCACGTAGTGAGCGAGAGAATATGAACATTTTTTGTGTGATATTAGAAGGCACTGCGGGATGCATAAAACCCAGCGGTAGGTAAGGTCAGCTGAATAACCCATTACATCTTCATGATGAGAATGCTATCGACACATGCTCTTTCATGATGGCAGACGTCTTGACAGGGCCGTACACATACGCCCCTGGTGTGACGAACACTTAGGCATCCTACTGCAACCTCCATGGAAAATACGTAGAACTATTGTAAGTAGGCTGTTTAGGTATGAAAATCACTGGCTGTGCTGTGTGCAGTCTGTGGCTGGTTAGCATTGATATTCGCTATTGTAGTATTGGGCAGTTGGCTGTTAACAGCGCGTAGCGTTGTGCGGTGCTGATGTACACACCTGATGATAGCAACAAGGTCGATTGCCGAAATATTGTGTCCTTTGCACACATACACACCAGGCTGTTTCACCCGAGATTTAGTTCGTCATGAAATACGCCTGGAGAAATTGAAGAATCACATCACATACCTCTATGGTTTCTTTCTCTCTCTAACAGTTAGTAGCAGTGCATCCTATCAATGTCTGGCCAAGCTTATGCAAATGATTAGTCACTTACCACATCTGCATGAACAAGAATTTGTTATTCTTTCATTAATCCGTCTGGTTCTTTCATTTACTCACACGTGAATGCCTTGTTTATTCTCTGTGTTTTGTAAACTTCCGATAGTAACATTGCTGTGTCTATATTTAACTTTAGTGTCTTAGTATATCATTAATCTTCTGTCCCTACTGAAGACTGATCGCAAGCTCCCAATCTGTATTTAACCGACTGCTTCAGATGGAAGTCTCTTTGTGCATCATAACCTTAAATTTTAGCGCAATAAAAGTTGGTTCTAGTGGGACATAGACATTTTCGGCTGTAACATAAAATTGCCTTCAGTTAACCGCCTTTTTCGTATCATTCCCTTGTCATTTACTTTCATAGCTCTCATTTTGAGATTCAAATTTTCACATTCGAGTTTCTGTTTATAAATTAACACTTATTGGAAGTTGGAACCACCTCTTATTCGCAGTCACATAACACGTTTAATGAGCGATGGCTTCCACGAACTTTTCCCACCAAACCTGATTCGAGAGCTGTTTTCAATTTACTTTTTGACACTCTCTGTAATAAAACATTCAAATGAAATTGAGGTATCGTAGTCGAAACTTCTACACAGGTGGTGCGGAGGAATAGGAATTATCGACAATAGAGGCTGTGGAGTACTAATGATAATTTAGCAGTGGTACCATTTATTTACAGCGCTACCATTGACTACAACCAATAAACTATTAAGTAAAATTCTCCTAAAATATTTATTTCAAAAGAGTGCAACAATGTAAGCAAAATGTTTGGATTCAAAATCAATAATAAAATTTCCGAAAATAACAATACAAAAATGTTCAGTGAGGGAAATAGTATTACCAATACTTCACCAACAGTAGGGTTAATCACTACGCACGTGTGTTACAAGTCTCAGAATTCATAAGGAGTTCTAACTCAGTAATACTCGAAATCCTCAATCAGCGAATAATCAACACTTTAACACTCCGCCCCTAACCTATCAGACATAAAGAACACTGCAATTAAAACCTACATAGAACAAATACGACATAATCAACTAGGTACACTGCGGTGCTGGCTAAAGCCAAAATATTACACTAACTGAAACCTTCCTTGCATACAGTAGATATCATCCGACCATAGGAGTAACATCAGGTCATAAGAGCACGACAATCTCTTCGCAAGGTAAACCTCAGTCCTGATCACAGACTCAAAACTTGAGGCTTTATGAACAATGATTTATGCATCACATCATTAAGTCTTCTCGGGTTGTCAGCCGAGTCAAGGCGTCGTTCCCTACTCGTCATCTTCAGGCGAAGTGTCTGATTCATTTCCGGTTCGTATCTTTATGTACGCAGGAACATAGACTGTTCTGCCTCGTCTGCAATGGTTGGTCAAATCACGCGCCTGCGGAAGAGGTGCCGCAGACGGTGGTGTGGGGGACATCGAGGACGGTGGGGGGTGGGGGGGGGGGGAGGGGAGGGGGGAGGGGAGGGACTCCCGTCATGTTGGTGGGTCTTGGCGTTTCGTCCTGGTGTTGCCTGTCTATTCCATCTGCTGTCATCGCCGCTTTCTCACCAGAGCGCTCTTGAAATATCCTTTCTAACACTACATCCCATGCAGAGCTCAGTTGGAAATCGCTATCTCAGTTGAAAAGAACATCATGGACCCTTACATCCACTGCCTCTTTGATGATCCAGTCTCAGAAACCGTTTGTTTGACACGTGACCTCCGTCTGTTGAAAATCAAACTATGACCTTCGTTGAAACTGTGCTCTGCCACAGCAGATTTGTGTGTGGCCGAGGCGAACACTACTCATATGTTCGGAACGGCGCTGCCAAATACACCGTTGCGTCTGGGCGATGTATTACTTGCCACACTCGCAACTGTTGCTGTTGACTCGAGGTGTCCGTAGTCCTAATTCGTATTTTATAGGGTAAAACATGTTTGATTTTGGATTATGAGAAGAAAATTGTTTTAATGTTGTTCTCCTCCAATACCCTGGTTGTCTTGCCTGTGGGCGCTTTATGTCTTCTTCAAGATTGTCTTCTTTATCCTTCCTGCTAGGCTGGAGAGCGCGCCTTAACTGTGTTTCCTAGAAGTAGCCGTTCTTGCGAAGGGTTTCTCTCAGACGCTGCTATCCGGCGGGTAGACTCTCCTTGTCGCAAACATCTCAAGGTGATGAGCACGAACTTCCATTGTGCTGCATGGTGGCAGCTGTTGGCGTTTAGGTACAGGCCCGTGTGTGTCTTTTTTTTTTACTATAAACGGAATGTCCCAGCGTACCATTAGTTTTCTCCCTTATCAAGATACCGAGAAAAGGTAGGCATCCATTTCCTTCTGTCTCCATGGTGAACTTTCTATTGTCGTGTTTGCTCTTAAGGTGGTCAAGAAATTCCTGCAGGTTTTCTTTACCACGAGGCCACACCACAAATATGTCGTTCATGTATCGGTAGAACGTCTTCGGTTTCACACGCATCGTTTTGAGAGCCGTTTCCTCGAAGCGTTCCATATACAGGTTTGCGACACCACTCCGTCTAATTGCTGGTGTAACTTTCCACAGCACTGGAAGTAGGTGGTAGTGAGGACGTGACGGAACAGTTCCACAGTGCTTCCTTACGTGTGCAAAACATGAATCTGCTCTAAGGTCTTCCCTCAAACGGTACCAAAGAGACTGAACAAGGTAAGCTAGGTAACCGTGCCATCGGTGTTCCACTTGCAATCGGCAGTAGTAAATAGGGAGCAGGCAACCGCGCGGTTTCAAAATCAACAAGCACATAATTAAACTAATTCACTGTGGTAAGCCACGGAATTCAGAACAAGCATAAAAGATTTCTAACTGCACAGTGAAATGCTTGAAAGCTTCTTTGAGTAATCCAGTGTGCAGGGCACACAGTACCAATCGAAGCCGCGTCCGTGCGCTCCAGACACGGTCTTCCTGGAAATCGGCAGCAAAACACCGTTTAGCCCATGCTTCCCGTGTCTGACGCCGCTCTCTCTGCGTCGACAGCTGCCGCTCACAGTCAGTTCTGCAGACTCTCCCAAGCTAGGCTGCAGCGCTGGTCCACAACAGACTGACCTTCCCTCACACCAGCCTCTAGTTTGTCGATTTCGGGTGGTGCTGGTGCAGGCTACGCTCTTGATACAGGGTGACAATTATAGAACTACATGAAAAAAAAGAAAACGCAAATAAGTCACAAACTACCCAGTGCACACGCTTTATTCAACATGTAAACGTCACAACAGATATTCGGATTTAGGTTATGACATGTTCGATATGCCTGCCATCATTGGCAATGATGTGGCGTAGACGAATAGCGAAATTCAGCACGATCCGCTGTCATGTCGGAACATCGATGCTGTCGATCACCCCCTGAATGGCTGTTTTCAGCTCAGCAATGGTTTTAAAAAATGTTCAAAAGTGTGAAAGATCTTATGGAACTTAACTACTAAGGTCATCAGTCCCTAAGCTTGCACGCTACTTCACCTAAATTATCCTAAGGACAAACATACACACCCATGCCCGAGGGAGGACTCGAACCTCTGCCGGGACCAGCCGCACAGTCCATAACTGCAGCGCCCTAGACCGCTCGGCTAATCCCACGCGGCGCAATGGTTTCACGGTTATTGCTGTATACCTTGTCTTTAATATAGCCCCACAAAACGGAGTCGCCTGTGTTCAGATCCGGAGAATATGGCTGCCAACCGAGGCCCATGGCAGTGGCCTCTGGGTACCCAAGGGACAGAATGCGGTCCCCAAAATTTCAGGACATCAGACGCACTCCTGTTTCGATGACGTCGAGCTCCGTCTTGCGTGAACCACATCTTGTCGAAATCTTTGGATAATGGGGATGAAATCATATTCCAAAACCTTCACGTACCGTTCGGTAGTCGCCGCGCCATCAAGGAACATGACACCAATTGCACACCACAGAGTCACCTGTTGAGGGTGAAGAGGCTTCTTGATCGCGAAATGCGGACGCTCAGTCACCCAGATGCTCCGATTTTCCTTATTGGACGGACCCATCTAAATAAAAGTGGGCTTCATCGCTAAACCAAACCATACTAATTCCCATGATGCGCCACGGCCAACCGTGCTGTTTGAACGTCCTAACGCAAACCGATCAGAAGTTATGACGATTTTGTTTCATATAGTTCAACAATTGTCACCCCGTATCAGTGTCCTCCCGGAAATGCGAATAAAATGCAGCCACCTTGGTACCACCTGCTGGGTCGTGACGGAACTTTCTCTGCGCCGCGACATCACTGCACATAGGTTAGCTAAAACACCTCGATACAGGCAACTTGTTTCATCCAAAAGGTAATCTTTTAATTAATTAAACATTGAGAACTTCCGAAATACTTTACACTGACAAAAGACAAGTCCAGATTTGTAATATAAAAATCAGATACAGTCATTGTACTTTGAAGAGCCGAAGAAACTGTTAGACCTCCTTAATATCGTCTAGGGCCCTGCGAGCACGCAGAAGTGCCACAACACGACGTGGCATGGACTCGACTAATGTCTGAAGTAGTGCTGGAGGGAAGTGACACAATGAATCCTGCAGGCCTGCCCAAAACTCCGTAAGAGTACGAGGGGTGGAGATATCATCTGAACAGCACGTTGCAAGCCATCCCATCAATAATGTTCATGTCTGGGAAGTATGGTGGCCAGCGAAAGTGTTCAAACTCAGAAGAGTGCTTCTGGAACCACTCTGTAGCAATTCTGGACGGGAGGGGGGGGGGGGGGGTTGGAAGGGGGGGGAGGGGCGCATTGTCCTGCTGCAATTACCCAAATCCGTTGGAATGCACAATGGACATGAATGGGTGCAGCTGATCAGAGACGATGCTTTCGTACGTGTCACCTGTCAGAGTTGTATCTAGACGTATCATTGGTCCCATTTTAGTCCAACTGCTCACGTCCCACACCATTACAGAGCCTACACCAGCTTGAAAAGTCCCCTACTGACAGTCAGACTCCATGGCTTCATGAGGATCTCTCCATACCCGTGCACATCCATCCACTCGATACAATTTGAAACGAGACTCGTCCGACCACGCAAAATGTTTCCAATCATGTCGGTGTTGACGAGCCCAGCCGAGGCGTGAACGTGTGTCGTTCAGTCTTCGGCTCCGAAAGCCCATGTCGGCAATGCTTTGTTGTACGGTTCGCACACTGACACTTGTTGATGGCCCAGCACTGAAATTTGGAGCAATTTGGAGAATCGTTGTACTTCTGTCACGTTGAACGCTTCTCTTCAGTGGTCGTTAGTCCCGTTCTTGCTGGATCTTTTTTCGGCCGCAGCAATTTCGGAGATTTGATGGTTTGCCGGATTCCTGATATTTCACGGACTCGTGAAATGGTCTTACGGGAAAATCCCCCTTCATCGCCACTTCGGAGAAGCTGTGTCGGCCCCCTCGTGCGCCAATACAACACCACGTTCAAACTCTCTTAAATCTTAATAAGGTGCCATTGTAGCAGCAGCACCCGACCCAATAACTGCGCCAGACACTTGTGGTCTTGAATGAGATTTTCACTCTGCAGCGGAGTGTGCGGCGATATGAAACTTTAACTGCGCCAGACACTTGTGGTCTTGAATGAGATTTTCACTCTGCAGCGGAGTGTGCGGCGATATGAAACTTCCTGTCAGATTAAAACTGTGTGCCGGACCGAGACTCGAACTCGGGACCTTTGCCGTCCGCGGGCAAGTGCTCTACCATCTCAGCTACCCAAAGAGGACTCACGCCCCGTCCTGACAGCTTTACAGGTACTGGCAAAAGTAAAGCTGTGAGGACGGGGCGTGAGTCGTGTTTGGGTAGCTCAGATGGTAGAGCACTTGCCCGCGGAAGGCAAAAGTCCCGAGTTCGAGTCTCAGTCCGGCACACAGTTTTAATCTGCCAGGAAGTTTCACTTGTGGTCTTATATAGGCGTTGCCAACCGCTGCGTCGTATTCTACCTATTTACGTATCTCTGTATCCGAATGCGCTTGGCTCTTCAGTCTATGAGCTCATGAATTACAGTTTTTTTAATTTTTATTTTGACATCTGTACAGCGATTTTAATTTGTGTTTATGTTAACCCTTCTACCCAAAATGCCAGCTAGACCGCTAAGGTCGCAGGTTCGAATCCTGCCTCGGGCATGGATGTGTGTGATGTCCTTAGGTTAGTTAGGTTTAATTAGTTCTAAGTTCTAGGCGACTGATGACCTCAGAAGTGAAGTCGCATAGTGCTCAGAGCCATTTGAACCCAAATGCCAACGCTGTACAAGCGGTATGCTACAAATGAATTCATAACAATGTCATTTTTCTATGAAACTGGCCACTAACATTTCAGAGTATGTTATGCAAATTCCTTTTGTCAAGTAGTCGTCCCGTTACACTGCTTTGAAACTGCAGATCTGGATCAGCATTCCCAATGGCTGTTTTCGCTGCACTGTTTGTTCTCCTGCTCTTTTTATGTAGTTAGTAGGGGTTTCAAAGACCAGAAAGTTGACAAGTTGGATATGCAAAATAAGTGTCCTTTTCAGAAGAATTTGCCGCAATAAAACCGTTGTGCCGCAGGTAGCGTGGCTGCCCTTCTCGTTCCCGCAACTTGTTCTCCAAGAGAGCTGCAGAACACAAGTTTCTCTGTCGATAGAAGCACAGAATTCTTCTCAGAAGTCTTTTAGTTAGATAAGAGAGCTCTAGACAGGTGGGACTTCGCTCAGAGCGCGTGAATGTTAGTGATAATTGTATAATATTCGGTTTAAACTTTCAGAATATGGTTTCTGATTGTGTCAGACTGCAATTTTTGGAAGAGATTGCGCTTTTGCACTGTGCCTATGTGCAGAGATCTTCATTCGTCGAATTGTGCCATGCTGTGAGAGAAGCCCCCTGGCTCCGGTTGCCTAACTCTGAGTGATTGCTGAAATATAATGAAACAGATAATAGTAGGAGATTGTTTAAGGCTGTTACGTGTTTTTCGTTCATTGGAATTCGGAATCTCCACGCTCACTGGGTGGTGATTTCCTGTTCTGGAAGCAAGGCAGCCAAGTTTCAGGTGACTCTTGGAGAACATACTTCGTGTTTAAGGCTTTTGTAAAGTTCACTTCGCTTTAGGCTTTTGTAGAGTAAAGACTTTAGGCTAGGACCGGGGGGCTGACTGAAGAGATGAGCGTTGCTGTCAGTGGAAGGATGTCTGTACTTAAGCAATATGGACAAAGTGAGGGTTGAAGTCAAATACCCCAGCCGCTATTGTCGCCGGCTACCTTATTCACGCTCCGTATGTACTTTAATAGGATAAGCCATTGTCGCATCCGCCAACGTCGTTGAGGCGCGCAGTTAATTCGCTCTCTGCAGGGGCCGAGCACGCGATATTAAAGTCATGCATACAGCTTGTTGCTCTCAAAGTACTGTTTTGTTCGCTCGTATCTTTCGGTGTACTTTCTACATCTAATTAACAACTTACACACTCACTGGCCGTGTCCGCAAATTACTAACGTAAGTGTGTTTTATCCTCACTATCCACCTATGTAAAGGTTATACTTTAGCGTTATAATCCCTTGTCCGCTTGTCAATATAAATATCAGTGATAAATCTCGTGTCTAAATATAATAAACCTAATTGTTATAACGATCATTTATTTCCACTTATAGCAAGAAGCTCCTTCCTCCCATTAATACATCTGTGTGAGCAGGGTTCTACCCATTTGTTTCATGCTTAATTGGGACCCCCGTTGTTAATATTTATCTAAACGAGACATTTTCCTATGTGCAACAGTATCCTTATTTTTTAAATTAGTTTGCATGATTATTTGCGGTGGTTGCTCGCTTTGTTGGTCACCAATGTTTGATCCTGTGCATCCTAGGGGTTTGATCCTACCACAACCGACATCTCACAGTTTGCACGTGAACAGAACTGGCAGTTTGTGAGTGACCGTGAACTCTGTTCTGAATCATGCTGAAAATTGACCTTCGGTGTCATGTGAAATTGTGCAAATTATAAATTGATTAGAAAGCAGTATAATTCTAACGTAGGGATTGGTCAGCGCCGTAAGAGTGGCGTTACAAGTCACTATTATTGAGGTTATCTGCCTCAGCTAAAGAGGGGGATTTTTTGGGAATAACAGCAGTTACCAGCAGAGTGGCGGACTGGCCTGACATCTTGAGCTGACGGTGTGTACTTTCGTTCCTGACCAATGTTACAATGGGGACACTGATGGCGGCCATTTTGAAATGGAGCAGAGACAGAGTTTAATTTTTTTGCTTCAAGTACTGATAATAAACAAACATTACACTGTTTCTTTTCATTATTGGAACCATTCAAATCACTTTTGCCATCATAGGAATGTGTGGACCAACAAGAGTGGGTAAAGTGTCTCCAAAAAGATACGAGGATAAGTCAAATGAAAACCTTAAATTTTTAATAACAAATCGAAATTTCGCGACGTTATCCTGCAAGTTGGTAACCGTGCTACAAACAGCGTGCAGAATGGCCTGTAGGTGGCAGCATAGTGCAGATGCACCCACACCATCGCATTATCAGTATAAAGATGGCCGCCCCACTTAAGACTTGCACTGGGAAAGAACAGCGTTCTGTTGTTCGGTTTTTGCGTAGTGAAGGTGTGAAATCTATTGAAATTCATCCACGAATGAAGGTTCAGTACGGTGATGCATGTTTGCCACAGTAGCAAGTCTACGAATGGAGTAGGAAGTTCGCAAATGGTGTGCCCTCATCCAGGGCATGCACAACGAGTTGTGACTCCATAGAACATTGCAGCAGTTGAAGCCATAGTGAAGGAAAACCGTGACACTGAATGACATTGCAGCATGTTTACAGATTAGTCATGGGTCAGCACACCACATTGTGCATGATGTGCTCCAGTTTCAGAAAGTGTCTGCAAGATGGGTGACACGGCAGCTGACTCCTGAAATGAGAGAACGACGTGTTCATGCTTGTGAAGAACTTCTTCGGCGCTTTGAACGAGAATGTGATGGCTTCCTTGCAAGAATCGTTACTGGGGAAGAAACATGGGTTGACGTCCACCAACCAGAAACGAAGAGAGCGAGCAAGGAATCGCACCATTCCTCATCACCAAAACCAAAGAAGTTTCGAACAAAACCATCAGGAGGGAAGGTTATGCTGACTCTCTTTTGGGGCGAAAAATGCGTCATTTCGGAGCATTACATACCTAGGGGGACCACTGTCACCAGTGCATTATACACAGATCTCCTAAAAAATCGTCTGCGGCTTGCAATCAAATCAAAGCGACGTGGATTGCTGTCAGCAGGTGTCCTATTGCAACATGACAATGTAAGGCCCCACACTGCCCCTACATCAGTTGCAACAATCACAGACCTGCATTTTGAGTGTCTTCCTCATCCACCATACTCACCAGACCTTGCCCCAAGTGATTTCCATAAGTTTGGACCATTCAAAGACGCAATGGGAGGAAAGAAGTTCCGTTCTGATGAAGAGGTACGCCACGCGGTGCATGAGTGGTTGCGCGGACTACCAAAAGAATTTATTTTTCTAAAGGAAATTATGCACTTTGTAAGTGCTGGAGGACTTGCATTAAGCGTAGGGGAGATTATGTTGAAAAGTGATACAGCTTTGTACCACTTCCGCTAATATTTAAAAAAAATTTAATGTTTTCATTTGACTCACCCTCGTAACCTTGGGAGTTGTGGATTTGATACAAAAGATGGGCTCGATTTATATGCCAAAAACGAAGCGGAATTTGATTTGTAGGTATTTAAAAAATGTCCCACATTATTACAGAACACAGTTCTGGTCAAAAATGGAAAAAAAAAGCACCACGGTGCAATGGGTTTTGTACTGTTGTTTTTAACTAGCGCAAGGAGACCATAGTAATAGTGTAGAGACGACTGCGTGTTGTCCGGGTCAACACACTCGGCTGAGTTTCCTCCAGACAGGCGGCGCCTATCGTCCCCTAGTATCTACCAACCATAAACTATTTACTGAACCAGACTGGAAGTCCTTGTGGAGACATGCAGCGATTATGAATATAATTAATGGAAAGACGTTAAAAAGGCTGTATAGTTCTTTGAAAGTAGTCGCTGGTTTCTTAACTGTCGTGACGTGTTTCGAATTTAACCCATCATCTGATGACCTATTACAAGGTCCGCAGCTCGTGGTCGTGCGGTAGCGTTCTCACTTCCCGCGCCCGGGTTCCGGGTTCGATTCCCGGCGGGGTCAGGGATTTTCTCTGCCTTGTGATGACTGGGTGTTGTGTGATGTCCGTAGATTAGTTAGGTTTAAGTAGTTCTAAGTTCTAGGGGACTAATGACCATAGATGTTAAGTCCCATAGTGCTCAGAGCCAGCCACCTATTA
This sequence comes from Schistocerca piceifrons, assembly GCF_021461385.2. NCBI lineage: Eukaryota > Metazoa > Arthropoda > Insecta > Orthoptera > Acrididae > Schistocerca > Schistocerca piceifrons. Next base: position 490,993,743 of record NC_060144.1, on the reverse strand, counting down.
CAAACAGACAGAAGTAACAGCTGTTATGTTACAAATTTTACGGAAACGCAGATTTCTTTAAAAACGTCAGTTTCAGCAATTATTTCTTTAACTGTAACACTCATCGACAAGTTTACGCCACTTAGCGAGACCGAACCTTACTCCCAGCACAAACGGGGGGGGGGGGGGGGGGGGGGGGGAGCATTGCTTGTGTGGTACTTCAACAGTTAGGGTGGAACTAAGCAACTAATGACGCTACTTGTAATTTTACGTATAAAAATGACAGTATTTGACGTCGACATACAAGTCTCATGCATTTGTATCCATAATTATATGTATTTCTGAATCAAAAAGCGATTTCTTATTGAATATTGTTCGTTTAAAACTGGCTTTTATAATAAATTAGCGTTTCTGCAGAATTTGTTACATAATGTCTATTAATTTTGTCTGTCTGTAATAGGTCATCAGCCGATGGCTTAAACCCGAAACATGTGACAGTTAATAAACAAATTCAGAGTAAAGTAGCGACTGTTTTTAAGCAACCACACAGGCTTTTTAAATTCATTCCAATAATTGTATAATTTGCTTAACCATGCTGGCTTTTACGGCCGGGTTTGAGTCCTTGCTGATATTTGTTTTATGGAAATTAGGCTGTGGGCCAAGGCATCTTCCTGTCCCTAACATTTCGCCTTCCAATGCTGGTGGTATGGTCAGAGGCTGTAACAGTTCAGAAAGCAGTTACAATTCAAACAAGCTCAGCAAGTCGACGTCTAAGATCGCGGAGTCACGTCGACGTTTGTTACGGAGCTTATCGTGCGGAAGAGTTGGTGCTGTTTGCTTGATTTATAACTAACGCCAACAACTCGTCTAATTTCAACTCTTCTATTAAAGCTGTTTTTGTCCTTCTGAGTTTCTCTTGATCATTATTCTTAAGATGGGGTACCCAGCTTGATCAAAATACCCTCATAGCTAACGCTTGCTCTCAGTTGTAATGTACTCTTCCTTCTGATGTTACTGTCGCACAGAGCTGTTGCCGGCCGCTGTGACCGAGCGGTTATAGGGGCTTCAGTCCGCAACCGCGCTGCTGCTACGGTCGCAGGTTCGAATCCTGTCTCGGGCATGGATGTGTGTGATGTCCTTAGGTTAGTTAGGTTTATGTAGTTCTAAGTCTAGGGGACTGATGACCTCAGTTGTTAACTCCCATAGTGCTTAGATCCATCTGAACAATTTTTTGAGCAGAGCTGTTTCATTCGTTTTTAGTCGCCTGTAGTTCTACACATTATTGTGCATGTATTTGATCAGTTTTTCATCAGTGTTTTCAGCTTTGGGATGTCTGTCGCGTAGATCGTCTTCGTACACCGTACTGGATAAGACGTATCTTTAGCAAGCTTTGTTTCGTAAAACTATACGGAGCGCAAAACAAGTTGCTAAATCAGTTATTTCTGCGTGAATCCTCTTTCCATGCGTAATTCCTGTGTTTCCCCGTTAATTTTAGTGACTTTCGATTATGCTAAAGCAACGACACAGACTTAAAGTATTCAGTATGAACAACGTTGCCTACAGTTCCACACATTTCAGTGAATTGCATGCCCCTAACACAATTAAGTGAACCTAAGTTTACCGAGAGAGGTGGTGCAGCGGTTAGCACACTGGACTCGCATTCTGGGGGACGACGGTTCAATCCGGCGTCCGGCAATCTTGATTTAGGTTTTCCGTAATTTCCATAAATCGCTCCAGGCAAAGGCCGGGATGGTTCCCTTGATAGGGCACGGCCGACTTCCTTCGCGGTCCTTCCCTAATCCGATGAGACCGATGACCTCGCTGTCTGGTCTCCTCCCCCAAACAATCCAATCCAATACTGAACATAAGTTTTTACTACAACGAACAGAATGGAGGTTCCCGGAGAAATCATTCCAACGTGCGTTGGAAAAATCAATCGTTTATCACTAAAAAGCTTTATCTGTGCAGGAAAAATGTATTTCCTAGAATACTACACAATTTCACCAACAGTAGTTAAGAATGTTGTTGTTGTTGTGGTCTTCAGTCCAGAGATTGTTTTGATGCAGCTCTCCATGCTACTCTATCCTGTGCAAGCTTCTTCATCTCCCAGTACATACTGCAACCTACATCCTTCTGAATCTGTTTAGTGTATTCATCTCTTCGTCTCCCTCTACAATTTTTACCCTCCGCGCTGCCCTCCAATACTAAATTGGTGATCCCTTGATGCCTCAGAATATGCCCTACCAAGCGATCCCTTCTTCTAGTCAAGTCGTGCCACAAATTTCTCTTCTCCCCAGTTCTATTAAATACCTCCTCATTAAATATGTGATGTACCCATCTATTCTTCAGCATTCTTCTGTAGCACCACATTTCGAAAGCTTCTATTCTCTTCTTGTCCAAACTGTTTATCGTCCACGTTTCGCTTCCATACATGGCTACACTCCATACAAATACTTTCAGAATCGACTTCCTAACACTTAAATCTATACTCGATGGTAACAAATTTCTCTTCTTCAGAAACGCTTTCCTTGCCATTGCCAGTGTACATTTTATATCCTCTCTACTTCAACCATCATCAGTTATTTTGCTCCCCAAACAGCAAAATTCCTTTACTACTAAAAGTGTCTCATTTCCTAATCTAATTCCCTCACCATCACCCGACTTAATTCGACAGTAGTTAAGAATATGGTCACAATATAAAAGTAAATACCCAATCTTCTGTTCAGTAAATGAACGCGTCTGTTGTAAAAATCTTCACGTCCACCATAACCTTCTCACGTGATAAAATCTATTGTGAATCTTGAAGAGCTGAATTATTCCTTTCGTCAGTTCTCGGAACTTGCGTATCTTCATGGCGTGGCCAGAATCCACGCGCTCTTAGCAATGTGCTGCGCGCGAGGCGAATTACGCGACGTTTAGTACTCAGATTTGCTGTGAAACGTTTATTAGCTAACTCACATTTATCACCAGCACTTGTGCTCTATTAAATCTGTCCAGACAAATGTCGCCAGCGTGGTTTTGAGCCGCGACACAGGAGTTAAACTTCCCACTACTCCAAGGTCAATAATTAAGATCGCTGCAGCTCTCTAACTACTTTTACGATCATTGACAGATCCGATTAGAGGACTGGCAAATGAAGAGAGCTAACAGTTCATACATTGCCTTCAGCTACCTCCTGCAACTTCCACCGACGTTCTCCACAAAATAAAAAGGTTTAACATTGTAAAGTCAACAGGGAAAAAGTTACACGAAAATACCACACTCAGATTTCCACGGAAATAAATTTATTTTATTGTCTTCAATTAAATCTCGTCAAATCTGTTTAGTTCATTGACCATCACCTACTGGCGATGTGATACCGAATACATGGACGCTCACGGAACTCCAACACCCGCCTAGAACACCTGAAATGTCTCGATCACAGTTATACATATGCGCAGACAAAAACGTCCTTGCATACTCTTACAGGGTTTGGCACACTAGCACAACTACTTTATTGAACATTTATGATCACTCATTCTCAACTTCATATGCGCAACACTTAAAATGTCACACCTACCAAACAGGGTGTGAGTTAACGAGCATTTCGCTCTCATTTCAGCATACGGCCGAAAGAGTCAGCCTACAGGAAATTTGAAACGATCCCTGTCGTCCAGGACTGCGTGCCGCAAAGGGCGCAGATTCGCCACGAGATGGGGAAACTCACAGGCGACCATTGTCTATTGACGGCTAAGTGCTGTAGTGTGTGAGTGAGACAGATGAGAACCCATGCCATAGGGAAACCCAGTAAAAACCGTTTGTGGCCGAGGAGACGTAGCAGTGTTAAATATGGCGGACCTAAGATCGGCCATAAAGGGAAACATTTATGAAAACTATTTAATTCTGTAGTAGTGCAGGGAATCAAGCCACAGTAATTTTAACTGCCATCCTCCATAAATTTTCATGGTGATTCCAATAAAATTTGTCTGTTGATCATATCTATAGCAGTTTACGATTTACTGTCAAAGTGAAATTAACAAGTTTTGTAACAAAGACCTGAATGCTAAAATCTGAACGCTTTGGTCAATCTCAACGATCGACATTTCATATAGAAGCGCATCATTACAATGACAAACGTTGTAAATATCAACTTTGTAACTTTATTTGTTTAAAAGATATAGTAAATTTAAATTATCAGTATTTACAGTTAAGCATGAGATCATCATTTGGTCCACACAAAACACACTGAACGATGACAGCATGACACCTTATTGATTCATTAGATAATAGAATATTTGTTGTAAAGTTTAGTGCATAATAGTTACTTTTGATATTTATTTATTTACCAGAAAGCACACTGGTGCAAGGCTATAGGCCGTGACATTCAAAGCTAAGATGGAAATTGTATTGGTTTTATGTAAAAGAATTTAACAATGGATATTATTGGTTCAAATGGCTCTGAGCATTATGGGACTTAACTTCTGAGGTCATCAGTCCCCTAGAACTTAGAACTACTTAAACCTAACTAACCTAAGGACATCACACACATCCATGCCACAGGCAGGATTCGAACCTGCGACCGTAGCGGTCGCGCGGTTCCAGACTGTAGCGCCTAGAACCGCTCGGCCACCCTGGCCGGCAATGGATATTATTGTTACATTATCTAGAACAGTAAAGTGGTCAAGCTTTGATTATTTAAATATGTTAAAATATAAAATTATGTAGAATAAACTGTAGCCAATCAGATGGACGGCTTCAAGAAAGGGAACTGCCCTAGTCAGTTGAGCGAGTATGTTTGGCGCGCGGGAAACGCGGCCAGGGACGGGCAGAGGGACAGTTCGGCTGTAGACACCAAAGTGGACAGTTTTCGGGTTGTGTGGTATCGCGGGACTCAGTCTCTGAGCGGTGAGCAGCCGCACTCCTGGTGTGAACTCTAACTTTTCGCGTAGATAACTTGTATTTCTCGATGAGATTGTGAATGATGGAACTGTGTCAAATGGATATGCGCTCGAGTGTAACGATAACTCTAAATACGACCACTTTCGCTATTAATTTGCTTTCTGATTCTAACCAAATCGCAACTGTGTGACCTACATCATTTATGGGTCGTTAATTTGGTTCCCGATATTGTTATTGCTGTTATTATATGTTATGTTAACTTTGTATTTCGCAAACTTGCCATCAGCCAATCAGTTTAACGAAAGGGTCAAAAGTGTCTAATTTAGGGCGTCTAATGCGACACGTGCCATTAAACCCCTAGACGAGTTTGAGCCAAGACATTTCGACGAAGACTAACCGCATGTGAGCCCAAACATCTTTGGGATGTTAGCTGGCAAGGGCCCGAGGACTACCGGCCAAATCTCTCTCCACGAGCTCCATTAAACCGTTTTAAAATTTGTGCCTGTCAATTAATCAAATTCAGAAGCCAAATTCAGGCACACAACCTGACCATTTCCTGCTTCCACTAACAGCACTACTGAGCAAAATGCTCTGTAGTTTCTTTTCAAGGGTTGCTGGAAAATATCTGAAGTCATGGGAAACCCATGAGCCCCTAATTGTTCATTGTAAGCTCCAACCCCAGCCAATTTAGAAGTATTATCAGAAGATCAGCTCTTCATTGCCAAGCTGGATAAAACCCTTCGTTTCCCCTGATACCGAAAGGCGTTCAGAGTAATCAAGGATGCTTCCCACTGGCGCGGTCAGGAAATAATATATTACGGAATCCCAACTCATAAGAGGCCTTCGTGAATTAATACGACATTTTGTTCTTTTTGGGGTGAAAGACGTTTTGTTCAAAAATGGTTCAAATGGCTCTGAGCACTATGGGACTCAACTGCTGAGGTCATTAGTTCCCTAGAACTTAGAACTAGTTAAACCTAACTAACCTAAGGACATCACACACATCCATGCCCGAGGCAGGATTCGAACCTGCGACCGTAGCGGTCTTGCGGTTCCAGACTGCAGCGCCTTTAACCGCACGGCCACTTCGGCCGGCAGACGTTTTGTCTTCCTGTACCGAGCTGTCTCTAAATACTATCCCACATGACTGCAAGATATGAAACTACGCACAGTCTAATAGTTTTACTATACCACAGGTGCTCCCAGTGGGAAGTATCCTAAACGTGAATATATCTGCTTTCCGAAGCTGCCTTGCAGTAAAACGTGACTTCCTCGAGGACCTGCCATTTTCTCTCTGTTCCGGGGATCTGCCATTCTCTACTCGACTACTCGTGTCATCGCTACAAGAAAGTTGAATGATCTCTCGAACAGAATTGTTTGTGAGATGCTAGATCGAACGCTTTTTAATATAAATAAGAGGCACTCATCAGTTATTAATCAAGACCTGCTCCTCTTCAGAAAATTATTTGCTGTTATTATTCATTTCCTGACGAGGAATCTATACAATTGGCTTATGTCCTATGCAAACAAATCAGCTTCAGATTTATCTGATAAAGCTGAGCACTAGTAATGAATATTTATAGACATTAACAAACAAGGGACATGCTGGTAAGTATGAAATATGGGACAGTTCATCTGTCATGATTGTGAACTGTTGGCGTGAATGACACACAAAACAGAAAGAAAAATGGAAGGCGTGCTTAGTGAAAATTTATTTGACTTCATAAAATGAAAAGGCACCAGAGAAGTAATTCTGTTATTGAGTTTAGTAAGAGAAGGCGAACTGAAGAAAAATCAGGGCTTCTTCTCAGTGTTTGTGGATTATCTAACTTTACAAAACAGTCACACTGATTTCCCACTTTTTGCATTATATAATCTGCAGAAAATAAAATTCAAGGTATAGTTCCGTAAGACAGATACCTGTAATACTAGGATTTACTATAAGGGGAGTGCTTAGACACGAGTGACAGACCATATTCACTACTTAAACTCCCGAACAGTTTTCCGTTTTAACAGGCACTCTGCTACACTGAACCTCGTCCTTAACTTAGCACACAAGTAGTTCCAAGCAGGCACATTCGTCACCCGAACGGGTACACAGCGAAGCTGCTGGAACTGCTTGAGTGCTGCTAAGTAGCAGCTGCAGCACACTAAGCTACTTTAAAATAGAAACTAATGGCTCACGATAAAAGGCTTGCAAGTCGAGATTACTGTAAGAAATTACCCACAGAAAAAATTTGTTTAACTTGAAAAAATATTTGTTAACTTATTAGAAATAAAGTACATATGTACAAGTCTCTCTCTCAGTTTGCTGGCCAAGTGACTTCATAACGAAGATCAAAGACGATCTACGCAAATATATCTCGATATTTGGAGTACTAGCAAAAGAATCGTAACGTTTCTCTTTTTTTTTAATGTGTAATAAGCTACAAATCTGGCAGTCACCTCTGTAATAAATGGCGACGTTAGAACAAATCTACTTTTGGAGCCTTATAATGAATTACTACTTGGGTGCCTATACGAAATTCACACTGACTATTCACAACGCAACACTACGCTGTAATAAATGGCGACGTTAGAACAAATCTACTTTTGGAGGCTTATAATGAATTACTACTTGGGTGCCTATACGAAATTCACACTGACTATTCACAACGCAACACTACGCTTTAATTAGATGCACAGACAAACGCGCTTACGGGACCCTGAACTACACACTTGCACAAATAGTTGGTCGCCAACTGTATTTCACGTGGCCCTTATTCTCTCGGAAGGTTGCGCCTGCTCGTAGTTCCCCAGACCAGAAGGTTCTGTGTTTACCCGCGCTGTACCGGCGACAAACACTGCCAGCTGAGTCACCTCCCACGAGCTGCGATGACACAGCTGTCTCTTCTGCGGTGGGGGAAGGCAATCAACGGCTCCGTGTGCTTCGGAGTCTGTGCAGTCGGAGTGCTGGGCTTCTGCGGTGGACACGGGCCAGGGGAACTGCGTGCTGAAAACTCATTTGGGAAGCACGGAGAGCTTTGCTGAACCAGAGACGAAGCATCTCGTTACTCTTATTACTGCCAGAAAAACAACAATTGCGGGGAAGAGGGGTCGTGAGTGGCAGCGAACAATGAAAAGTGCTACTTTGTGACTACGGATGGTTTCCTTATACGAGAGAAACTGTTTTTCTTGTACATTCATTGATACGGTCAATTTATACGACTTCTTCTTTAGTTGAGTTGCCTTTAACATGTCGGGTAAGCACATCTTACATAACATGGCAATGCTATTATAAGAATTTGAAACAGCAACCAGCCAAAAATGTGGTTTAGACAGTTCGTTTAAAACAAAATCACTAGCGGTTTCTGACTTTAAAAAAAGTCTTGAGATGACTCTTAGGTATTTTCGCGCTTTCCTTCTGGGGTCACGTTGTGTAATAGTTGTTGCTTTTTACTCTAAGGTAAACAAAAACGTTTTCGTTCAAAATTCGCTATTATACTCTATAAAGTATCTGTAACTCAACAGCTTTACTACTCTTAACGTCATTGAAAACTTTGTTTTTGTAACTTATGTGAAGCTGGGCCACGGTTTTTAAATACTGAGGGTGTGGGCTGACAAGAAACGTGCAATGGTGCGTGAGTTTGCGCTTTCCAGTGTATTTAGCAGCACTCACATTGCGCACGTGTCAAAATGTGCTAACTTCAAAACGTATAACACAATAATGAATTCGCCGCACAGAGACAGACACTACATAAATTTTCACCCGATTTCCCGTTTTAATAACTTTAAAATCATTTCATGGGTTGTTTCTGTCTAGGTAAGTAAAAGAATTTCCTAAGTCTACAGAATTTACAACGAGAAGCTTTTTGTCTTAGTGCACAAAACCAATAACGACTACAAAACGAGGCCACAGCAGACAAACAAGATCTCTAAGGGCCATCTGAAGATTGATTTGTCGTAAATGCGAAACCGATAACGATTTAATGGTTTGTCTTAATTAAACTTTTTAAGCCGTACTTGTGGCTGGTTATAACTGTACTACAACCACGGTTCTCATAATTTCTGGTTTCGAAACGACAGCATATAACAATATAAATATATTCAGAAATTTGCTTTCTTTTCCTACTTGTTATGATAATAATAATATTAGTAATAATAATGATGGAGAAGAAGCTGATACAGCAATATCAATACAGATAGTCTTACTTCCACACAACAGATACAATTACCTCACTGTCCCAGAAAATGAAACAGTCAAAATTTCATGGGAACGTGGAATAACAGTCAATAAAACAGTCCTTTATAATCGACCCGAAATATCAGTGATCGATAAAAATGAGTAAGTGACCTTCTTCATAGATATTTCTGTGCACAGTATCGTAACTTGAAAATCACCTGCAATGAGAATAGGGGTCTAGCACATGAGATGAAGGCCATGTGGAAAAACAAGCCTATACACGTCGTACCTGTGATGACGTTGACTACCGAAGTCAAAGGAGTCCATAGGACCTAAAATTGCATCTCTTGTTCTGTTGGCAAGTGCAGAACGAGGTTGTACTGAACAACTGAAAGACAATTCGTCGGCTTCTCTCAGAAGCGATTATTTCTTATTTAATCCGTTAATCAGTATATCGAAAGCATGTGAAACTGAGTGAACCCATAAACAATAATAATAGATGAACAAAATCTTGGGAAAATAGAGAGAAATAAAATTTAAAAATGGATTACATATAAAAATATAACACAATAAGGAGAAATGCTACAATTGTGCCCCAAATGCAACTTATTATAAATCTTCGCCATTTCTCAAATGAATTTCATACTAAATCCCATCTGCTCAAAGGTTTCTGGGGCAGTCTCGGTAAAGATCGAGTCGCAGCACCTTCTATACCACCTGTTTCGCATTTGTATTTTCTAAATAATGACCAGTGGTTTTGTGGGACTCGGTAGCACACGAGACGTTGTTGTTGTTGTTGTGGTCTTCAGTCCTGAGAGTGGTTTGATGCAGCTCTCCATGCTACTCTATCCTGTGCAAGCTTTTTCATCTCCCAGTACCTACTGCAGCTTACATCCTTCTGAATCTGCTTAGTGTACTCATCTCTTGGTCTCCCTCTACAATTTTTACCCACCACGCTGCCCTCCAATACTAAATTGGTGATCCCTTGATGCCTCAGAATATGCCCTACCAACCGATCCCTTCTTCTATTCAAGTTGAGCCACAAACTCCTCTTCTCACCAATTCTATTCAGTACCTCCTCATTAGTTATGTGATCTACCCATCTAATCTTCAGCATTCTTCTGTAGCAACACATTTCGAAAGCTTCTATTCTCTTCTTGTCTAAAGTATTTATCGTCCATGTTTCACTTCCATACATGGCCACACTCCATACAAATACTTTCAGAAACGACTTCCTGACACATAAATGAATACTCGATTTTAACAAATTTCTCTTCTTCAGAAACGCTTTCCTTGCCATTGTCAGTCTGCATTTTATATCCTTTCTACTTCGACCATCATCAGTTATTTTGCTCCCCAAATAGCAAAACTCCTTTACTACTTTAAGCGTCTCGTTTCCTAATCTAATTCCCTCAGCATCACACGACTTAATTCGACTACATTCCATTATCCTCGTTTTGCTTTTGTTGATGTTCATCTTATACCCTCCTTTCAAGACACTGTCCATTCCGTTCAACTGCTCTTCCAAGTCCTTTGCTGTCTCTGACAGAATTACAATGTCATCGGCGAACCTCAAAGTTTTTATTTCTTCTCCGTGGATTTTAATGCCTACTCCGAACTTTTCTTTTGTTTCCTTTACTGCTTGCTCAATATACAGATTGAATAGCATCGGGGAGAGGCTAAAACCCTGTCTCACTCCCTTCCCAACCACTGCTTCCCTTTCATGTCCGTCGACTCTTATAACTGCCATCTGCTTTCTGTACAAATTGTAAATAGCCTTTCGCTCCCTGTATTTTACCCCTGCCACCATTAGAATTGGAAAGAGAGTATTCCAGTCAACATTGTCAAAAGCTTTCTCTAAGTCTACAAATGCTAGAAACGTAGGTTTGCCTTTCCTTAACCTTTCTTCTAAGATAAGTCGTAGGGTCAGTATTGCCTCACGTGTTCCAACATTTCTACGGAATCCAAACTGGTCTTCCCCGAGGTCGGCTTCTACCAGTTTTTCCATTCGTCTGTAAAGAATTCGCGTTAGTATTTTGCAGCTGTGACTTATTAAACTGATAGTTCGGTAATTTTCACATCTGTCGACACCTGCTTTCTTTGGGATTGGAATTATTATGTTCTTCTTGAAGTCTGAGGGTATTTCGCCTGTCTGATACATCTTGCTCACCAGATGGTAGAGTTTTGTCAGGACTGGCTCTCCCAAGGCTGTCAGTAGTTCTAATGGAATGTTGTCTACTCCTGGGACCTTGTTTCGACTTAGGTCTTTCAGTGCTCTGTCAAACTCTTCACGCAGTATCATATCTCCCATTTCATCTACATCCTCTTCCATTTCCAGTCCATTTCCATAATATTGTGCTCAAGAACATCGCCCCTGTATAGATCCTCTATATACTCCTTCCACCTTTCTGCTTTCCCTTCTTTGCTTAGAACTGGGTTCCCATCTCAGCTCTTGATATTCATGCAAGTGGTTCTCTTTTCTCCAAAGGTCTCTTTAATTTTCCTGTAGGTAGTATCTATCTTACCCCTTGTGAGATAAGCCTCTACATCCTTACATTTGTCCTCTAGCCATCCCTGCTTAGCCATTTTGAACTTCCTATCGATCTCATTTTTAGACGTTTGTATTCCTTTTTGTCTGCTTCATTTACTGCATTTTTATATTTTCTCCTTTCATCAATTGAATTCAGTATCTCTTCTGTTACCCAAGGATTTTTACTAGCCCTTGTCCTTTTACCTACTTGATCCTCTGCTGCCTTCACTATTTCATCCCTCAAAGCTACCCATTCTTCTTCTACTGTATTTCATTCCCCCATTCCTGTCTATTGTTCCCTTATGCTCTCCCTGAAACTCTGTACAACCTCTGGTTCTTTCAGTTTATCCAGGTCCCATCTCCTTAAATTCCTGCCTTTTTGCAGTTTCTTCAGTTTTAGTCTACAGTTCATAACCAATAGATTGTGGTCAGAGTACACAGCTGCCCCTGGAAATGTCTTACAATTTAAAACCTGGTTCATAAATCTCTGTCTTACCATTATATAATCTACCATTATATAGTCTACGCCGGCCGCGGTGGCCGTGCGGTTCTAGGCGCTCGAGTCCGGAGCCGCGCTGCTGTTACGGTTGCAGGTTCGAATCCTGCCTCGGGCATGGGTGTGTGTGATGTCCTTAGGTTAGTTAGGTTTAAGTAGTTCTAAGTTCTAGGGGACTGATGACCAAAGCAGTTGAGTCCCATAGTGCTCAGAGCCAGCCATAGTCTACAGTTCATAACCAATAGATTGTGGTCAGAGTCCACATCTGCCCCTGGATATGTCTTACAATTTAAAACCTGGTTCCTAAATCTCTGTCTTACCATTATATAATCTATCTGAAACCTTTTAGTATCTCCAGGGTTCTTTCATGTATACAACCGTCTTTCATGATTCTTGAACCAAGTGTTAGAGACACGGCGCCCATATGGATTACACGTGATACACACTAAGGTCGAAAATTATGAACTACACACAACTTACTCCGTACCGACTGAATTTCTCTGTCTTATGAATAACACACAAATTGCAATTATGAACCAAAATACAAGTCATGAAAAAAGAAACTTCTTAAATAGAGGCCAACAATTATATTTAATGATGCCTGAATATCTAGCTGAGGCCTCCTGAGTAGTTCTCGATAGAGCATCTACTAACATTTCTTCGCGTCCTGAACCTCAGCAGTAACCTGTGGGAGATTTGGCTGGAAATGTCATTTATAGTTGCCGAGCAGTCAGTTGTGTCTTACTGCTTACCGAAGATCCACACCTACAGCGTGGTTATCAAGACACTACAACACAACATGATAGTCTCTACATTCGCTTCTGCCACATTCTGTGAACGCTGAAGTGGTAATTATTAGCAAAGGGCAAGATAAGGGTCCCATGATACTCAAATCCTACAGACCAATTTTTCTTTCGAACGTTCTCTGAAAGATACTTGAAAAACTGTCATGAAAAAGATTACAAGATCATAGACTGTTACACCTGGTGACGCCTCACCAGTACGGGTATTGAAGAGACAAGTCAGTATTGTGGCATAGCTACCTGACTGATGATCGTGGAAGACAGTTGGAAGAAGCCATTATGGAAGTCAACCTACAGGTACTGAACGCACCTCACAATCCACCATCCTACGAAGAAGTGGTCGGTGCAACGTTAAGGCTGGAAACCTGAGAGTGCAATGACGTCATGTAACCACAAATATCATACACTATACCATCACTAGAAGGGAAATCCAAGACGCCACATAGAATGTGTGCATAAGGCCCAAAGACAACATCAAGAATTCTGACTGGGCAGAATGATAACTACGAAGGGTGTTTCAGTGTCCGGGAAGTCCATCGCTGGGCGATAATGTAGATGTTAAGGCGGAAGACCTGGCAGTGGCTATACTTAGAGCAAGGGAGGCATCGATACCTGTCAAAAAAATGGTTCAAATGGCTCTGAGCACTATGGGACTTAACATCTATGGTCATCAGTCCCCTAATACCTGTCAGCAGAGGTCATTCTGAAGGAGTACCTTGCATCTGTACTGAGGCGCTCCAGAAATTAAGATGTGAAACAAGAAGAGCCAGGAAGCTATACCAGAGCAGCATGGCCCAAGAAGAAAGAGTCCGAAGGTTGCATAGGTACAGGTATGCTAAGCCACGATTTAAGGAACAATTGTGGAAAACAAAGATGGAACGACAGAAGCAATTCGTAGAGGCTAACTTAGAAACCGATCCCTGGAGCGTGGCACGTAAAAAAGTCTGCGAGAAAATACGATCACTAACAGTCTTATACACGCTCAAAAGGATGATGTGACAGTAACAGAAAACTGAGTACAGTCAGCCGACCTTCTAAGGAAAACATTACTTCTTGGCGATGGGGGAGAAGGCGAGACAAATGATCAGCATAGGTTACGAAAAATGTTATGGGAAGAATATAGAAACAATAAAACTGTGAACCCTCTGCACAAAAAGAAATTACGCAAATAATTTTACCACTAAAAAAGAGAAAAATCTCCAGTACCGGACGGGATCCCTACTGAAGTAACACAGCCCCCATGTGACCAAATAGATAGTTACTTCCGCTAAGTGTACAGCGACTGTCTCCTGCAAGGAAGAGCGCTGAAGTGGTAATAATTAGTAAACGGCAAGATAAGGATCCAATGACAAACAAATCCCACTGACCATTTTGTTTTCTGAAAGATGTCGGTGAGATTTTTGAAAAACTATTATGCAAGACCCTAGACTGCTACACGGTATGATCCCTCATCAGCAGGGGTTTAGAAGAAGAAAGACAACCAAATATATAATTAATAAGGCTCTCCAGTTGGCGACAGACACTCATTCTAGGTACACTCTGCGGTGATCGATATTACTGGCGCTTCCGATAATAACCTATGGTGGCCGTCTTTCTTTGTTCTCCTTAGGGATTTGGAGTGTCCAGAAGCGTTATTGCCGCGGTCGACATATTCCTTAAACAAGCCCAGGAAAGAAAATAACGAAGACAATAACAAAAGGCTGTCCAAAGGGTTCATTGTGTGGTCCAGAGTCTTGGGATGTAGCGCTGGAGCCCGTACTGCAAAAGTTACATGATAACGGTAACGGTAAATGGACTGGCAGCATTTGCAGATGACGTGCCATTCGTTGTAAATGGTGACTTCAGAAGAATTATAGGAGACAAATGTAATGCGGCGCTCCACGCACCTGAGGGCTGGTGTCAAAGTGTTACATTGTCACCAGCACCTCACAAAACAACGTACCTACCTCCTGCTGGAAGGGAATCTAGTAAGAAACCGTAAAATAAAATTAAATGATGTAACGATTAGGAGAAGCGCAGTAACAAGATACTAGGGGTATTTCTGAACGAACGTCGTAACTTTGCACATCATATAAAGGAAGTAGGCAGAAAAGGTTCAAATGTGACGAACAGAATTATAACCATTGCATATAGGCAATTTCGGCTTTCTTTGAACACAGAGTATATCACCAAACTACATTAGCATCAGTCGCAAGATGTGGCCCAGGCGTTTGGGCTCATAGATCGCAGCTAGTGAAGCCAGCCTCATTAGTAAAAATTGAACGAGGAATTCCTCCCTAACATCAGGGAGAGGTTGAAAACGAGATCTGTTAAGCTGTCGAGTGGACTGATACGTTACCTGACTGGCTATGGCCCATATGCTATGTGTCTCGACGATATCAGAGAACAGAAGAACAATAGTTACGCCTGTGGTAGTGAGGGTCACCAGAACACACAATGTGGGACTGCGCCCTCTATGAAGACGTGGCAGGCAATGGACGTCAGGTATTAAGCAGCGCTGAGGAGCGAGTTGAGCTGGCGCATCTTGGACGATACTGCAGCCGCAGCATCCATGAATGCCAAAGAAGACTTTACGAGGCATTCAACCGTAATTCAGCACACTGCCGTCCAGGCTAGACAACACATTCTGCAGACGGAGAGAAGATAACTGAGATCGGCGACCACCGAATAAAATGGTGTCCCAAGAAGCTACATTGCGTTGGTGCAAGTGATCATGGAAGTGCAGACTTTAAGACGTAACAGAGATGTTCAAATGGCTCTGAGCACTATGGGACTTAACTCCTGAGATCATCAGTCCCCTAGAACTTAGAAATACTTAAACCTAACTAACACATCCATGCCCGAGGCAGGATTCGAACCTGCGACCGTAGCGGTCGCGCGCTTCCAGACTGTAGCGCCTAGAACCGCTCGGCCACTTCGGGCGGCCGTAACAGTGATGGGTGGAATTACTTGCTATAGTGGAAACGCTGCTGACGTGCTACTCGGTACCCAAGGAATCCAGCAACTGTGGTTGTTGATCGGAGTAGTATATATGAAGGCGGATCCAGTATAGGAAACAACCATCTAAGTTAAGTGCACCAAACTAAACGAACAAAGAGAGAAGAGATTCTGCAGTACTTTTATTAGTGTTAGTAGTTGATTAGTATTGGTAGTTGGGTGACTGGTTAAGGGTTTTGTTGCAGTTTTGTAATAGTAGTAGTTGTATTTTAAAAATTAAGTATCAGAAAAAAATATTTAGTATATAATTTATTGCTATCCAAGGGAATGTGGCCCATTTTAGTTTCTCAGATAACAGGATGTAATTATGAAGAATAAAAAATAAGAAAATAAGGAATTGTTGACAAACTACCTCTTGGTTTCCGTCTCCGGTTCTTCGGCCAACATTTGTTTGATGAGTTGACGTTTCACCAGCACGAGTGGGTGGCACTGTCAAAGCTTCACCCTTCATTGCTGGTGATGGACTGGACTCTTAGATTTCGGCCGCAGACTATATGGACTTCGCTTGCCAGCGTCCAACAGATTTTCCGTGGTCATTTTCGGTGCATTTCTTCTCTTGCTACATGCAACGGTCGTTCGCTACAGCACGGGAATCCAGTACCCGTTTACCTTCAAGCTTTCTCCTTTCTTGTTGAACCTGTTATCGTGTTTGTATATTTCTATAGCTTCTCTGAACAAGCGGATATGATAGCTCTTCTCTACAGCTAGAACTTCCTTGTCGGGGGAGTTCGGTATGTGGTCGGCCTCACACAGCGCGTGCTCTGCCACTGTCCACTTCTCCACCTGCCCCAACCTGCAATGCCGCTTATGTTCTGTGATCCTGTCGTTGACTGATCTCCAGTCAGAGAGTGTCTTGCATCGGAAAAGGAGGAAAGGGACACAACTGCAATGTCGGGAATATACCGCATACCCTGCACACAAGGAAAAGTTTGTGTTGGAATGACTGGACGATCAATCAACAACAGGATCACATAACATAAGCGACATTGCAGATTGGGGTAGGTGGTGAAATCGGCCGTGGCAGAGCACGGGCTGTGTGAGGTCGACAACATAGTAAAATTTGGTGACACGGAAGTTCTAACTGTAGAGAAGATTTATCACATCCGCTTGTTCAGAGAAGCTATAGAAATACACAGACACGAGAATAGCTTCATCAAGAAAGAAGAAAGCCTCAGGGTGAACAGATCCTGGATTTCCGTGCTGCAGCGAACGACCGTTGCAAGTAGCAAGAGGAGAACCGCACCGGAAATGATAACGGAAAAGCCCTTGTACATTGGCGTACATATAATCTGCGGCCGCGAGCTCGGCTCCAGTCCACCTCTAGCAATGGAGGGTGAAGCTTAGACAATGCCAGCCATTCGTGCTGGCGAAACGCCACAAAAATCATCAAAAAAACGTCGTCCGAGGAATCAGAGATACCTGTAGAAGCCTGTAGAAGCCAACAGGCAGTTTGTCAACAAGTGGCCACGAAAGCCTCAACAATTTTGTAAAAAAATATTCTTCATACTTCACCGAAACGTAACATAAAAATTAGGCTTTGCTTGTATTCTTATTTGCCTGCAAGTAGCTGCCCCATCTGCGCTTAGCACTTAACTACAGTCTTGTCCTCTCCTTAAAACTGAACAGTCGAGGAGTTGTTGGCATGCAGTATATGGACAAGTCTGATGTTTTGCTTATCCTCTATCAATATGTGTCTCTCTGAATAGTTTCAGCATCTGCGACACATGACATCTGTTTTAATTTTTGTGTGGTTCACCCTTTACTGTCTTATGCTTTAGTCAATACGGAATTGATTCTTGGGACAACTGAATAAATTACACAACCTGACAACAAAACGAAGGACGCAGAAGGGAGGAGGAAAAAAATGGTTCAAAAGGCTCTGAGCACTATGGGACTTAACATCTATGGTCATCAGTCCCCTAGAACTTAGAACTACTTAAACCTAACTAACCTAAGGACATCACACAACACCCAGTCCTCACGAGGCAGAGAAAATCCCTGACCCCGCCGGGAATCGAACCCGGGAACCCGGGTGAGGGAAGCGAGAACGCTACCACACGACCACGAGCTGCGGACGAAGGGAGGAGGAAACGAAATGAAACTTCACGGGTTGAGAGGTAACGTTATGTTGCATCAGTGATTGAAAACGCGAGTCAAATTTACAAATAACTTGGCCGTATGAGTCCACTTATCAGTATAGCGTTGCACCTCCTGTGACCTGGATGCGTCCACAGATTCGGTTGGGAACAATATCATAAAGTCGTTGTATCCTGTCTTGTCGCAAACCGTCACGCAACGGTTGTAACTGGTTTCTGATATCTTGATACTGGCGCTGGTACAGAATTGACGTCTGAGCTGGCCCACGTATGTCCCATTGGGAACAGATCATGCTACATTGTTTGTCATGCAGACTGTTCATAAAGACCGGTGCCATGTGTGGACGAGGATTGTCCTGTTGAAAAATGGCACCACGATACCGTTGCAAGAGAGAACAAATGGCACAGGGTACCGTTGTGCCGCCAGAGTTCTTTCAGTCACTACCAGTCGTGACCCGAAGTCATGCTCGATGGCTCCCCATATCACGGTGCGAGGAGTAGCACGGCTGTGTCTCTCCAAAACGTTGGAAGAACGGGACCTCTCCCCACGTAGCCGTCTTACTTACCGACGATAATCATCCTGGGCAGTGCGGAACCACATTCCATCGGTGGAAACACTGTGATGCCTTTCACCAGTAATCCATGCTGACCAGTCACGGCACCCCTCCAAAAGCAGCCGTTGTATTAACGGCAGCCCACGAATTGGGTCTGTAATTTCGTAGTCCGGCTGCTGCAAGTTTGCGGCTAGAGGTGTGACGTGACCGAGATTGTTGCAGGGAGTCCACTATTTGTTCTTGGATGGCAGATGCAATTGTGAAGCTGTTGATGATGTACTTGGTGCACAATGTAGCAGTCCGCCACTGAAGCGGTCATAAGTGGTCGTCTGAAACTTTGACGACGTGTGTATGCCGGCCGTCACGACCCCATGCAGTCCGGAATCTGGCCACTGTCACATCCGAATGCCCCACACATCTGGATGTTGCACGATTCGACCAGCCAGCCAAATATAGACACTGAATGAAGTCCGTTTGAAACTCTGTGAGGTACTGATAACGCTGTCTTGAAGGAGTATGTGGCACCTTTGTGTCCTTCACAGTCATCACTCATCATCTGACGTTGTTCGCGCCGCTTATGTAGCCTACCAGGAATGGTAACAACACTGAATAAGAACAACACTAGTGCACTCTGCTTCGGAGCCAGGGAGCTGTATGCCATAAGAGGAAAACAAACTCGACGTGCAGGTCAATGCAGTGGGTCCAGAGAGTCCGCACACCGTATAGGGACAGGCACGGAGAAAAGCATAAAACGAGACCAGCGCCAATGACTGAACAATCAGTTCGGCACGATGCGAAGGACAGGTCCGAGTTGGCCGGCGACAGCGTAAGAAGTGAAGGTCTCGGCCCATTGCCGCCGGAAAGTAAGTACCTGAGTGACCGGTTGTGCCCATACAAGGCTCCGCAACCAGGTCCGTGGCAGTCTGCTGCACTTCTCTGCCTCGAGTTCATCTGCGTCCATATCGATGTCCGCTGGTGGCGATACTAGTCATTTACACAACCGCCGATAGCACGTGACTGTGAGAATTTACTGACACACGACCATTTCCTCATCGTGCATCACTTTTGGTCAAGCAATGTATATCCTTCCTATGGATGATATGTTTCATGGTCCTGTTGGCACTTCGCTTTTTTTCAGACTGTGTATATCCCTTCTATGGATGAGAATGTTCTACGTGCATCTTATTTTTATACTTTTAATTCCAGGCGCATTCTTGCAACCTTCTAATTTCTACAGGATGATTTTTCCACCATCTGCAAACTCTAGGGATTGATCGATGAGAAGATACGGAACAAAACACATCTAATGAACTACTGTCCGGAAATGCATGGTCCCCAGGCCAGAGAATTTTTATTCAGTCATACATTGTCACAGAGACTGCGGCCTAATACCCGGTGTACCATGCAGCCACAGTTACAGTACGTGTCGAAAATGGTTTCCATGTGCCGCAATGCACGCGCCGTAGCATGTTCTGTCTCACACGTTCACATCGGCCAGGCTGCATCCGAACAGCCACCAAGGCAGCATGAATTCGCTGCTCTAATATCTCCACATCTGGAATGGGGTCTGCTTACACGATACTATTGAGATGGCCCCATATCAAGAAATCGCACGGGATGAGATCCGGTGAAAGAGCGGCCATGCAACTGGACCTCCGCGTCCGATCCATAGACCAGGAAGACACAATTGAGTTGCGTCCGGACGTTAACGGCCAAGTGAACTGGAACACCGTAATGTAGCAACCACTTAACCCTTCGAATCGTCAATGGCACTTCTTGCAGCAGGAGAGGCAAAGTCACCCGCAAGAAACGCCGATTGTTTCGGCCTGTTAGCCGACATGGGAGGAAGGATGGTCCCAAAATACGGTCGCCAGTTATCTGCATACTCTCCCAAAGATGACTGTTATGAAAGTTGAACATAGCACTCCGCGTAAAGTTGCCCTCATCTGTGAGTAGGATGGATCATATAAATGCCGGAATCACTGTTGCCTGTTGAAGAAACCAGTGACAAACCTTCTCCTGATGTGGAAAGTCTGTCGCTAGTAAGCGCTGAACACGCTGTTAATAATAGGGGTAGTAATAATTGTCATGCAGAATGTTCCACACGATCATCTGGCTTACCATGTACTGGAGGGCCAACTGTCTGGTACTGACAAGGTAGTCGCCTTCCACAGTGCTAATCACATTTTCCTCCATGTCTGGTGTCCGAACATTCCGGGTACGTCCTCCATGATTTCCTGCTTCCTGAGACGACACTGTCTCGGACAAGCCGCGAAACACTGTTGCAAACATTGAATGTTGTGGTTACTATCGGCGTGGATAGATGTGATACAACCTTGCTGCCCGCTGCCCGTTGTCATTTGTCTTTACGTAAGTAAGCACCATGTCGGCAAGCTCCTCGAATCGAATACGGAACCTTTGTGTGCAACAATGTATCACATGCACTACAAGATGAGTCAGCAATACCAATTACTATGGCATGACAAGGCGCTAGGGTATGACTTATGAGGAACAGTAACACCCTCTAGGAGGAAACCATGCATGCTGTAACTGTAGCTGCATGGTATATCACAAATTAGACCGCGGTATCTGTAGCAATGTATGACTGAATAAAGGGTTTCTAGCATGGAAACCATGGATTTCCGGACGTAAGTGTATTAAACCTTTTTTATTCGGTATCCTCTCATCGATCAGCCCCTAGAGTTTGTAGCCTGTGGGAAACAATCACCTCGTGTATTAACATCTACACTCTGCAAGCTACTTTACGACGTGTGGCGGAGGATTCACAACGCCTCTCTTGTAACGAATGCCGCTGGAGTTTTTTGAGCACCTCCTTAATACTATCGCGCAGACTAAACGATCCCGTGGCGAAACGGCCGCTGTTCGTTGGAACTTCTCTGTCTTTTCTATTAAGCCTACGTTTTGTAAGTCACTATTTCCGTTAATTAATTACATTTCTCTTTCATCGAATGAATATCAACCTCAATCTTCTTTTCCTACAATTAACTTTATGTCGTCATTCTATCTTACGTCGCTCCAGATCGCTACTCCTAGGCGCTTCTTCAGGGTACCTAGTATTTCCAGTAATTTGCCACCAATAACGTAATCATACGGCAATGGATTCCTTCGTCTATTTAGCACTGTGTAAGTCACATGCTCCCACTTTAGTCTTTACAGCTTTTTCTTCTACCTGTTTTCTACAGTCGTACAGAAAGGAGTTCAGCAGTAAATTATTGAAATAAGTCAAGAGCGTTCTGGCTCTAGTATTCTGTCTGGTGAAGACTGAAGAGCAGCCGATCAGCAGTCAACGTGAAGAAGAACACCGTATCCTGGTGAGCCTCTGGATAAGTCAGCATCACAAGTGACTCACAGATTGCTCATTCTACAGATACTGAAGTTCCAGGAGTCGCTGACAGAGGTGGTGCAGTGCTAAGACACTGGATTCACATTCCCGACTGACCATCTAGAATTAGGTTTTCCGTGACACCCCTAAAACGTTTAAGGTCGATGTCGGTATAGTTCCTTTGAAAGGGCACGACCGACTTCCTTCCTGAATGCGAGCTTGTGCTCCATCTCTAGTGGCCTCGTCGTCGACTGGACGTTAAACTCTAACCATCTTTTCAACCACTCCAATCGAAACATCTTTTATTGGCTCAAAGTATATTCCAACTAAATTCTCCACAATCTTTTTCTACTGTATACTATTACCTTCGATGATACCTTTGTCGAAGACAGTACTTTTTCTCATACATTCCAGAACTTACTGTACATGCTACAGGGAGATGAGTATGCACCCAACACTTGTCAGATGGATTTCCTTGCTAAGGATCTCTCTCCATTGTTACAGAGACTGAAATTCCTCCCCTTGGAATTCATTTATAATTTCACACAACTGGACCCTCACATATCATGAATCTTTCAGTGATTATGGAGCACATAGACCAATGTCTGTGATGCAAGCCCATGATCGGCCTATTGACCTGACTGCACCAGACTTGGGGCCTTCCATCGACGCTGCGCTGGGAGGGGGATGGTGACAGGTCCATCGCCGTGGCCACCTTGTGAACCGTCTCAGGACTGCGAGCACTCATTTCGTAGCAGGCTGAGTGTACCTGAGACCATACTGGAGGGACTGGAACGAGAAAAATCCCCACCTATACCCAAGTTTGAACCAGGAACCTCCAGAGCAAGAGTATAGTTTGGTGCAGAGAGTACACATTAATGTACAGTAGTGTGTAAGCTAGCTAGTTGTAAGTGAAGCTCTCTCACCCCTTTTCCTATTACACTGTCCAACCACATTAATGTGAACGAGGTCAGAAGACTGAATAAACAGCTTTTCCAGAGCAGACTGCTGTGGGACGTCCAGGAAGAGAGTCAACGACGTTCTGGAAGGTGCCTAAAACGATGTGGAGCCGTGCTGACTCCAGTGTCATGGCCAGCTTGGTTGAAGATCCATGACACAAACAGCCCAATCGAGGTGGTCCTACAGATTCTTGATTCTGTTTAAATCTGGGGAGCTCGGTGGCGAGGAAAGTGAGATGGACTCATCCTGGTGTATTTTGAACAAGCAGTGTGACACGTTGCATTGTGCGCTCATAGATACCATCATGCCGAGGAAAAACAAACTGCATGTAGGGGTGGACATGGTCATCAAGAATACATACATACTTGTGTTGATCGATTGTGCCTTCCAGAATGACGAGATATCCCAGGGAATCCCACAAAACATTCCCCATACCATAACTCCTTATGCTCCGGCCTGGACCCTTCCAATGATTTTGGCAGGGTGTTCGGATTCAGACTTATCACGCCGTGCACGCCAACGGTCATCTGTGGATGGAACATGAACGTGATTCATCCAAAAAGTCCACTTGCCGCGCTCAGTGGACATCCAGCATGAACAGCAGTCAGCATGTGTGCATGAACCAGGTGCCTGCTGTAGAGGCCCGTATGCAGCAACGTTCACTGAACGGTCGTTGGTGCGACACTGTTGATAGCCCAGTGGTTCATCTGTGTGCTCAGTTGTTGAACAGCAGCACGTCTCCTCGCCCGTACGCCCTCTGCAGCCGTCGTTCATCCCTATAATCTGTGGCCCATGGTGCGCCACAGTTGCCTCAGCGCCACCTTTGGATGGCACCATTTTTCCATGCACAGTATAATTTAACCACGGCAGCACGCTAACGGTTAAAAAACTTTTCCGCTTCGGAAATGCTTCTAGTCTTGGCACAAAACCCAATGATAATGCCCTTTTGGAAGTCAGATAAACCTCTCCGTTTTCGCATTAGGACAACGACTGCACTGTTTGCACGCCCCACCACACACCTCATATATCCTCCACTACTCGTACTACCACCTGCCGCCTGTGAGTTGCTACAACACGTTAACGACGAACATAGGTGGTCGTCACGTTATTGTGAGAACCGATAGCATTGTCTCACTTCATCAATCACACTGCACATGAAACAGCACAGAATAAACAAACGGAAGTTGGAATATCAGCGTAAGTTGTTTATTGTCCACCAACACAAATTCACACCAGAAGTAACAATGGAAATAACCTCGTCATAAAGTTTCTGACAATAACCTTTCTCGACACAATACCGCACTCACACCACAACTCTCTCTACTGTTAGAACTAAAATACTGCCAACAATACTCAGTTGTTCAACAGTAGCATGTCTCCTCGCCCGTACACACCTCTGCACCCGTCGTTCATCCCTGTATTCTATGGCCCATAGTGCTCCACGATTGCCTCAGCGCCACCTTTGGATAGCGCCATTTTTCCATGCACAGTATACTTTAACCACGGCGGCACGCGAACAGTTAAAAACTTTTCCGCTTCGGAAATGCTTGTAGTCTTGGCACAAAAGCCAATGATAATGTGCTTTTGGACGTCAGATAAACCGCTCCGTTTTCGCATTAGGACAACGACTGCACTGTTTGCATGTCGTATGACACTCCTCATATACCCTCCACTGCTCGTACTACCACCTGCTGCCTGTGAGTGGTTACTACAGGTTAACGCCGAACATAGGTGGTTGTCACGTTAATGTGTGAACCGTATAGCATAGTCTCAATTCAATCAATCACACTGCACACGACACAACAACGAATAAACAAACGGAAGCTGAAATATCAACGTAAGTTGTTTATTGTCAACCTTTCGACAACACAAAATGGTTAAAATGGCTCTGAGCACTATGGGACTTATCTTCTGAGGTCATCAGTCCCCTAAAACTTAGAACTACTTAAACCTAACTAACCTAAGGATATCACACACATCGATGCCAGAGGCAGGATTCAAACCTGCGACCGAAGCGGTCGCGCGATTCCAGAGTGTAGCGCCTAGAACCGCTCGACCACTCCGGCCGGCGTTCGACAACACAAAATGGTTCAAATGGCTCTGAGCACTATGGGACTTAACATCTGAGATCATCAATCCCCTAGAACTTTTAGAACTGCTTAAACGTAACTAACCTAAGGACATCACACACATCCATGCCCGAGGCAGGATTCGAACCTGCGACCGTAACGGTCGCGCGGTTCCAGACTGTAGCGCCTAGAACCGCTCGGCCACTATGGCCGGCGTTGGACAACACAAATACACACCATAAGTAACAACGGAAATAATCTTGTCACAGAGTTTCTGACAATAACATTTCCCGACACAATACCGCGCTCACACCACAACTCTCTCTACTGCTAGAACTAAAATACTGCCAAAAATACTCACACGATGAGGACGTGCAAAAGCATAAGGCACCGTCGAAACATACCGTTTACACAGGGGCTACAACCTACCTTTCATAATGACTCTGCTGGGAGTAAGCAGCCTACGGCGATGTTTCAAGTTTTAATTACAAACTTATCATTAGGTTATGTGTGGGTCCAGTCTTCTCTGGGACACAGTTTCAAGATTGCACTTTCAGTTTCCATACCAATGTCTGATAACATTATATCGCAGAAAGAAGATTTCTCGGTATGGTTGACTTCAGTATTAAATCATTATGACATCTTATTTATGGATTCTTCCGTCACTTCTTGGTTGAACAATTAGTATGACAACCTTTAACCACGTGTCTGTTTCTACTTTTAGGAACTTCTAGTTGTTAGTTTTATTTCTTATCATTAACTCTTTCTTTCGCCTATGCTCACACCGAATTCTTTGTCGTACAGTCTGTAAACACCATTTCTATGCAGGTTGAGTCACGAGGAAAGGTACATGCTTCGACGGGTGATAGTATTCGTGATTCTGGACAAAAAAACTTCAAATGAACATGTGTATGCTCTTTTCTTTACCTTATTCGACATACAGCTGTTTGAAAATCCCAATCGTCAGTCGCACGTTCTTCTTCACTAGCGCCCACATGCGAATACCGCCATAATGGCATTAGGGTAGGTAGTGTTGTCTTTACTGACCACTGCGCTAGTGCACACGATATTCATTAAAGCCTGTACTATGGTAAGTTGACGGGCTTCACCTTATGAGAAAGGATTTTTGTATAGAAATTGACCGCGTGTACCTGAATGGAGGCAAATCAGACTTACACCCACTCTGTAATAACAATGATACGTCAAGCAAGTCCGAAATGCAACTACACGTCAGGACGGACAAGAAACAACACAGAAGATGCTACCAATTTGTTAATAATACGGTCGCCAGCCTAATTAGGCATTAACTGAGTTTCTTCCCTGTACAAGTTGATGTACGTTCAAGTAAAACAACACGTAGTAACACAGCATAATATGGTAAATTTTAGAACCAGAAAATCTATTGAACTGATAATTTCACTTTCTGTACTGATAGGGATAAACCATAAATACATAACACTACACTATAATGTTTACTACAAAACTTCGTACTGTCTATTGATCTGATTAAAATCGAGCATAGCTTACCCTAGAAATAGCACTTACGAATCACACACACAATGTCAATTTTAATAACGGCAAAACACTGATAAATTTTGGTTTTTTATATTGACTTTAACTTTGCTGATCAAATCAGTCTAGAACCTGAAACTGTTATGATCACTGTATTAAAAAATTCGATTACTGAAATCATTATGTGCTCAAGATTTCCAATATATTAGTTACTACTCTTTTCATTTTATTTCCTGCTCATTTAAATACCATTATATCTGTCTCGAAATGATTAAACTTCACTACTAAATCAATATCAAAATTATCTTCCAACTTTGTCAGAGCTTTGTTATTCGTCTATTAGTTAATTAACAAAAAAGTTCTTTAAACATCATTCTAACATAGCTAGGTCTGCAGGGAATTATTATTAACATAAACTTTAATTCTTCATTTCGGGACACTCGGATTGCACAACATTAGGAAAGGACCCTGGCTAGGTTAGTTGTGAGGATAATTAAATGATAGGACAGTTCTGGTAAAATTTAAGTTGTTATTGAACAGTATGGAACAAAAGTAACACAGGTCCACACGAATACAGTACTAAAAGTTTCAACCTGTTCGTATCGATGCGGCGGTTGGCGGGCGGCGAGATGGCGAGGCACGGAGCACACATACAACCACAGCAATGGCTCTTGATGTATCGGCACTTTACTTCTTCATAGCGTCGCAATACTTTTCCATTTAGTGCCTATGGAATTTTGCCATGCTGTATAGGCGTCGGAACGGCATATCCGAGGCTCAATGAAACCACGTCTTCCAGGAGAGCCTCCTCGATCCAGAACGTGTTGCTCAGACCAGTGCCCAACTCCAACTACTACTGCTGAGCCCGTTATGCCGTGCAGCGCCCGTGTGCATTTTCCCGCGCTCGCCTGCCATCCACCTTTTACCGCTCCCCTACAGACAGGGTATTCACCAGAGGTTTTGCATCCTACATATCCTAACACATTGCCTACGTATGGACCAGACGCACAATTACAATTTTAATATCTTACAGCAGTCTCAACATTTGTTAAACTTCAATTTTATTACAATATTGCTTGAAATTTGACATAAACATTAATATTCACATCGAAATTTGTTTACAGTTTTCTTAACACAATGACATGAAACAAAAAAAAAAAGAAATGAAATCGGAACATCCATTACACTAATTTATCGAAAAATCAGAAAAAATATTATTTGTATAATAGTACAGCGTTGTTGTTGTTACAACTTCCCGTGACCAGCTCATCGGTTCAGCTGTTTTAGATAACCGTCTTAATGGAGTACGGCGTCCTGATTTCCTTCAACATGTGTTACCAGAATACTTGGATGGTATTCCTTTGGCAACACGACGTCGTATGTACTTTCAGCACGACGGATCTCCTGCACATTCCGTACTGTCAGTGGCACAGTACCTCACTGAAACGTATCTGGGCTTTGTATAGATAGCCGTGGAGTCATTCCTTGGTCACCGAGGTCACCCAGTCTTACTCCATAAGATTTGTAGGGTTCACTCAAGAGCGGAGTCTACATGCGCAGAGTGCACACAAAGGAGAAAATTCTCACGTGGTTTATACATGCGTGTGCTCAAGTAAAGAACCGTATCAATGAGATCAGATTAGCGGCACAGTAGCTGCCTACAAAAGCTGCAAATCGCGTTGACTGTTGACGATGTACTTTTCGAAGATCTTTAGGGAAGAAATGAACACAATTAAACAAAATATTAGAACACAATGTTTCATTTACTATCACCAGCATTTGTCTTGTTTCCCATTATTTTCATTGGGTTTCTCGGAAAGTGATAAGAACAGTACATACATAGAAATTACGTTTTTTAGAACCACTATCATCCCTCAGAGCATGCACCTTTTCTGCTGACTCACACTGTATACTTTGAAAACAAATTAATCCCGCTGACAAGGTCAACGTTATCATGGATCCTATCCTTCCTATATTCTCCCCAACAATTTCTCTCTATTTCATTGCTAATCAAAATCCATTTACAAAACCACAAAATGTGTCTGTATCTAACAAAATGATTATGCTCATTTCTAAGCACTGCAGTACATGAAGGATAAATGCAGTTCTTACTGTTGAGGTAGAAGATTTAACAACTAAGAGCACCAAGTAATTCGTTCGATTAACTAAATTGACGCCTTGGTTTGCTACATGGCGCAGAGACAACTTTCAGACAGTTTGTCAGAGAGAACCAGGTATCCGAGCCGTGTGAAGTTAATGGAAGTACTTGCAGCGCTAACTCAGATTCATCAGGCGAAACGGCCCAGTAGCACAACTTTGTGGCGGCAGCTCGCGATAGGGGCTGCACCGGTCGCTAGGCAGTAACTTTAAAACCGTTACCGTGAAGCGACATAGTTCAGTCTACATCACATACACATTAGTACAAGGATGTAAATCAGAATTATATACTTTTTAAAATAGGTACTGAACTAATGTCCGATGTGAGCCTGTCTGAGATCGATATCATGCTGCTTTCCGGGAAACTCTAGTATGAAATTTATATTCTTGTCGTTCTTGTGGGCATAATTCCGATGACTGGTTTAATGCAGCTCTCTTATCTTGTGCAGCCTCCTCATCTCTACATAGCTGTCGCAACTTACATTCATTTGTACCTCATTACTGTATCAAAACTGGGTCTCTCACGACAGTTTTACCCCCCCCCCCCCCCCCCCCCCCCCCGCCACCTACCTTCCACTACAACAGTGGCTATCCCCCACTCCCCAACATTACCTTCCACTACAACAGTGGCTATCCTTAGATACCTTGGGACGTGTGTTGTCAACCTATCCCTTTCTTTAAATCAATTCTTCAATTTCTTTTCTCCGGGACACGATCTACTACATCTGCACCTACATTTACATTAGTACTCTGCAATAAACATCAAAGCGTCAGAGTGTTCACAGGATCACTTTCAGATAATTTCTCGACCGCTCTACTCTGGAATAACACACGGGATAAGGGAGGACGTTGATGAAAAACACACACTATTTCAAAAATGCACCAAATCCCCAGTTAATGGAGATATGGCAATGAAATTTTGTACCGCACTTTAGATGAAAGTAACACATTTACATATAAAATCCTTTGATTATATACATTCAACTTTTTTTGAATGAAATTTGAAGTTTTACTTTCAAAAAATAATGTGTGTTCCTTGTTCTCAGAAACTATTGAAGAGATTTCTACAAAAATTTCTCCGATTCATCTCTTTATATGTTGAAAGCTTCTCTCATGAGGTTTTTGGAATAGGTCAAATAGGAGAATTTTCATAATTTTTTAATTATAATTACACAAGTACAATTTTAAATTCATGCAAAATTCAAAGCACTTTCCCCCATATCTCAACTTGCAATCAGAATTTCCAAATTTGCTCCTGAGACAACGTTTATTAGGTTTACAGAAATATGTGTACAAAATTTCATAATTCTAGCATTCATAAAATCTGAGGAAAAGGTACATAGACTTTAAAAAACAAACTTATCAGGAAATGCAATTTAAAGTTCAATCTAACTTTTTTCCTTATGTCACTTCTTCAGAAGGCACCACATTTGTACTCTGGGTCGACTTTCCCTTCAAGGCTTCTCTTCTGGTTTCTTGTTGTCCGTCTTCTTCCCTTTACCAGGTCTTCAACTGACTTTTCATCTGCAGAGACGCGCTGTAAATCTATTTTTCTCAGGATGTCTTGAGTAAAATTTCCTATCTTGAAGCCCATTCCTTCTAATCTCTTCATTCTTCCGAAGTTCCCATCATTAAATACAATAATTGCATCATAAGTTGCAATTCTGACAACTGTAGCAGATGCAAATGTATTTTTAGGGCATCGTTTCCAGATGAGTGAATTTAGAGACTCATTTGGGTTTTGGGTTTTGCCATGAACCACTTTTTGAGAAGTGCAGAATCGGCCAGAAACCTGTAAGTGGGCTTGACAAGATCCGGGATACAATTTGGAAGCCTCTCCTTGTGAACGAATGGGTTGTTATCCCTCTGAGCTTGTAGATAGTTACACCAGCTAATGTGGCACAGATTATGAATAGGATGTTCATGTGTTGACAACATGTGGAAATATGTAGCCTATACTGCACTTTTCATGTCATTTACACTGGATAGGTTCTGTCTGATAGCCTTGCCATAATACTCTTGAAGAGAGTCTGTCATATTATTTGTGGGTCTGTTGTGTCCACCAATGCCTTTCCATCGTCCAACTTTTTGCCCTTCATGTCACTGACAAGTTTCCTCAATCTTGAGCCCATTCTCTTCTGGATGTGACCTATACATTCAAGTTTCTCAATTGAAAGTTCCCCATAAGGTTTGCACTCATTCACAGACTTGAATGCACTGGAGTCATCATCCCCGAGATATTTCACATACCTGACACCACGTTCCTTGACAGATCTCTTAAAAATAATTTGCATACCAGCTCCTTCCATTCCACTACTAGAACCAGAAAATATTTTGCTGCAGTTATGTCCTTTTACATCTTCTTCACATTCTCCACTAAGTGCACAGTTATGGCAGAATTTGCTCATAAGTTGAACATCTAGTACCTTCCTGTGTCAATATTTATGACACTTGACACGCCGTATAAAGACGTATGCCCTCTTTTCATGAATGTACCATCACATGACACAACAAGATCTGTTCTAACATGACCAGAATCATTCTCATCTAACGGGTCATTGTCTGCAATAGCTTCTACTGTAGCTACTGTAATACTGTCCTCACATACGTCAGAAATTATGTTTTCCAGTACACAGTTTATTTGCGTAAATCTCACACATGGCGATGACATATTCATTATTCCAAACAATAAATTTCCCCATTCTCTCCAATGCACCTCAGTCCATAGGTAAACCTCATATTAGCTTCATAGTACCAGTTTTTACATTTATAAGTTTTGAATGAGCTATCAGCATCGCATTTTTTGCACACAAAATGCAGATTGGCTGCCAAGCCTACTGCCTTACCATCATCTATAATCTGAATGTTATCACTGCCGCACGTCTTACAAACACAAGAAAATTACACTGCTACAGTCAATAATCGAAGGTCAATTAATCTAAATCCAGTGTACTGAGATTCATCACTGTAGTATGCACCATTCACCTTACCAATTTTTCGCTTGGAGCTGCTAGGAGACGAGTTCACATTTTCAGCAGATGTTCTTACTTCGGACGTAGCCTCATTGTTGGTTTGTCGTTGTTTCTCACGTCTTCCATTCACTAACTTATTCAAAGGCAGTTTATCCAGTTTTTTATACACTCTTTATGATCGTGGCATAACCGAATGAAGAAAGAATCGAACACTTGTATAAATCTCTGTCAGTATCACAAGGCAAAAAAAAAGAACTGCTTCGTCATAAACGATGCAGCTAGTTTGTTATTGTTTATAAGATACAGAACAAATATGATCCATAAAACCAAAGAGTATGTATCACGGCCTTTTAGATGTATCCCGCACACGTTTGGTTGAAAGTAATACACAGAATCGTTGTTCACTGAGCTGATATTGAAGTTCTGCTTCAAAACGTGGGCGTGGCAGAGAGGCCGCGTCACACTTTTAATTAATTTTCAGGTACTCCGGATTTCAACATTGAAACTTTGGGAACTTATTGTCCATGAGTTGCGCTAACTAATAAAAAATAAATCGAAAATTGACATTTTTGGTCAATTTCATCAACGTCCCCCAATGAGTGAACACCGAAATCTTTGCGCGCGAGCTCTGATTTACTACGATAGTCATCTCTCCCTAGCCAGGTGGGATTCAATGAAACATTTTCGCATTCGCACAAAAGCTGGTGGTTGAAATTTCCTGAAAAGATCTCGTGGAAACGAAAAAACGCGTTTGTTCTGACTGCCACCGTAGCTCACGTATAATGTCCGTGATTCTCTGTCCCGTATTTCGAGATAATACAAAACGAGCTGCCGTTCTCTGAACTTTTTCGACGTCCTCTGCAGTACTCTAGCAGCGGACGGACAAGCATAATTTTTCTTTTTGGTGGTGTAGCGCGGAAGGGGTGGTGGGACAGATATGGGGGGGGGGGGGGGGGAGGGAGGGCAGGCAGCAGGTACCGGTAAAGCTGGATAATCCTGTCTGGATGGTCATTATGCCAGATAACTGTAATCTCATTGAGACTACATAGGTACTTATATAGAGTTTTAAGGCAATTCTACAAGTGGAAGTGGCTCAAAACAGTTTTCAGATTTTACCTAAACAAATATAAACTAGGGATAATTAACTAGGGATAATTGAGCCCTAGGGATTATCTTCAGATCAAAAATAAAAAAAAGGAATGATTCGATCTATTGAAAGACGCAATAGTTACAGATATGTAGCAGCAGTGTCTTCAGTATGGATAGATTTGTTAGTTCGAATTCTGGCCACCTGAATCTCCGTCCTGGCCAATTTGTCACAGTGAAAAATTCTTGTTTTGTTTACTCCTCAACTTTCATCTACACGCGTACCAATGATACAGGTTCTTCGTAATGATTTTTTTCTCAAATTTCATGTCTTTTACAACTTAGTCCACAATCAGTTTAATGATTTTATGAAGTAAACCGCAAGAACCCGCTGATTTAAATACTTGTCAATACAATATGCAATAGTGGGTTACTTGCATCCACTGCCTTTTTTTCATATGAGTGAGACTCAACTGACCTTAATCCACGTTACTAACCTCCAAATACGATGTTTTGTGATCAAGTTGCTTGTGAAATACATTCATTTGAAAAATTGGATTGCTGTTTGTAAAATTTAGTTCGTTCGAGTGTTTTCGAGTAATTACCAGACAGAATACGATGGTCCTCTAATCGTATTCATGAAGTCCAACATCAAGGTCTGTAAATGGCCAACTTCGAAGAATATTTTGTTCTGCAATTGTAAAGACATTATTGGAAAACTAAAAATCTACAAAACCTGTGAATAAAGGTCTTTCTACAGTCACTTTGAAGCACGACGTATCAGGCTCAACGAGTCATGTTATTTGTGAGTGGGTAGTTGTCCAAGAAAGGGTACCCTATTGTAAATATAGCTGAAAATTATTCACAAAATATTATTTATTTTATTAAGTGCTGTTCAATACAAAACGTCACTTGCATAATGCAACAACTGTGGTGCGCTTTGCGTGTCACGTTGTAAATGTAGTTAACGGATCATCTAAATCTATTTTATCGGGAACAACACAGTAAGTACGCAAAAATAATATGACTGAGTCGATCTTGCAACATTGTTGGTCTTAAATAAGATTGAACGGACGTAAGAAAGAAAAAGTTCGTTCATCAGAACGGGATGCTCCATGAATTGTAATAAGTAAGTGAACGATGCCTAAAAACTCTGGAATTAGTCCTCTTGTCCATTCATACTTTGTGTTCAAATGTTCAAATGTGTGTGAAATCTTATGGGACTTAACTGCTAAGGTCATCAGTCCCTAACCTTACAAACTACTTACCCTAAATTATCCTAAGGACAAACACACACGCCCATGCCCGAGGGAGGACTCGAACCTCCGCGGGGACCAGCCGCACAGTCCATGACTGCAGCGCCTAAGACCACTCGGCTACTCCCGCGTGGCTTTGTGTATGTACTCCACATCTTCTCTCAACTGTTTTTCCTGTTGTTGTTGTTGTTGTGGTCTTCAGTCCTGAGACTGGTTTCATGCAACTCTCAATGCTACTCTATCCTGTGCAAGCTTCATTATCTCCCAGTACCTACTGCAACCTACGTCCATCTGAATCTGTTTGGTGTATTCATCTCTTGGTCTCCCTCTACGATTTTTACCCTCCATGCTGCCCTCCAATACTAAATTGGTGATCCCTTGATGCCTCAGAACATGTCCTACCAACCGATCCCTTCTTCTAGTCAACTCGTGCCAGAAACGTCTCTTCTCCCCAATCCTATTCAATACCTCCTCATTAGTTACGTGATCTACCCATCTAATCTTCAGTATTCTTCTGTAGCACCACATTACGAAAGCTTCTATTCTCTTCTTGTCTAAACTATTTATCGTCCACGTTTCACTTCCATACATGGCTACACTCTATACAAATACTTTCAGAAACGACTTCCTGACGCTGAAATCTATACTCGATGTTAACAAATTTCTCTTCTTCAGAAACGCTTTCCTTGCCATTGCCAGTCTACATTTTATATCCCCTCTACTTCGACCATCATCAGTTATTTTGCTCCCCAAATAGCGAAACTCCTTTACTACTTTAAGTGTCTCATTTCCTAATCTAATCCCTCAGCATCACCCTGCTTGAAATATATTCCCAGTTGCGAACACTAACATCCATCAGCTGTATAAGGGAATGACAGGGGTAAAAATTTGTGCCGGACCGGTACTTGAACCCAGATTTTCACTTCGGCTATCCCTGCACAACCCACGGCCATAATCAAGCCTCCATATGTCGTCGTTCCTGCGTCATAATCTCCACTCGTGCACCTCCCGTACAGGAGAGGACCTTTTAATTGAAAGTCTCTGCCTGGTACCAGCGGATAAATACATTATCTTCTTAACAACACAGGCACTGCAGTACTGAATTTTTTGTTTTAGCTCATTTTGTCTTTCAGGAGTTGCAAAAACATGTCTCTATCGCTTATCAGTTCCTCTTCATCAAAATCATTTTTGTAAAATCTTACAATTTCATCAACAGCTGTAGGATGTGCTACAGTAAATGTTCCCCACGATTAAAAAAATTATACAGATTCCATGTTGAATCTACCTTGAGTAACGCAATCAACTGATTGAAGGTTTCAAAATATTATTTTCTGAAAAATTCTTGACGACTTTTGAATTTGATGTGTTATTTATTTTCTTGATAGATACTTTTGTGATGACGCAGAAATTTAGTTTCGTCAAGATCAGCAACAGCTTTATCTCTTTTACGCCATATTTCCTCAAAATTTAAAATCAAGAGAAGAACTTAAAATCATAAGATTCGGTGACACATAGATTAGACTACAGTAGTTCTGTGTTAAAAATTTCTACTCGATGAAAAGCTTCGATATGCATTCTTAAATTAAAATAACTGTCGAACCTTTGCAGACAACCATAGAGCTAGATGTTTTGGCCGATATTCTGTCAACTCGCTTTAAAACCTCAGTCACAATTCAATAAAATTTTTGATCGTAATATATTCCTTGTTGGATAGCAGATAACCATTTTTCAACTTCTTTCTCAATTTCAACCTGCAGCTCTTTGAACTGAGCACAGCGCTTCAGTGAGTCCCATACAAAGTTTATTAAATCGTTCACCATTTCAATCAAATATCTCGTTGGTAAAAGTTTTCAATCCCACTCTGAAGAGCAGTTTAAGCCTCTGAGCATTACAGTGCATAAACAGTGCTCGGTACTGTGCTTTGCGTATTAGTGGCTGCATTCCTGAGACTTATCCAGAAACATTTGATGTTCCATCGTAACACTGGGCTCTAGTATTTGATATTGATGACTGATTGGATTGGATTGTTTTGGGGGAGGAGACCAAACAGCAAAGTCATCGGTCTCATCGGATTAGGGAAGGACGTCGGCCGTGCCCTGTCAAAGGAGGCATCCCGGCATTTGCCTGGAGTGATTTAGGGAAATCACGGAAAACCTTAATCAGGATGGCCGGACGCGGGATTGAACCGTAGTCCTCCCGAATGCGAGTCCAGTGTGCTAACCACTGCGACACCTCGGTCGGTTTGATAACTGATACAGGACTAAAATGTCTTTGACGAGGACAAACAACGTTCCATTCGAAGTACTGTTCGCTGAATAAAACCCAGTAAAACATTCATTCGCTGTCAAATCATCAGAAGCGACGGTAAAAAAAAAAAAATGATTTGCTCATTTTGGGCCACTCAATTTTTACACATTAAAATTGAAAAATATTCATCAGTTTTTATTTCATCCCATAATTTCGGACGAGATTGTACTGGTAATCAGCTCGAAAATTTCGTTTTGATTATTGTTGTGAAGCCACTTGTAATCATCTCCTTACAAGAAACATTTTAATTCTCCCACAGCTGCTCGAGGCTCTAAAAACGTCATAAAGTTGTTACTTTTCATCGTTGTTGAATCCTCGTCTTTTGAGACCCTGTTTCGCCTGTGTCTAATGCGCTGAATATTTTCAATAACACAGTTCGAACTGTGTAGCTTGTTTAAACTGCAGTGACGTTATCAATTTAACGACGATGGTAGTTTCGACATTTTCTAAACCTTCAATGCAATTAATATGAAAAGAACCTGTTGCATGAGTCCGTGTCTGCCCTGCTCCACATTTCCAGTTCGAGGGTTCGTTGTCAAACCAAGCTTTTTTCAATTCTATAGCCTGCTTTTCGAAAGTAGTTATTAACTTTCGTTCACACACTTCAGTACAGATTTGACAAATTCCTTTATTAACTTTGTTGGGTTGCAGCAATGAATTATGTTTCATGCTATAAAAACAATACGAATAACGCGAATGATCTGTATTATCATAATTTTTTCATTTACATTTCAGGTACGTAAAGTATTTAGGACGTTCATAGTCATGTTGGTCTAAGATAACAACTACTTATTAAAGTCACCATAATGGTTTTTGTAAAGCAGAAATTTACACATTATGTTTTGGAGTGTACTTACGCATTCTTGGATTTCCAGTGTAGTTCTTAACTTCGCTTAAACAAGAATAATATTTACATTGTTCACAATTATTCGAAATTAAAAAAAAATAAATAAAACAAACAAAAAGCTTGGTGATTTTCATCGTCAGACGGCTCAACATACTCATCACTGAAGTGCCTGAGGAACTTAGTTTTCACAAATAGTGCAGGATTCTCTGACAAATTCCGCTGTCTCTGCGTAACTACTTCGTCTACGCTCTCCTCGTTTTTCTTTTTCTTCTCACCATTAATCTATCGATGTCTGTTTTAAGTATATCTGCAATGAGACTTTCTGCAATGAAAGAAAAATTGTAGCAAGTGTCTTACACTACTGTAATATTCTTGACTAACTGGGATAAATTTCACTTTCACGACAATACAAGTATCAGAGGAAAGACAGATGTTTACTAATGTACTTATGCTATAAGATCACCGGAAAATCGAGAAACTGGGGCCAGGAACAAACACTGTCAGGCGAAAAAATAATTTCAGTAATTATTTTTATGCTGTAAAATAGACGTGATGCGTCAGCTAATAAGCACTTAATAGCCCGAAAAACGGTTTTAACTGCTCGTCTACGGTATGCGTTCAGAATTTACATCCAATTTTCGAGAAATTAAAAACATACTAAAACGGACTTATCCTCCTTCCTTTTTTTAGGTTACTTACTCGTATCATATATTTTCAGCAATGCAAGTGTTAGCACACTAGAGAACGTTGGCGGAGCTGTTGTGTTAGTCAGAACAGCGACTAAAACTCACGATGATTAGCAGCCATCCCATTGATTGAGGAAGATGCTCTCGCGTTTGGGATCGTAACGTTTCAAAATATGAAACAGCAACTGCTAGACTAGGATGTTCGATAAGTAAGGCGACCATACGAACGTGATGCTGCTGCTCTACTTTGGAATGGCTCCACGACCATTTGGGGAGAGTAGATCTCCCAAAAGAGGCAGTCTGCTGTTTAGCTGTTTGGATCAATCGGTTTACTATTTGGGAGAGCAGCCCTTCCGAAAACAGGACAGCAATCACTCTGAGACGTAAATATAGGAGTGGACAGAAATATGGAAACACCAAAAACACAGCGCATAATAAAATAATAATACATTGTAGGAAGACCGTTGGCATTCAAGACAGCGTCCAGTCGTCTCGGAATGGATAAATACAGGCCCCGCACAGTTTTCAAGCGAATCTTATACCATTCTCGTGCGAAACTCAGCTTACCTTTTTACACATGATATGCTGCGAACAATGGATGAAGGGGAACAGGCAGATTCCATTTTTCTAGATTTCCGGAAAGCATTTGACACGATGTCCCATTACACACTGTTAATGAAGGTATGAGCATATGGATTATGTTCACATTTTATATGTGAGTCGCTCGAAGACTTCTTAAGTATTAGAACCCAACATGTTCTCCTCGACGGCGAGTGTTAATCGGAGCCAAGGGTATCGTCAGGAGTGCACCAGGGAAGTGTGGTAGCACCGTTGATGTTGTCTGTATACATAAATGATGGCGGACGGGGTGGGCACAATCTGTGGTTGTTTGCTGTTGATGCTGTGGTGTACGGTAAGACTGTAGGACGATACGAGACGACTTAGACAAAATTTCCAGTTGGTTTGATGAATGGCAGCTAGCCTTACATGTGGCAAAATGTAAGTTAATAAGGATGAGTAGGAAGAACAAATCTGTAATGTTTGGATACAGTATTACTAGTGTCCTGCTAGACACAGTCAAGTGCCGGCCGAAGTGGCCGTGCGGTTAAAGGCGCTGCAGTCTGGAACCGCGAGACCGCTACGGTCGCAGGTTCGAATCCGGCCTCGGGCATGGATGTGTGTGATGTCCTTAGGTTAGTTAGGTTTAACTAGTTCTAAGTTCTAGGGGACTAATGACCTCAGAAGTTGAGTCCCATAGTGCTCAGAGCCATTTGAGCCAACACAGTTGTAACGTTGTTGCTTTAATTTGCTATGAAAGCGGTGGTGATAGACAATAAAAGCGGGTTAAAAGCTGTGAGCTGTCTGGGGAAGTTAACCTTGCATTACTGCGCAACTGTTTCACCAGGTATCCAGTCTAGCTTACCAAATTCCCAACCAGACTAACATTAATTATAATCTTTTAATAGTCATATGACAACCGGTGATATATATATATATATATATATATATATATATATATATATATATATATATAAGAGAATTTAAATAAAGAGAAATAAATCAGTTTATATTTGGAAATTTATTTTAACATTGATCATTGAAATTTCAGCATATTAAACTTGATTCCTAACTAA
This sequence comes from Schistocerca piceifrons, assembly GCF_021461385.2. Classification (NCBI taxonomy): domain Eukaryota; kingdom Metazoa; phylum Arthropoda; class Insecta; order Orthoptera; family Acrididae; genus Schistocerca; species Schistocerca piceifrons. Next base: position 490,954,419 of record NC_060144.1, on the reverse strand, counting down.
ACTGGTGCGTTATTTAGGATTGTGAAAATGTGAGATTGTAATCTTACGGAACACATCAAATATGGAGCCAAGATTGGGAGACTGCATACAACACTGCATTCCTAAAACAACACACAAAGAACGTTGAAACATAGGCAAGAGAAAATTAACCACAATCAACCGATTCAATTTTCACCCAAAGAAATTACGTTCGTAGCACAATCCTGTCCGTCATGTAATTACCACACACTGGTATACTAAATTCATACTAACTCTCTGTGAAATCTTCCCAAAAAGAATAGCTAAGGGCTACTTTGCTGATTACACCACATGCTTCACGTGGTCAACTTGGTTTACACAAAGCGTATAACTCCACAATAATTTTGATAATTAAAATAAATTAGATCGAAAAGAAATTTACAAAAGAAAAACCTCGAACTGGTTACTAACATCTTACTATTAACCTGATGGGTCAAACAATTATATAAGCACGTGGTAGTGGTCTCACAAAGTACACCCCACGTGGGTTGAACATAAAGAAAAGTTGCTATATTGAAAAATATTGTCAAGACGAGACGTTATAATCTCACGCACATTCGCATTTAAGATTGATGAACTTAGTTAGAGTTACTGATCAACTCGTGGTTCCACTTTACTCACAAAGTAGTGACAAAGCAACTACCGGAATATATTCTGAACTTCACACGAGAATTACACTGCACTGCAATTTAAGATAACATTAGATATTTTAGAGCTAAACCTGAAATAAAGGTGATTAAATTTTCAGTTAGGCTGAACTTAAGAAATCCATTGTCCTACGGACTTAGCAGACACGCGCTTTGCCGGAGATCTTACCACTTCAGACGCTCGCCACGGACCGACTGCCTGGTCCCTTCCTGAGGGGTGGCTCACAAATACAAACGGAAGTGGCCAGAGGGGCAGCTTCCTATACCAACATGACAACGGACGGACAGGACCGTACTAAGGATAGAAACCTCTTTGCTTTTAGAAAGCGTAGCTACCTGTTCCGACGTTGGTCCTACTGTTCTCTAGCAGACAGGCTTGTCTGCTACCCTCAAGCATGCAACTAGAAATACATTTGCTCATTCATCCTCTCACACAGAAGGGAAGGGGGATGACAGTATCTTATCATATACAGTATATAAAAGAAAGCGGATGTATGTTCCGTATGAGACTGTGTGACATGAATTACATATAAACCGTGTTTTAAAGTGTAGTAGTGTGACGGATCGTTCTTGTTTATGTGAAAAAGTAACACGTTCCACTACTCAGTCTCCTCCCAGATAGTCAGAAATGCCACAGTAAATTTAGAAGAGGAATTTATGCCGTAAATGACAACAGATTTAAGAAATTAAACATGAAAGGAATCCAACAGAGACCTTTCACAGTCAAGTCGTTTAAATATCTAGGCGTAACGTTGCAAAGCGATATGAGATAGAACGAGCATGTGAGAATTGTGGTAGGTAAGGCGAATGGTCGACTTTGTTTTATTGGGAGAATTTTATGAAAGAGTGTTCTCCTGTAAAGGAGACCGCATACATGACGCTGGTGCGACCTATTCTTGAGTACTGCTCGAATCTTTGGGATCCGTACGAGTTCGGATTGAAGAAAGACATAGAAGCAGTTCAGAGGCGGGCTGCTAGATGTGTCACCGTTAGGTTTGAACAACACGGAAGTGTTACGGAGATACTTCGGGAACTCAAATGGGAATCCCTGGAGGGAAAGCGACGTTCTTTTCGAGAAAAACTATTGAGAAAATTTAGAGACCCGGCATTTGAAGCTGACTGCCGAACGATTCTACCGCCGCCAACACACGTTGCGCGTAAGGATCACGAAGCTAAAGATACAAGAAATTAGGGCTCATACGGAGGCATACAGACAGTCGTTTTTCCCTTGCTCTATCTGGGAGTGGAACAGGGAAGGAAATGATTATTAGTATCTAGGTAGATGGAGATGTCGATTCTTTCTGCAAGACATCGGCAAATTCAGGTGACTATGATGGAAGTGGATTGAGATTACGCACCATTGTCTCAAAAGTTCAGCCTCGAGGCTAAACATTATTGATTGCAGTGGCACTGTGGTCTTGGAAAACGGCACCACCATTAGGGAACCAACATTGTACCGTGAGATGGGCCTGATGAACCAAAATGGTCACGGAATCCTTAGCAGTAATGCGACGTTGCAGAGTAACTGTGGGGCCCCTGGAATACCAGGACATGGCTGCACAAACCATCACCAAACCCCGCAATGTTTCACTTTTGGGAAGTTAACTGTGCCAGAAGTTAGAAACAGCGTGAAACAAGACTCATCCGGCCAAAGGACTTTCTTTTCCTGTAGGTTCAGATGTTACAAACTATTTACACCTCAAAGTATGAATGTGTTTCTTCGTTAAATTGTTTTAAATATGTGACGTTTTTCTTTTGTTGTTACGGGGAACACACACGAATAAGTCATACAAATAATCTTCGGAAACGAATTGTTCAGCATAAACGAAGGGCGTAGAATACACCCAAACAATTATGCAGGGAAAATAAATTGGGATGTCCCTATATTCTTTTGATAAGCGTTAACTAATTATTGTGACGCACTGTCAAAGGTCTCTCTTAATTTCTGGTCAGTTGCGAAAATGGAAAGGGGGAGGGGTGCAAAATTTAGGGATCGCACCAGGCGGCAGATTTCCATGTTACGCGTTTTATTGGCAGAACAATTAGATGATGGAACAGATCTGCTAAAGAGACTGCCTGCACTATGCTTGTTCATTCTCTGCTAGAGTACTGCTGTGCAGTATGGGGGTTCTTATCACATTGACGGAGGACATCGAGAAAGTCCAAACAATGGCAGCTCTTTTTACATTATCACGAAATGGGGGAGAAGGTCTTGCCGATACGATAAGCGGGTTGTGGTGGCATCCGTTAAAACAAAGGCGCTTTACGTTGCGGCGAGATCTTTCACGAAATTCAATCACCGTTTGTCCCCCAAATGTAAAAATAAAGTTTTATTGGCGTCAACCTACGTAGGGGGTGATGATATGAAATAAATCGGAGTCGTACAGAAAGATTAAGGGGACATTATATGTCCTATACAGCCAATGTTAAATTATGGAATTTTGTGTTCATTATCTTGGAAACTTTTTAAGACACCAATTTACAATTTTCCATAATTATTGAATGCGCTTTTCTAGATACAGTGAACTAGAATTATTACTAAAATTGTATTGTGGGCATGTTATCTTTTTTTTCAGACACTCAATTTTTTGACAGAATTTTGTAAATAAATGAACATAAAAACAAAACAACTCAGGATATTTTGATTATTCTAGTTCCATATGTGTTGAATCTCATACTTGGCATGCTGTGAAAATTTCATGTCTCTGCCGTCAGTACTTTTTTAGAAAACGAGTCATTTATTGCAAAAAATGTATTTCAGATATATTGAGGTTTAAAAGTTTTTTTACTACAAATTCTTATACAGACTTACATTGTGCGTCTTTTATGCACTAGAATCGCCCTGGCCCACAGCCTGTGTCATCTTCGGTGTCAAAACAGCCAAGTGCTTGCCTCATCCTTTTCTTTCTTGCTTCTTTTGTCATTTGCTGAGCAGCTAACTCTGCTTCACGTACACGAAGCTCATTTAGTTCCCGCACTCCTTTAGCTGTATTCTGTCCAAATCTTACCCCTAACTTCTCCAGAACCTTAAGTCTTTCATAGTTCCCACCATTAAAAGTTATTACAGCATCAGACACTGCTAACTTTAGAGTCATAAGGCCAACAAATACATTTTTAGGTACACAGCACCATACAGCATTATTCAAGGACTCATTCACATTCTGGGTCTTCCCACATAAACACTTCTTTAGTAGCTCAGGATCTGCCAGATTTCTGTAAACAGGTTTGATTGCCTCCATTGCTGCCAAAGGAAGAGAAGGTTTGTGTGTAAACTCATGCATGGTGGCAGAAAATTCAGCTTGCCTATATTTACACCAAGTGTTTGGTGGAAGCTGACACAAAGCATGACATGGCTTTTCATTGGTTGATACTCGATGAAAGAAAGTGCACCAAACAGCTCTTTTCATCTTCTCTAAATTGTCACAATTATCTCTAATGGCCTCCTCATAATATTCCTGTAATTGATCAGTTACTTAGCTTACCACAAAAATAGCCGATAATCTCACTACTTTCAACGAAAACTAGTTTCAGAAACAAAAGACTAATTTGTTTAATCGCAGTGCCAACTTAACAGCCTTCTAGACTGTGCCGTTCCCAAGATATGACTGGTCAACTGTGGCAGTACATGCGTAACCGCAAAATTTGATAGTCACACGTCAGCATTCAAAATATTACACAAGTGTCTGATATTAATGTATTATATACCAAATGTTCAGGGAAGTCCAAAGTACATTATGGAGTAGAAAACAGAAAATGTCGAATTTCTTCGAATTTCACGTACAACGTCCCCTTAAAGTACTCGTTTTTCCAATGCGCTATTGGAGAGTGAAACGATAGAGAAGGAGTCTGAAGGTGTTTCAAAGAACCATCTGCCAGGCACTTAAGTGTGAACTGCAGAGTAATCATGTAGGTGCAGATGTAAACGTAGATTCCGGATCAGGCGCGACCCGTGGGCACCCGGGCAGGTGCCCTGAAGTCGGCCAGCAGCCGTCCACCAGCTGGAAGGCAAGAGATCAGCTCCCAGTGCCATTAGACTTACGTGCAGAAGTCCCACAGCTAGTGGAGGTGGCGTGTAGTAGCAGCACGCCTAATGACGACGTCAGGTTGATCACTGTTGTTTAGTAACTCTCTGAGCTAGAGACAGAGAGTTGTAGTTGGAACTGGTGGTATTTATGGTTGCTCATCCCACTCTGTTTTCAAAGGACATCATTTTTTCTCACGTAGCCACTGGCAGTGATGCAGATCTATGCTTGGACGTGTGGAAATCCAAGTCACCATGGTGACAGTGTGGCACTCTAACTTTGCTTTGTTGACTATATTCCAGTCCTGGCAAATAGTGACAAGGCTGGAGGCGTTTTAATTAGGCAAGCTCTGGTGCTAAGGTGGGGTTGTCCACCATGTCAGCTGGCCGGTGTGGCCGAGCGGTTCTAGGCGATTCAGTCTGGAACAGCGCACCCGACACGGTCGAAGGTTCGAATCCTGCCTCGGGTATGAATGTGTGTGATGTCCTTAGGTTGGTTAGGTTTAAGTAGTCCTAAGTTCTATGGGACTGATGACCTCAGATGTTAAGTCCCATAATGCTCAGAGCCATTTGAACCATCCACCATGTCACCTCGGCCCTTCTATTCGATTTTATCTGCCTGGGGACTGGGTGCTTGTGCTGTCCTCATCATTTCATCGTCTTCCTCATCATTCGTGACAGTGGCTAGATTGAATTGTGAAAAAACTGGGACTCTGTAGGGGCGCTGATGACTGTCCCACAAACAAAACATCATCATCATCGGCCCCACTATATCTTCTTGCATCAGACTGTAGTGACAGAAATTCGTTCACTTTCCCATAGCTTACAGGCACTGAGATAAAAGGCAGTGTCGCAGTCCAGTCCACTGGATCACAGATTGCTATTGTTTCTTAGTATTACCTGGTATCACTTCTTATATTTTTATATTATGTACAATATTTTCCTATTTTTCTTACGCTAACCCAGTCTGAATTATAATGTTCATTGGCTGTATGCTTAATCACTAATTTCTTGCTAAGGTTAACCCACTTGGTTGGTGCTTGGTGTACAGAAAGTTCAGGTAGGCGGGCAGTTCTCCATTGTAAACAGAAACAGGATGAACAGACGAGAGTCAAAACCAAGACTGTAGCTGAGGTGGAAAAACTTAGCGCCACAACGTGCAATAAGAATTATATGTGGTGTGAACTTAAGAACATCCTGCAGAAGCCTGTTTAGGGAATTAGGGATACCAACTACTGCTTCCCAATATATTTATTCCTTAATGAAATTTGTCACTAAAATATATATCACTTTTCCAAGCCAACAGCTCAATTCATGGAATCAATACTAGAAATAAGAATAATCTTCATAAGGATTTAAAGTCACTTATTCTTGTACAAAAGGGTGTGCATTATTCAGCAACACACATTTTCAATAACTTGCCAGCAGCAACCAATGAAATCAGTTTAAGAGAAGCCTAAAGAATTTACTGGTGGCCAACTCCTTCTACTCCATTGATGAATTTCTCAGTAGAACCAACTGATTTGTGTGTGTATATATATAAGTAGAATATAACTTCTGCACAATTTCAGTGCAGTAATGTGTTCATTGTAATTAAGTGTGTGTGTGTGTGTGTGTGTGTGTGTGTGTGTGTGTAAGTGCAATCTAACTTCTGCACCATTTCAGTGCAGTAATGTGTTCATTGTAAATAAGTATTATAGTAGTTTTATTACACGTTTATTACCTTATAAACTAATAAAAAACATTTTTATTTTAAATTCATTGCATTAGTATTTGCAAAATGATTCTCTCACATAGTGTTCATTAAAAAAAATGACGTTCATTCCACTAGGGACCTGTGGAATGGTACATTAGCTTATTTGTTTCAGTTGTAAATATTTGTCGTGTATTATTGTTTTTCTGACATATTCTACATCCTGGAGGACCTCTTCACTACGGATGAATTGGAATGAAAGTAAATCTAATCCGATCTAATCTAATCTCTGTGATGGCGACCATTACAATACTGCTGCACAAGCTGAAGCATTTGCTCTGCACAAACACATCTTTTCTGTACTGCTGTCAACACGTCGAGAGAGCTAAGGAGATTCGGCCCTGACAAAGGAATGGTCCAGTCCGACATGTCAAAACATGCCTCGAATTTTTTTTATACAGGAAGAATTCACCAAAAGAAAGACACTTTCAGATTTTTAACTGCTAAGGCACACAAAGTATTTATTTAAAAATGTTGAAAACTTACAAATTCGTAGTTCACTAGGTAGCCGGAGAAATGTACACTTCTACTATAGCTGAAGTGGATTGCGTATGTGCAACATGGCAGGCGCGTGTCCTTGGTTGACGGTACATAGATAACACGACTCGGCGCGATCGTAATTTGTAAAGCTAATTTCGGTATCCGCTGATAGTTTCTCTGAAATAGTTGTCCGCAGTTACTGCTGTCTCAAATTTGCGACTCGTTTATTATCGATAATAATTGTCAATTGCTTTTGTGGTATCGTAAGTGTTAGCAATGAAGATAAATCTGAATTAATATTAATTGTGTTTAACGTTGAATGTTAAGCATAGTCCAAATCTAGTTTTGCTTCGCAAAATCTGACTGTGAGCTGTATAATTGGAAGAGGGACTTACACGAAGTAATAAATATGCGCCGAAACGAAACTCGCAATGTGAAAGAAAAACCAGTAGTATTCGGTTGGTTGTTTTGAAAGGGGGATGGGGGGGGGGGGCAGAGACCAAACTGCAAGGTCATCGGTCCCTTGTTCCCAGTAAAACAATTACCCAACGTAAAGAAGAAGAGAAAGGTAGGTAGGTTGGTTGGTTTAAAAGAGGGGGAAGGGACCAATCTACGAGGTCATCGGTCCCTTGTTCCGAAGGAACAATGTCCCAAGGCTGAGAATAAGACAATGAGACTTACAACACAAAACAGAATGAAGGGAAAAACCACAACAACGACTGAAGGGCAACGAACACTTAAATGGACAAAAGGGGCCAAGAAAACCACGAAGACGCAAGGAACAGGTAGAAGAGGTCAAAAGAAGAAGGCAGGCTACCATGGCTGGCTGACCATGCGGATAAAAAGGAAAAGCTAGCCACTCTGCATAACATTAAAACCTCCACCCCGAAAGCCCTACGGTGGAGGACACACAGGGACGAAGGACATGTGCTAAAACTTAGAGCATATGATAAAACTCACCCTCACGAATAAAACCTAACACTAAAGCTGCTGTTAAGGTTTTGTCGCCCAACACCGAAGGTAGGGTGCTGGGAAAGTTAAAAGTCCACCGCAGAGCGTCTAAAAGTGGGCAGTCCAGCAAGAGGTGGACGACTGCCATTCGTGAGCCACAGCGACACCGAGGTGGGTATGTATGGCCAATGAGGAGCCGACAGAGAACCACAGAGTTCCTGCGAGAGGAGCGCACGGAGGTCTTCCAGAATTCGTAGTTTCCTTGATGGCACACAGCTTGTTGTGCATACTGAGGTTATGCCATTCCGTCTCCCAAAGACGCAAAACCTTGCAGCGTAATACTGAACGCAGGTCAGTTTCAGAGAAGCCGATCTACATAAGCGATTTCCGCGTAGCCTGTTTGGCGAGTTCGTTGCCTGGCATTCCGACTTGACCTGGGGTCCAGACAAAAACCACTGAACAACTGGACCGTTGCAGGGCATAGATGGACTCCTGGATGGTCGCTACCAAAGGCAATGGTATTTGAAAGATTTACTGTAAAACTGCTCGTAAGAGGCAGTATACCATTACTGACCGAAACCTACGAGATTAGGCCTCCGAATCGCAAGTGAGATGATTTCGGGGTTGCTACGACCTGGTTAAGCAGATTCAAGAAATCGTACATCGTAGGAAGTCGCAAAAGTACGAAGGTCCCTTCAAATAAACGTGCAGAAGAGAAGCCATTAATTTGTAGCTGATGTAAAGACATCTGCTGCGTCTAGCACCGAGCTGTCAGGTTTCGTGAAAGAACTACAAGAAAACTGCAGTTTATCATTTTGAGGCGAAACAAGAATTTGTTATGCAATCGATTAATGCTGTGACACATTCGTATACAACAATGCCAGCAATAAGTATATGTGGATTACTGTTTCCGCAGCATCTGTCTTCAGGGCCTCAAGGCAAATTAGGACCAAAAATTAAAAACAAGGTTGTTCAATAGCAAAAATCTTGTACTTGACGTATCAAAAGCGGGAAAAATAGGAAAGAATATAACGTTTCATTCGAAACGGTTTCTAACCAGTAGCAGAAATTAATTCATCGCTTTTGTTGGAGTGTTGGCGTGGACGTAGCGACACCCCCGTCTTAGAGGAGGACGGCGAAAAGACTGTTGACATAATTCTCATTCCATTCGGAAGAACCATTGTGACTCAGCCCCCGAGAAAGAATTTCATCGTCTGTGGAAAGCATTTTTAAGCAAATTTTCGGACAATATAATTTCTAATAGCTCCATGTCATTTGAGGTTTATCACGGGAACAATATTCTTAACTTTCAGTCATTTGTGCATTATCTGTTTGCATGAGCACGTTTTGCGAATTTCATTAAATATGCCTCGTATGCAGGACAATAACCAGAGCAACGACTAGGAACATTTCTTTTTCCACCGCAATTGTGTTTTAATGAAACTAGTAATTACTGTGAAGTTCCAGAAAGCATAATCTTTTCTTTCGTAAGGGTTGCCGCTTTAGTGTGACGTCTATGGGGAATGAAAAAGGAACTGTTTCATTGTTCGAAAAGTACGTGTTATTCTAAAATTATAGTATAAAATGTGCTACAGTAATTGTTACAAAATTATGCATGTGAAAGAAATGTTTCGTTTCAACAAATTAAAGTTCCGATTGACGGCAGCCGTCTGCAGTGTAAGATCAAGCACTGCCTTCTCTTATTTCCTCTGCTAGTCACCTTTGTAATGTGCAGCAGTTTATGGTTCAAATGGCTCTGAGCACTATGGGACTTAACTTCTGAGGTCATCAGTCCCCTAGAACTTAGAACTACTTAAACCTAACTAACCTAAGGACATCACACACATCCATGCCCGTGGCAGGATTCGAACCTGCGACCGTAGCGGTCGCGTGGTTCCAGACTGTAGCGCCTAGAACCGCTCGGCCACGCAGCAGTTTATCTGTCGATATGGACTGGCTACTATTAAAAAAAAATTAATTACACGTGATTTGCTTTGTGTGTCTGTAGGCTCTTAAAATCCGCTTGCGTCACCCTGAATGTTTTCGCCAAGCGGCGCGACTCTCTCTCTGTCTCTCTCTCTTTCTCTCCTCACAGCTGGTTGCGGGATAGGCAGGAAGGCCTGTACAAACAGCTGTCATAAGCCGTTCCTCGTGCGTAAAAAAACTAGTAACTTCAACTTCTAAAAATTACTTACAGTGCGTCTTAGCAGCTAAAATTTTTGGCAGTGCAGTTCTTCCATTGTATTCTCGAATAAAGGAATTTAAGGTACGTTTTGACATATCGGATTGAACCATTCCCTTGTAAGTACTGTAAGGTTAGGTTTAGTCATGCAGTAACTCCAAAAGTTTTGTAAGGCCAGTATAGCAGAGGATACGATAAGTTTAAAATCCTTGCTCCCTTTAGTTAGTTAGTTGGATGTTCAATGGATGATTCTGCACGATAAATCATAATGACGTGGTACGAGTCATTTTACAATCACATCCCAATTCTAAACGTTTCTACGTCTATTCTTTTACTTTTTTTTACAAAAAGTAGGAAAACGATGTGCAGATTCCTACTCACTAGCTTTATACATTGCAGTAACAGAAATGCTTCTACGAAATAAAAGGAGTTGTCAAGGAGAAAGTTTGTCAGTTTAAAATTCTAATTTGCTATATTCAGACGTTTTATAATACTAGGTAAGTGGTCAAAATTTTTTGTTGCAGCATTTTGCATTTTTTTTTTGTGCTAAAGACAGTCCTAATGTGGAGTAATGAATGTCATTTTTCCTTCCGGTACTGTAATTATGAGCATGGGGCCCCTTAGGGAAATGGCAGCAAGAGAGGGGAAGAAAACCAATGTGCACTCCGTGTGCATACCGGGGGGAGTCATTCCAGATGTGGAAAGGGTCCTTCCGGATCCCATGAAGGGTACAGGGTGCACCCATCTGCAGGTGGTCGCTCATGTCGGCACCAATGATGTGTGTCGCTATGGATCGGAGGAAATCCTCTCTGGCTTCCTGCGGCTATCTGATTTGGTGAAGACTGCCAGTCTCGCTAGCGGGATGAAAGCAGAGCTCACCATCTGCAGCATCGTCGACAGGACTGACTGCGGACCTTTGGTACAGAGCCGAGTTGAGGGTCTGAATCAGAGGCTGAGACGGTTCTGCGACCGTGTGGGCTGCAGATTCCTCGACTTGCGCCATAGGGTGGTGGGGTTTCGGGTTCCGCTGGATAGATCAGGAGTCCACTACACGCAACAAGCGGCTACACGGGTAGCAGGGGTTGTGTGGCGTGGGCTGGGCGTTTTTTTAGGTTAGATGGCCTTGGGCAAGTACAGAAAGGGCAACAGCCTCAACGGGTGCGGGGCAAAGTCAGGACATGCGGGGACCAAGCAGCAATCGGTATTGTAATTGTCAACTGTCGAAGCTGCGTTGGTAAAGTACCGGAACTTCAAGCGCTGATAGAAAGCACCGAAGCTGAAATCGTTATAGGTACAGAAAGCTGGCTTAAGCCAGAGACAAATTCTGCCGAAATTTTTACAAAGGTACAGACGGTGTTTAGAAAGGATAGATTGCATGCAACCGGTGGTGGAGTGTTCGTCGCTGTTAGTAGTAGTTTATCCTGTAGTGAAGTAGAAGTGGATAGTTCCTGTGAATTATTATGGGTGGAGGTTACACTAAACAACCGAACTAGGTTAATAATTGGCTCCTTTTACCGACCTCCCGACTCAGCAGCATTAGTGGCAGAACAACTGAGAGAAAATTTGGAATACATTTCACATAAATTTTCTCAGCATGTTGGAGATTTCAATTTACCAGATATAGACTGGGACACTCAGATGTTTAGGACGGGTGGTAGGGACAGAGCATCGAGTGACATTATACTGAGTGCACTATCCGAAAATTACCTCGAGCAATTAAACAGAGAACCGACTCGTGGAAATAACATCTTGGACCTACTGATAACAAACAGACCCGAACTTTTCGACTCTGTATGTACAGAACAGGGAATCAGTGATCATAAGGCCGTTGCAGCATCCCTGAATATGGATGTTAATAGGAATATAAAAAAAGGGAGGAAGGTTTATCTGTTTAGCAAGAGTAATAGAAGGCAGATTTCAGACTACCTAACAGATCAAAACGAAAATTTCTGTTCCGACACTGACAATGCTGAGTGTTTATGGAAAAAGTTCAAGGCAATCGTAAAATGCGTTTTAGACAGGTACTTGCCGAGTAAAACTGTGAGGGACGGGAAAAACCCACCGTGGTACAACAATAAAGTTAGGAAACTACTGCGAAAGCAAAGAGAGTTCCACTCCAAGTTTAAACGCAGCCAAAACCTCTCAGACAAACAGAAGCTAAACGATGTCAAAGTTAGCGTAAGGAGGGCTATGCGTGAAGTGTTCATTGAATTCGAAAGTAAAATTCTATGTACCGACTTGACAGAAAATCCTAGGAAGTTCTGGTCTTACGTTAAATCAGTAAGTGGCTCGAAACAGCATATCCAGACACTACGGGATGATGATTGCATTGAAACAGAGGATGACTCGCGTAAAGCTGAAATACTAAACACCTTTTTCCAAAGCTGTTTCACAGAGGAAGACCGCACTGCAGTTCCTTCTCTAAATCCTCGCACAAACGAAAAAATGGCTGACATCGAAATAAGTGTCCAGGGAATAGAAAAGCAACTGGAATCACTCAATAGAGGAAAGTCCACTGGACCTGACGGGTTACCAATTCGATTCTACACAGAGTACGCGAAAGAACTTGCCCCCCTTCTAACAGCCGTGTACCGCAAGTCTCTAGAGGAACGGAGGGTTCCAAATGATTGGAAAAGAGCGCAGATAGTCCCAGTCTTCAAGAAGGGTCGTCGAGCAGATGCGCAAAACTATAGACCTATATCTCTGACGTCGATCTGTTGTAGAATTTTAGAACATGTTTTTTGCTCGCGTATCATGTCATTTCTGGAAACCCAGAATCTACTATGTAGGAATCAACATGGATTCCGGAAACAGCGATCGTGTGAGACCCAACTCGCCTTATTTGTTCATGAGGCCCAGAAAATATTAGATACAGGCTCCCAGGTAGATGCTATTTTTCTTGACTTCCGGAAGGCGTTCGATACAGTTCCGCACTGTCGCCTGATAAACAAAGTAAGAGCCTACGGAATATCAGACCAGCTGTGTGGCTGGATTGAAGAGTTTTTAGCAAACAGAACACAGCATGTTGTTATCAATGGAGAGACGTCTACAGGCGTTAAAGTAACCTCTGGCGTGCCACAGGGGAGTGTTATGGGACCATTGCTTTTCACAATATATATAAATGACTTAGTAGATAGTGTCGGAAGTTCCATGCGGCTTTTCGCGGATGATGCTGTAGTATACAGAGAAGTTGCAGCATTAGAAAATTGTAGCGAAATGCAGGAAGATCTGCAGTGGATAGGCACTTGGTGCAGGGAGTGGCAACTGACCCTTAACATAGACAAATGTAATGTATTGCGAATACATAGAAAGAAGGATCCTTTATTGTATGATTATATGATAGCGGAACAAACACTGGTAGCAGTTACTTCTGTAAAATATCTGGGAGTATGCGTGCGGAACGATTTGAAGTGGAATGATCATATAAAATTAATTGTTGGTAAGGCGGGTACCAGGTTGAGATTCATTGGGAGAGTGCTTAGAAAATGTAGTCCATCAACAAAGGAGGTGGCTTACAAAACACTCGTTCGACCCATACTTGAGTATTGCTCATCAGTGTGGGATCCGTACCAGATCGGTCTGATGGAGGAGATAGAGAAGATCCAAAGAAGAGTGGCGCGTTTCGTCACAGGGTTATTTGGTAACCGTGATAGCGTTACGGAGACGTTTAATAAACTCAAGTGGCAGACTCTGCAAGAGAGGCGCTCTGCATCGCGGTGTAGCTTGAAACACGTATGTAACGCAGCAGCGATGGCGAGGCATTGCAGCGTCTCTGACCAGAGAGCCATTTATCGTAGTTAGTCTGCGCTTGACCGCGCGAGTGTTGAGCTGTTCGCTAGTAGTAGTCGTGCAGTGCAGTGCAGTAGTAGTCGTCATGTAGAGCAGTTCATTCGAGTGGAGATGTGTGTGTAAGGAGTCGGGTAGCGTCGTCATGGCAGTCTGGTCAAGAGGCTAAATGAGGTATATTATTAAATTAAGGTAATCAACAGATAATGTAAAGTTTATTTATTGTAATTAATCCCCAACAAATGCCCCAATAATAATTTTTATTTCAAAAGCATTTTTTCAAAAAATTTAATTTTTTTATTGAACTAAAGATTTAATTGCACTTCCCCTTTCATTCCACTTCCGTTAAAGAAAAATTTCAGTAAAATCACAAAAAAAAGGAATATTATTATTTGCAATGCAGTTCCTCCAAGCCGTGCGCACGAATAAGAGCAGAAATTTGACATCCAGTTATTCTGAGGTAAGACTTTAATTCTGATTGTTTTGCACAGGGCCAAAGACCGATATTTCGGTTTAATTGTATTTTCTTATCACTGAATTCACTTTAAAATTTTTACGAGGAATTTATATTTGAGTTAGATTGCTAATTTTTGTTTAATTGTCATTGTCAGTAGATTTCATTGTGGCGAGGTTACACTTAGCGCAATGTCCATTACCATTTCTAATTAGATATTGTCCATCTTCTAAAATTTTTGTGGGGAGGTTACACTTGGCGACACCCAGTCCAGGATCGTATTTCGTTGAGAATCTTTTGAACAACAGTCAGATATCTGCTCTTATTTGCTTAGATATAATTAGGATTTGGCGCTACGCTTTTACTAATCTTGTGACTTTCTCTCTACAGGTCAACGGCAATTCGTTGCTCTGTTGTATTTGTTTGTTGCCTTTTTGCATTTGTGCTTATTTGTTTTGTGAATAATTGTGACTATTGTAAAAATGCCGCGAAAGACTATGAGTAGTGTATCGCGAGGTATTTTGAATGAAATTACCGACTTAAACAGCGTGACCGATAGTAATTGTGACACGCAGTGTAATGATGACAATCCTGCGTTCACTAACAATCAGTGCATCCCAGCCACTAGTGATGACTTTTACCTTGATAATGAACAAACGAACTCAATTGTCTCGTCTGTTAATTTGACGACAATTGATGACGCAGAACGCTCTATTGTAATGAGCGCTGCCGAGCTTATCACACCCGATTTGGAAAATTCAAGTAACGTACAGACAAGTTTGTCTAATGAAAATGAACAGGATGCACAAAGTAGGACGGATTTATTTAATTCCGAAATAGTGTCTGACAATGTACATCCGACTGATAATCCTTTTTGTAAGTTGCAGAATGACCAAATGGTCACACAAAGCGCGACAACTGCAGGTACACCATTAAACAGCACTGAGAATAGAAATGCTAATTTTGGTTCGGATCAAATTATGACACTATTGCTGCAACGAGTTAACCAACTTATGGAAAAACAAGACAACAGTAGTAAAGATTTCAAACAACAATTTAGTGAACAGAACGAAAATTTTAGACAACTCAGTGAACAGGTCAAACAACAGAACGAAAAACTTGACAATAATGCCGAAGATCTCAAACAACTTAGGGAAGATAACAAACAAGATAACGAAAAACTCAAACAATACTTAAATGAAAAATTAGGCGACAATTCCAGACAGCTTAGTGAACAAATAAGAGCCGTTGCCGCGCAGTGCCATGACACTAAGGAACAGTTGCGCGTGGAAATTGAGGCTTGTTCACAAAAAAATAGCGAAGAAATTAAGTCTGTTGCGCAAGAATTGAGAGAAATGCAAACAGCCGCAACAGAAACACTCAGAGACGAAATTAGCGGAGTCGCTAAACAATGCTCTGAAAAAGCTACACAATTACGGGACGAGTTTAAAGCAATGACGGTAGAACTTTCGCGCACAGTGGACGCAAAGATAGACGCGAAATTCGAACAGCAGAACACTCAGATAAACGAGCGCTTTAATCAGCACATACAAAACAGTGATACGCGTTTCCGTAGATTTATTCAAGATCAAAACAAAGTAAAACGACAAGTCATGGAAACAATCACTGCACAAAGACAAGAGGACAAACGTAAAATGTTCGCGAAAGCGAAGACGTATGTAGACAATAATATTACTACAGTGTCCGACAAAATTAATACCATAGAACAGTTAAACGCGGAATTACGGGATGAAATTTCTGATCTTAAATCAAAAACAGATACATACACAACCGATTTTCAAACAGTGACCGACAGACTAGAACAATTAGAACTAGCACATGATTCAGATGTCGTCAAAACTGACGTTAAAAAACTGAATGAAACTACGCGTAAATTGCAAAAACAGATTAATGCCACTGACACTAAAACCGATGATCAGGCAAAAATACTGACTGAAAAATATGACGAATTGGCCAGTCGTATTGATGTTATCGAAAATACTAATGACAATAAATCAGACGATACTGCACCGGTTTCATTTAACCAAACACCTGAATTTCAAAATTTACAGCAAACAATTAATGAGATCGATTCATCTAACAACACGTTACGTAGGAAGTTGTCAAGTTTACAACAAGAAGTAACAGAAATGAAAAACACTTCAGTTAATAACATACAACAGACGCCACTTTATGAACATTTGTCAGATACACGCAGCGCGTATAATTTGGGTAATCTACAGAGAGTACGGGACTTAGATTCCGATCAACCACAGTTCAATAGATTCTCTTACGATCCTGAACATGTTCCATCACACAGAGATGATAATTTC
Organism: Schistocerca piceifrons; assembly: GCF_021461385.2. Taxonomy (NCBI): domain Eukaryota; kingdom Metazoa; phylum Arthropoda; class Insecta; order Orthoptera; family Acrididae; genus Schistocerca; species Schistocerca piceifrons. The sequence continues at coordinate 490,937,794 of NC_060144.1, read as the reverse complement.
GACTACAAACATTTTCTGTCAGTGAGAAAGTTTAAAGTTTTTAAAAACGATAGAACGCAGATTCACCCACTGGATTGGATTCAGCAATTTAGCTTTGCTCTTCCACCGAATTGGCCTGTAACACACAAACTTGAATTTATTTGCAGTTTTTTAGAAGGCGAACCGGCAACTCGTATGAGACCGATCGCGAGGCAATGCTACTCAGTAGAGGAATTTCAGAATGCTTTTCTGTCAGCGTATTGGTCGAAGACGACACAGCGCGGAATTAAAGATCAGTTAATTAGTTTGCCAAATTACGAGAACACAAATTTTCCCAGTGTCACGCAATTTTTTGAGCACATGGTACAACAAAACCAATACCTGAGTGAACCGTACAGTGAATCCGCACTTATACAATTATGCATTTCCAAATTACCACGGTAATTACGAGTGTCACTTCTAACGGGTCAGCAAAAAGAAAATATTTCAGCGTTCAGAGATCTTTTACAGCTCTTGGAAGTACAGCAATCTGATTATTCTTTTGTAAACAAAAACTTTTCTTATAACAACCAAGGTCAACAACAGTACTGCAATTATGATCAGGGACGTAATTTCAATCGGAAAGATAACAGACGCTTTAGGAACGACAACTACCAAAACTTTAATAACAGGCAAAATTCTAATTATCAATACCGTCAAAATTTTCAGCAACAGGAACAACACTTTAGTAACAATAGAGGTGTTTCACAACAACAACATCAAAACCAGCCGATTAGCATACCTAACCAACAATGGAATACACAAGGTCAACCAGGCTTTAATGTTTCGCCGCGTGGACGTATAGTCCCTGGTCCAACAAATAGTAACGCACGGGAGCAGAGAAACAACTATGTACAAAGAAGACAGTATTTCAATTCCCATCGCAATACACCGTATAGGAATGACTATTACGACAGACGTAAAAACGATGAGCAGAATTATCAGCGTACATATAATAACAGTCGGTCTCACCAACAGCAAAATTATCCGCAAGAACCTATTCTCATGAATGAGCCGGACAGTAGGTATCATCCAGAGCGTAATACGTCTGGAAGAAGTAATAGAACAGTTCAAATAGTAGAAATGCCACAGAACTCTCCTAGTAATAATAACACGTCAGATAGAATCTGACTAGATACTGCACAGGACGCATCTTCTAATAACACAAGCACTACCTTTGACACTCAAAATGTTGTTCACAAAAATGTAATTACTTTTGACGATATCAGAGACACTCTCTTGCAGGAAAGACCAGTTATTCAGAAAATCATTTCACATCCTGTTATTGAAATTAAAATTGGTTCTTCGAAATTCTCAGCAGTAATCGATTCCGGCTCACCTATATCAGTAATAAATGAGGAGACTTTTAACGAGTGTAACAAAGAGAATACGTATCCGACATTTCCATTAGGCAAAACAAAAGTAAAAGGAGCAGTATCGAGTAAAGGTGTAGACGTTAAATTACAGACGCATTTATCATTTTTTATTGGAGGTCATACTTTCCACTCAAATTTTTGGATTGTTCCTTTATTGACAACAGACGTTATTTTAGGTACGAATTTTCTGGTACAACACGACGCAGTTATTGATTTTCAGAATTCTTATTTAATGTTAAAGGATGAAAATGTGCAATTGGCTTTAGAATTTCAGCACTCATTAACTGCGGAAGAACAAACGATTAACCGCAGAGAGGTCATTTCCGCAACACGTAACATAGACGGTAATCCCACATTGTTTACGGATACGTACGTACACGACTATAATACTCCAGACGAAGTTGACTACGACGTAATGCAAATGATTTCCGATAAAGTTAAAGAGAGCAGTGCAACTACAGACGACGAACGAACGCAATTACACAAAATTCTTTTACAGCAAGCTCCAGTTTTTGACAACATTCCTGGTACTATGTCCGGTTTTATGTATGAATTTCAAGTCAAACCGCACGACACATTTAAAGTAAAGCATTATCCCATCCCATATATTCACAGAGAACAGGTTAAAAAGGAATTGCAGGATATGCTTGATCAAGGAATTATAGAACCGGCAGTTAGTCCGTACATAAACCCGCTACATATTGTTAAAAAAAAAGATGGCTCACTTCGCCTTGTACTTGATTCACGTCACATTAATGACATTATTATTAATGAAACAGATCGACCACAGACACTAGAGGAACTTTTACAGAAATTTCACGGTACAGCTATTTATTCTACACTAGATTTGAAATCGGGATTTTGGCAAATTCAACTTCATCCGAACTGCAGAAAATATACAGCTTTTCTCTGTTTCGGCGACTGTTATCAATTTTGCAATCTACCGTTCGGCTTAACTATTTCTTCTGCAGCTTTTATTCGCGGTTTGAACACTATACTTCCGACAGAACTTAAAGACAGAATTACGACGTATGTAGACGACATTCTTATCGCAGAAGCTAACTGGTCCGAACACAATCTGATTCTTGAACAACTGTTACAAACTTTTCATGCACAAGGACTTACAGTTAATCTTAGTAAATCGCATTTTGGCAAAACTTCCATAAAATTTCTTGGACACGTAATTTCAGCAGAAGGCATTGCACCTGATCCGGAAAAACTTCAAGCTCTACGTGACATTACTGTTCCTACGACAAAAAAGCAATTACGCAGTTCTTTGGGCTTAATTAACTTTTTTCGTAAATTTATTCATCATTCTGCTTTAGACATGCCTAGACTATGCCAATTAACAGGTAAAAACAGTATTTGGTCTTGGGATAAGCAAGCACATTTTGAATTCATGAACCTGAAACATGCTCTGTTGAATGCACCACTTTTATCGCACCCAGACCTTACTAGAAATTTTTCCATTGCCACTGACAGTTCTAACACGGCTTTAGGCGTACACATTTTCCAGGAAATTGAAGAAGATGGTTCAATAGTAATTAAAAACATCGCATTTGCAAGCCGCATTTTGTCACCTGCTGAGCGAAATTACTCCGTTACAGAACTTGAAACATTATGTGTTGTATGGGCTTTTACGAGATTTAGGCACTTTCTTTATGGCAGACATACCACTGTTTACACAGACCATAGAGCTATACAATTTTTACTTTCGGCTAAATTCACTCACGACAGGTTAAGTAGATGGAAACTATATTTACAAGAATTTAATTTTACAATAGTTCACATTCCCGGCACACAAAATGTTATAGCAGACGCACTATCGCGTTCTCTCAGCAACAATCAGCAAGACGTAGCAACCAACTTCTGCAAAACAAATTTCAGTGTCATGTACATTCAGCAAGTAGCATTTGAAAATTTTATTTCATCGTCATTACAGGACATAGAACAAGAACAAAATAAAGACAACGTGTGGAAAGAAATTAAACACCTTTGGCAAGATAGGAATAATGTTACGATTAGGAACCATTACACTGTACGCAATGACATTCTGTTTCGCCGCTCTCATCCTGACAGCAACAATTGGTTATTATGCATTCCTGACGAACTGGTTAACAAATTAATTTGGTACACTCATTTAAGCTACGCACATTACGGAGCACGAAAATGTTTTCTTATACTGAGACAGAACTGTTATTTTACCAACATGGAGAAACGTATTCGACGAGTTTTAGCGTCTTGTAAAATTTGCCAGAAAGCTAAATCAGACACCACTTCACATATTCCTCCATTATATCCTATTATACCTGTTAAATTAAGACATATGGCCGCTGTAGATATTTTTGGTCCGATTCCCAGAACTAACAGAGGTTTTTGCTACATCTTTGTCGCTGTTGAGCTCACTTCAAAATTTGTTACTTTCACTCCATTACGCAAAGCTACTGCTAAAACTGTTTCGAAAGCGTTTGTAAAACATTTTCTGTTTCATGTAGGGCATGTAATGAAAGTAATTTCTGACAATGGATCTCAATTTCGTAGTAGCGTATGGACACGCATGTTACGAGCCAGAAACATTTCTCCGATCTATATATCCAAGTACCATGCTTCTTCGAACCCTTGTGAACGGTTAATGAAAGAAATTGGTAAACTGTGTAGAATATACTGCCACAAAAGACATATTGATTGGGATACACACATACTCTCATTCCAAGATGTAATTAATTCCATTCCAAATGAATCCACTATGCTATCTCCGTCTGTTATACTGAAAAACGTTGAACCACCAAACAAAATTAAAGAATTAGTAAAATTCCCCAAAAGTCGTCGCCTACGACACCACGAAATAATTGACATTGCGCTGAACAACATCAAACGTGCCGCAGAGCGCCGGAGAAGACAGCAAAAACAGGTTTGTACACGCCGCGACTTTCACGTTGGACAGAAGATATTAGTACGTACACACTATTTATCCAGTAAATTAAAAGGTAAGTGCAGTAAATTTGAACTTCTATACGCAGGTCCCTATCGGATTCGCAGCATCCCTCACCCCAATGTTGTACACGTCGAAACTTTGAGAACCAGAAAATCGAAAGGCAATCACCATATCTCAAACATTAAACCGTTTATTGAATGAAGACACTTTATGATTCAACACACTATGATGTCATTTACTAATGCAATTATTTCACCTGACTAATTACTGATGATTATCGTATTTTTTCTTGGCAAGTGCCCAGCAAGGTAAGGTTAGCAGGTCGCTTTTCTTGTCGTTACACATCAGACCGTGCACATTTTCCACTTTTTTTGTGTACGATTGTATTTCAGTTTTGTTTGTATGCACTGTGAAATAGTTAAGATATAACACACACCAGTCGACTTTGACATTTTTTTTTGCCTTATGACGTCTCAACATCGTGACTGTTTTACATTTTTTGCTGCTGCATTGTATTATTCTGTGTACATCTTTGCATCTGAACACTGTCAATGTCTTTGACATATTACGTTTTCTGTCATGTTATGCTGTATGCTTAATTGTGTCACCATTAACCAGTCATTATTTAGTGGGTATATGATTTAAATGCAAGACATTAATCTCTGTCATCAATTTCAGAAAGAAATGATGCATGTAAGAAATAAATTCAACAGAAATGGGAATTTCACCTACGGAATAAACGAAAGGAGATGCAATAACTTTATGAGGAAGAGTAAATGGATCAGGATTAACAAACATTAACAAGAATATACTATACTCATCGTAGAATAGCAGTCTTAACTAATTTTTTCTTTCAGAATACAAGGTGATTGATGCAGGCTGTCAGACTGAACTACACATCTTAGTTTTAGTGATGAAATATGCTAGAGATAAGGAATAGTTATGTAATGAGTAATGAAGTGATTTTTGCAGATGATAATTAATACTGATGAATAATGATGAAGGATATGGTATTATGAATAATGAAGTTTTTCTTTACAGGTGATGATGATAATGAAGTTATGATGGTATTGATAATGAAGTTTTTTCTTTACAGATGAGGATAATGTTGAAGTTATGTATTTATGCTACGTAGTTATTTAAGTATTTGTTGCAGTTTGTTTTGACAGCAGGTGTTATATTGCATAGTAGGATGACGGAAAGTTTTGGAAAGGACAGCTATGGAACACATTTTATACACATTTCACTACCTGTTAATTCGAAGTTCACTACTTTTCAGCATAGTGTGCGTTTCTTCTTTCAGGTCAATAATCCATTTTGTATTTTTTTCAGGAGAAATTTTTCATGATACTTGCTAAACCTGTTACTTATTATACCTGTTCTAGTACTTGCATTTTAATTTTTACCCATTTGTGTTTATCATTTATGAATGTGATCACATATACTGCCTTGTGACATAACCTTGCTACAGCTGACTCATGACGAATGACGTTACCTATCCTCATTTGCAGCAACAGGTCAAAAGCAAATATTGTTATGCCTCAGCAATTAATTATCGATCCCAACGCAATGCATTGCTTAAAAAAAAAAAAATGTGTATTACCAGTCCCAAGTAGTGATACCAATTTGAGAAAATTCTGAATAATACTGATTAGCTCTGAATAGTATGTCACTTGAGTCATGACCTCTTAATGAGACAAAAAGTATATATATTTAATAATGCTTTGTCACTGGCTAATAACTGCCGCTGTTTATTGTAATGAGACTACTTATAATGCCCATGATTATTAATGCTTTGATTGTAATTAGCTGATTTTTAATAATAACTTTGTAATGATCTGAATAATACTGAATGAGGAACAATGATTTATTGTAATGAGACTACTTAAAATGCCCATGATTATTAATGCTATGACTGTAATTAACTGATTTTAATATTGACTTTGTAATGATCTGAGTAATACTGAATGATGAACTATGTTTTATTCCATTCAATACTTGCTGGCCTCTGAGTGCCAATAATTAATGTCACTCAATGAATTGTTATTAATTATGCCATTAATTAGCTGTTGTTTTCAATGCCATACTTTGTAACTGGAAAAGAATGCGATTGTTTAATAATGCTTTGTAATTAGGAGAAGGCTAATGATTCTTACTAGATTGGAATGACACATAATTAATTAACTATGCTATTGTTTCATAATGCTTTGTAATTAGGAAAAAGCTAATGATTATTACTATTGGAAGACAAATGATTAATTAATTATGCTATGCTTTATAATTGGGAAAGAATGTGATTGTTTAATAATGCTTTGTAATTAGGAGAAGGCTAATAATTCTTACTATATTGGAATGACAAATAATTAATTAACGATGCCATACTTTGTAACTGGAAAGAAATGTGACTGTTTAATAATGCTTTGTAATTAGGAGAAGGCTAATAATTCTTACTATATTGGAATGACAAATAATTAATTAACGATGCCATACTTTGTAACTGGAAAGGAATGTGACTGTTTAATAATGCTTTGTAATTAGGAAAAGGCTAATGATTAATACTATTGGAATGACAAATGATTAATTAACCATGCTATACTTTGTAACTAGGAAAAGAAGGTTACTGATTCTATGTAAAACAATTAATGAACATTTTTCTGTAATACTACATACTTGGTACAGAAATGTTCAATAACTGGGCTATGAATGCCACAAACTACTAATGAAGACTGTAATTGTCAATATTATGTGACTTAATGTTCTTCACCTCATGAGCTAACTACCCTGAATTACTGCAATGTCCATTTGTCCTGTTTATCCTAGTGATCATGGAGCACTATCTTTGGTTTTGCACTAATTCTACGTTGGTGTGCCTTGTAAGAGCGTGGTGTTGACACGACATGCTGTCCACCACCGTGAGCGGTGAAGACGTTATTATGGTCCCACTGTTTGGTGTACCTAATGTACTGCCAAAATGAAAACATGGAATATTACTACGACAATTCAGTGTCTTGGCTACGCTGATAAATTCTGATGGGAAAAGAACTTCAAGTTGTGTCACTTGGTGTTGTACTTCTGTGGAAAGATATGGACTTTCAGAACAGCTGTGTGCAATCTAAAGTGCTACAACCATGATGCAATCCTTCCCTTTCCTATCCTAATTCTTGTCACACAAAAAATTTTTTTTTGGTAACATCATTTATGTTCGTGGGTTATACATTTTTTTTTCGATTCGCTGAACTCCAGTGCGAGTACATTTATGTCACTTGTCGATATGATTTTTTTTTGCCATTATGTTTATTTATTGCGAAAATGCTAAAGACATTTTTTCGATTTGTTCTCAAGTACAGTATATGTACACTCTTGTCTTTTATATTGTATATACATTTTTTATTTTGAGAATATGTTCTGAACTACAGTGCTTGTGCACTTATATTAGGTGTTAATATGTTTTCTACTGAACTTCAGTGCCTGTGCACTTTTCTCATTTTTTCAATATGATTTGTACTCATTCTGTATGTTCAATACTTCAGTGCGTATGCACTTATGTCATTTGTTAAGAATTTTTTCAGTGCCTGTGCACTTTGTTTTCTGTCAAATAATTTGTATATACATTTTTCTGATGTTTTGTACTCATATCTTGTCTTTGTCTTATATATTTTGTACTTAGTGCGTGTGCACAACATTTAATTCATGTACTACATCTAAATAGTCTGTAAATTGTAGAAGTTTATTAATTAAAGAAAAATTTTGCCGCGATTGGCAAGTCCAAATGACCCACCATCGCTGCCACATTTTTGCCCCCCCCCAGTGGAGGGTTATGAAACACGTATGTAACGCAGCAGCGATGGCGAGGCATTGCAGCGTCTCTGACCAGAGAGCCATTTATCGTAGTTAGTCTGCGCTTGACCGCGCGAGTGTTGCGAGCTGTTCGCTAGTAGTAGTCGTGCAGTGCAGTGCAGTAGTAGTCGTCATGTAGAGCAGTTCATTCGAGTGGAGATGTGTGTGTAAGGAGTCGGGTAGCGTCGACATGGCATTCTGGTCAAGAGGCTAAATGAGGTATATTATTAAATTAAGGTAATCAACAGATAATGTAAAGTTTATTTATTGTAATTAATCTCCAACAAATGCCCCAATAATAATTTTTATTTCAAAAGCATTTTTTCAAAAAATTTAATTTTTTTATTGAACGAAAGATTTAATTGCACTTCCCCTTTCATTCCACTTCCGTTAAAGAAAAATTTCAGTAAAATCACAAAAAAAAGGAATATTATTATTTGCAATGCAGTTCCTCCAAGCCGTGCGCACGAATAAGAGCAGAAATTTGACATCCAGTTATTCTGAGGTAAGACTTTAATTCTGATTGTTTTGCACAGGGCCAAAGACCGATATTTCGGTTTAATTGTATTTTCTTATCACTGAATTCACTTTAAAATTTTTACGAGGAATTTATATTTGAGTTAGATTGCTAATTTTTGTTTAATTGTCATTGTCAGTAGATTTCATTGTGGCGAGGTTACACTTAGCGCAATGTCCATTACCATTTCTAATTAGATATTGTCCATCTTCTAAAATTTTTGTGGGGAGGTTACAAGCTTGCTCGCCAGGTTTCGAGAGGGTGCGTTTGTGGATGAGGTATCGAATATATTGCTTCCCCCTACTTATACCTCCCGAGGAGATCACGAATGTAAAATTAGAGAGATTAGAGCGCGCACGGAGGCTTTCAGACAGTCGTTCTTCCCGCGAACCATACGCGACTGGAACAGGAAAGGGAGGTAATGACAGCGGCACGTAAAGTGCCCTCCGCCACACACCGTTGGGTGGCTTGCGGAGTATCAATGTAGATGTAGATGTAGATCATTATCATTGTTCCTTTCAAACTGTAGTGAATTATTTAGAACAAACTTCATGAGGGAATAAATATACTGTGAAGCAGTAGTCAGATGCCTGCAGGACAACGTGTGCGAGCATCGTATATTATTCTTACAGCATGCTTTTGAGCAATAAAGACTTTCTCTCTTAAATATAAATTGCCACAGGACATTATTCCATATGACATTATTGAATGAGAATATACAAAATATATCAACTTATTGATTTATCTCTACCCAAGATTTGCAATGGTTTAAAGTGCATATATGGTTGAACTAAGTTGTTTTACGTGCTGGAAAATGTGATTTTTTCAATTTAAATTCTCATTAATATGGACACATGATAATTTTGAAGCTTCCATCCTATTTATTATTTACTCATCATACGTTACACTTATCATTGGTATAGTACCCTTTGATGTGCAGAACTGAAAATCTTGTTTCTTTTTTAAATTGTGTGTGAGACCATTCACAGAAAACAAATCAATTATACTTTTAAGAGCTTCGTTTGCCATTTATTCTGTTTATGTTTGTATGCTAGGATCGATTGCAATACTAGCGTCATCTACAAAAAGAACTAATTCTCATTGTTGTATGTTAGATGGAAGAGCGTTTACATACACATGGAACAATAGTGGGCTTGGGATTGAGCCTTGGGGAACCCCATACGTGATTTTTTTTTCCCCTCCGATCAGGATTAAGTCCGTATTGGCTGCATTACTAAGTACAACTTTCTGCATTCCTTTGATCAGATATAACGTTATCCATAGTTTAAGTTGGCTCTGAGCACTATGGGACTTAACATCTATGGTCATCAGTCCCCTAGAACTTAGAACTACTTAAACCTAACTAACCTAAAGACATCACACAACACCCAGCCATCACTAGGCAGAGAAAATCCCTGACCCGTCCGGGAATCGAACCCGGGAACCCGGGCGTGGGAAGCGAGAACGCTACCGCACGACCACGAGATGCGGGCATAGTTTAAGTGTATCATAAACACCATAAAAGTTAAGTTTATCTGGGAGAAAACTGTGATTAACACATGGCTTATTTAGGTCGCAGAAAATATCAGCTGGCACTATTTTATTATTTAATGCTTGTAAAATCTGGTAAGTGAACATGTTAACGGTATTCTTAATAGAACAACGGTTCTTGCTACGTTGATATACTATTGTAGACTACATCACCTTCTCAAAAATTTTGGAAAATCATGCAGTAGTGAAACAGGTCGCTAATTACTGACATCTCTCTCATCATCTTTCTTAACAATGGCATATTTCAGTGTCTCTGGAAAAATGCCTTGAGGTAGTGAAGTACTACACTACTGGCCATTAAAATTCCTACACCACGAAGATGACGTGCTACAGACGCGAAATTTAACCGACAGGAAGAAGATGCTGTGTTATGCAAACGATTAGCTTTTCAGAGCATTCACACAAGACTGGCGCCGGTGGCGACACCTACGACGTGCTGACATGAGCAAAGTTTCCAACCGACTTCTGATACACAAACAGCAGTTGACCAGCGTTGCCTGGTGAAACGTTGTTCTGATGCCTCGTGTAAGGAGGAGAAAATGCGTAGCATCACGTTTCCGACTTTGATAAAGGTCGGATTGTAGCCTATCGCGATTGCGGTTTATCGTATCGCGACATTGCTGCTCGCGTTGATCGAGATCCAATGACTGTTAGTAGAATATGGAATCGGTGGGTTTAGGAGGGTAATACGGAACGCCGAGCTGGATCCCAACGGCCTCATATCACTAGCAGTCGAGGTGACAGGCATCTTATCCGCAGCCACGTCTCGATTCCTGAGTCAACAGATGAGGACGTTTGCAAGACAACAACCATCTGCGCGATCAGTTCGACGACGTTTGCAGCAGTGTGGACTATCAGCTCGGAGACCATGGCTGCGGTTACCCTTCACGCTGCATCACAGACAGGAGCGCCTGCGATGTGTACTCCACGACGAACTTGGGTGCACGAATGGCTAAACGTCATTTTTTCGGATGAATCCAGGTTCTGTTTACAGCGTCATGATGGTCGCATCCGTGTTTGGCGACATCGCGGTGAACGCACATCGGAAGCGTGTATTCGTCATCGCCATACTGGCGTATCACCCGGCGTGATGGTCTGGGGTGCCATTGGTTACACGTCTTGGTCACTTCTTGTTCGCATTGACGGCACTTTGAACAATGGACGTTACATTTCAGATGTGTTAAGACCAGTGGCTCTACCCTTCGTTCGATCTCTGTGAAACCCTACATTTCAGCAGGATAACGCACGAGCGCATGTTGCAGGTCCTGTACGGGCCTTCCTGGATACAGAAAATGTTCGACTGTTGCCTTGGCCAGCACATTCTCCAGATCTCTCACCAATTGAAAACGTCTGGTCAATGGTGGACGAGCAACTGGCTCGTCACAAGACGCCAGTCACTACTCTTGATGCACTGTGGTGTCGTGTTGAAGCTGCATGGGCTGCTGTACCTGTACACGCCATCCAAGCTCTGTTTGGCTCAATGCCCAGGCGTATAAAGGCCGTTATTACGGCCAGAGGTGGTTGTTCTGGGTACTGATTTCTCAGGATCTACGCACCTAAATTGCGTGAAAATGTAATCACATGTCAGTTCTAGTGTAATATATTTGTCCTTTGCATACCAGTTTATCATCTGCGTTACTTCCTGGTGTAGCAATTTTAATGGCCAGTAGTGTACTTATTTTGGACAAGACTGAGCTTATTATGTGGCAACAAATCTTTAGTGTTCTCTTAGTTTATGGTAGCTAGAAGATGGAAAGCTGATCCTGAGATATCAATAGTAATGCCATTTACCAGAAAGCCGTTGACCTGCACTGAAGTCGTTCTGTGCCATTAGGTAGTCCGTCCTCATAACAGCTTACGAGTTACAGGTTTGCACTCACAATATATCCAGTGTGTACCTGCTCTCTGAAAATGTGATAATATGATTGTGGTGCCACGATCTCCCATGAGCATGCTTCTGTTCCTTTGTCTCTTAAGAATAATTGTACTTCCTTTGCTCCTGCGGCAGTCTGAATCACTTGGGTTGGGCGTTACCAAGGACCCACAGGTGGGTGCCTGAAGCCAGTAGAAGTCGGCCAGCAGTTTGCTCGCCAGCTACAAGACACCAGTTCAGCCATCGGCGGCACCATGCCTAGCCACAACCTACAGCTCTGCAGACAACACAGGCGGCGTGTTGTAGTAGTTGACCCACATCGAATCGACCACTTCGTGTGGTACCTCTCAGAACAGGCTGCAGATGATGACAGACATTGCATAGCCAGGACGGGTGGTATTTATAGTCGCTCGTCCCACCCTGTTTTGAAAGGACATCATTGTTCCTCGCGCAGAACCAGAAAGTAGTGCGGTACCAGGTTATAGACGTGTCGTAATCCAGATCACCATTGTGACAGTCTGGTACCTGCACTTTACTGCGTCGACTTTATTCATGTCCGTGTAGTAGTCCTGTGGCTGCATACATAGTAGCGTGTCAAGCTATAATGCCATGACAGAGCCTTTCGTTACGTGAGGTCGGCAATTCTATGCTCTCCTACATCAGAAAGCAGTGACAGCTATCCATTCGCATCGTCATAGGTCACAGGTGCTGAGTAAAAGCTATTGTTGCAACACAATAATTAAATGTACAGGGCGATTCTTATCAACGTTTAAAAACCTCTGAAGCGACGCAGGTGACGCGGTGACAAATAATTTACTATATGACACAAAGGGCCGCAGGTGTTAGGAGATACCCCAAAAGTGGATGAAAAATGTTAAAACATGTGACATCAGTAGATGACGTAGCGCACCGCACGTTCAGCAGTTGAGTCTGGTAGTGTGTAACACCTGATCATCCCAACAAGGGCCAACGGTGTGGCTGCGGGTCCACGTGAGCGACTTCAGCGCGTGAGGCTCTGGTTCGAGACATGTGGCAGGCAGTATTTTTTTCCATTGCGTTAGATAGTAATGTGTTTACACTGAGGATAGATTTATTATTTTATTTACCGGTCTCGCGGTTTCCACTCGCTTATTGCAAAGTTCAATACAACAAAACCCCACCATATTATGTCACAAGTAAATGAGTAAGCTTCAGAATGGTGGTACTACCAGTAAATAACCTACGCTTTCTTTACTAAATAGGTATGTGTACACAAAGAAGGAAAGTACCAAACGGAAAGAAACATGAAATCAGAACAGCTTTTTCTTGGTTACGTCAAGCACAATAAGTTTGTAACTTTTATGTTTACAACAGATTACACTTATGACATGTGATCGTAATTTGCACCGTTTGTCCGAATGCAAGCATTAAATCGCTCAATCGTCCCTTCACGCCCAGCCCCAACTCCTGCACTTGCGGCGAAGTACGTCATTTTCTGACATCACATGTTCAACACACACTTTTGGGTTATTTCCTGACATTTGCGACCACCCATGTTTCTTATATTAAATCATTTGTCTCAGTGTCATCTGCGTCTCTTCGAGAGTTTCTAAACGGTAATAAGAATCTGTCTGTATACGAGACATTGTTCTCGTGTTCTGGAGGCGCAACTGCAAATTTCAGTGCAGCAGAATGGTTTCATGTATTTTCGTCCGCTTTTTTCTGTCAGAAGAATCACATGACGATTTATTCGAATAGATTACGGCGAATTTCGTCTCTACCTTCACACACATTCACACACACACACAAAAAAAAACATTTCTCTGCCTATAAAGATATCGACATCGACTAGTCGTTGAACTTTTACCTTTCTTTCTTCCTTCTTAATCATGTGCTCCATTTTGACACTAGCATTTCTTTCTTTCGTGATATCTGTGGAGATCTTTCTCTCTCTCTCTCTCTGTAAGTGACTCACTGAAGATGAGTGATGAATGACCTGTCCAGACGTCAGAGATACCAAGTGATTCATTGAGCCATCAATACTGGCTACCTGCCGACACATCTAAGTAATTTCTTAAATCGTAATAACGTCTGTGCTTCACAGCTTTGAGAAATTATATGAAAGACATTCTTACACAAATCAACAGCTGCTATAAATTCATATTCTTCTCTACAACAAGTTTCTGCATGACAGTCTAAAAACTTGAAGTTCTACCTAATGTATTTTCTAATTATCTACAAGTGGTTTATAGCTCCTCCGCTATATGAATAAACACCACTCATGTCAAAACTCCCCCCCCCCCCCAAGAACCATGGACCTTGCCGTTGGTGGGGAGACTTGTGTGCCTCAGCGATACAGATAGCCATACCATAGGTGCAACCACAACGGAGGGGTATCTGTTGACAGGCCAGACAAACGTGTGGTTCCTGAAGAGGGGCAGCAGCCTTTTCAGTAGCTGCAGGGGCAACAGTCTGAATGATTAACTGATCTGGCCTTGTAACACTAACCAAAACGACCTTGCTGTGCTGGTACTGCGAACGTCTGAAAGCAAAGGGAAACTACAGCCGTAATTTTTCCCGAGGGTATGCAGCTTTACTGTATGTACAAGTTTATATGCCAACTAGCACTGCAGATGAACAACAACAACAACATGTCAAAACTAATTTGAGAGTAAATTATGAATTAACAGCAGCTTTTTGGTGGTGTAGAAGTGTCTTTCACTCAAAATTTAATGTTCAGACATAACACTTTTCCATGTATCTTACTGTAGATAACGTAATTGCGGAGTCCCACCGGAGTCGTTCTTCCGCAATTAGTCCTGACTTTCTTGAACAGATGTATCTGCGCGGCTGGTACTGAAACCGCATCGAAGGTCAGTTCTGTTATTGCCTCTGCCGTCATGTAGCCTTCGGAGCGTATTGTGGAAAGACAAACAGTGCAGTCTGCAATGACACAGACGGGTGGCTGTCATCATCAGAATGTGTATCCGCATCTCTTTACTGAAATTCTAGTAGTCACGGACATGACATCGACCACAACAGTTTTTGATTTGGGAATGAGGAAAGTACAGTTCGTGCACGTATTTATCTAGGGTACCTAAACTGCTTTAATCCACAGCAAATGTCCTGTTACTTGTAGCGTTTGTACATTTTCTCTCAGTAACTTACAATACTTAACTTTATCCATAATGACAGTCGTTGTTACCGTGACTAATTTACATTGGTATAAATACAGAGAGTCACGTGACCCTTCAGTCATTCACGTGGTTTTTATTTTATTTGAGCCCTGGAGGCTCATCTTAAGGGGCTTGACATGTTGTACTTGTTATTTTTACGTGGCAATTCTGACTGGTTCTGTATGACAAAAAAACAGATGCCAAAAAAGGTGCACTACGAAGGAATTACCCGAATGGGACGCAAATCTGTAGATGTGATGTACAAATGATTACAATTTCAGATAACTGAATGATTTATTCAAGAGTAAAAGCTTCATAAATATGTCAATGCTTCAGTCCACATCTGGCCCTTTATACAAGCCGTTATTTGACTTGGCACTGGTTAACAGAGTTTCTCATGCGTTGCGGGAGGGTGGGGAGGAAGGGAGGGGGAGGGGAGATCCGGTGACCTTGCAGGCCAGAGTTTGACAAGCACCAAGACAGGCAGTCGAAAACTCTCGCAGTGTACCGACGGGCATTATCTTGCTGAATTGTAAGCCCAGGATGGCTTGCCATGAAGGGCAACAAAAACGGGGCGTAGAATATCGTCGAAGTATCGGTGTGCCATGAGGGTGCCGCAGATAAGAACCAAAGGTATCCTGCTACGAAAAGAAATGACACCCCATACGATACGAAGGATCAGCGCTAGCAGAATAGAAATGCGAAAAACAAATCCGAAAACAGTTTGTTGGACTCAGCAAAACGAAACAATAATACTATCTCCAAAAGAACAACAGACTCTATCCCAACCGCGGATCGTCACAAATATAAAATAGCAAATAATAATAGAAAAGACCCGACTCTTCACGGGGAGAGACCACAATCAAGCAATTCTACAATGTCAAGATGTACGTCGACTATACCAAGACCATCTGCAAGAGATCGGTCAGCTAGAATAAGTGTCTGGCCGTGGCTGCGGTGCTTCGAACTGCCCTTTGCCGCCACTACGCCGCCCTATAAAGCCCGTTTGGTGGATGTATCCGCCAGAACTATTTGCGATCACATGCCTGGGTATCAAAGTAGTTCCTGGGCTAGATGCGGCTCTGGTATAGCTGTTCTCCAGGCTCCGCGAACGAGGTAGCGGTCCCTGGCGGCCGTTGGTCGAGATCTGGTGTTGTGTTGTGGCCGCCGGTAAATATTTGTGTTGACAGCACAGGCGACGTAGGTTTTCCTGGTTAGTATACGCCCTGTGATGCAGGCATCCCGTGTTGGTTGGACATGAAGTGGGATGCCGATGCAGTAGGCGCTACGATGTCTGAAGTGGGCGGTAACAGCACCATTACTCTTGGTTGTCGGGCTGTGTGGCGGTCAACAGTCAGGTTGGAATCCCGCCGCTGGCAGGGGTGTCTCCAAACACGCCTTCGCTGGTCGTCGGGGCTCAGTTCGGAGCTGGACTCATCACTGAAGACAATTCTGCTCCAAGCAATGAGATTCCAGGCCGGAGATGTGTCGAGACACCCTGGACAGCGGTGGGATACCAATCTGACTGTTGCACGCCATATGGCATCAACCAGGAGTGACGCTCTGGGGTGCAATTTCTTTTCGTAGCAGGACCCCTTTGGTTTTCATCCGCGGCACCATTGCAGCACAGCGGTTCGTCGACGATATTCTACGCTCCGTTTAGTTGCCCTTCGCGGCAAGCCAGCCAGGACTTACAATTCTGCAAGATAATGCGCGCCCACTCACGGAGGAAGTTTCTACTGCTTGTCTTCCTACTGGCCAAACCCTATGCTGGACAACAATGTCTCCGGATCACTCCCCAACTGAGAACGTTTGGAGCATTATGGGCAGGGCCCTCCAACCAACTCGGGACTTTGACGATTTACCTCGCCGTTTCAAGAGAATTTGGGACTATGTCCCCCAGAACAACATACAATAACTCTATCTATCAATGCCAAGCCGAAAAACAGCTTGAAAAACGGCCAGAGGTGGACCAACGCGTTCTTGACTTGCTCAGGTTGTAAAGTTCTTTCCCTTGCAAAATATCCAGTTTTTCTGAAATTTTAATAATATATACATCATATTGTCAAAGCTTTCTCTAAGTCTACAAATGCTTGAAACGTAGGAAAGGAAAACTGTCGTTTCTAGCATTTGTAGACTTAGAGAAAGCTTTTGACAATGTTGACTGGAATAATCTCTTTCAAATTCTGAAGGTGGCAGGGGTAAAATACAGGGAGCGAAAGGCTATTTACAATTTGTACAGAAGCCAGATGGCAGTTATAAGAGTCCAGGGACATGAAAGGGAAGCAGTGGTTGGGAAGGGAGTGAGATAGGGTTGTAGCCAAGGAAAAAATAGAAAAGTTCGCAGTAGGAATTAAAATCCACGGAGGAGAAATAAAAACTTTGAGGTTCGCCGATAACATTGTAATTCTGTCAGAGACAGCAAAGGACTTAGAGGAGCAGTTGAACGGAATAGACAGTGTCTTGAAAGGAGGATATAAGATGAACATCAACAAAAGCAAAACGAGGATAATGGAATGTAGTCGTATTAAATCGGGTGATGCTGAGGGAATTAGATTAGGAAATGAGACGCTTAAATTAGTAAATGAGTTTTGCTATTTGGGGAGCAAAATAACTGATGATGGTCGAAGTAGAGAGGATATAAAATGTAGACTGGTAATGGTAAAGAAAGCATTTCTTAAGAAGAGAAATTTGTTAACAACGAGTATAGATTTAAGTGTCAGGAAGTCGTTTCTGTATGGAAGTGAAACGTGGACGATAAATAGTTTGGACAAGAAGAGAATAGAAGCTTTCGAAATGTGGTGCTACAGAAGAATGCTGAAGATTAGATGGGTAGATCACATAACTAATGAGGAAGTATTGAATAGAATTGGGGAGAAGAGAAATTTATGGTACAACTTGACTAGAAGAAGGGATCGGTTAATAGGAATTGTTCTGAGGCATCAAGGGATCACCAATTTAGTATTGGAGGGCAGCGTGGAGGGTAAAAATAGTAGAGGGAGACCAAGCGACGATTACACTAAGCAGATTCAGAAGGATGTAAGTTGTAGTAGGT
Organism: Schistocerca piceifrons; assembly: GCF_021461385.2. Classification (NCBI taxonomy): domain Eukaryota; kingdom Metazoa; phylum Arthropoda; class Insecta; order Orthoptera; family Acrididae; genus Schistocerca; species Schistocerca piceifrons. The sequence continues at coordinate 490,919,477 of NC_060144.1, read as the reverse complement.
ACTGGGAGATGAATAAGCTTGCACAGGATAGAGTAGCATGGAGAGCTGCATCAAACCAGTATCTGGACTGAAGACCACAACAACAATACATCATATCTACCGAATTCCGTCCCTTTCGGATAATTCCTTTGTGGTGTGTCGCTTTTTTTCTCTTAGAGCGTACTCACGTTATAGTCGGATGACGGATAAATGTAGCAAAACTTGAATATAAATCAACAATTACTGACCACTCATTTAACAATTCAACAGCCACTTTCCAATAAGTATCACCCTTTTCAATATATGGAGAATTAGCGACGCGCTTTGAACGACCGGACGACTTGTCTTGTATATCCGTAAAAAAGTAATGCACACAAACCTTCCCTCTGAGTCAATCTATTTATTAGTGAAACGCGCATCAAAATCCCTACAGTAATTCCTGACATTAGAGTGCACATAGACAGAAAACGCGGCAGGGAACTTTAATTTATAACACAAAGTTTGTCTGAAAAAATCGTTGAATGGGCTCAGAAAATAGAGGACTCGAGAGTTACAAACAAAATACCTTTTCTGTCCTTCGAAGAAATTATCATCAGCTACAAAGCACTTGTGAAACTTCTGACATCGGTTGTGAAGCTGTTGGAAACTGTCCTCAAACTTTTCTTGTGGTATCGCTCGAAGCAACTGAGCACAGCGCGTAAAACTGGCGCATTATGCTGCAACTACAACCGATATGAAGATGCTCTAAACCAGAAAAAAAACAGTAATCATTATAAACACAAATGCCACTACTGAATGAAATTAAAATTTTTGAGTTAACACTCACGCTGATAACTCCACTTGACATTATTTCAAACTTTCATAAATCCCAGATGCTCTAAACCAGAACAAAATCAGTAATCATTATAAACACAAATGCCACTATTGAATGAAATTAAAATTTTTGAATTAACAGTCATGCTGATAACTCCACTTGACATTATTTCAAACTTTCATAAACCCCAGCTATAGTTTTCTGGAAATAAAACGTGAAGGACCTGTGATTATCACTCAGCTTTTGTGCTTATTCCGATTTGTTACATTAAAAATTATATCTTACATGGGTGATTTTATCGTTTTGCTACGTCAGTCTCCCAGCGTACATGCATTCTGCGAATCCGCCTTTGAGTAAGGAGAGGAGCAACTCTTTCGGAAGCCGACAGGTGAGTGCTCCTTCACGGACACACACATCTCATTACGCGAGTTACCACACTTCATCTGCCACTGTAACACCATCGTAAGATTAGGTGGGGACGTAAATGCTTTAACAAGCTGTGACTTCAGGAATTCACTATGGTGTGAAGTCCGCACGTACTGCTAGTAGAGCTTCATAATATTGTGGCATGGAATCAGACACAGATTAAATTTTTCTCTGGGAATCTCTACCCCTCACTGTAAAACAATTCGTACATGAATAAAACAAACAACAAAACAAGATGTAGCCCAGGCAGTTTGTCTGTGGTGAACACATCGGGTAATCATGCCGGCCAGGGCAACAGAAGCACTCATCGTTTTTCGAGAAACGCTTGCCTGTTTCCTACGTCACATGTGAGAACAGCGTCCAGGACTCCGAAACCTGTCTGCTTAATACGTAGGAGTCGAGATCACGTGTTGTATCCAATGACTTTTCAAACAAGTCTCATTTCTTTGTATGTCCATCCTTGTGATGGATAGTTATAAGGGATTCGACTGTTCAATATGCAATGAAAAATTAAAACACCAGCAGCCATCTTTTCGTCCCAATTTACATTCGTCAAAGGGCCTGAAGATGGAGTAACGGTACACCGAAACTGGTTGCGTAAATAAATTAAATGATGAAGAGACGGCTGCGTTTATAGTTTCTCATACACGCTGAACATAATGCTCAGTGCTATACCGTGGCCACCCTGAGAACTACTAATATGTATGCAGTCAGTGCCATAGGACAGGTAGAATCTGCTATAATCTGCTATATTGTCTAACTTGTAATGGCCGTACGGGCATCGTGTGCTCCAGTCCACCTGACAGCAGACGGTGTCGAACTGGCAATTCAGTCAGGTCCACACCCATTTCTGTGCTCCATCATCGAACCAAATCTGTAGACAAAACCGTATCTTTCGTTACAATCATGAGGACAGAACGGCTGACACCACACGCTTTGGGCTCATTACGTTATCTGGAAGCCACTCCGCTCTCCGTACAGCACCCTCTATCCACTGATTCAACGCACGCCTCTTTACCCTAACAGTGCGTCATTTACGAGTCAAAAATAAAATCCATCTTCTGGAGATCTTTCGCTCGATCTTTTTGAGCTGAGGCTAAGGCTTCTGATATTGACGAGGCATACTGGCATCCGCTTTTACGTTTAAATTTACTTGGCCGACTCTTCACTGAATGAACTTGCCATTAATGTGGACCACCCCTGGCTGAAATTGCACTTGATACTAATCTATTCTTTCTTTTTTTTCTTATGTTTTCCTGGATATACAACACGACAACGAAATGGGGAAGTGCGTACGAAGCGAGGCTAAATTGCTAACGGCAAACTGAAACTTACAATTAGTACCTACTTCACATAAATTTATTACGTGTTTGAGGCAGAGAATACAGAGTGATACGTCATGGTTCCATGTCGTTGAAGCAAAATCAAAAAGAGCTAAGAAAATTGTATGTGGGGGTTTATTCATATCACAGCAATAGAGGAACCTAACAGAAGGCATAATTTGACACAAACAGCAACTGAGCTAAGCAGTAAATGTAGTCCTGAACTTAGTCCACGTCATCAATTCTCATAATAAATTAACTACATCAGATATAAAATTTTCAAAAGTGACATGAAGTGCCCGACTATACACAGGGAGTCCAGGAGAAATTGTCAGTATTCAGGGATATGACAGGAACCGTGACTGGAAGCAAAAATGTCAAGTATACATGGGGTCTAAAATGCATATCTCAAGAGCTGTGAGCACGTTGAAAGATATGCGCTAAGGTCCAATCAGGGTAGATCCAGAAAATAAAGTCGATAGTTGCCAACCGCAGGGTGGAATGAGTATAATAACTTTGAGTAGGAGGATCTTTGATGGTTAAGAGAGCCGGGCGGGCGCAGTAAAAAACTCGTCTCGCAGCTAGGTGCCCGGTGGAAGCAGACGTGTGGTGACAGCATTAAGGTAGGATTCGCACTGCGCAGTTTTCAGGCTGTACACTGAGCAAACTTTAGCACGTTAATGGGAGAAGCTATATAATGATTTCAAAATAGGTTTTGTTAGATAATGTTCAGCGTTAGGATCTGAATGTCCAAGGTCTGACGCAGTAAGCGTTTTGTATAATTTTTGTAAGAGTGATTTGTGCTCATTGCACAACTTTCATTATTCAAGTAAAGATATTATTTCGTTAAGGAAACATCAGGGCCAAAAGTTAATTTTTCAGTACCACCTTAATGCCATTGTACAAACGGCTTTATTCTCTTAAACTTGATTGCCGAGTCAAATACTTGTTTCATTACTGGCAAAATGGAGGAGTGCGCGAAACAAGTTCACAGACGCAGTCAAATGCAGGTTTGTTGAATAATAATTTTGGAACAATTTTATCTATGATACTTTCAAATTGAATAATTGGGGTGAAAGGAATGGAAAGGAAATGGGGTGGGAAAGAGATAAGAAGCAAATAATGACTTACACCGACACAGGGCACTGCGAGAATGCGACTGGGAGAGTTGAAAATCTGAACCGGGCCGAGACTCGGACCCGGATGCTCCGCTTCTCTAGAACGGTTGCCTTAACCGCACTGGCTATCCGGACATGCTTTCCGTCGGACCCAAATTCCCAACTTCTCCATGCCGCACTTTAAGGAACCCGACATACTAAACCCACACTGGCAGGTTTCGTGAGTCACGAAGGAGTTATGAGATCGGTTGTGCATCTGCACTGACACGTTTTCATCAAACAGCCGCCGTGCCCATAGAACTATAAATATGAGTGGTGTTTCTTATGTCAGGCATGTACATTCCCGCAATGCCCCGTGTGGCTCGAAGCCAGTATTTCTTTCCTATATCTTTTTCATGCCGTTTCCTTCCAATCCTTTCACTCACATGTCCAACAGAACAGACCGCGGTGGTCTAGCGGTTCTAGGCGCGCAGTCCGGAACCGCGCGACTGCTACGGTCGCAGGTTAGAATCCTGCCTCGGGCATGGATGTGTGTGATGTCCTTAGGATAGTTAGGTTTAAGTAGTTCTAAGTTCTAGGGGACTGATGACCACGGATGTTAAGTTCCATAGTGCTCAGAGCCATTTGAACCATTTTTGAACCTTTCAACGTTTCATTGGTCGATTAAGCGTTTTAAATAAACAAATCGGAACATTTCTGACATGTTGTATTATTTACTGTTAGTGAATATTCATTGCGACGGTTACTTTTCCTACATTATGTGCATGTTTTAGCAGGTTTTAGCCTAATCTATCTCCTGTTGAATTGCAGGTTACCTGAGAATTTTCATATGAAATTAAACCGGTCGTGGTTAAATAAATACACTTAAAATTACAGCTATGGTATTTTGTTTACATTCGTATTGCTGTGCTGTGGAAGCGCAACCTGTTCAAGATTACTTTCACATTCTCTTTTAGCTTTGACGGCTACTGGGGTCATGCTGTTGTTTCTTAACGTGGTGTTCTAAGAGTTTACGGTATTTCTCAGAAACTTTTTCTTAAGCTGCGAATCAGTCAGTTTGTGACCTGAGCAGTTGGTATATACCAAATGCTGCACGGTGAAATTTTTTTACGTTTTACAATGAAGAACTCAACTGTGGAGCCACCACTCTGCACCACATTGTGAAAGAGCCGCAAGTGAAACTGTTTCAAAGTCTGCTATGGAAAAGAGCTGGTGTTTCTTTAGCAGATGAGAACCAGTTTTATTTTTCAGCTGTTCATATAAAAGTAGTTGGTGCTTGACTAATATGTTTTGTATGGTTACATCTGCTATCCCTGATGAGACCACTTCATCTCACCGTTATTCCCAACACAATCTTCGCTGCAATACACTATCACTTAATGTTGTCGGAGGTGATACGCTTTTCTTCTTATGATTTTACCAAGATAGTAATTCGGGAATCCCCAGGTTTATGTGAAGTCCCCATCAGGAGACAAGATTCTATTTTCATACACATGAAACGGTATCAGGCGCAAAATCGTGTTGAATTCCGGAAAAAAACAATGCTATTTACTGTGAATTATACCTTGGATCTTTGCATTCTAGTCTGACTTTGAATCATCAGGCAGCTAAATATCAATGAACGAAGAAATATTACTTCATTAGGAATGTCCCGGCGCAGATTTAGCATTTGTCTGCCTGACGGTTTTTAAAACAACACACGAAGTTCCTACAGGCTGAGACAAGTATGTAAGTAGAAGTGGACAATAGAGAGATTATGAGAGAAACGCAAAAGTGCGATATTTATTGTGGTGGTTGACCCTGGATACGCATTTAACCATCACATTACTGAAGTGTGCCTCATGCGTGACGACAAAAGGTTCTTTGACAAACTAGTTAACAGAGACGAGATATCTACTTTGTAGAAGAAAATGATAACCATTACGTATGGTTTCACGAGTGAAGCAGTTTGTTTCTCCAAATGGTGTTCGTTTTTGTAATGCACTTTTGTACCTTTGGATCAATTTGGAGAACAGTATTAAGGTATGAGCGTCGATCAGTTACAAATGCAGAATGATGTAATTCTATAGGAAACAAACTGACATCTCTTTAGGAGAATTTTTGTGTAACAAAAACAGAAAATATGTTTGCCGTCAATAATGTCAATTTTTAGTTCATAATTATGATGAGGTTGCGTGCATAATAATGATACTGAAATGCAAGAATACTACGAACTGCAGTTGTATTTGTGTTGTAGTGTATTTTTAGTTCTAAAAAATAATTATTTTCTGCATTGACGACCTATCAGTATTCAATAAACATAACAGACTGGATGATATCTACACATTATCAATAAATCACCGTCTCAATCTTCAGTTCATGGAGTAAGCTGCACAGCCTCTTCCTGTTGTTCTCGAACGTCCGGCACTTCATTGCGCATTGGTATCGTGGTTCTTGGCGTTTCTTAGCGGACAACCTTGCTACATTCTATCTAAATGGATAATTGGTTGAATTTACATTTTTTAATTTAGATTTCCAAATTGAAAGCGTGTGCAGCCTTTGACTGATCTGAGAAATTTCTTCTCAGCTGACGGCTTTCCTTCTGTATTTCTTCGAGAGCACCCACGTTTTACTTCCATATAGTACTACCGGTACTACTATTGTTTTATACAGATTCGATTTAGTTTACTACCTGGTTTTATTTTTCGGAGTTCTTTAAATTGTTCCAGATACACTATGTGATCAAAAGTATCCGGACACCTGCCTCAAAATGACTTACAAGTTCGTGGCATCCTCCATCAGTAATGCTGGAATTCAGTATGGTGCTGACCCACCCTTATCTTAGCCTTGATGACCGCTTCCACTCTCGCAGGCATACGTTCAACTAGGTGCTGGAAGGTTTCTTGGGGAGTGGCAGCCCATCTCTCACGGAGTGCTACACTGAGGAGAGGTATCGACGTCGGTCGGTGAGGCCTGGCACGAAGTCGGCGTTCCAAAACATACCAAAGGTGTTCTGTAGGATTCAGGTCAGGAATATGAGCTGGCCAGTCCATCACAGGGATGTTATTGTCGTGTAACCAGTCCCCCACAGGCCGTGCATTATGAACAGGTGCTTGATTGTGTTGAAAGATGCAATTGTCATCACCGAATTGATCTTCAACAGTGGGAAGCAATAAGGTGCTTAAAACATCAGTATAGGCCTGTGCTGTGATAGTGCCACGGAAAACAACAAGGGGTGAAAGCCCTCACCATAAAAAAACACGACCACACCATAACACCTACTGTTGGCACCACAAACGCTGGCAGATGACGTTCACCGGGCATTCGACATACCCACATCCTGGCATCGTATCACCACAATGTGTAGCGTTTTTCGTCACTCCACACAACATTTCTCCACTGTTCAGTTGTCCAATTTTTAGGCTCCTTAAACCAAGCGAAGCGCCGTTTGGCATTTATCGGCGTGATGTGTGGCTTGTGAGCACCCGTTCGACAATGAAATCCAAGTTTTCTCACCTCCCACTTAACTGTCATAGTACTTGCAGTGTATCCTGATGCAGTTTGGAATTTCTCTTGTGCTGGTCTGGATAGATGTCTGCCTATTACACATTACGACCCTCTTCAACTGTAGCGGTATCTGTAGTCAACAGACGAGGTCGGCCTGTACGCTTTTGTGCTGCACGTGTCCCTTCACGTTTCCACTTCACTATCACATCGGAAACAGTGGACCTAGGGATGTTTAGGAGTGCGGAAATCTCGTGTACAGACGTACGACACAAGTGACACCGTATCACCTGACCACGTTCGAAGTCCGTGAGTTCCGCCGGGCGGCCCATTCTGCTCTCTCACGATGTCTAATGACTACTGAGGTCGCTGATATGGAGTACCTGGTAGTAGGGGGGAGCAAAATGCACCTGATATGAAAAAGTATGTTTTTGGAGGTGTCCGGATACTTTTGATCACATAATGTGTGTTTAAATTTGGGAATTTTTGTTTCTATGTCGCGATCAATTGAGAGTATTTCACATACTAAACAGCTAAAGATGGATACCTGCTCCAATAGTTTTCCATTTATCTCAGTTATGGATTGTATCTTGCTTTTCTTTGGAAATGTCGTTACTTTTGATTTAAGTGGAGATATTATCAGCCCATATTCTTCTGCTCCATGTATTAAGATTTTTAACCCCTTCATAAATTAGTGTCTGTTAATAATAACATTGTCTTCTTAATCTATAGTGCCGTGAGAGTATTATACCACACCTGAAAATTCGTTTCTATTTTCCTATGACGTCGTCCATATCGATATTAAGAGTGTTCGGGAAAGACAGCAATCTTGTCAAGTCTATTGTTTTTAATGGTGCTGCCAGTCGCTTCCCGGTGTTAATAAAAAATCGTTGTGTTTTATACAGACTTCTGATCGCTTTTACTAGATTATGTGGTGAATATTTTCTCATCAAAATTTCCAAGAGCTCGTCTCTATTCAGATTGTTGACAATCTTTTGAAAATCGTTGAAGGCAGTGTGAGTTTCCAAACTAATTCTCTTCTTTTTTCAGTCATTGGTTTCACTGCGAAAATGGCACCTTCTGTACAGTGGTCCGTCTATACCCCATCTGTTCCTCGCTGAAGATAGTGTCTACAATGCCTTTAAGTGTACTGTTGATTATTCCGCAATAGACAGGGTAACTCAAAAAGAAAGAACAGATTTCAGTTGTTTATTGCAGACAAACTATAAATGATAGAAACGCATTGCGCATGTCACTGGATAGAGGAAAATTCAAAGTTCAGACATAGCATGCTGCTGTTTGTCGATAGCAACAGCAAATCATTTTGTGCGTTGGAATTTAAATCTACCAGAATTCAATCCTTTGTTCAAGTGAAACGTGCCTTCCGCTGTCGATGTAGCAAGAAGCCGCCTCTGTACAAGCAGATAAAAAATTCTTGGATGTTGGTTGCATTCCTAAAGAGAACAGCACTGGTCGGCCATGCACCTCTAACGAAAGTGTGGAGTATTTCCAAGATGTGTTCACACGGAGCCGTCGAAAGTCCACAGGAGGAGTAGCCCAGGAACTTCTACAGTGTGGCATGTTCTGGAACGAAGCCTGAACATGAAGACTTACAAGGGGAGGCCGCCAATTGTGAAATTCAGATTCGATTCATACTGTGCATAATAAAAGCTCATGGCCAGAGGTGTGATATGGCAAAGCACCAAGATGCACTTCTCAGCCATTGTCGAGAAAATCGACAGTTAAAAGAAACCGTTGTTGTGAAATACTCTCTACGATTAATAATTATCTGCAGCGTCGTGGCGCAGGGGTAAGCGAATCTCGCGCCATGCAAATTTTTTTATTTTGTTTTTTGTAATTCTAATGTATACACACACACACACACACACACACACACACACACACACACACAGACACACACACACACACACACACACACACACACACACACACACACACACATATATATATATATATATATATTATTGTTGTGGTCTTCAGTCCTGAGACTGGTTTGATGCAGCTCTCCATGCTACTCTATCCTGTGCAAGCTTCATCTCCCAGTACCTACTACAACCTACATCCTTCTGAATCTGCTTAGTATATTCATCTCTTGGTCTCCCTCTACGATTTTTACCCTCCACGCTGCCCTCCAATGCTAAATTTGTGATCCCTTGATGCCTCAAAACATGTCCTACCACCCGATCCCTTCTTCTAGTCAAGTTGTGCCACAAACCTCTCTTCTCCCCAATCCTATTCAATACCTCCTCATTAGTTACGTGATCTACCCACCTTATCTTCAGCATTCTTCTGTAGCACCACATTTCGAAAGCTTCTATTCTCTTCTTGTCCAAACTAGTTATCGTCCATGTTTCACTTCCATACATGGCTACACTCCATACAAATACTTTCAGAAACGACTTCCTGACACTTAAAACTATACTCGACGTTAACAAATTTCTCTTCTTCAGAAACGATTTCCTTGCCATTGCCAGTCTACATTTTATATCCTCTCTACTTCGTCCATCATCAGTTATTTTACTCCCTAAATAGCAAAACTCCTTTACTACTTTAAGTGTCTCATTTCCTAATCTAATTCCCTCAGCATCACCCGATTTAATTTGACTACATTCCATGATCCTCGTTTTGCTTTTGTTGATGTTCATCTTATATCCTCCTTTCAAGACACTGTCCATTCCGTTCAAGTGCTCTTCCAAGTCCTTTGCTGTCTCTGACAGAATTACAATGTCATCGGCGAACCTCAAAGTTTTTACTTCTTCTCCATGAATTTTAATACCTACTCCGAATTTTTCTTTTGTTTCCTTTACTGCTTGCTCAATATACAGATTGAATAACATCGGGGAGAGGCTACAACCCCTCGACTCTTATAACTGCCATCTGGTTTCTGTACAAATTGTAAATAGCCTTTCGCTCCATGTATTTTATCCCTGTCACCTTCAGAATTTGAAAGAGAGTATTCCAGTTAACATTGTCAAAAGCTTTCTCTAAGTCTAGAAATGGTAGAAACGTAGGTTTGCCTTTTCTTAATCTTTCTTCTAAGATAAGTCGTAAGGTTAGTATTGCCTCACGTGTTCCAACCTTTCTACGGAATTCAAACTGATCTTCCCCGAGGTCCGCTTCTACCATATATATATATATATATATATATATATATATATATATATATATCCAATCCATCGTCCACCATCAATTGTCTTCTCCGATTTTTGCCTATATGATACGATACGCGTGGTATGCATCAAACCTGACGAACGATAGAACAATTTTTTCAGAATGTCAATCAGGTGTGTTTCCCAACAGATATTTAAAAAACAATTGTTCTTGTAAAAACGCAACGTTTATCAGATGTGCTCGATGTCGTGCTGTTTTCTGCTTTCCATGTTTCTATGATAACTATCACTCTGGTTTGTGCGATACTCCAGCTACTTCTGGTCACTAATTGTTAAGTATGTGCGACTGTATACCGAACTTTTCAATAAATTGTATCCACTTGAATACTATTTGTAATATTGTGTTTTATTTCAAGTTTTATTTTTCCATGACAAACGACTTTCAACATCTTATTATATGCATAATTGTTGCAACTGATTGCCGGGAATTATATATATATGTACATTTGAATTACAAAAAAAAATAAATAATAAAAAAAAAGTTGAATGGCGTGAGATTCGATCCGGCGATGTTTAGATTATGAACCCGAGCGCTTACCGCTGCGCCACGACGTTATTAAAAATTAATAAACTTAGAGAGTATTTCACCGCAACGGTTTCTTTTAACTCGATTTTCTCGACAACTGCTGAGAAGTGCATCTAGGTGCTTTGCCACATTACACCTCTGGCCATGAGCTTCTATTATGCGCAGTATGAATCGAATCTGAATTTCACAATTGGCGGCCTCCCCTTGTTAGTTGTAGTTACTGCAGCAATTGTGCCCCGTCGACCATGACAGAAGGTACGAATTTTGCATTTCAATTCCCCACGATGTGGCAGAGGACACTTTATCCTAATATCTTTTCGGACGAATCGACGTCTCGTCTATAGCATAAAGTAAACCTCCATAATATAAGAATCTGGGTTCACAACATCCTGGCGTCGTCGTCCAACATGAAAGAGACTCACCGAAACTGGATGTGTTTTGCTCAGTTTCTGTTCATAAAGTTTTTTGATTCTTTCTTTTTTGTGGAGGAAAGTATGGCAGGAATGCCGTACCTGGACATACTGCGAAATTGGTTGTTTCCTGAAATTCACAAAGATTCCAGTGATTTCATTTTTATACATGACAGCGCTCCCCCTAACTTTCATCTCGAGGTGAGGCGTTATCTTAACAACAAAACTCCACGACGTTGGATCGGAAGAAGTGAACAACATGATCTTCTTCATTGTTTTTGGCCTCTCAGGTCACCAGACCTCACACGTTGCCTTGCCAATACATAAAAGGTACAGCGTCTGTCCCACTTATGACATCTCCCCTTCAAGATTTGAGAAATTAAATTATTGAAGCTGTCGATTCAGTAAACAGGGATCTGTTAATTCGTATGTGGAATGAAACTGACTGGCGTGTAGATGTTTCTCGAGCAACCCGTGGTGTTCATGTTGAGTCTATGGTATAATGTCCGTGCGAACATAAAACTTGGAACTTTCCTCTCTCCTGTGATACGCGCAATGAGTTTCTATCTTTCAGAGTTTGTCTGTAATAAACAACTATAATCTATTCTTTCTTTTTCAGTCACCGAACGTTTTATTGGCACTATCCATCAAACTGACACACCTATAGTTTTCACATTTACTCCTGTCACCGTCCTTTAAATAGGAATGGTCTTCGCTTTTAACCACTTCACAAATATTCCACCTTGTCTTCAGTACATATTCGGCACATATAAAAAGTTTCTACTGTACAGGGAGATTCAAAAAGAATACCACAACTTTAAAAATGTGTATTTAATGAAAGAAACATAATATAACCTTCTGTTATACATCTTTACAAAGAGTATATAAAAGGTTTTTTTTCACTCAAAAACAAGTTCAGAGATGTTCAATATGGCTCCCTCCAGACACATGAGCAATATCAACCCGACACTCCAACTCGTTCCACACTCTCTGTAGCATATCAGGCGTAACAGTTTGGATAGCTGCTGTTATTTCTCGTTTCAAATCATCAATGGTGGCTGGGAGAGTTGGTCGAAACACCATATCCTTAACATACCCCCATATGAAAAAATCGCAGGGGGTAAGATCAGGGCTTCTTGGAGGCCAGTGATCACGCGCTCTGTCACGGGCTGCCTGGCGGCCGATCCATCGCCTCGGGTAGTTGACATTCAGGTAGTTACGGACAGATAAGTGTCAATGTGGTGGCGCTCCATCCTGTTGAAATATGAATTGTTGTGCTTCTTGTTCGAGCTGAGGGGCCAATTCTCTAACATCTCCAGATACTGTAGCCCAGTAACAGTAGCACCTTCGAAGAAAAAGGGACCAAAAACTTTATTCGCTGAAATGGCGAACAAATGTACAACTAAATGAAACTTTATAGCTCCCTTAATTCGCCGACAGATAGTGCTTAGCTCTGCCTTTTGTCGTTGCAGAGTTTTAAATTCCTAAAGTTGTGGTATTTGTGGTATTTGTAATGAAGAGTGAATTACAGATCTAAAACATTTTGCTGCCCACGTGTGTTCATGTATTTCCTCTTTCCTAAGAAAAGATATTCTTTACCTTCAGTTCGTTAACACTTATAAAATCCCTAAGCATCTGCTCATTACTCTAATTATGCTTTCTCCAAAAGACTCTACACATAAAAAGTTATATTTTACCTTCCGATTCCTCCATTACTCTGAAAACTTCGTTTATGTACTCCGTCTCCAGATGATCGCCATCTTCTTCACAGGCAGAATCCCTGTAAAAAAGAGTGTTTGTTAATGATAAGCTTTTCACCGTCGGAATCGCTATTTGATATTTTTCTGCAATTGTTCCCTGTAGTAATCTCATCGTATCTGAATATGCAGAGTGTAAAAAAAATTACGTATACAAATTTGTAGAATTGTTAGAGAACATAAAAGGAAACACTTTTGCTATGTGACATAAATGTCACGGGTACATCATTTTTCCCTGTAGGGGTGCTTGAAAGGGTTGATTCCCTTAGACCAATGTACACATCTGCTTCGACTGATTCGTAAGCGGCGCGCAGACATTCAAATCTGGTTTGCAATACAATTATTATTGTTTACGTCATGTTTTCATGAAAGTTTCTATCGTTGTTTACAGGTTCTTGAAGGCAAATTACACTCTAAGCGCGATGCCTAGCATGCACCTCATTTGTGCAACATTTGTACAACAGTCGAGTAGCAAGACGTCTATGCACGACGATTTCCACTAAGGCGGTTACCTAATTATGCCACATTTCAAAGACTTGAAGAGAGTCTATGTGAAACAGGATATTTTAGACTGGAAACTGATAGACCTCGCAGCGTGTAACTCGTTCAGTGCGAGGCAGCTATATTATAGCGAAGTTAGTACAACCGCAGCGCCAGCACACAATGCATATCCGATGATGATATGACTAGTAATCTTCTCAAAGATTTTCAGAAGAAATTTAACAATACTCATCAGTATTTACAAACAAGCCACCGGCATTGCCGCGGTAACATTGGTTCCTGTCGGTGATGAGGACGAAGATGAGGAGAAGAAATGGAAAAAATTCAAAGGCATCGTTCAATGTGCCTTAGACAAGCATGTTCCGAGTAAGGTTTTAAGGGATGGGAAAGATCCACTATCGTTTAATAGCCCTGTTAGAAAAGGGCTACGTAAACAAAGCGCACTTCATATCAGATTCAAGAGAAGTAAAAGTCTAGCTGACAAGCAAAAGATGAACGAAGCGAAAATGAGAGTAAGCGTTCAATGATTTCGAAAGTAAGACGTTGTGAAGCGACCTGAGTAAAAACCATAAGAGATTTTGGTCGTATGTGAAATTAGTAAGTGGGTCAAAATCATCTATTCATTCTGTCATCGACCACACCGGCACCGAAACGGAAGATAACAGAGAGAGAGAGAGAGAGAAAAAAAAAGAAAAGTTCAAATTGCACTGTGCACTATGGGATTTAACATCTGAGGTCATCAGTACCCTAGAAATACTTAAACCTACCTAACCTATGGACATCACACACATCCATGCCCGAGGCAGGATTCGAACCTGCGACCGTAGCAGTCGCGCGGTTCCAGACTGAAACGCCTAGAACCGCTCGGCCACACTGGCCGGCAATGAATTCGGTCTTCCGAAGTTGTTTCACCGTGGAAGATCGTAACACTGTCCCTCCTTTCAATCGACGCGCAAACGCCGAAATGGCAGGTATTGAGATAACCGATCGCAGAATCGACAAGCAGCTACAATCGCTTAGTAGTGAAAAGGTTTCAGGACCAGATGAGATACCTATAAGACTCTCTAAAGATTGTGCTAAAGAACTTGCTCACCTTATAGCAGTAATTCATCGTAGATCGCTTGAGCTACGAAAGGTGCCTAACGACTGGAAAAAAGCGCAGGTCATTACCGTTTTAAAGAAAGGCCGTAAGATAGACCCACACAATTATAGATCTATATCGTTGACGTCGATCTGTTGTAGAATTATGGAACATGTTTCACGCTCAGGAATTATGACGTTCTTGGAAAATGAGTATCTCCTCTATAAAAATCAACATGGATTCCGCAAACAGGAATCCTTTGAAACTCAGCTCCCTCTGTTTCTGCATGAGATCCACAGCACGGTGGACAACGGCGCTCAGGTTGATGCCGTGTTCCTTGATTTCAGTAAGGCATTTAACACCGTCCCGCACTGCCATTTAATTAAAAAAAATACGAGCTTACGGAGTATTGGAGCAGACCTGGGATTGGATTCAAGACTTCCTTGCAGATAGAACTCTACACGTCGCTCTTAACGGAACTAAATCGACACATGTAAATGTAACATCCGGAGTACCATAGGTAAGTGTGGTAGGACCGTTGCTATTCACTGTATATATAAATGATCTAGAAGAGAGCGTCCGAAGCTCTTTAAGGCTATTCGCAGATGATGCAGTTGTTTATAGCAAAGTAGCAATGCCTGAAGATAGTAAGAATTTTCAGAACGACCTGCAGAAATTGATGAATGGTGCAGGCTCTGGTAGCTGACCTTGAACGTAAATAAATGTAGCATATTGCGCTTACATAGGAAAATATCTAGGTGTAACTATCCAGAGCGACCTTAAGTGCAATGACTATATAAAACAGCTAGTGGGAAAAGCAAACACCAGGCTCAGATGCATCGGAAGACTCTTAAGGAAATGTAACTTATTCACGAAAGAATTGGCTTATAAGGCGCTTCTCCGCCCGATTTTTGAGTATTGTAAATCTATCTGGGATCCCTATCAGGTAGGACTGATAGAGGAGATAGAGAAGATCCAACGAAGAGCGGCGTGTTTTGTCACGGGATCGTTTAGC
The DNA here is from genome assembly GCF_021461385.2 of Schistocerca piceifrons. Classification (NCBI taxonomy): domain Eukaryota; kingdom Metazoa; phylum Arthropoda; class Insecta; order Orthoptera; family Acrididae; genus Schistocerca; species Schistocerca piceifrons. Next base: position 490,903,854 of record NC_060144.1, on the reverse strand, counting down.
TGGCGAGGGAGCGTTACGGAGGTGCTAAACAAACTCTAGTGGCAGACATTACAAGAGAGACGCTGTGCATCACGGAGAGCTTTACTACTGAAATTTCGGGACAGCACTTTTCAGGAGGAGGCGGATAACATCCCTCCACATACATCTCGCGTACTGACCTCGAGGAGAAAATTCGAGAAATTAGAGCCAGTACAGAGGCTTAACGACAATCATTCTTCCCACGCACTATTTGCGAGTGGAACAGGGTTGGAGGGATCAGATAGTAGTACCGAAAGTACCCGCCGCCACACACCATTAGGTGGCTTTCGGAGTATGATGTAGATGTCGAGATGGTCACGGACGCGGTCCTAAATACCCGCACGGTTGTGATACACTTCTTCTGAACTGGCAGTCCGTGACATTGGCAGATGCAGCAAAAGGTCAGCGGTATGAGCGACCTGTCTTGCTGATGTATCGCCCTCTGTACTGTAGTCCAGTGTACATGAAGGCCCTCTCCAACCCACGTCGGAAATGACGTAGTCGTAACGGCGCGTAGTCGTAGGGGCTAAGCTGGCAACCAACCCGACTGCGTTGTGTTGTCGTGTGGCATCGACGCTGACGGCTTTTGCGACACGCCAGGCAGTTTCACTGTCGTTCTACCACTTTCCATATATGCTCACTGCAGTAATACGTGAACATTGGACCAACTTCGGCGTTTTCGAGATACTCGTTCAGAGGCTGTGGGTGATAATAACATCACCTTTTACGAAGTCGCTTATGTCAGTAGGTTTCCCCATCTGCGGCTCGTGTCGTAGCTAGGACAATCCCCCATCCGACTTTGATCCATTTATATACTTTCCTTACCGTGTCACGTTCCCGCAACGACATCAGTCGTTAGCAAACCTCGCGGTGGACAGTGGTCATAATATTTTGGCTTGTCAGTGTATATAAAATCCACCTTTGATTTTCTAATTTATGACCCGCGCGCCCCAGTAAAGACAAAGAATTGTAGAGCGGATCTTACATAAAAAGATAAGTTGGACTGCGAGAGTTGAGACAGGATATGCAAAATCAACTTTGAAGAAGATTAACGTCGTTGTAAAATAATAACAGGGTATTTCATACACCTTTGCTTCTTTTATTTACTTTGTTTTGGCTCACACCTTACGGCCGTGTGTGCACTGCGCAAAACTTTTTATGTTCTTACGGCCATTAGAAACGCTTCATAAATATGTTATTACAATAGCTTCCATGTCGCGTTCAGGGGGAACTTGACGCTCCATACACACACGTTCTCTGCAGACAGGTAATTAAGACGGATGACTCAAAACTGACCACTGATAATTTTTCATCTTTGTCCGCTTGAGGGAGAACATAAGAAGGTGGGTAGCAATTCGCACATTATCTTATCTGTGGCTAACATTATCTCAGGCGGAGGTTAATCGTTTAATTGTTACTTGACTTCCTACGAAAAACTTGACGAATGTAGTGGCTACTCATAATGGAACTCTGAACGTATGTAAGAAGTTACAAGTACACCAACTTCACACGTTCCAAGAGTGACCCACTCTTTGTAAACAGCTCAGTCGTAACAGTAATCAAGAATTGGTAACAAATAACCACAAAAAACATTGGTGGGCAAAGCTTATGGAATACTTTAATTTCACATGATATCCACCTGACAAGTGCCATAGCTGGAAGAAACATTGATCATACATGGAACTAACTACAACAATATAGTACAGAAGGTAACAGGAACGATACTTTTACTGAAGGACAATGATTACACTGAAGTTATCAGGATTTATTGAGGTCCACCGGAAATTATAAAAGGTGGGACACGGTTCTTAATAGGGTGTGTGATCACCACGAATGGCAGGGCACAGTCTGCAACGTGCTGCCATGAGGGCCACAAAGTTGTAGGGAGTTCTTGCGGTTCGGCGTCCAATTCCGCCACCAAAGCGGTTGACAACTGGTGGATAGTCGTTAGTACATATGGACGAGTTACAATACATCCCTGCAACGCATTCCACACGTGCTTGATGGGAGTTCATCGGGGAAATGTAGCTTTTTAGCTTTATGGAGGAGGCACATTTATACTGAACTAACACTTTTTATGATGCCGATAGCCAACACCTCGCAAACGTACATAATATCTAACATATATAGAAAGACGGATACACTCGTTCTTTTCGTTTCATAGATCCCTTGTGAGGAGATCTTAAGGCATGAGCCGGCCGCGGTGGTCTAGCGGTTCTAGGCGCTCAGTCCGGAGCCGCGCGACTGCTACGGTCGCAGGTTCGAATCCTGCCTCGGGCATGGATGTGTGTGATGTCCTTAGGTTAGTTAGGTTTAAGTAGTTATAAGTTCTAGGGGACTGATGACCATAGATGTTAAGTCCCATAGTGCTCAGAGCCAGCCTTAAGGCATGAAAATGCCATAAAAACAAAGTATACACATCAAAAAAACTTTTTCATCACCTCGGTTCCTAGAGTTCAGGTAGCTGTAAGAAAATTGGAGTAGAGATCAACATAAACGTCATTTCCGCCCTTTTTATTGCATGTTGTACCACCATACAGCGAGACCCTCAGAGGTAGTGGTCCAGATTGCTGTAGCACACACCGATACCTTCAATACCCAGTAGCACGTCCTCTTGCACTGATGCATGCCTGTATTCGTCGTGGCATACTATCCACAAGCTCATCAAGGCACTGTTGGTCCAGATTTTCCCATTCCTCAACGGTGATTCGTCGTAGATCCGTCAGAGTGGGTGGTGGGTCGCGTCGTCCATAGCATTCCCTTTCAATCTATCCCATGAATGTGCGATAGGGTTCACGTCTGGAGAACATGCTGGCCACTCTAGTCGAGCGATGTCGTTATCCTGAAGGAGGTGATTCACAAGATGTGCACGATGGGGGCGCGTCCATGGTCCATGGAGACGAATGCCTCGCCAATATGATGCCGACACGGTTGCACTTTCGGTCGGAGGATGGCATTCACGGACCGTACAGTCGTTACGGCGCCTTCCATGACCACCAGCGGCATACGTCGGCCCCACATAATGCCTCCCCAAAACAGCAGGGAACCTCCACTCTTGCTGCACTCGCTGGAAAGTGCGTCTAAGGTGTTCAGCCCGGCCGGGTGGCCTCCAAACACGTCTCCGACGATTGTCTGGTTGAAGGCATATGCGACACTCTTCGGTGAAGGGAACGTGATGCCAGTCCTGAACGGTCCATTCGACATGTTGTTGGGCCCATCTGCATTGCGCTGCATGGTGTAGTCTTTGCAAAGATGGACCTCGCCATGGACGTCGGGAGTGAAGCTGTGCATCGTGCAGCCTATTGTGCACAGTTTGAGTCTTAACACGACGTCCGGTGACTGCACGAAAAGTAATATTCAACATCGTGGCGTTGCTGTCAGGATTCCTCCGAGTCATAACCCATAGCTAGCGGTAATTCAATGCGGTAGTAGCCCTTGGGCGGCCTGTGCGAGGCATGTCATCGACAGTTCCTGTCTCTCTGTATCTCCTCTATGTTCGAACAACATCGTTTTTGTTCACTCAAAGACGCCTGGACTCTTCCCTTGTTGAGAGCCCTTCCTGGCACGAGGTAACAATTTGGACGCTATCTTACCGCGGTATTGACCGTCTAGACATGGTTGAATTACAGACAAAACGAGCCGTGTACCTCCTTCCTGGTTGAATGACTGGAACTGATCGGCTGTCGGACACCCTCCGTCTAATAGGCGCTGGTCATGCACTATTGTTTACATCTTTGGGCAGGTTTAGTGAAATCTCTGAACAGTCAACAGGACTGTGTCGGTGATACAATATCCACAGTCAGCGTCTATCTTCATGAGTTCTGGGAAATGGGATGATGGAGAACTTTTTTTGATCTGTGTATATAATACAAGTTTACGAAAGACTAACGTTCCTTCCACAGATCCTAAGAAGAATCTTCTGAAGGATGCAGAATGAATTAAAAATATGAATCACTTCTTCATTTAAATGTTAACACCAAAGTGCATAAGATAAGTGTAAGGCTATTCTAGCCAAGCGTCGTCATACAGAATCCGTTGCACTCACATCAGTTTGCTCTACTGACAACTTTGTCGATGGAGTAAAAGGAGTGGACCATCAATGAATCGTTTGAGTTCTTCTTAAATGGTACTTTATTTGTAGGCAGCGTTTTGTGATTGCTGGCAACACATTGAAAATGTGTGTTCCAGAACGATGGATACCTTTCTGGACCAAAGTAAATGGCTTTAAAAATTTATGTGGATTATATCTATTTCTAGTACTGATTCCGCGAAATGCTGTTGGTTTGAAAAAGTGCACTATTATTTCTGACAACTTTCGTCAAGGATTAAATGTATTGGGAAGCAGTAGTTAGTACCCACAGTTCCTTGTATAGGCCTCTGAAGTATGTTCTTGGGTTCAGACCACGTTATTCGTGTTTGAGACATTTGGACACGGAAAAATTTAGCTTGGCTTGATGAGTTACCCCAAGGTATTATCCTGCTGTGACACACTGCACTGAAAGTAAGCGTAGTATGCTAGAATTCTTTTATTTTACATGAGGTAAATATAGAAACAAGTACAATGCAAACAACAGTTTGTTTAGGATTTTACATCTGAACCTACATCTAAATCTATACTCCGCAAGCCATCTTACGGTGTGAGGCGGAGGGTATTTTGTGTTCCGATATCACTTCTCTCTTTTCCTGTTCCAGTCGCGTACTATTGAAGAACGATTGCTGCTAATCCTCCTTGTGGGTTCAAATCTCTTCCAGTTTTTTCTTGATGGTCTTTTCGCAAGATATACATAGTATGAATCAATATATTGGTTTGATATTTAAAACTCCACGGCGTAAGGATTGTTTCATAAAATCCCGGGCGAACTGATGGATGTCTGCAACTTGCTGCCACGATATTTCGGAGCAGAGTTTTCTGGCCGTCTTCAGGTGACTTCCGACAACAATGCCAAGCCCACGCATTTAAGACACCGCCAGCAGATGTGTGGTGTATCCAGTTTGCGTGATGCATGCCCTCCTTGAGCACATACGCTTCTGCTGCAAGTCTGCTTGCTGCGTCTCATCGATATCAAATCGACTGCCTTCGTACGGCAAAAGTGCGAAACAATGCCGGCTACGCAGAGTACAAAATTTTTCTATTACAGGATTCGATGCAGAATTTAACTGAAAGCCGTCGTCTAGATCAATAAGGGACTGAACCGTACTGATTCACTGATGATGGAACTCCAAAAGTTTGACGTACGTGTCACAATTTTTATTTCATTGTATTTCATCAACTGACCAGTGAAATACAGTGTTCGGTGGTAGCGAGCTTATTGGCTTGGAGGAGGAGTGTATGCCTCTAATGTTTTGCAGTATGATTCTCCACAGAGCGCGTCGTTTGCCCTGTACAAGATGTGATACATTTGCACGCAATCTCGTAAACACCTGACTTGGGCAACTATAAGTCATCTTTGCGCCAAGAGTATGGAACGAGGACGGAAGATAACTTTAACTTTAGGTCTTTCTAAAATTCTACCGTTTTTTCCGAAACATTTCAAATATATTGTAGATAAGCAGCCTGTTTGAAGGCCTCACCCTCTTAGCTGTTACGTCGTTCGGACGTCTTTAGCACATTCTGTGCTTGCTGACGCGAATATCCTCTTGCAGATAATTGGCATCCTAGAGGGTACGGGCTGGTTGGATTAAGGTCTTTAGAACGCCCACTGTTTGTGCTGGAAGTAGTCAACTAGCAACTTGTAAACGTGGGTCTGTATGAGCGGGCTTTCGAAACACCATGCTAAACGTGCCATCGCTCTCACGTCACAGAAAAACGGCTATATATCGTTTCGCTTCTTAAAGATTGGCCTCTGGTGGACTCACTACATCTCATCGGCAATGGGACTGGGGCTGAGGGTACAACGTTGTTCGAGAACTCTCTCTTCTTGATTTACTTGTTACTTAACAGCAAGTTTTTTGGGTAGTCTGACGGGATTCCCTTGTCTCCTCTTGTGACCAATCCTTCTTACGAAGATTTTCAGGGGCGAGCACTCACCTCAGCTATTTTACAGTTAACAATAATTTGGCTGTACGTTGAGGACACTTTTGTAGCTTCGCCTCATGTTTTTGAGAGTTTCGGAGATTTCCTTCAACATCTGAAATAAATGCACGTACACATACAGTTTACTATGGGGAAGGAGAAAGAAGGTTGCTTGCCGTTTGTAGCTGTCTTGGTGCGACGTAAATGCGATGGAATACTTAGGCGTTCGGTGTTTCGAAAGAGCGCTCATACACGCCTGTGTTTACAAACTACTACACTCATGCTCATAAATTAAGGATAATTGCAAAATGAAGTGCCACACAACGTGGCACTACACAAAACTGGCGCTAATAGAATTGGCACGTAGGGAACGCACTCGACACAGATCTGTAAGTCCACGGTATCGGTGATAAGTTGAGAAAACCGTCTCGAAACACATGTGCTACAAAACGCCACTGTCTCCTGCGCATGTACCCCAAAATCATTATAGGATATGATCACCACGTACACGTACACAGGCCGCACAACGGGTTGGCATACTCTGGATCAGGTGGACGAACAGCTGCTGGGTTATAGCCTCCCATTCTTGCACCAGCGCCTGCCGGAGCTCCTGAAGTGTCATACGGGTTTGAAGACATGCAGCGATACGTCGACCGAGAGCATCCCAGACGTGATCGATGGAGTTTCGGTCTGGAGAACAGGCAGCCCATTCCATTCGTCTGATATCTGCTGTTTCAAGGTACTCCTCCCCGATGGCAGCTAGGTGGGACCGTGCGTTATCATCCATCAGGAGGAAGGTGGGACCCACTGCACCCCTAAAAAGGCGGACATACTGGTGCAAAATGGCGTCCCGATACACCTGACCTGTTACAGTTCCTCCGTCAAAGATATGCAGGGGTGTACGTGCACCAGTTATAATCCCACTCCACACCTTCAAACCACGACCTCCATACAGGTGCCTTTCAAGGACATTAAGGGGTTGGCATCCGGTTCCTGGCTCACGCCAGATGAAAACAGGGTGAGAATCACTGTTCAGACTATACCTGGACTCGTCCGTGAACATAACCTGGCACCACTGTTCCAATGACCATGTACTGTGTTCTTGACACCAGGCTTTACGGGTTCTCCTGTGACCAGGGGTCAGTGGAATGCATCTTGCAGGTCTCCGGGCTAATAAACCATGTCTGTTCAGTCATCTGTAGACTGTGTGTCTAGAAACAACTGTTCCAGTGGCTGCGGTAATGTTCCGAGAAAGGCTATCTGCAATACTCCGTGGCCGTCTGCGGACACTGACGGTGAGATATCGGTCTTCTTGTGATGTTGTGCACTGTGGACGTCGCGCACCGTAGCGCCTGGACACGTTTCCTGTCTGCTGGAATCGTTGACATAATCTCGACATCATACTTTGCGGCACACGACGGGCCCGTGCTACGACCTGCTGTGTTTGATCAGCCTCTAGCCGCCCTAGTATTCTACCCTTCATAACCTCACCAATATGTGTTCTTTGAGTCATTTTCAACACACAGTCACCATTAGCTCGTCTGAAAACGTCTACACACTTACTCGCTGCACCGTACTCTGACATGCACCTATATACCTCTGCATATGTGGACTGCTGCCAGCGCCATCGTGCGACAACCGCAGGTCAAATGCACCGCATGGTCATACCCCGAGGTGATTTAAACCCACAAACCGCCCACCAGGCACCAGGACGTTGTTTCACCATGTATCAGTATAATCCTTAATTTATGAGCATGAGTGTAGTTGCCATTATCTGGCACAAGCTATGGGCGTTCTAAAGACCATCTCGGATGCCGATAGTCTGCAAAAGGAACTGGAACACCCACAAATTGTGTCCCTGAAGAATGAATATCCGTCCCAGCAAGTACAGAGAGCGCTACAGACGTACAAACGACAGAATAAGAAAGAGGATGAGGCCTTGAAATGGACTGCTTGCCCACAATATATTCGAAATGTTTCAACGAAAATAGGCAGAATAATAAGAAGACATAAAGTTAAAGTAATCTTCCGTCCTCGTTCTAAAACCTCGGCGCTATTGGGATCTGTTAAAGACGACTTAGAGTTGCGCAAGACAGGTGTTTATGAGATTACGTGGGACACCGGTAAATCTTATGTACGACAAAAAATGTCCATACGCTAGTATTTTCTCCATTAGGCAGCAGAAAGGAACTGTATCGAATGCCTTCCTCAAGTCAAGGAATTGGCCCCTACATGGGCGCCTGTGTCTACTGCTTTCTGGATCTCGTAGACGAACACAGAGAGCTGGGTTTCATACGATCGTTGTTTTCAGAACCAATGTTGCTTCCTACCGAGGAGATTTCCGGTTCCCCGAAATGTCTTAATACGCGAGCATAAAACATGTTTTAGCAGCAGAGTGAGTTAAAGCTGTGAGAAGTTGGTTTCTATCGCAAGTTGAACTATGTTTCCATGAATTCTCTCCCATGATAACTCAGTGTCCCTTGTACCAATTAATTCTCTAAAGCATAAACGTTAACCAAGAGATAGTCCATATTCGATACTCTTCCATCACGGCCACAAATGTTTCGTGCTAATAGCAAATCGGGGCCCAGTACAAAACCCGTGAGAAATAACTTCAAACATAGTATTTGTGATTACAGTCGCTGCGTAAGGTGAATAGAACAGTTGGTCACTTGACAGCTACGGCTGTGAATACGTAGTACAACTGTGAATTGCTCCACCTTCTGTCCCTGACTAAGTCAGGCAGAGAATATCTGAGCACTACCCCTTTTCAGAGAGTTATATGTCCCATGAACATCTGTAGCCGAATTCACTGAAGCACCAAGAAACAAAGACAATAATGCAAAACGCCCACGTTCCCTTTGGTGTCGAATGATATCTATCGTATACAACAGTCCTTTGATGTGTAGTTACAGTTCGCTACCATGTTATAGGCTCACAATTCAACTTACAGCACTGTGGATTCCAATACGTGTGACTCCTCGCCTGCAGTGATGGAATAGTGAGGGTTGGAATCACCTACTCGTACTGCGATTTTTTTTTTGGCATACTCAAGAGACAAAATGTTACTATACTTTTTCTTCTAATGGTCGTGACAGTAGTGTTCAATTGGGCTTCGTTTTGGTTATGGTACTGAGCCGGATTCAATAATATAAAATCAGCGTGGCCAAAACCAAAGATTATTGATGACTGGAATGCACATTCTACATAGACAGCTGGTGCTTCCCTGTTCCCGCTACGCTCGGGGTAGTAAGCAGCCAGACAACTCGGTACTTCTGACAACAGGCAGAGTGGAAACCGCACGGTTCCTCTTCTCATCCTCACATTTAGCTGTAGCGTATAATAGTAACTCAAACACAAAGTGAAACTTATTACATTTATACCACATTTCAGACTGACGTGAGCACTGAATATGGCACTTTCAACAACTCTAAACTTTGCAAAAGAAGACAGCCCAGTTAACATAGAAACAAAATAGTAAATAGTGTAATGGTAAATATTATCTGCTGATGTTACTCATTAACGTTTACAAGAAACAGCAATAATGTTATACATAGGCATCTGTGATCCAGCAGTATTTAATATAATTATAGAAGCCGAGTTAATTAAGTGAAAACATGCCGAAGCTGATTTACCAGTTGGTCACAGTCGGTTGTACGAGGGTTGTCCAGAAAGTATTGTATCGAATTTTTTTTTCAGCCGAAAACGATGCTACGAATGCGAAACGTCGCGTATGTATTATTTGAAGTTCCCTGACAAGGGAACATCCCCATCGCACCCCCCTCAGATTTAGTTATAAGTTGGCACAGTGGATAGGCCTTGAAAAACTGAACACAGATCAATCGAGAAAACAGGAAGAAGTTGTGTGGAACTATGAAAAAATAAGCAAAATATACAAACTGGGTCGTCCATGCCTAAGATAGGCAATATTGAGGGCACTCTGAGCCGAGGAGCGCCGTGGTCCCGTGGTTAGCGTGAACAGCTGCGGAACGAGAGGTCTTTAGTTCGAATCTGCCCTCGACTGAAGATTTTGCTTTCTTTATTTTCGCAAAGTTATGATATGTCCGTTCGTTCATTGACGTCTCTGTTCACTGTAATAAGTTTAGTGTCTGTGCTTTGCGACAGCACCGCAAAACCGTGCGATTAGTTGACGAAAGGACGTGTCTCTCCAATGGGAACCGAAAACATTTGATCGCAAGGTCATAGGTCAACCGATTCCTCCACAGGAAAACACTTCTGATATATTCTATACGACACTGGTGACAGCATGTGCGTCACATGACAGGAATATGTTGTCGACCCACCTAACTAGTACACTTGGCGAATGGGTAAAAAGATTCTTCTACCTTGCCCGATTTAGGTTTTCTTGTGGATGTAATAATCACTCCAAAAAAAGTGATGAAAACATAAGGGTTTGTCACATAAACTGAAAATAAAAAGTTAAAATTTTCGGTCGAGGGAAGATTTGAACCAAAGACATCTAGTTCCGCAGGTGTTCACGCTAACCACAGGACCACGGCTCTCCTCGTCTCACACTGCCCTTAATATTGCCTATATTGCACATGGACGACCCAGTTTGTATATTTTGCTTATTTCTTCATAGTTCCACATAACTTCTTCCTGTTTTCTCGATCGATCTGTGTTCAGTGTTTCAAGGCCTATCCACTGTGCCAACTTATAACTAAATCTGAGGGGGTGCGATGGGGAGGTTCCCTTGTGACAGATAGCGTAGCTGCTGGACAGTTTCAAAATGGCGTCTGTAGGTGATGTACGTTAGAAGCAACGTCCCGTCACTGAATTTCTCACTGCAGAGAAAGAAACTATGGAGAATACTCACAAACGCTTGTGCAAAGCCTATGGAGCATTTGCTGTCGACAGAAGTACAGTGAGTCGCTGGGCACGGAGGATGAGGTCATCAGAAGGCGGTTCGGCGGAGCTCCACGATTTGCAGCGGTCGGGGAGACCATCCACGGCTGTCACACATGAGATGTTTCAGAGAGCTGCTGTTGTCATTTTCGAGGACATACGCCATTAGTGGAAGGCATTCTGAGGACGATGAGGTGATTCACACAGTGAAGCACTGGCTCCGCCACCAGGACAAGGATTGCTACCGATAGGGTATATATGCACTTGTTTCGCGGTGGTGAAAGACCGTAGAACGGGATGGAGATTACGTGGAAATATAGGGTGTGTAGATAAAACACCATTGTTTCGTGTGTGTAATTCTCTATGTTCAATAAAGAACTGTTGAAGAAAAGAAAAGCCGTGCATTACTTTCTGGGCAACACTCGTATGTTTTAAATTCACTTACTTTTTGACGTCTTTGTTGCACTGAGTTCGGTGAGTCGATTCCGACAGGCTTGCTACTTGTGCTGTAAGTGTTCAGCACTAAGTCTATAGCAAGAAAGTTCGTAATGGAGTGGAGTTTTTGAAGTTAGTTGGTTCAAATGGCTCTGAGCACTAACATCTGTGGTCATCAGTCCCCTAGAACTTAGAATTACTTAAACGTAACTAACCTAAGGACATCACACACATCCATGCCCGAGGCTGGATTCGAACCTGCGACCGTAGCAGTCGCGCGGTTCCGGACTGAGCGCCTAGAACCGCTAGACCACCGCGGCCGGCTTGAAGTTAGTTGTTGCACTGGATAATACATCAGTAAATTAAACTCCCATGCATTTTGAGCGAAGGTAACTATTTAATATACACCGCAAAATATTAAAATGGAACCTTACACAATCACCATATTTCTTTGACCAGTCGGAAATGAACCCAGAGAATCTTTGAATTTACTTGCGGAACTTCCCAAGATGGTGCCAACCCTTCCTTTATGCACCATAGCAACTGACTGACAGCTTTATCTCAGAGACTAAGACTTAAGTAATTGTTGTATCACTAGGAACTACGAGCGGGAATAACTCGTACTTCTTAATTGGAGTCTCTGTGAAGACGGTCTGGCGAGTACAAGATTAATAGCAATTGCCCTATTATATCCCCCTGTTGTACATCACAGTATTTGTGTCTGTTGATGGCTCACCACACAGCATAACACGCAGCTTCTGCACACACATTTTGACTTTTTTGTGAAACTTTTAGAGACTGAAAACCCATGCAGTCAAGATCGCACATGAAATCTTCTTCATTTGGATTGGTTACTAGTTTCGGCTAACAATCTAGCCATCTTCGGATCATAAAATAGTCCTGATTAGCGTTAATACCACAAAGGCTTCAAACATCGTTAAAATTTTTCTTGAAATGACAATATACTTACATAACATAAAAACAGCTTAACAGCTTTTCATTGCTCGCAGCCTGTGTAATTGAACGATTGTCGTAAAACAAAGGCATTATGCCGTTATGAATTAGTAACTGCCAAAATCACTTTTTGCAACATTTTGTAATCGAGATCATCATATTTTGTTTTAACGGACATTAATAGTATTTACAAGTCTATTACGAAATGATGTAACGGCATAACACCTTCGTCTTATGGCCGTCGTTCAATTACACTGATCACGAACGATGGAAAGCTGTTAATAATTATGCTACGAATGGATCTTGTCATTTTAAGAAAGATTTTAACGATGTGTGGAGCTGTAATTTTTTATGATCTGAAGTGGGCTAGATTGTCAGCCGAAACAAATAATGAATATTTCATATGCGAACATGACTTCATGGGTTTTCAGTCCCTAACATAAATTAAAAAATTACAACTAATCGCGTATCTCATGATTGACAATGTCAAAAAACTTGATTTTTTGTGAAAGTTTGACGAGGTATCAGTTCAGAAAATCTGCGATAAGTGAACGGTTTAGTGCTGCAGTTATTTGGTCACCGGTTTCGTACATAGCAGACAATCTTTAGATCTGGAGTATTCTGGCTGTTTTCCGTCATTGCTGAGCTTCTGATGGCGGTTATTCTCAAATACAATGACGGAAACCTGAGAGGCGCAGTCCACATCTGAGATCTGCTCTGATCAATCACTGTAAAACTAAGTGTGGAGATAGATTGCATTAAAATACATTTATTACGATTTTTTCGAGTTCACATCATTAACCTCATCCAACACCATTAGGATAACTTATGTGAAGTGCGACAACTGGATTTCGTATGACGTAAGTTTTCTGAAACAATAATGGTTTTCTTGGAGGAAAGTATTTCGTTCCTAGTAGGGATTGTGTTTGAGCTCTGAATAGATTATACAGATGACTGAAAGTGGATAGTAATACTGTGCCTCTTTTGCAGGCGGGTGTGGTCTGTGCTCTCAACTTCTCTCACGAAAGTACCTCTATTAATACAATTTGGAAATTGGATATCTGTTAGGAGCTCTGTGGGAATTATTATGTTTGAGCTCTGAATGTGTTATACAGGTTAATGATACATGATGGAAACTCTGGCTCAGTTCAGCTGCATCTTTTGTAGGTCTGAGATGTTTATGCTTTAACTTCTCTCACGAAAATTAACCCCAGTAATAAAATTTTGAAACTATTGAAGAGAGGAATGTCTCATGGCATTGTTGGCCGGGAGACCGAAAGGGCATGTACAGCCACCCAATTGGGGAGGTTTTTCCTCTCCTTCAAACACTATGGCGCCTTTTCTAAGCATAGAGTGTGTAAGTGTATCTGGTAGGTGTAGGTGACTTTCATGGCTGTATTTGTCGGTGTGTGTAGTGTGATGTTGTGAGTGTGTGTGTTTTTTTTTTTTTTTTTTTTTGTCAAGTTGCGCAATGGATTGATCCAACAAGTACCCTTTGGCTCTTGCAAGAAACAATTTCCACCTCACACTACTACAGAAGTCAGACATGACTAATGTACCAACATGAACTGCTTGAAAAACATTCAGCAACAAATATCTTCTGGAGTCGTCCTCTGTAAGGAAAAGGCACAAAAATATTCTATATATTCTTATGTAACTAGTGGAATGGTTGGGTACGGGAGTATTCCTAGTTAGTGTAAGAAAAAAATTAAACGAATGAAAAATATTATTTATTACAAAAATTTCTGAGAAATCAAGTGAAACTTTTTCTTATAAAATAATAATAAATCTCCGGGTTCCTTTCGGAGCAGTAGATTGCCTCTTATGGATAGGAATGCTATTATTTTACAAATTATGGAAAGGTTATTTTATCCCTTTTCTTTAAGAATGTTATTTACTCACCAGAATGGCTGAGAGCCGTGCCTACACAACTTGAATAACTTTTCTAGGTACGGTCAAGGCTGTCGCGTGCGAAATGTAATGGAGTGTACTGTTATGGAGGACAGATGGGGCTCGCATCCACTGTAGTGCACAATACCGTGAGCTGCGACGACTGCTGCCTGCGTCGCTCGCTGCTGACAAATAACACAACTATATCTTTCTATCTGGATTGACCTTCGCCAATCAAACTCTCCCTACGCCTTGATGAAGTCAAGGACTCCTATCCGCCCCCAGTCTAACTATTGCCGTGGTACACCAGCCAGATAACCAGTCCACCGCGGTGCCACTCAATACTCGCTCGCAGGCGTTTAACTAGTACTCTGTCCATGTTCACACCGCACAGTAAGTGTGGGGCCAACACGGTGAACAACGCTTAATCACGAGCGACTCAATATAGAGTGTCACTCCGATTCGCTAACAACAGAGGTGCTCTCACAGTGAAGTACTGAGGAGAGACTTTGGCCCTCGCTCTCGTTGGGTGTTCCCGCTCCAAGAGCGACAATGGAACAGCCCCTTTGTCTGGAAAAGTTGCAAGGGCCGATCATTCACTGTCTCCGCTCACTCCTCTGGCTCTTAGTGTCAGAAATATTCCGCCAATCAGCGTTGCTCTTTTAAACGGGAGAGTGACGTCTCGTTGAAGCCGACCAATGCGGAGATCTATAGCATCTCCGTTAGGCATATACTGTCCTGTGAGAACTCTGTAACTAAGCAGTCGGTCCGTGAAAAAATGCGTCTTCTGGGCGCTCCCACACAATGTAGCAGAATTTACTTTTAAGTCGAACACGGGGGGGGGTCGTTATCTCTTCGCTACGGCAAAAGCTGTTTTCTCTCTGGGCGGTCGCTTCGACTGAAGTAGGTATGTTGTTGACCCAGCCCTCTTGAGGGACAGTCTTCCCAGCGGGCGGGTTTCCTCTTTAGAACGAAAATTCCTGTGGCCGTCATGTTGTGTACACCAGCCTTGACTTTTTTCAACCTCAGTGCGCAGTTGCGATTTACTTATTAGATTTGCATATCACTTACATGAATTCATACAAAACTGACTCTACCTGATCGAGTTTGGGTTTGAATGAAGCGTCTTGATGTGCAGAATACGAGTGTGAGGACGGAATATGTAAGACATGGAGGTCAGGAGACCACACCACCATACAATGCGATGTTTGTGTTGGCTAATGATGATGATGAGAGAAAGGAGAGAGTGAAACCTGGTGGCAGCCATTGCCTACTGCGCTCTAATAGAGCTAAGAGGCCGCCAAGTTTAATGTCCCCATCTGACGAACGCAGCACCGCCAACAGCATCACTTGCCCTCATTTCATAAATTTTGGAATTTAATACAGGATGTGGCAAAGTTTCTTTGCGAAGTGTGTGTCAGTGTATGTGGTAGGGTGTGTGGGTGTGTGAAGTGTGTTGTCATGTTTGTGTTGGATGATGATGATGATGATCATGACCATGAGAGAAGGGAGAGGGTGAAATCTGGTGGCAGCGATGGCCTATTGTCTCTTAGTAGCACCAAGAGGCCGCCGAGCTTACATGCCACCTTTCCCTTGCGAAGTGTGTGTAAGTAGAAGTGGCAGGTGTAGGTACATTTGATGGCTACATGTGTGTGTGTGTGTGTGTGTGTGTGTGTGTGTGTGTGTGTGTGTGTAGCATATTGCCATGTGTGTGTTGGATGATGATGATGATGATGATGATGATGATAACGAGAGAAGGGAGAGGGTGAAATTTGGTGGGGGCTATAGACTACTGTCCTCGAATCACACCAAGAGGCCACCGAGCTTAAAGTCTCCATCTGACAAACGGAGCATCATTAAGGGGACCACACCCCGCCTATCTAACGATTTCTGAAAAAAAAACTATTTGATGCAGGACCTTAATATTTTTACTGTATGTTACATGATGCTAATAGAGTCAACTGTACTAAATCTACTTTTTCCATTTTATAGTTTTTAACAAATACTTTTTCAAACTTATTAACAAAAAATATTAATTTTTTTCTGCAGAAAATATTTTTTTTGTGAACATCCTAATGGGGGAATATTAATGCATGTAGTACCAGAGGTGGCTTTTTATGTTATGCAGAATCTCTGAAAATGTCATTCATTTATCTATCATAGTTTCTGGTATAATGGGGAATATGTACTGAAAATTTTAGGTTGCAGGAAATTGACTTTAAAGAAAAAAACTTTTGAAATTTGTTACTTAGAGTTAATTAAAACTGTCCTGCTGCGTATGATGGCCCTTCTTTGGCCTTCAGCAGGTCTTCCAGCTTCTTTTTCACCTTCCTGGATGTTTGTCTTTCTTTCTTGGCCATATTAGATGCAGACCTGTCTGCATCGGCTATCCTCATTTTATCACAATGTTGCAGCCCAGTGGTCGTATTTTCACCAGGATTCATTCCCAGCTTTTTCAGTACCCAACACTTTCCAATATTACAACAATTGAATGTAATAACAGCATCATAAACTCCTTGTTTCATTATATGCATGCCTACAAATACAGTTTTAGGAAGAAGGTTACAAATTATGCTGTTGAAACATTCGTTTGGGTTCTATGTCGGCGCCGGCTGCGGTGGCCGTGCGGTTCTGGCGCTGCAGTCCGGAACCGCGGGACTGCTACGGTCGCAGGTTCGAATCGTGTCTCGGGCATGGGTGTGTGTGATGTCCTTAGGTTAGTTAGGTTTAAGTAGTTCTAAGTTCTAGGGGACTTATGACCTAAGATGTTGAGTCCCATAGTGCTCAGAGCCATTTGAACCATTTTTTTTTCTATGTCTGCCCATGCAGACATTTCCTTAGAAGGTCAGGATGAGCCAAGTCTCTGAAAATACGTTTAATTGATTAATTTTTTTCTGCAGAAAATATTTTTTTTGTGAACATCCTAATGGGGGAATATTAATGCATGTAGTACCAGAGGTGGCTTTTTATGTTATGCAGAATCTCTGAAAATGTCATTCATTTATCTATCATAGTTTCTGGTATAATGGGGAATATGTACTGAAAATTTTAGGTTGCAGGAAATTGACTTTAAAGAAAAAAACTTTTGAAATTTGTTACTTAGAGTTAATTAAAACTGTCCTGCTGCGTATGATGGCCCTTCTTTGGCCTTCAGCAGGTCTTCCAGCTTCTTTTTCACCTTCCTGGATGTTTGTCTTTCTTTCTTGGCCATATTAGATGCAGACCTGTCTGCATCGGCTATCCTCATTTTATCACAATGTTGCAGCCCAGTGGTCGTATTTTCACCAGGATTCATTCCCAGCTTTTTCAGTACCCAACACTTTCCAATATTACAACAATTGAATGTAATAACAGCATCATAAACTCCTTGTTTCATTATATGCATGCCTACAAATACAGTTTTAGGAAGAAGGTTACAAATTATGCTGTTGAAACATTCGTTTGGGTTCTATGTCGGCGCCGGCTGCGGTGGCCGTGCGGTTCTGGCGCTGCAGTCCGGAACCGCGGGACTGCTACGGTCGCAGGTTCGAATCGTGTCTCGGGCATGGGTGTGTGTGATGTCCTTAGGTTAGTTAGGTTTAAGTAGTTCTAAGTTCTAGGGGACTTATGACCTAAGATGTTGAGTCCCATAGTGCTCAGAGCCATTTGAACCATTTTTTTTTCTATGTCTGCCCATGCAGACATTTCCTTAGAAGGTCAGGATGAGCCAAGTCTCTGAAAATACGTTTAATTGCTGTAATAACAGCAGCAGGAAGAGAATGCTGGTGAGAGTAAGATTCTACAGTTGTCTGAGCCCTATTGGTTTTGCACCACGAATTTTCTCCTGATGGACACAATTCATGACATGGCTTATCATCAGTAGAGGACTTATGGAAGAATATGGCCTAAACATCTCTCTTCATTGCCTCCAGATTTTCTTTATTTCTCCTAATTGTTTGCCCATAGTACACCTACAAGTTTTCTATTTCAGTTTTAAATAACCGGCCCTGTCTGGTCAGCAATTTTCAATCTTCTAATTTTTTTGCTCTCGTATCAACAGTTAGTTTTCACAGTCTTGTTCCTAAAAGTTTTTGAACATGGCCTACACATTCTATTTTGCTAATAATTGCATCTCCATATGGCTTAGAGTTGACAGTGGGTAGGTTGACAGTGGGTGACAGAGAAGTGGGCGTGGCACATAAACACACGTGGTAGGAATATGTTCTTTAAATGCTCGAAAAAAATTTTTCAGCAAAATCCTTTTCAGAGTACGTAAATAAAACGTTAATCTATCGAAATATGATGAAAACCTAAAATCGATTGTTTTCGATTTGAACCACGGTGTGGTCCCCTTGTAACGCCGGAAATGCATATCCCTCTATTTCCATCTATTGTACTATAATTTTTTTCCTTGTTTCGTTCGGAATTGGAAGTGAAAATCAAATCTGAACCCCTTGATGACGAATACGCGGGGACAATTAAAGAGGAAGCCGCTACGGAAGTAGAACCGGTAGTTTCCGGGAATTTAGCTGATTTATTGAATGTTTTGATTAACGAAATCAAGGCTCAGTCTAGCAAGATAGAAACTCAATCGGCAGAAATTAAAGCTCAGGCTGCCAAGCAAGAAGCTCAGTCTAAAAAAATTGACAGGAAGCTAGACAATCAGAACAAAGCTATTAATGTTGTTAACAACAGTGTTGGAGTTGTTAACGCAAAAGTTGATAAAATCAAAGAAGATATTGTTGTGATTAATACCGAAATCGGTAATCTTAAACAGGAAATGATAGGCGTTCAGGCGGAAATTGCGAGCATAAATACGCGTTTTAATTCCGAAATTAGCAGAATCGAAAAAAGTGTAGGAGAAGCAGTTGCTCCGATCATCGAGAATAAGGTGACGGAACAAATTCAATTAGTGAAAAAAGAGGATCAAAAGAAGGTGGAAACTTTAAAGGCTTTAGTATCCGAGGTTGATGCTAAAGTGACGAAGCAGGCTAATACCTACGAAGAGGAAAAGAGGGAAGTGGAAACGCTTGCGGCAACCACTTGCCAAGTATTTACGAGAGTGTCGGAATTAGAAAAGAAACTTGACGAAAGACGGAGCTATGTGCCAATCTGTGCACACAGTTCGGAATTGTTGACGAAAGAGGATCGGTTCGACCCCTTGAAAAAAGGCGGTATACACCCGACGGATTTCATTAAAAATTGTGAAAGAGTTTTACCCAGATCATGGACTAATGAGAGAAAAATTAATGCGGTTATTGATGTATTGGCTGGTGATGCCAAGCGTTGGGGTTTAAACCTCAACATTACGAACCTGACTTTTGACGAGTTTAAAAATTTGTTTCTGGCTGAATACTGGTCAGAGCAAAAACAGCAAAGTGTCTGGCGCGAATTTGTCGTATCGAAGCCTTTCGATGCGAATTTGCGCGGCTCGATGAAGTAGTTTTGTGAGGGCTAGATCCGCAAGTTGGAATATTTGCGTGATCGCCGCATGGAATCCGAAATAGTCTGGGAACTCTACAAGAAGCTTCCAGATGATACAAAACGCTACATAGGAAGAAATTACAGGACAATCAATGATTTCCTGGAAAGAGTTGAGGACGAGGACAATTGGCGAAATAATCGCGACAGTGGTAGAGGCCGTGGTAACAACAACGGGTACCACAGCAACCACAACAACGACAACTATGGGAATAATGCATACCGCAACTTTGGCAGCAATAACAATAGTGGTTCGGACCGTAATAACAATCGGTACAATGCAAATAATAACAGGAATGACGGAAACTAACGTGATACGGGCTTCACAGGATAGTAATAACGCCAGAGGGTGCGATAAGCCGCCTCAGCAGCATTCGGGGAGCAGATCTGCTGGGACGAGACAGGGAAACCATTAGCCGCGCCGGTGAGGGGCCGACCGGGCGTGGAGAAATTTTGGCGGCCCAATAACAGGAGAAAACCGAGGTGTCGTCGTTGTGAAAATTTCGTGTGGAATAATCAACGGCGGGAGAGTGTGCCAGTGTTAGGAGAAAGGAGTGCGCCCACAAGTAGTAGATCAGCTGTAGACACGGCAGTAGAAAATACATTCACTGTCAGTGAGAACAGTGTAAGTAGTGTTCCGGAAATAGATTATAAAGTGGCAGCTGTAACACCCACAGCAGAACTGGAGATTGAGTTTAAGAATGATTCGCAATTGTTGAGAGAAGATCAGATGTCGGATAACACGTCCGTCATCGAGCGAGGGGATGCAGAGAGGGATGAGGTCTAGTTAAGGCAGTTCGGTCGCTTATACGACGAACTAAGAGATTATAAGGGCCTGTACGAGAGAAGCAATTATGGAGAGCGCGGGCAGGATTTGCCGCGTCTCGTCCCGCAGGAAGGTGGTGTTTGTGAAGTGATAGAAAGTTCTGGCCCTAACCGGCAGACTTTACCAGAAATAATTGATGTTAATGGGGAGCACGAGTCAGATTCGTCGTGTTTCGTCCCGCAAGAGTTGGATGTTGAAGTAGTAACGGAAAGTTCTGGCCCTAACCGGCAGACTTTACCGAAAGTTATAGTGGTAGAAGTAGCCGACCCATCCGACGCAAACCTCCAGTTTAAACATTGCGAGAGTATTGAGGAAACGGATTACGAAAATTTTGGTGATAGCCGGACACGATTGGCAGAAAAGCACGTAGATTACAGCGTGTATGAGGTTAGAGCTGACGTTATACGGTCAGACGGTAGCAGTGTGGGTTGCGCAGATCCAGAGGAAGTAATTGCAGATACTACTGGGCACATTTCTCCAGGTAGATTGGCAGATGAGATCAATCTGACCAAAGAAGAATCAACGAAGGTGACAATTAGTGAACTGATAGCAAAGCAACACTCACTAGTTGACGAGTTACAGGAAAATGTTTCGGTATTTGAGGCGAAGCTACAGACTAAGCCTCAGGACAAACGTGTTGAAATTAAAACTGTATGTGAACAGAGGCTGAAAAGGCCGCCAGATAAGCAGGATTTAGGATCAAAGCCGGATGGTTTTTTCTGGAATGACCTGGATATAGACGAGGATTTACTGTGGGAAAATAAAGAAACAGTCGAGGACAGGTGTAGACAGATAGTAGTGTCTGTTAATATGCACGACCTACAACTAAACGTGTTGATTGACACCGGTGCAGAATTGAGTGCTGTATCTGGGAAAATATTTGAGTTACTGAAAGACAGACCCGGCATCGTAGTTATGCCAGTAACAGGAGTGAAAATTATCGGTGCTACTGGGAAGGCCAGTAAACTGGTCACAAAACAGATTTTTGTCAACTTCGAAGTATGTGGGGCAAGATACGAACAAGAGTTTGTCGTCGTGCCAGACTTAACTACGGGAGTAATTATCGGGTTAGATTGGCTATTAAAGTACCGTGCAGTGATTAATTGCGAAAGCAAAACTTTGACATGTACGTCACAAGATAAAACAATAGTAGTTAGTTTTGAAGAGGTAGGAGACGGTGTGCATAGGCAATACCAGCCTATACACATTGTTAACTGGCCGGATGCTATTGACGTAGGTATGAATTTGAACTACTGTAATGTGAGGAATCTTGGCATTGACAATAGTGTAGAAAGTGAATTGGAAAGTATTGTAGACGGTGTGTCAAACGTAACACACGAACAAAGACGAGGCCTGTATGAAGTAATAATGAGGAATAAGGGTGTGTTTTCAGACAAACCGGGACTTGTGGAAGGATATAAATGCAAGTTGCATGTAATTCCGCACGAACCATTCTTCGTGAGACCGTATGCTATACTGCTGTACAAAAAGGAAGCAGTGCAACGGGAGATAGATAAGATGATCGAATGGGGAGTGATAGAAAGAAGTACGAGTCCATACAATAACGGTTTGGTCATTGTAGCAAAACGGGATGGTAGTGTGCGTATTGTGATTGACGCACGCACGTTGAATAGGGTCGTTCAACGCGAAACAGACAGACCAGAGAGTATGGAGGAGATTTTGCAACGTTTTCATGACGGTAAGTTCATGACTAGCCTCGATCTGACGGCTAGTTACTGGCAAATAGAACTCGAAGAAGAATCTAGGCCATACACCGCCTTGTTTGCGGGCAGGTGTTATCAGTATACAGTACTGCCGTTTGGACTTAATATATCTGTGTCCGTATTCACCAGGGCCCTAGATAAAGTGCTAGGACCGGTTTTGCGTTCAAGATTAACTGTGTATGTTGACGACCTATTGTTGGCGAATGCCACTTGGCATGACCATTGTGACCTGTTAGATGAAGTTTTTAGAGCATTGCGCCGTGGCGGAATGACTCTAAAGCTAAAGAAATGCGAATTTGTGAAGCAGGAACTGAAATTTTTAGGGCATGTAATTACCACTGCTGGTATTACGAAAGACCCAGAGAAACTAGAGGCAATAAGGAATTGTCCTCCACCCAAGTCTAGGAAACAGTTAAAAAGTTTTCTAGGGCTCACAGGATTTTACCGTAAATTTGTAAAAGGACAAGTGTTTAATGATGAAAATTTGAATAACCTCTTACGCAAAAATGTTCCGTTTGTGTGGACTGACGGGTGTCAGGCCGCTTTCGAGAGATTAAAAGACGAGTTGTTAAGATCTAACATACTATTTCATCCTGATTTATCGCTACCTTTCCATCTGGGAACGGATTCGTCGAATTACGGGGTGGGGGTAGAACTGTTCCAAGACGTTGGTAAAGGAGAGGATAAGGAACACCGGACGATAGCGTTCGCGAGTCGAACTTTATCAAAAAGTGAGCGAAACTACACGATTTCTGAAAAGGAATGTCTCACTATCGTGTGGGGATTCAAGAAGTTCAAGGGTTACCTATGGGACCGTAAGGTGATTATTCATACCGACCATAAGGCGCTCACTTATCTGAAGGATTGTAAACTCCTTCACGAAAGACTGACTAGGTGGTCGCTGCATTTTCAGCAATTTAACTATGACATCTGTTACGTGAAAGGGACCGACAATTGCGTTGCGGATGCACCGTCGCGGTTGCCCGAGTCTAATCAAGATGTATTGAGAGATGAGTGAGATGGAGTGGTCAAATTATACTATTTTAAAGAAGTTGAGGGACGCAAATTAATAGTGAACATCTGTAAGAATCTACGTCGTCATCAGAACGAGGACGGTTGTTTAAATATGGTGAAAACCCGATATGACGAAAGGAGTCGAGAAGGAGAGAAATTAAGGAACTATTACAAGATATACGATCATATCTTGTACATACGTAAGGGTGAAGATAGTAATATTTGGCGGGTATGCTGGCCCACCAAAGTCGTCACGGAAATAATAGACTACTACCATTTGGCGTATGGTCACTGTGGACCAAAGAAATGTACGGAAAAGCTGAGTGAAGTAGTGCATTTTAACAACATGTTAAAACGCGTTACTGACAGAGTGAAAACTTGCGATTTATGTCAGAAGGTGAAGGTTACCAACTGTACGAGTCGTGGTCCTATGCAAAGTATAAGGCCTAACGACACCTTTGAATTACTATGCGTGGACTTGTACGGACCTTTGCCAAAGTCATCAGGAAACTTTGCCTACATTTTAGTAGTGCTAGAAACTTCATCAAGCTATACCAGATTAGGAAAGCTACAGCCAAAGCGGTCTATAGCAAGCTTGTGAACGATTATTTTGTTCGTATTGGTAAGCCCAAGGCGATTCTATCAGACAATGGGGCACAATTTACTTCTAAGTTGTGGAATGAAGGCATGGAAAGTAATGGGGTCGAGGTGATCCATATTTCAGCTTATTGTCCGGCTGGGAATCCCGCTGAGAGGTATATGCGCGAGCTAGGCCGACTGTGCCGTACCTATTGCCATCACAACCATAGGGCATGGGGCAAATATGTAGCAGTATTTGAGAGAATTATGAACACCTTGAGACATGAATCGACGGGATTTTCTCCAGAGGAAATCCTGTTGGATGACAGAAGTAAAAGTTTAGTGGAAGACATAATCAAATTCCCTCCACGGATTGACATTAGTATTGGTGTGAAAAAAGATCGTTTGCGAGAAGTAATGAAGCTTAAAGCCGATGCTCGCATACGTCGTCATGACGCTAAAGCGCGTTTTGCTAAGTTTGCAATCGGAGACTTAGTACTTGTAAAAGCTCATGAGAAATCGAGCGAGATAGACAATGAAATCTCTAAATTTAAGTTTGTTTATAACGGACCATATAAAGTCATTGGTATACCTCACACAAATGCTCATTGCTTAGAGTATCTAAGCTCTGGAAAACTATTAGGTATACGGAACATTGTAGACTTGAAATTGTACCAACCTAGGATTGATTAATACCACAGAATGGGTAATTTGTACAGTATGTAAATATAGAGTGTAAGATTTAAGGATTTGCTAGGTTGCCATGATTATGCCTGACCAAGAGGTCATTAAAGAAGTTGTAATTAATAAGTAATTAATTTTGACTGAATGATTTAAGAGGAATTGATTAATAATCATTTGAAAAATCCAAGCTGCTAGTTTAAGTTTTCAGCTGAGTCACAGTAGATTAAGCAATGTAAATATGGTTTTGTAACTAGCTGTAAGATTCCATGAATATGTGTTTTACTAGTCATTGCCGATGTACTTAGACGCTGTTCTAAGTTTCAGGCTTGTACATGTGTGATGACGGACAGTGTTGAGTTATCCACTGTGATAGTGTTAATGGACTCCTTGAGATTACTCGGGAGTGAGGTTTCCGAAAGAATTCAGTGAAACGGACGTTCTGAAAATGCCATTACACAGGCGAGTGAGATCAAGCGTGCCGCACAGGCGGGCGCAACAATACTGGCGAGGCGGAGCCGTTGTCGGCTCATGTGCCGCTGTCGGCATTCTTTGCACTTGCGAGTACGGAAGGTGGAATTGTTTTTCTTCCCGGACAGCTGAAAGAATTCTGCTGTCAATATTTATGGTTTTTTCGATCTGCTGTATATTATTTTCTTGTTTAGCGTTAAGGGGACTCTCATGACGAGAATATTGATTATGAAAAGGTTATATAAAAATGTGTATAATATGTAATTAATAATTAATTTGCGTATTTTGATCTACCTGTTTTTATGGCCATGTACTCTGATTAATTTTGTAAATAATATTCCATTTCTTGATAGTGTTATGAATTTTGACGATTTTAGAATAGCTAAACCATTTTCTATGTTTTCTATGAATTTTAATATGTTGTCAATCTGTTTTATTTTGTGCAAAGTGACAGAGTGGAATAAGATTAGGAGTGTCTCCACTCAATTATTATGGTCTAAAAATTGATTTATGCTTAATTAGACGAATGCTAAATTTTGATGATGTTTTGACCATATGCATTTCCGCTGTTTCCTTTTTGGGACATTTTCTGAGTCTGTTTAGGTTACACGAACATCCTCAGACAATGTGGGGCACGTGTAACGCCGGAAATGCATATCCTCCTATTTCCATCTATTGTACTATAATTTTTTTCCTTGTTTTGTTACCTCAAGATATGACATTTCTGTCTCTTTATATATTGTAATTGTTTTACTGTTTGTACATATATATATATTTATGCAATTATGTCGATGTATAATTGGTTGTTTTGTAAATATTATTTGTATTTTACGCTGGGTCTTGCCTAGGGAAAACTATGCTATCGAACGAATACATCGATAGGTCGTGTAAAGAACGAAAGTGTGTAGGATCTCTGGTAGTGTTAACGCTGTCGCGTGGAGCGCGAGCAGAGAGGGACTCTGGCTGGAGTAGCGAGTGGAGGAGGTGTTGTGTGACGCTCCCGCGAGTTGCCGCGCTTTCTGGGTTCAGCAGCATGTAATTGCGCTCGACTTGCGATGATAGTTTCTGACATGGTGTCGCGGACGGGAAGCATTAGCTGGCGGACATCAAGAGCCCGTTTCGCCTGGTGACCGTGTCGAGAAGAAGGCGCGCCAGCATCCAGCTTCTGCAACAGCGACGGCCGACAATGAGTGACTGTCGCCACCTCCTCGATCGACGGCTTCAAACCTTCAATCAGCCAACAAGGAAGACTGGAAGCACATAAAGTTTTAGAACTGTATGGCAGACCTCAGCTTTTCAAATTTTTCCATTTTCGTAACTATAATTACAGCAACTTAGCATGATCATTTGTTGCTCATTGTCCCAATTGCATTACCAAGCAGGGTCCCTTCCTTTTCCGGAATGAACTCGAGTGTCGTTGAAATTCAAACGCCAGCATTAAAGCAGCATCATTCAATTTCTCTGCTTTAATTTCAAAGTTCAGTTGAGGTATTCATAGCTGGCTACAATATTTAGATTACACGAGCACAAATTAAGAGTGCGAGTTTTGTTAGCATATTTTAGCTTACCTGTGACTGCAGCTCAGCTTGGTACGTACGAAATTTTACTATTGTTAATTGTTCAGAATCATTTAATTCAAGTTCAAAGTTAAATCTCTTATTTCTAAATTGCGTAGAGTCAAGTTGCTTTTGAAATGATTGTTGAGGTAGTCCAAGACTAACTGTATTTTTACTGAATTTCGATGTGCTTCAGAAAGAAAGCTCACTATTAACTTCCGTCACTAAATTAACTTTCGATTTTCCGGTTTTATTAATTCTTTTGCTAAATTAAGTCAGAGTGTAGCGAGATTTATTACTTCTGACAAACTTTCAGTTTTCGCACTACACGTGTCAACCTTCAGTTGCCACGCTTCTAGTGCTAATTATATGTGTAATAACCTTTCTTTTTCAGTTACTATAGTAATTGTCCTTAGGACTGGCGACCGCAATTTCCCCCAAATCTCAAATATCTAATTACCGCTAGTTAATTGTTAACGTAACGGCCGCACATTTACTTTCTTTATTAACTTTACCCCTTTTCAAAATTAATTTCCATCAGTTTCATTTGCATTTTTCCTTTCATTTAGAAGTAACCCTTTCCTCCCTCTTTACCGACAGATTAACTTCGGTGACGATTGCTTTTCCCAAATTTCCATTAGGTACACGCGGTTTAATATTCCACTGTCATTAAGGTCGATAAGTGAGGGAGAGGTTACACCCTTAAAGTGCCATCATTTCAAGAGAAATTACAGAGAGGTTTGGAATCTAATCCAGGACATTGTCGCAAAGACTGGTGATCAGGGACTTTACTCCACCCCTGTGCTCTCATCTGCCGTGCAGGAAAATGGAAAGCAACTAAAAGGGCGTGGCGTACACAGGCAGTTACTGATCCAAGTAGCGGCCGCGCCCGTCGCTGCTTACCATCGGTGTTCTAACGAAAACTGGTGTATTCAACGCGGCGAGATCGTTGGCTGAAAACGTAGGGAGCTCCATGGCTGTTTCCCTGCATTGCTGTCGAAACGAGAACACAAAGTTTCCATAAAATTGAAGAGTGTTCAAGAAAATGGTTCATAAAGCATTCTCCGGGTCTTTGAATCCGCTCGTATTTCAGAGGCCACATGTAGGTCGCTTGTTCTTGCCGGCGGCACCGACGTGAGCTCAAATGGCAACAGGAGGCACCGGGCGAAACTTGGGGTTTCGGACTGAGCGCCGAAGTTGGCGACGTTTCCGTGAGGCGAATGGGGGAGTGCGCCGTTACGTCGGAGTGGGGGAGGGAAAGAGCTCAGAGCTCCTGCGTTAGCCGATGGCTCTGCCGGCGGACGAGTTCTGGAAAGTCGGATGTTTACGGGCCGCCAGGGAGAGTGGGCGGGGGGGGGGAGGAGGAGGATAGGAAGGGGGAGGGGGAGGCAGCATTCAGCGGTGGCTGCTATCTGACGCGCGACTCACAAAAGGACGCCGCGGCCGCCGCGCGCCGTCGATGTGGTGGTCGCTCGCGCTGCTGAATCGCTCGCGCTGGCGATATTGAATGCCACGAAACAGCCGCATCTGCGCTGCTCCGTACGGCACAAAGTAGTCGCGGGGATCCCCTCCATCTCGTTTCGATCCCAAAAAAGGAGGCAGCAGCGGGTAAAGTAACCGAACCGGTTCCGCCACGAAGAAAACGCCGACAAGAGCGGTGCGTGTAGTCATTCCAGTCTGCCATCTACCACAGACGAGTGGGCGCTACTGTAGCTCTCTGACTTACGGTCGATTGGCACTGAGACGGAATGGAGCGTCGAAACATCCTACAATGCCTTGAGAATGGTGGCGTCAACGGAGCGGAACGGACGTCACCGTCAAGGATTCTCGGGAAGGCAGTTTTGACGTTGACGAGGAATGGTGGCGCAGTGATTTGATATGGGATGTAAACCTACGAGTATTTTGGCTGCACTCTCTCGTGCTATAATAGAGAAATCTGTGCTTTTGTCTTCGTAATCTATGCTTTACTTTCGTTAATCAATGGTGCATGGCCTTGATGCGTTCAAATAACGCCATCATGGAACCATCAGAAGCTGCTGTAATGCATACTTACAGACAACCAGTTTCGGAAGGAAGTAAGAAAGATTAAGGTTTACTGTTCTGTCGACATCATGGTAATCGGAAACGGACAAACTTCGGTCAAACAAAACATCTTCAAGTCAAGTATTAACATTACATCAAAGTATTAATTGCGATATGGCCTACGTTATTTATGTTGTTAGATTTAAATCCTTGCAGCATTACAGAGCATAAAGATAAAGAAAACGAGTAGTGGTTCTTTAACACTTGATCTCTAAACAAGGAAAAATGTTACCTTGCTACTAAACCATTGTAAAGATTACTACTCCACGTTTTATTCAAACGAGGTCATAATTTATAAACAATAAAATTCTTCTGGGTGCGGACCGCATTGTCATTGCGTAAGACTTCTGACGTTTCGGCCGCTCCTGCAAATGATCTTCCACAGTTTTTTTCCTAACTGCTGGAGACCACAGAGGCCGCAGGTATACAGAACACTGGCACGCCTCAGCCGGCACTAGGCATCAAGTAAGCAGCGCTACGGTACAACTACCGCACGTTTCCCATTCGGCCTTTGCCACCAGTGGCAAGCAATACTCGTATAACAAACGCCAATCAAGAACGTCTATTTCTACCAATGAAAAGAGATAAAACACCAGTGAATGACGTCTAACACTCGTCCTGATCACCGTCAATAGCCTATTTAGAGTTCTGTGATAGTCTCTTCCGCCAGTATAAAAGAACCAAACCTTTCTCAATCAGCAGTTGGTAGAAAAGGTTCAAATGGCTCTGAGCACTATGGGACTAAACAGCTGTGGTCATCAGTCCCCTAGAACTTAGAACTACTCAAACCTAACTAACCTAAGGACATCACACACATCCATGCCCGAGGCAGGATTCGAACCTGCGACCGTAGCAGTCACACGGTTCCGGACTGCGCGCCTAGAACCGCGAGACCACCACGGCCGGCACAGTTGGTAGAAAAAGAAGAAAAAAGCTGAGGGAGGCCATCTGCAATGCGGTCACACACTCAGAAGAATTTTATTGACTGCGACAATTGCGGCGGAAGCCTACGCTTACAGTCATAATTTATATGGAAATTTGTGGTGAGTTCCTATGGGACCAAACTGCTGAGGTCATCGATCCCTGGGCTTACACACTACTTAATCAAACTTAAACTAACTTACGCTAAGGGCAACACACACACCCATGCCCAAGGGAGGACCTCCGGGGAGGGGGGGGGGGGGGGAACCACGCGAACCGTCTTCAGGCGCCTTAGACCGCACAGCTACCCCGCGCGGCTACGTAATTTATGTTATGCATTAGTTAAAGAACAAAAAATTAACTTAACAAGGGTTCAGTAATCTAGGGTTAAACCTGTCTCAGTGGAATAGATACCCTCAACACGAAACGCTAGTATTTGGAATAAAATTTGTGTGTCAATATTCTGCATCTATGTCATTCCACTAAGAAGCATCGGATAATCAGTTAGCGTAATTCTACTTGGGTAAACCATCTTTTTCGAGGGAGCTCGTTTTGTACTCTCGCGAAATAGGGGAGAGAGGGCCACTGCTGTTATACACTAACAGGGGTGGCAGTTATTAATAAAAAAGCGCTTTCCATTGTGGTAGGTCCTTCACATGAAAGTTAAATCACCAACTTTCTCCTCAGAGGGTGAAAATAGTTTGTTGGCTACCACCGACGTAGGGAGAAATGATCAGCATAATAAAATGAGCTAAATCAGAGCTCGCACAAAAAGATTCAAGTGTTCGTTTCTTCCATGCGCTTCCGAGAATGGAATGGTAGAGAAATAGCTTAAAGGTGGTTCGATGAATTTTTTGCCGGGCACTTAATTGTGACTTGAATAGTAAGCATGTAAATGCAGATATAAAAGAAGAGACCTGTTCATTCATGGGTTCCATATATTCCCTTACCCACTTTCTCGTGCAGTACGATGCTGGTGAGTTTGCAACATTGTTCGAAACGAACGCTTACAGGCCAAATTGATGGTACGGAAACGATTGCATACTGCCTAGGTTGTGACGTTACTGGCTCTATGATAAAATGGCATTCACTCCCAGACTTGACTTAGCAATAAAGAAGGGTGAAGTTAAGGTTATTAATTAACTCTTGATTGACATTTATAGCAGATACCTTCAATAGAGAGCTGTAAAGCAATTTATTCAGAATCTTGTTATTGCCACTTTTCATTAATAACTTTAACAACATATTAATAACAACGCAAATGAAGCGCTTCGTGCGCCTTCGGTGCACCAACTATGTGAGACGAGTGAAGTGCTTGAGGCTGCGTGGTTGAGCACTAGAGGCGTGAGCTCACCATTACAGCAGTTGTCCGGTTCGGTGTAGACAATTCCGCACGTATAATACCTTATTTGCCCACTGAGTACGTAGATATTAATGTAGCGCGACTCTGCGTGTAATGCAAAGTAGAATGTGTAAACAGGAAGTTATTTTGTTATGAGACTTACGTAAAAATTTACATAAACAAAACAAAACTCGTTATTAACTGTCTGGGCTGCGTTACGAGTGAAATTGTAGTCGAACATTTATAGTGTCATTCCTCAGCATTTTGGCTTATTAAATCACTGGCTCCGTTGAACCTTAAACCGAGATTCTCATTTGGTCGTTAGAGTGTCTTTGGCCACTCGCTTGTGACTTTCCCTACAGCTTGACATCAGCAGGGTCGATCTCCATGACCTAAGATCTACATCTCCGCAGGGACATCAGTAGAGAACACCAGATTGGCAAACAATTAGAACTTTCGTGATCTGGTTGATGCAGCAGAGTACAGCTGTGGCCCCTTGGACGCTCTACATCGAAAGTACAACACTTAGACAGGCGCGTGTAACCTGCAGCAGTACAGAACAAGGGATACTCAGGATGCTAGTACGCTTGTAGCGATGGACATTGATTCCTGTTTACACATGACTGCGAAGGTTAATTGGTTCCTCAACAATTGGCATCACTTGACCGCGGGAGTCCACAACGATACAGATTTTCAACATTTTCTGGTTCCCAGTAGCAGGTGAATGATCGAATGACGTCGTTGTCTTTGCGCCAAGTCATCTGGCAGACAACTGTTCTTACAGTGACGTGACAATGCGCGCACGATCGATACATAAATTTTGACTCTTCGTGAGATGGTCGGTTAGTTGGCTGTTTTTTTTTTTCTTGGGGGGGGGGGGGGAGGTTGGCGGGGACAAAATAGCTAGGTCATCGGTCCCATTGGGTTAGGGAACGATTGGGAAGGAAGTCGGCCATGCCCTTTCAAAGGATCAATCCCGGCATTTGGCTGTAACAATTTAGGGATGTCACGGAAAACCTAAATCACGATAGACGGACGCGGGTTTGAACCATCGTCCTCCGGAATGTGAGTCCAGCTTGCTAACAACTGCAACTGCGCCACCTCGCTCGGTTTCATGGCAATCAGTGTACACCGCCATACACTTTGTTTTTTCTACCATGACTTAGAGATCCGTGCCAGCTGCTGCTAAACCGACATTTCACGTTTCGATCCTCTGGCTCTCACAGAAAACTGAACATTTCGCGGCATAAACTATACAGCTACCACAACACAGGCTGGTGGAAATAAAACACAGAGGCGATGTTTTTCATTGACAAAAATGTGGAAGACATCGCAATGTATGGAAACTGAAAGAGCTTGCAGTATTGTAGAGCTCTTCCAATAGCTATTCGAAGCGATGACCTGTACGGTTAATCTCATCTTCCCATCGACAGAGTAGTGGATGTGTTGGTGCTCCATTTCGAAAAGCATTGTTCCTTCATTTTGCAGTCATATACACTATTACTGTTCCGGTGTTGACCGTCATCGGAAGGTGCTGTTCGCAACATGCATGAGGTAGCACAAATAAAAAGATGTACTAATGAAAAAAAAAAATTAAAACGTGGAGGGTATCGTAGCATATGGAAATGGGACGAGTTTGTAACAGTGAGGAATGCTTACAAACAACTGTACTAAGATAATGACCTCCACATTTAATACCACGTTCCACAGTGACAAGTAACAGATATCCAGTGTTCTGCCAAGGTTCTCTCCAACTCAACGGAGTGGTGTCATTCAATCGTTGTGTGATAATCAAAAGCATACCCAGTGGATGGTCAGGATGGGAAGGACACCAATGATATGGAGCGATGTACTGTAATACATAATGCAGTTGATAGCAAGATCAGTTTTAGCAATTTTACCCAGAAGTATCAGAGAGCAATATCTACCACATTGTGCAGCCTGTGTAGAAACAAAATGAGTTGAGTTAATGCTATAGGAGAGTGTTTTGACCAGTTGGTGGAAGAGGGAAAATGTTGTCATAGCTCCACCACCCGAGTACAATGTCAGCGCCAAATGAAGCCTGCTGCTCCTGCAACACGATGTAGTATAAAAGGCAGACCAAACAGTTACGGTGGTGGTGTTCTTTATCGGGAAAATTAGGAAGACTAAACGTCATACGGGTAGTGAAGTTCAAAGCAGATGTGCATCCCTGAGGGCCCTTTACTGTCGATCACCCAAACATTCTTTCATCGTTATTCGGTACCATCCAACTAGAACAATTACGAATTATAAAAGCTCTGCTAATTTCATCCGATAGATTTTTACCGCATCTCTCTTCTGATATATCGAAAACAAATACCGTCTACATGCCGGCATCGAGCATATGTGGCGATCCTATTAAATATACAGGTGTTGATCCATTGGAGAAATCGGCCAGTGATTGACGTCGCTTGCACAGACCGGTGTAAAGTTTCATCACCTGTACTGTACGAGGACCATCTCCTACACATTATCAGTCGCAGGAGAGGGTCCCTGTTTCGTTGTTTGATACACCACTTTTTCTGCTGTAACATGCCTTGGACACTGCCATACATTTTATTCTTTCCGCCACGACTTTGAGGTCTGCGTCAGATTGTAAACTGACATTAACACATTTTGGTCCATTTGGTCCCCCAGAAAACTAGACATCACACGGTGTAAATCATGCTGGTGTTGCTGATCGCACAACACACCCACACACTAGGTGATTGAAATAAAAGACAGTAGCAACATAAGGAAACTGGAAGAGTTTTGAGACATTGTGGAGCGTTTCCAAACTGCTGTCTGAGTGTGATTGACGACCTCAACATTTAAACTCATCATTAACAGTGATGGGATAGCTGATGATGTTGTGTTCCGTTTGACTGATATCTCATATTGCTGCCATGCACGTGATCACTGTTTCGGTGTTAGCCATCCCTGGAAGGTGTTGCCCCCTCCACCAAGACGCTTTCTCCATCTCAAACAA
This sequence comes from Schistocerca piceifrons, assembly GCF_021461385.2. Classification (NCBI taxonomy): domain Eukaryota; kingdom Metazoa; phylum Arthropoda; class Insecta; order Orthoptera; family Acrididae; genus Schistocerca; species Schistocerca piceifrons. The sequence continues at coordinate 490,870,033 of NC_060144.1, read as the reverse complement.
GCGATGTCAGTCTGTCATTATGTGGCAATCAACAGCGTATCAATGGATGGATGGGGTGGAAAAGACAACATCGATGCACTGTAATAATAAGCATCATAGTTGATAGTGCCATCAAGTTTAGCAATTTTACCGTAATTTCAACACCAAACAATGACCTGGCAGCTTGCTTAGCAGTATCTGTATCATCGCTAAACAGCCCCTCCACTACTTTGCTAGTACCATCGTGAATGTAAATAGATGACTGTGCCGTATGTCCATTCATCGTTTATTCTCCAACATCTACATCATCAGAGTCTACCAGACAGCAACCTACATATCTCTAGTACTTCGATCATAGTGCATAATATACAGTCTTCTCTGTTTGGATAGGAGTCACAGGGCATTAGAGACCGAAAGATCCCCTCGCATTGTCTCTGACCAACGCTCCCTGCAGCTGATCAGAAGTATACCGCTACATTCCACGTTTCGTGTAGGAACAGTGCAAACTGAAGCTGTAATTGCTGCCCCACACCCATCCAAGAGCACAAGATTTTTCCAGATGAGCTAAGGTCGAGGAGGTTGTATTTCGATTTTATGCTGTCCTTGTGTAGTGCTATGCATATGGTTGTGTAATTAGGCCCAATCTTTATGATTAATTACGTAATTGCATCAGTTTCCCGACCAAAAGTAAATAAAGTACACTAACCTAACCTTCGTTTCCCGCATCTGGACAGTTTTCACGTGTTAGGGAGTGCACTTAGGCTTTCCATCCAGTGGTATCAGGGTACGAGTCCCAGAAAGGTCACCGCCATTTTTAATTTTTCGGCAATTCCAAGCGCCTCTAGTGGTATAATTGTGTTAGGGGGGGTACACTTGATCTTTCTGTCTAGGAGCGCCAAGGTTCAAGTCCTGGAAAGGGTGCTGTCAGTTCAATTTCCCGCCAATTTCTGGGTGGTGGTGGGGGGGGGGGGTAAGGGTGGGATGGGATGTCAGTACTGCCCTTGGACAAAGAAATTTCCGCCAAAATTCGAAATTCCTACCAGTAGGGTGGGTTTGGGGACTGGGAGGGTGGAGAGGGGTTACGGGGTTGGTTCCCACGTGCAGGCAGAGAAAAACACATGACATCATCTGGGGGTGGGGGTGGGCGTGGTCAGGGGCTGGGGCAGGGGGTGATTAATTGATCAATTTAATTAATTTGCATATCGATACGATATCATAAGCAATTTTCTCTCTTTTAAGACTGCGTCCACTGGCTACTGGCGGTAGTGTGAATTCAACAGACTTTCCTCAGGTCTGTTTTTCTTCCGACAGTGCTGATTTCTGTGATCGGATGATCTAGTCAGTGTTTGGAGAGCGCTACACTGTTAATTGAGAGTCTGACTCTTTGATTTGTTGCTGTCAGAAACTTTCATCAGCATTTTCACCTATTTAGGTAGTGTGGCCTCAGTATAAACTTTTTATTCCTTTGTGTAATAAAACAGAAACAGTAAAATGCTATGTAAACACTACACAATTATGTATCATTGACACTAACAAAAAAATCCCACAAAGAAAATATTCGTATGAAGTAGACTTGTATGATACATTCTCATATTGCTTGCTGCTTTCTAAAAAATCTCGAGATTTCGACGAAATCCTGCATATTCTTTGTCATGAACAACAGACTGTCGTGGCCGCTGTTGTAGTGGCCTTTTGCAACCCCTTTGCGGCTTGTGATTGGTCGGCAAATAAACCGAGTATGTTTCACACGTGGATGTTGTCGCCATAAACTTCGATCTCTGTTCTAAAGCGGATGTGTAGGAATACTCAACAGCTCCGTACAGTTTACGTCCGCAGAGATCTTAAGACAAGATAAGTTCCTGCTCTTACATGGACTTATAATATATTAGCGAACCCGGAAATGCTTCGCAACTGTTAAATATGCATGCGAATTGGATATGCTTTCTAATCTGGGATTTCCGCGGGAATTGTCTCAGGATGCAAATTTCGGTTTGTGGTTGCGATTTCGCCCACTTTGAAGGCAAGGAACTCTGTATTCTAATATGTCACATAGAATGTGATTACAGAAGATTCATTTATTTTCGTTTTTGAGTTTTATTATTGTTTATTTTTGTGTACACAAAACTTCAGAATAGACAAAATTTTTCGTTTTTGGATATTGCGTCGTAAGATTATGAACTGTTTCTTTGAACTACCAGTTAGTGAAAGGGCAACACACAACTGTCCATTCGAAAAACACTCGGATCGTAAATCGGTTGCAACGTATTTGAATATCCGACCGTGGACCTTCTTTATTTTTACTGTAAATGGAACCTTGATTCGCTTAAAGTGATTGGTTAAACACTTTGGAATTGTTAGTATACATGGTACGAGAGAGACCACCTCAGCTGCTGGGGCTCTGAGGACAGCAGCTTCAACAACATTATTTCGGACAGTTTTAATCTGCGAACAGATAGCATTACAAAGTTTTGCATAGTTCACAATGCGTACTAATGCTATAATGTAAGCCACTACAACTTTCATAATATACATGTTTTCTGTTAAAACCGATTGTGTAGCAGAAAACAAAACATCATATTGTTGCATATAACATTTTTGTTTAAATTTATATTCAGGGTTATTTAGCTGACCCTACCGATAGTTTCTTTTCTTTTTTTTTGTGAACGGCAGTGGCATCATAAACCACGCAGTAGATTTTCATATTCTCTCTCTCGCAACGTGGAAACTGTTAGTCCTGGAGAAAAAATGAACAGGACCTTTTTGTAGAAGATTTAATGTAGTTAAATTTTATATTGGGATACGTTTTCGATAGAGGCCGTAGTTTTGGAATTATTCAGGAAAAACGCGTTTGAATGTCACTTTTGTACGTTTTTCTATGATCATTTGTTCATCTTCACTACTATGAAACACATCTCTTCTACTGAAGAAGTGCTTGTAGCTTTTAAGGTATGAGTTTTAAATCCCATGTTTACGAAACTTTTTTTCTTATTTTGCTTCTTACTTCATCCTCCCAAAATATGAAAAGCAAAGAGCTTGCAGCAAAATAAACTTTTTTTACGATATCTAAAATGAAGTGCTCTTAGCTCTTAAGGTATGCATTTTGAAGCCAATGTTTACTGGAATTTTTTGGTTCCAACGATTGTTCCTTTAACATCCCTGGATAGTGACTATTTCTCCCCGGACATCCTGTAGACGGGAGAAGCAGTGTGTCTAATTGTTTAAATGCCCTGGAATCGTAGCTAAAGCTGACCATGAGAAAGAAAATAAAGCCAAACATTATCACAGCACTGGACAACATTCTCTTTCTCGCAGTCGATTATAACAGAAAACCTGTACAATGTTGTATAAGATCATGTAAAAATTTGAAATAAATAGGTGAAGTAGTTCAAGAGTTTAGAAAACATCATTTCCTCTATATAAGCAGGGCGGTTCAGCTGCCCCTACCACTGGATTTTATGCAGCCCACAATGCCTTCAAATACCATCCACAAAATTTTCATATTCGCTAGCTCACTACACACAAATAATTAGTCCTAAAGAAGAATGGACAGTACCATTTTGTAAGTTCAGTGTAGTTAAATTTTGTATGGGCATGTGTTTTCACTGGAGACCACAGTTTTCGGATTATTCAAGATGAACGTATTTTAAAGTCACTTTTTACATTTTTCTTGAATAATATTCGAAAACACTTCCCAGTACAAAATTTTACTAAATTAAATTTACCAAAAATATGATGTTCATTTTTTATGTGTGATTAATCGTTTGTGAATAGCGAGAGAGAGTATATGAAAATATTGCCTAAGGTATTCGAAAGTGTTGCGAGTTGCATAAAACCTAGTGGTAGGGGCCGCTGAATGATCCTGTATTAGTATAAATGATCACGATTCTGTTGCTATAGCCGTGAACTGAGCTGTGAGAAGATCGTGATACGATGGAATAAATTCCTCCTCCGCAAACTGTACATCACTTATTATTGTAGCTGCGATGAGAGCGCCACGATTTATTTTCTGAAACGAATGTAGCACGTTGTCTCCGCTTCACTTGTGGGCGCAAAGGTTAGCATCAGGCAGACGGGCCTGGTGAATGTTCGGCACGCAGCAGCGCACCGCTGGAGTTTGATTTTCCCGTAAAATAGCGGAGTCCTCGGGTCCCTGTGGGGCGACTCTTTGTCATAATGGAGGATCAAACGTGAAGTGTTGACCGTGGCTGCGCCCAACTTCTGGCAGCAGGGACTCGCGGCAGTCTGCGCTCACAGCGCCGCCATGGGTTCACGACACCGTAAACGTCCGACGAAACAGTCTCTCTCTTGTATGCCTCTGCACTAAAGGAGACGGGTATAGCCTCCGCTGTTTTCTATCTCTTCGTTCCAATTGCTATTAAAGAGATTCGTTATCGAAATGATGTACTGTTAGCGACTAATTTTCGATCAAAAAGACAATCTAAAGGGTGTAATGTCGATGATTTAATAAACTATGTTCTGAATCGCTGTTTGTTAACTTGTCACGGTGCAGAGATCTACACTCCTGGAAATGGAAAAAAGAACACATTGACACCGGTGTGTCAGACCCACCATACTTGCTCCGGACACTGCGAGAGGGCTGTACAAGCAATGATCACACGCACGGCACAGCGGACACACCAGGAACCGCGGTGTTGGCCGTCGAATGGCGCTAGCTGCGCAGCATTTGTGCACCGCCGCCGTCAGTGTCAGCCAGTTTGCCGTGGCATACGGAGCTCCATCGCAGTCTTTAACACTGGTAGCATGCCGCGACAGCGTGGACGTGAACCGTATGTGCAGTTGACGGACTTTGAGCGAGGGCGTATAGTGGGCATGCGGGAGGCCGGGTGGACGTACCGCCGAATTGCTCAACACGTGGGGCGTGAGGTCTCCACAGTACATGGATGTTGTCGCCAGTGGTCGGCGGAAGGTGCACGTGCCCGTCGACCTGGGACCGGACCGCAGCGACGCACGCATGCACGCCAAGACCGTAGGATCCTACGCAGTGCCGTAGGGGACCGCACCGCCACTTCCCAGCAAATTAGGGACACTGTTGCTCCTGGGGTATCGGCGAGGACCATTCGCAACCGTCTCCATGAAGCTGGGCTACGGTCCCGCACACCGTTAGGCCGTCTTCCGCTCACGCCCCAACATCGTGCAGCCCGCCTTCAGTGGTGTCGCGACAGGCGTGAATGGAAGGACGAATGGAGACGTGTCGTCTTCAGCGATGAGAGTCGCTTCTGCCTTGGTGCCAATGATGGTCGTATGCGTGTTTGGCGCCGTGCAGGTGAGCGCCACAATCAGGACTGCATACGACCGAGGCACACAGGGCCAACACCCGGCATCATGGTGTGGGGAGCGATCTCCTACACTGGCCGTACACCACTGGTGATCGTCGAGGGGACGCTGAATAGTGCACGGTACATCCAAACCGTCATCGAACCCATCGTTCTACCATTCATAGACCGGCAAGGGAACTTGCTGTTCCAACAGGACAATGCACGTCCGCATGTATCCCGTGCCACCCAACGTGCTCTAGAAGGTGTAAGTCAACTACCCTGGCCAGCAAGATCTCCGGATCTGTCCCCCATTGAGCATGTTTGGGACTGGATGAAGCGTCGTCTCACGCGGTCTGCACGTCCAGCACGAACGCTGGTCCAACTGAGGCGCCAGGTGGAAATGGCATGGCAAGCCGTTCCACAGGACTACATCCAGCATCTCTACGATCGTCTCCATGGGAGAATAGCAGCCTGCATTGCTGCGAAGGGTGGATATACACTGTACTAGTGCCGACATTGTGCATGCTCTGTTGCCTGTGTCTATGTGCCTGTGGTTCTGTCAGTGTGATCATGTGATGTATCTGAACCCAGGAATGTGTCAATAAAGTTTCCCCTTCCTGGGAAAATGAATTCACGGTGTTCTTATTTCAATTTCCAGGAGTGTACTTTAACCTCATCTAGTGGGCGCAACTCTGTCCGCCTGCTCCACTTCTTTCACTAAGGTTAGTCAGCTGCGGTAGCAGATTGTTGTATCTGTTCTTCCATTCGAGTTATTATCACCTGTGTGCATTGGAGGATGATCGAAGTTCCTCTATACAATCGCATTAAAGTCTGCAGCTGTGAGGAGAGGAGGGGAGGCGTAATAGATTTAACTTTTGCCTCTCCTCCTGGAATCTGGTGCAGTGAATCTGTATTACTTAACAGAATTCTCATGCATTTTTATTATTTGTGAGATTAACAGTGGTCCCAACTGGAAAATTACTAGGAAATCTACTGATGAAAGCATTGAGATCTTTAAATCACGTCTCCAAAACATATACTGGGTCCAATATATAATGTAGAAAATGTCAATTCCAAATACAACAATTTCAGTAATGAAGTGGCTCTAGTATCTGAAATTACCTTCCCAAAAAGTATATATAAAACTCATACTAAAAAATCCACCAACAAGCCTTGGATTACCACTGGAGTTAGGAATTCATGCAAAAGAAAGAGAGAGTTGTACATTGCCTTAAAAAATCAGATGACCCTAACCTTTTAAATAATTATAAAAAATACTGTAAAATAATGAACAAAGTCATTCAGAAATCCAAAAGTATGTATCTGTGGTCAAAAATTAATAGCTCAACTAATAAAATCAAAACTATATGGAAAGTAATACGAAATGAGAATGGTGGAAATTACCCCAACAAGACCCAAAATATTGCTCTTAACAATGAAGGTAAACTAGTTCAAAATCAAGATACTGTAGCTAAAATCTTTAATGAGCACTTTTTAACTGTTGCTGAGAAAACAGCATGCAAAGGCTCTTCAGAAAAGGCAATTTGGAAATTCTGTGACGTTAGCAAAGACTGGATTTAGTCATTCTTGGATTGGGTTGGTATTGGGCTAATGTCAAAGCAAATTGTGCCAATTTCCTTAGCGAAGCGATGATTTTAAACGATGCTTAGGTGCGATAGCTTAAAATTTGTATTATGCTCTTTAGTATATGTACACTGAAATGTTTGCGATGAGATTTGATATAGATGAAATGATACAAAATATTTAAAGTCTGATTTGAGATCAGAGAAAGAAATATTATCAGTTATTTTGTAAATATGTATTCCTTGTGTATTTTTTTCTAACATGCTCCATATCCTCAACAACGTTCTCACAATATGTCTATAAAAGAAAGATGTATCCCATCTAATATTGTCCACAACAATGTTAGACTGATTACGATACACACTCAGTCATCACAGATGTCTGCATGGTGCGGGTGCACACCTGACTCACTACGCCGAGAAAACGACGCAGGCCTCACGTGATTACGGCGTAGGAACACAAGACTGATCCAAATGAATGCTTTGCCCTGGTCATTTTGGATAAACGTGTTTCACAGATATCACTACTTTCAAACCTCCTCTGCCGTTTTTATTCAGATTTGAGGATTATATATTATAAATTTAAAAACAAATTAGACTGGAGTAAAATTCTACAATATTTACTGTTTTACAAACCTGTTTTTGGCCATTACGTTATCGGCAGGTACAAATATAAATGCTTGAGGCTGTGAGATTTTTATGGTGTCAAAATTTTAAAATCAGGTGCATCTACAATAAATCTCAGTTGTTTTCTGAAGATGACATTGCTAATGTGTGATTTGGGACTAAAACGAAAGGAAACGTTTCAGTCAAATTTGACATAAAACTATTTAGCTTAGATAAAAGGTATGATACGTTAAATAATTGTACTGAGAAGAAAAATAAGAAGAGAAGAAATATAAGTTGAACACTGGTGACATGTTCCAAGAGGATGACTGAAAAAGATAATTTTGTCCTTAACAAAATGGTTCAAATGGCTCTGAGCACTATGGGACTCAACTTCTGAGGTCATTAGTCCCCTAGAACTTAGAACTAGTTAAACCTAACTAACCTAAGGGTATCACAAACATCCATGCCCGAGGCAGGATTCGAACCTGCGACCGTAGCGGTCTTGTGGTTCCAGACTGCAGCGCCTTTAACCGCACGGCCACTTCGGCCGGCTGTCCTTAACAGGTCCAATATTAAAAAATAGGTAAAATATTATAGGTGAGATTAAACAGGTAAGTGAAACAACTGTAATTATGCAAAGAAAAATTTTAGTAGTGCAAGTTAAATTACAGTAACTAAAATAAAGGAAAAAAATAGGACATAAGAATAGGAGAGCTAATATACGAAGTTGTCTGTATGGAATTGTATGTAGAATCTGCAGTTAGTAAGGGAACTGTCAGATCATTCACTAAGCTTGGCCAAGGAGACATTTGCTTATTAATTTCTATTATTTTAAGGTACTTAATGTTCCTCCCTTTGTGACACTGTAATACCTGCCAATTCTCAACAGCTAACAACCAATAAACATGCAGCCTTTCATTGAATAAGAGATCACCTAATATGCATCTCCACGACTGAAGACAACTTCCAAAATGAATTAGAGTCAAACAATGCTCTGAACAATGGCTACACTCCTGTCTTTATAGACTTCATCATGCACAAAAAACAAAACAGGTCTTCTCTCGTCTTTAGCCTGTGTTAGACCCACCGCCTCAAGACCTTATTAAATGGAGCATAATTTCATACTTAGGAAAAGTGTTTCTGAATGTGGCCAGAAGCTTAAATTCAAGAACATGAAAAACCTCATTTTATGTGCACAACACAACAGAATATTTTTCGGCCCAATGTTACAGAGAGTGTACCATCTTTTAAAAAATATATACAAAATGACTTGTAACTGGGCCAAATTCTGTGTAGGCCAGTCTGGCAGGTCAGTAGTACTTGGCGAACACCATAGAAGTTGGGCACTGAGGAAACGAGACCGTTCTTTGACAGACGACCTGTTTAAGGAAGGCCACAGTTACAAGGTGCAACATGAAGCCTTACATAGCATCCAGAATCGGTGGAAGATGAATTGCCTAGAAACAATAGAACTTAATAAACATACATCTACTTGCCCAAGCTTAGTAGTGAATAATCAGAGTTTCCTTAACTGTGACTTCTAATTGCAAATACTGATAATAATACCATACAGAGCACTCTGTAAATTATCTCTCCCGCTCATTTGCCCAATTTTTCTTTTATTTCAGTCACTGCAATTTAACCTGCACTTCTAAAATCTTACTTTGTGCAGTTACAGTTATTTCATTTGCTTGTTTAATATCGTAATATTTTACCTGCTTTTAATACTGGACATGTTAAGGACAAGATTACCTTGTTGAGTCACCCCTCGAAACATGTTAACAGTATTTAATATATACTATTCAACTTATTTTTTCTTCTCAGAACAATTATTGTGATTTGTGGCGTAATTCATTATTCAATGTACCATACATTTTTTACCTAAGCGAAACAGTTTTCCATCGCATGTTACTGAAATAATTCCTTTCGTTTCAATCCTAAATCACACATTAACAACTGTCATCTTTGAAAACCGACTGAGATATTCTGTAGATGCACCTAGTTTAAAAAAGTTGATCCCACAAAGATCTCACAGTGACGCATATCTTCTTTGTACTGGCTATGACGTAACTGTGCAAAACCAATTTTTAAACAATAAATATTGTAGAATATTACACCAGTGTTATGTGTTATTCATTCGTAATGTATAAAATATTCTACCATGAACCAAAGCAACAGTAAATTAACGCTACTAATAATTATATTTCGTTAGAACAGGATCCACGGCCACCAAAAGTTGTCTGAATCATAGCATTCTTTGACACTGACTGCCGTTGGCTGGACTGAACTAACCCTTATTTTGCTTTCATTACGGCGCTGTTTCATCTGTGAAACCTTATTCAAACGGTTGTCTGAAAAACACATCAGTTGTAATAACACTAAAATGTAAGATAAAAAACCCCACTGGCTGTTTAGTCGAAAGAATAAAAAGGGGCCTTACATACTATAACCGATTAAAATGGACATACTTAGTTAAATCTAAGCACTCATCAAATCAGAAGGGGTAAACACACTGGGTGCTGGTCTAATATGTGGTAAAATTAAACACAAATCAGTTTTGAACATTTAAAAAAAGTTTGTGGTGATGCAAGCAATGAAAGTGTAAACTATTTTTGTGTATATGTGACAGATGAGCTAACAGTATGTCTGTTTACGTGTGCTACTTGCTTTTGTGCGATCTCCCTCCTTTTGCTCCAGAGTATTTAGTTTCTTTATTTGCGCATTTGATTAAAGCAATGAAGCTATAATACTCCGTACGACGTATGTATTCAGTTCTGAATTATATAGTTCCCACAGCCGGCCGGTGTGGCCGAGCGGTTCTAGGCGCTTCAGTCTGGAACCGCGCGACCGCTACGGTCGCAGGTTCGAATCCTGCCTCGGGCATGGATGTGTGTGATGTCCTTAGGTTAGTTAGGTTTAATTAGTTCTAAGTTCTAGGGCACTGATGATCTCAGATGTTATGTCCCATAGTGCTCAGAGCCTATAGTTCCCACAAATGGTGAGCCCGACAATGGGAGATGATAAGATGGTCAAGGGCGGCATCATTTCACTTACTAACGTGGACACTATAACTCCAAGACAATTATCGGGTATTTCAGAAGGCCTTCAGACTATTTCACAATCGCTGTTAACTGGAAAGAGCAAGTGCCGGGCACTTCGCGTCGTATGCAGCTGGCAGACGCTTCACAGACAACCCGCATGCGCCTTCCGTACCACGCAGTACATTAGTCGCACCGCTGTACATGCCGCTTCAATTAGATGTTTGGTTTCGGCTTCTCGAGCTTTCCTTCGGAGCCTATAGCACCTGAGATGATAACATGCAATCCGCCCTCGCTGCTGGAGCGTTGGAAACGCGAACTTTATTGTTATTATCGGATGTGATGCCTTCTGAGGGTAAATCTGAAGAGTGCACTTCACTAAGTGCGCGAAACGACGGACATCCGCATCCAACAATTGCTGCAAGGCGAAAGTGTTGGCGACAAGGTACCTTCTGCTTTTTACCGTGAGCTGCGGCGACTGGTTTCCGCAACCGAGGTTTCTGTCGCTACGCTCAAGCAGATTTGGATGAGCCAGTTATCTTTTGCGGTGAAATAAGAAGCGATTTCCAGCATCTCTTCACCTTTCGACTTGCAGTTACTGATTGCGGATCAACTTTATCGTGCTCTGTCATTCAATGACGCAAGTGGACCTCCACAGACTGGACAACACGACATCGTAGGTATGGTTACTGACGCTACAGCTAAGAAGCAGCAGCTCTCACTTGCAGAACAAGTCAGTGCACTACGTCGCAGCGTCGATACACCTCATCGGCAACTCCGAGGGCCTCCAACCATTTCCAGCGGCACTAAACATACCAGACGGCGCAGCACACGAGGTAACGTCACCCAGCATGCAGAACTGTGTTGGTGTCATTCACGCTTCGGACAGTTGGCGCGCAAATACATATAGGCATACGATTACCCAAAAGGGGGCAGCGATCGGAATGAAGCACGACTGATTGCTCCGTTGTATAGTGTCTACCCACTACTGCAAAGAATTCTGCCCCCCACTAGAAGGAAGTGTGGCGCGAGAACTCCGCTACGTACCGTTTTGTTGGCAAATTATCTCTCTCAAACACTGCTGATGGACACTGCATTCTCCACAGTGTTCCAACGCCTCATCTGCTGTCAAGGACAGATGGAATGAGCTAGATTATTTGAATGACACAGGTCAGACGTCAGCGTTCCGCCTGAAACATCAAGAAGTCGTTTAGGTGTCAAATCATGGCACCTAGAAATGAAAAATTGGAGAAATCCAACGTTCAGCAATCGTGAATTTAGGATTCTCACAGAATTTTCGGTGGGCCTTCCTGATCTCTGACGTCGCTGAGCCTATACTGGGTGCAGATTTCTTTCACTATTACACTATACCTGTCCATACAATACTCCCACATTAGACGACTACAGCATGTTCAGCAGAATGCCAGTTCATACAACAGTTTCAAATAAAACACAATACCGTATACCATATTCCCACCACGCGGGGGTCGTCAGTTCCTTACAATCTACGTCGGGTGGTTCCTGGTAAATACGCTGCTGCAAAGGAGGAGTCTGCAGAATTGATGGCTATGGGGTCATCAGACGTTCTGACAGCCATTGGCCGTCGCCTCTACATTTAGTAAGGATGAAAGAAAGACGGCTCATGGTGTCCGTTTGGAGACTATAGCATCCTGAATGCTCGCACCACACTGGATCGGTATCCCATCCGTCACTTACGTGACCATTGTGGCCGGCTTGCGAATATTTAATGTCAATGTTTTATCGACGAGGTTTCTGCAGTATGAATTTTATCTCTGTATACCTCAACGACGTGATAATTTTTTCTACATTTTCTGCTGGGCACGAAATTCACCTATCGTCTGTCTTTGAGCGCCCTTCTGACTATGCAATTGAAGATAAACAGCGACTGACGTATAATTAGTAAAGAGGTAGTGGACATTTTGGGACGTCGGTTGGCTGGTATTAAGTCCTAAGGTAGACTTGTTTGAATAGGTCCCCCTACCCGAAGCATATCAGCAGTTGCGCTGTTTCTTAGGCATGGCTAATTTCTAAAGGTGCCATCCAGCAGGAGCAGCTGCGGTCGAGGCTCCATTCACAGCATCACTTCCCGGCAACACTTCACGTGGAAAACGCCCCGCCTTGTGGACACCGGAAATGTTGTCTGCTTCCCAAAAAGTGAAATCCTCCTTGCGGGAGGCCGTCGTCCTTGCTCACCCCCCGCTATCAGTCCAACTGGCTGTGGTCATAGACGCTATCCACGCATCTCTAGAGGCAGCGCTGCAACAAAAGGTAAAAGGGGCATGACAGCCATTTGATTTTTTTACCAAGAAGCTGTCTGACGAGTAGACTAAATCGAGTGCCTATGACCACGACGGCGAAATGAACACTGCAAGTGTTGTAGATACTCCTACAACACAGTAAAGAGCAACTGCCGGCCTCAGTCGTCTTGTGGGAAGACAGGAGGTGCACGATGCCCTCGATCTAGGAACCCTAGTTATACAATGGGGCATTTCAGGCCTTGCAAGAACTGGAGGTAAGTTGATTTATGCTAGAAATCTAAGGAACTCCAGAACGTGCATTTATATAAAAATGCAATTTCATTCATACTGATAGTGGACTTTTGTATCAGGCACTTAATGACCATCAGGGTGAAACCGCGTGAGGAAGGAATCGCGAAGGAAATTGTATAGGCCTCAGCTAACCTTTCTTATGGGGACTGTACTACTTCTTCCCAGGAAATGAGAAGAATGGTAGTCAGCTGCTCACAGCAGAATGACCCACTGCTGGTTGACTGTGATGCCAACGCCCTCAACATGGAGTGGGGAAGCAGCGACATCAATACCACAATTGAGTATCGTCTTGAATTTTCGATGGGAAGCAATCTCGAGAGCCTGAATAGGGCCAGGTAATCTACGTTCAGGACCATAAGAGGGGAAGAAGTAATTGACTTAACTTTTGAGTCCTTTGCTTTGTAGTGGGCAGTTATATCTGAAAATGGTATGTGGCGTTGGAGCCATCCTTATCTGACCACCCTTTATATATATATATGTTTGAGGTTGAAAACTATGTTCAGCAGACCAGGGCCTATAAAAATCCTAGAAAAGCAGATTAGAAATCATAAAGAAAAGACCTTAATTCACGCTTATCTGAAGACAGAACTTCAGAGAGCCAGTAAATTTCGAGGAAATGCCAGATACAGTAACATCTGCCATTATGACTTCGTACTTAGAAAACAGTTAAATCACAAAAATGCGCCCAAACAGAAATGTACTTTTTTGGAACAATAACCTGGAATTGCAAAGCAGTCAGATAAAAAGATTCTTCAATCATACAAGAAGGGAAGGACAATCGACAAAATAACGAGGTCAACGCAGTTTTACCATGTTAGCCAAAGGTTTACATTTAGTCGTGGCAATCTATGGCATCCATCTCACATGCGAGACTGGTACAGGTTCGCTACCACATAAATCCTTGTAAGGATACCACAGTCTCAATAAAGTTGTTAACGGCCAAATCGCAGGACTCTAATAATAATCTTGTTCTCAGTTTATTCTCGAAGTTTGGTCTGGGAGAGTATGACTCAGCAAGTTCGCTGTGGGTTACAGCACTCCACACCCACCTTAAGGAATTGTTTGCAGCACAATCAACATCCGGTGGCAAAGCTCAACGGTCTACATCTACATCTACATACATACTCCGCAATCCACCATACGGTGCGTGGCGGAGGGTACCTCGTACCACAACTAGCATCTTCTCTCCCTGTTCCACTCCCAAACAGAACGAGGGAAAAAATGACTGCCTATATGCCAACCCCAGAAGACCCAGTTGTCTCTTATAAAGCTAGTTAATTACGGAGATCCACCAACTGTTGGGAGTCCGCGCAAGCTCAAACTTCAGAACAAGGTATTTGCCTCCATATTTCTCTGAGGCAACTGATGGTGGGTGCCAGCATGAATCACCAAACTGTTGGATCTTCCCATGTTTTAAGTTGAGGCAGACAACCATGCCCTTGCCACAGAGCTCCTCAGTCAGCTAAGCCCACAATAGAGTTGGTTCTCATGTAAGAAATATTCTGCCAGTTTTATTTTTTAAAATCCGTTCTGTTTGGGTCCCCATCAAGACCAGCCACAGCACCCACAGAGGGTCTTCGAGACCTCAGGACCGCATCCCCATGAACGGGAATACGATTACTGATTTCCTGATGGAGAACAATATCCAACTGATACAGCCTCCAAGATTGTTCTCCACGACATCGAGATGGCTGCATCATCTCTCGCGTAGGGAGAGTTGTTGCCTGGGTCTTATGCTCTCCTGAGATACAGCCCGATCTGCTGGATTGCCTACGCGGCAGACATCAACAGCATAACAACAACGTTTACGGCCAGGCTGTGGAAGGCGCCATTTGGACAGGCAACAGAAATACATATAAATTATTTGTTACAGTAAGCATTATACATAGAAATGTTCTTTTAACTTTCACTTTGGATGCGTGCTGTCAGAGAACGTTGCAACGACCATTTCACGAGTGTGCTGTGAGTATCAGCAATTAGATATAACATCAAGTCTCCAACATCGCTGCGGCTGGAAAAAGATCCTGAAACAAAGTGACCAACGACCACTGAAGATAATCGTTCAACGTGATAGAATGCAACCCTTCTGCAAATTGCTGCAGGTTTCAATGCTGGGCCATCAAGAAGTGTCAACGTACGAACCATTCAATGAAACATCATCGATATGGGCTTTCGGAGCCGAAGACTGAACGACACAAAGTTTTATGCCTCGCCTGGGCCTGTCAACACCGACATGACTGGAAATATGTTGCCTGGTCGGACGAGTCTCGTTTCATATTGTATCGAGCGGATGGACGGGTATGGAGAGAACCTCATGAAGCCATGGAGCCTGCGTGTCAGCAGGGGGCTTTTCAAGCTGGTGAAGGCTCTGTAATGGTGAGGGACGTGAGCAGTTGGAATAATATTTGACCAATGATACGTCTAGATGCGACTCTGGCAGGTGACACGTACGGAAGCATCCTGACTGATCACCTGCATCCATTCATGTCCATTGCGCATTCCGACGGATTTGGATAATAGCAGCAGGACAATGCGAGCCCCCCCCCCCCACCTCTCCCCCCCCCTCCACATCCACAATTGCTACAGAGTGGCTCCAGGGACACTCTTGTGAGTTTAAACACTTCCGGTGGTCATTAAACTCCCCAGAAGTGCACATTATTGAGCGTATCTGGGATGCCTTACAACGTGTTGTTCGGAAGAGGTCTCCAGCCCTTCGTATCCTTACGGATTTATGGACCGCCCTGCAGGATTCATAGTGTCAGTATCCTCCAGCAATACTTATTAATCGAGTCCATACCACGTCGTGTTGTGGCACTTCTGCGTGCTCGCGGGGGCCTTACACGATATTAGGCAGGTGCATCTGTTTCTTTGTCTCTTCAGTGTAGAATCGCTTTGTTTTTCGTCTGTCTGCTCGACAGGTAAAACCCTGTTACTCAAGAAAGGGTAAACGTATCAGGTTGAAATTTATGTCACATACTAAGGCCTACGGTCCCTTGGCGGGAAAAAGAAAAAGATACGGCCACTTACGTCACATATTTTGACAGACCCAAACTCGCTTATCAGAACGTATAGTGTGCTTGCATTTGGCCTAGAATCATGACATTTGGCAAGCAGCACGTTTAACAGTACAACTTACAGAAAAAAATCCGAAAAATCTTAATTTGTAATTGTATCACATAAAAAAATTTGTCATTTGTTAACTGACTGTCTGACCGTCCGTCTGTTAAGATCACTTAGTATCAGGAATGGCTGGACATATGAAGTTGAAATTTACATTACTACTAAGATCCATGGTCTCTTTGAGCTGTAAAATATTTAAGCTTCTAGCGTCTGTAATTCCATCTTTATACAAGATGGTTGCGAGACCTCGGTTGTTCAATATAAAATGTCAAATCGAAACACCTTCAGCCGTCTAAATTTCCAGTTGTATTTCATTTGTGCTTCCAGTTTCAGCATTGCATTACGCTAGGGCCCCTGATGGTCGTGTAGGAAGAATCCCACCTCTTACAGTCAAAGCAGTGACCAGCATTCAGTCACTAGTATCTGTGGACCACTTCTTAACAAAGCTACTCCTTCGATCATCACTGCCAGACTGTCTGCCAGAGCATATAATCAAGACGGCCTAATAAAAACTACATAATATATTGAAACGTCCCCTTAGAAAAATGATACATGACTGTGCTTAAACTGACACACAATAATTTTAGCGCAATGCAATCTGACTTTCAACAATCCCTACAAAAGAATGGCCCTGAGTAACATTAACCTATACCTTTCACAAATCACTTACCTCACAAAAATCTTCGTTACTCGAACAACTGCAATACAGCGAGCGCCACTACTGCCAGCTAAATAAAAGATTCTAACTACTGAAGGCACTAACTACTGATAGGCATAGTTAGCAAATGAAAGATTTTGATAGAGAACAAACAATGTATTTACCTTAATAATGTTCAAAAGTCATTATATATATAGCATTTCATGACATCCAGTCTTACAAATTTACTGTCTCTGATGGACACAAGTCCAGATCATCCGCTCTCAAAACTCCGCCATTTCTCTCCCCACATCCACCACTGCTGGCGGCTCACCTCCAACTGCGCAACGGCAACGCTACGCGCTGTTAACAGCCAACTGCCCAACACTACAATAGCCAACAACAATGCAAACCAGCCACAGACTGCACACAGCACAGCCAGTGATTTTCATACAGAGCGCTACGTGGCGTTACCAATATAAAAACCTAAAAAGCCTACTTACAATATTTATATATATAAGTTTGTAAGGAGGCGTCGGCGCGCGATTCCTACTCTTACTTACCCGTTTTTTTTTCTATTTTCAATCCCCTTACGAATTTTTTCTTCTTTTTAAAGATTATGAACGTAATAAATTAATCGTTAAATGTTGATAATTTGCACAGTCATAACAAATTTGTTGTTAGAATATCGTGGGGATGACGAAAAAAAAAAAAAGAAAAGAAAAAGAAAGTGCCGGCACGGGAATCCCATGGAACGAGCAAAGATCTCGCTGTTTTGAAATAAAGCGCTTGCTTGCTCGGTTGCGGATTCTTTGAGTACTAGAGACAATATAATACACGGTAAAATGTGTAAAATTTTCAAACTCAGTTTTCTCTAAAACGGCTGAGTGGTGCGCTTTTTTTTTTTTTTTTTTTTTTTTTTTTTTTTTTTTTTTTTTTTACGTATGATGAAGTCTTACTTGTACCTCACACATTCTGTCAATATGAATAGAATTGACAAGGGGACTTTCGTACCATCGCCCATCGCCTTGTCAGTTTGCTCCACTCTTCGACAGCAACCCTCCTGATGTGACGCAGTATTTGAGGAGAATCCCTTGCGGCAACACACTGCAACCTCCAAGTGATTGCAGACGTGTTAAGCCAGGTTCATATCGAAGGAGACTGAAAGACTTTCTATTCGGCTGGTTCAACTCGTACGCTGTCGTCTCGAAATGTGAACGCGTCACCGGAATGTTGACTTTAGGACTGGACCGTAAGTTGGAGGACCCTTTCCCGATAATGTACAGCCCTAAAATATTTCATAGACTTCTTTCTTCCCCTCACTTTATTTGGTCTGTTAGTCACATTCACTGGTTTGTCCACATGACGTAGTAGCCTGTGCAATTACTCACTAGGAGAACATTTCTGTTTCATACACTCACATAGTTTTAATATTTGAATATATTTGTTGAGAGCCTGTTTAGGTATTACATCATGCTCGTGTTTTTTATCGATATAGTCATAAAATGTCACATATCTTTGTACAGCTATGAATTTTTGGATGAATGTGTGTGGACTATCTGTTTAGCATTAAGTTATCTGACGATGGCCTAAGAAGCCGAAAGCCGGATCATAACTAACAAATAAATATCATTGTGGAACATTAATACATTGTATTCAGGTTATTATATGTCTATGTTCCTCCAGGAACCGACGGATATTCCACAAATATTAATGCAAGCCTACTACGACCGTTCCACATTTGGTTGAACGTAGCGATTTCCAGAGTACCATACCTCATTGTCAGCCATTTCAGTCAACATTTCGCCGATTGGTTAGTCTTTCATGACAATAAAGCACGCGCACATCACGTCCACCTCTGGAATGATTTCCTCTAGGAAGCAGTAATCTGCTGACCTGTCTCTGATCGTGCCTAAGAACAGTTGGAACTTGTAGTTTGTCACTGCGGGAACCCTCCTCACACACTGTGGATGGTCACAGAAGGCCGGCCATTGAAGAATGGAACAAGCGTGAACAGTAAGGTTTTAACTACTTTGCGGACAACATGACAAGTAGGATAGAGGCGTGTTACAATGCACAGAGTACAGCAGCATAGTAATTGATGTTACCTAGAATCAAATTCTGAATTCACAGATATGCACCTTAAGATGCCAGTGGTGAGGGAGCACTTGACTACTTGATTTTATAAAATCTGTATCAGAGTTACCTCTATGGTACACACCACCCACAAGAAAACTTTCATTGAGTGTGAATAGTGGATTTAGCAGTACATTATTAATCTATAAAGGCCCTTGGGTCCTTGTCATAAATTAATAATTAATCAGTTAACATCTCCCAGGACATATGATTATGGACTAGACATGTAACTGGGTTTCCTTGCTACTAAAATGACAGTGGGTTTCAACATCACCAACAGATTTATCACACTTAAAAAGAACACAGACGTGAACGGATGTTCACATGTAGGGACGCAATTGCACAAATTTAGTGAATGGGCATCACAGATTGATATCAATGGAACGATCAGTCGTCATTGTTGAGCTCAAGACCTATCATTTGGCTGCGGTATAGCGTAGCACCCATTGTGAGGAAGACGGTAACTGTAACAGACTGCCTAACTACAATATCGCTTATTAGTGAATGAGCAGCGCAGGAGCGTGGCACTGTGGTATATGCATATAACATCTGCCGCTATTATCTGCCAATACGTGGATGTGTATGCTATTGAGGGCGATAGAACATTTCGAGCGCACTCCGGCTGGAGTGCACGTGCAAACCTCTTATCAGAAAATTCAGATTGGAAACCCGATTTGTCTGTCTGTGCCATCGAGACAGAAACATGTCTTACTCGTCAAGCGGCCTGGAATGAAAATCCTTGACCTGTGTCATGCATAGCTACACTCGAAAAATTAGAGCACGTCGAACACACCAAATCGAATGACTCCCAATAATAGCCGGGTGGTAATCACTATGCCAGTTCCATAAACGGAATGGCTAGCTGCCAAAAGTTAGCGGCACCTTGTTACGTCAACAGACGTCTTAGTGTATCCTGCACTCAGCGTACCCACATTTAGTGCGTGCGCAAAGCCACAGGCATGAGAACAGGCAAACGGAATAAGTAAAATAGAGTGTGGGAGTGGGTGCCAGCTTGTAACCCTTCTGATGTGCCGAATACGCAGTTGTAACAAGAGCAACACGAATAATGCCTGCAGACTGAGAGGTAGGCGCCTGGCCATTTCCACTAGCAAACATCGAGAGGCGACCAGTACGAACATACACTAGCGAAAACCGATTAGTGTGGCACTGGCCTCTCTCTCCCACGAGACAATAGCGAGAGCCTGTTCTTAGCCTCGCACGGCGATCGGTCGGCCAACGACCTCTCACAGGCCAACGACGACAAAGTAGTAACTCTGTCAAAACTGTCAACTGATCATTTCATTAATATCAACCTGTGATATACTTTCACTACAGTTTATGCCCATACATGTCTGTTTATGAACATCAGTATACGTCTACGTTATTTAAATAGAATGAAGCGCCAAAGAAACTGGTATAGGCATGCGTATTCAAATACAGAGACATGTAATACGGCGCTGAGGTTGGAAACCTATATAAGACAACAAGAGTCTGGCGCAGTTGTTAGATCGATTACTGCTGCTACAATGCCAGGTTATCAATATCTAAGTGTGCTTGAACGTGGTGTCAAAGTCGGCACACGAGCAATGGGACACAGCATCTCCGAGGTAGTGATGAAGTGGGGATTTTCTCGTACGAACATTTCACGAGTGTACCGTGAATATCAGGAATACGGTAAAACATCAAAACCCCGACATCGCTGCGGCCGGAGAAAGATCGTGCAGGAACGGGGCCAACGACGACTGAAGACAATCGTTCAATGTGACAGAAGTGCAATCCTTCCGAAAATTACTGCATATTTCAATGCTGGGACATCAACAAGTGGCAGCGTGAGAACCATTCAACGAAACACCATCGATGTGGGCTTGCGGAGACAAAGGCCCACTCATTGATGACTGAATGACACAAGCCTTACGCCTCGCCTGGACCCGTCAACACTGGCATTGGACTGTTGAGGGCTGGAAACATGTTGCATGATCGAACGAGTCTCGCCCAAATTGTATTGATCGGATGGAAGTGTACTGGTGTGGAGACTGCCTCATTAATCCATGGACCCTGCGTGTCAGAAGGGGATTGTTCAAGACGGTGGAGGCTCTCTAATGGTGTAGGGTGTGCGCAGTTGGAGTGATGTGATACCCCTGCTATGTGTAGATACGATTCTGACCGGTGACACGTACGTAAGCAGCCTGTCTGATCACCTGCATCCATTCATGTGGATTGTGCATTCCGACGGACTTGGACAATTCCAGCAGGACAATGCGACACTCCACACGTCCAAAATTGCTACAGAGAGGCTCCAGGAACACATCTGGGATGCCTTGCAACCTGCTGTTCAGAAGAGATCTCGAACCCCTCGAACTCTTACTGATTTATGGACAGCCCTGCAGGATTCATGGTGTCACTTCCCTCCAGCACAGCTTCAGACATTAGTCGAGTCCTTGTCATGTCGTGTTGCGGATCTTCTGCGTGCTCGCGGGGGGCACTGCACGATATTACACAGATGTCCCAGCTTTTTGGCTGTTCAGTGTAAATTAAATCTATTGGTGATATTGAACCCCTCTGTCACTTCACTAGCAAGGAAACCTATTTATACATCCAGTTCTTAAACAGAATTCTAGGGAGGCCCATTCACTGTCACCGGGCCGCGTCCTTCTGAAAATTCGGCTTGAGACCCGACTGGTGAAGACTCCCCTCTATAGCATGCCTGAACTGCAAGGGGTGGTAGCGGAACAGATTTCAGAAAATACAGAGAAATGAAACAATTTTCCATCACCTAAGGTAATGAGAGTAACACGCTGTCAACGCTTTCAGCAATCATATCATGAACTGGCCCATTCTCACTGAATAAGCCTCATGAATGCAATAAAAATAAAAGCGAGACAAGCCGAAAGTGCTTGACACCTTTCACACTTACGATCAAAGTGCCTTCATTTTGAGTTTTACTTTGTTTTTATTCCATGATGAAATACACTCCTGGAAATTGAAATGAGAACACCGTGAATTCATTGTCCCAGGAAGGGGAAACTTTATTGACACATTCCTGGGGTCAGATGCATCACATGATCACACTGACAGAACCACAGGCACATAGACACAGGCAACAGAGCATGCACAATGTCCGCACTAGTACAGTGTATATCCACCTTTCGCAGCAATGCATTCTGCTATTCTCCCATGGAGACGATCGTAGAGATGCTGGATGTAGTCCTGTGGAACGGCTTGCAATGCCATTTACACCTGGCGCCTCAGTTGGACCAGCGTTCGTGCTGGACGTGCAGACCGCATGAGACGACGCTTCATCCAGTCCCAAACATGCTCAATGGGGGACAGATCCGGAGATCTTGCTGGCCAGGGTAGTTGACTTACACCTTCTAGAGCACGTTGGGTGGCACGGGATACATGCGGACGTGCATTGTCCTATTGGAACAGCAAGTTCCCTTGCCGGTCTAGGAATGGTAGAACGATGGGTTCGATGACGGTTTGGATGTACCGTGCACTATTCAGTGTCCCCTCGACGATCACCAGTGGTGTACGGCCAGTGTAGGAGATCGCTCCCCACACCATGATGCCGGGTGTTGGCCCTGTGTGCCTCGGTCGTATGCAGTCCTGATTGTGACGCTCACCTGCACGGCGCCAAACACGCATACGACCATCATTGGCAGCAAGGCAGAAGCGACTCTCATCGCTGAAGACGACACGTCTCCATTCGTCCCTCCATTCACGCCTGTCGCGACACCACTGGAGGCGGGCTGCACGATGTTGGGGCGTGAGCGGAAGACAGCCTAACGGTGTGCGGGACCGTAGCCCAGCTTCATGGAGACGGTTGCGAATGGTCCTCGCCGATACCTCAGGAGCAACAGTGTCCCTAATTTGCTGGGAAGTGGCGGTGCGGTCCCCTACGGCACTGCGTAGGATCCTACGGTCTTGGCGTGCATCCGTGCGTCGCTGTGGTCCGGTCCCGGGTCGACGGGCACATGCACCTTCCGCCGACCACTGGCGACAACATCGATGTACTGTGGAGACCTCACGCCCCACGTGTTGAGCAATTCGGCGGTACGTCCACCCGGCCTCCCGCATGCCCACTATACGCCCTCGCTCAAAGTCCGTCAACTGCACATACGGTTCACGTCCACGCTGTCGCGGCATGCTACCAGTGTTAAAGACTGCGATGGAGCTCCGTATGCCACGGCAAACTGGCTGACACTGACGGCGGCGGTGCACAAATGCTGCGCAGCTAGCGCCATTCGACGGCCAACACCGCGGTTCCTGGTGTGTCCGCTGTGCCGTGCGTGTGATC
This sequence comes from Schistocerca piceifrons, assembly GCF_021461385.2. Taxonomy (NCBI): domain Eukaryota; kingdom Metazoa; phylum Arthropoda; class Insecta; order Orthoptera; family Acrididae; genus Schistocerca; species Schistocerca piceifrons. Next base: position 490,846,788 of record NC_060144.1, on the reverse strand, counting down.
ATTGCTTGTACAGCCCTCTCGCAGTGTCCGGAGCAAGTATGGTGGGTCTGACACACCGGTGTCAATGTGATCTTTTTTCCATTTCCAGGAGTGTATTATTTTAGTTTCATATGTCCAATTTCGTTACTGTATATCTGCATTTATATTCTGAAAGCAGTACACACTGTTTGATCAAAGGGTTCGAGACACCTAAAAGTGAACAGTAAACTTGGGATTTGTCCACCCTTCGTCTTTATGACTGCTTGAACTGTGTTTGGAACACTTTCAATGAGGTTTCTGAATGTCTGTGGAGTAAGGGCAGCCCATTCTTGCTCAACTGCCGAAACCAGAGAAGGGAGGGATGTTGAGTGCTGGGGCCTGGAGCGAAGCTGACCTTCTAATTCATCCCACAGATGTACTCCTACTTTCAAGTAGGGCAGATCAGGCCATTTCAGGAACGGTATTAGTCACAAACCTTTGCCTCACAGATGCTGTTTTATGACAGGTTGCAGTATCATGGCAATACAATGGACAATTAACAGTGCATAGGGGCCTTCGTATACAATCGATCAGGTAGTGTACTTTCACAAAATTCTGGAATGATACTAGACAAAATTAAAGCACATCTGCCACGTTTATTTTCGGTTTGGTATTTGTACCAAAGAGTATGATTATTCCTTGATTTTCGAAACAGCTTACAGAAAACGTATTCGACTTGGAAAAAGTGAAAAACTCCGTCTTCAGACCTGTCTAATGTGGTCCCTGACAACAAATTTTCACAGAAGCGGTTTAGTAGCATTCAAAAACAGCTTACAGAAAATGTACTGACCTTGGCAAAAATGGGAATATCAACTTCACACATGTCTGATATAACACCCGACCACAAATTCTAACAGAAAGGGCGTAGTAGTATTCCAGAGTTGAGTATTTCGTCATCTTACTTAAGCGTCGTTATTGTGTTGCTAATCATTCAAGTTGCGAGATGCAACCTACTGTGATAAATATTGGAACACGTCACCTCCTCTACAAGCGTAACACTCGAGGCAAATAAAACAGAGAAACAGCGCAATTAGGCCCTCTGCAGAAGTAATTAGGCTATATCTTTGTCTTTCAGAAACAGTGACTAGAGAAGAAGATTACTACAGTAGTAGCAAGACCTTTTTCCTTTGTTAATTCAGTGAATAGAAATACTTTAATATCGACATCCCTCTACCGAACGTAATACACTGAGCTGCCAAAGTCATGTGATACCTCCTAATATCGTGTCGGACCTCCTTTTGCCCGGCGTAGTGCAGCAACTCGGCGTGGCATGGACTCCACAAATCGAAGGAAACCCTGCAGAAATATTGAGCCATGCTGCTTCTATAGTCGTCCATCATTGCGAAAGTGTTGCTGGCCAGGAGGTTGCGCACGAACTGATCTCTCGATTATGTCCCATAAATGTTGTATAGGATTCATGTCGGGTGATGTTCTTCAAACCAATCGCGAACAATTATGGTCCAGTGACATGGCACGTCGTTGTTTGGGAACTTGAAGTCCAAATTGTCTCCAAATAGACGAACTTAACAGTTTCTAGTCAATGATCGGTTCAGTTGAACCAGAGGACCCAGTCAATTTCATGTAAACACAGCCCAAATCATTATGGATCCACCGCCAGCCAGGACACTGCCTTGTTGACAACTTGCGTCCATGGCTTCGTGCGGTCTGCGCCATACTCGAATCGTACCATCAGTTCTTACGAAATGAAATCTTGACTCATCTTACCAGGTCACTGTTTTCCAGTCATCTAGGGTCCAACCAACATGGTCACGAGCCCAGGAGAGGCGTTACAGGTGATTTCTGCTGTCAGCAAAAGCACTCACGTCGGTCGTCTGCTGCCATACTCCATTAACGCCAAATTTCGCCGCACAGTCCTAACGGATACGTTCGTCGTACGTCACACATTGCTTTCTGCAGGTATTTCACACAGTGTTGCTTGTCTGTTATCACTAACAACTCTAGGCAAACGCTGCTGCTCTCGGGCATTAAGTGAAAGCCGTTGGCCACCGTGTTGCCGGAGCGACAGATAATATCAGAAATTTGGTATTCTCGGCACGCTCTTGAGACTGTAGATCTACTATTGAATTCCCTACAGATTTCCGGAATGAAGTTCCCACGCGTCTAGCTCGAACTAACATTCTGCGTTCAAAGCTTGTTATTTCCCGACGTGCTGCTATAATCACGCCGGACACCTTTTAACATGAAACACCTGACTACAAACGACAGCTCCGCCAATTCACTATCCTTTTATACATTGCGTACACGATACTACCTCCATTTCTATAAGTGCATATTTCTGTCCCACGACTTTTGTCACCTCAGTATAAATAACTATGTGAGAGCAGGGATGTTATTTCGATGTGCTTAAACTGTAAAAATGTCACATGAGTTCATCTCAGAGAGCCGAGAGTCCACAAAATTCTATTGTAATATCTGAGATTCATAGATGATGACTATATTTGTTTTGTTCATCTAAAAAGGTAGGGTGATATTAAATGTGAACGTAAATAGGCTGCGGAGTGTGTAGTTGATTTTGCATTTCTCTGTCGTAGACTTTATAGGTTAGCGAGATGAAGTATTAATTAAATGCTGACTCTAAGAGACTGCAATTTAATACGAATTCCCATTAGGCAGGATCTGCTGTGAAGTTACCGCCACTAACAGAGGGATCCTTAAGCGAGGTCGGCGAGTAATGAAGAGCGCTCAGTTTGAAATCAAATTAATGAAAATGCCTTACGCTTAGCTCGTAATTAAGGGATCTGTAAGCCGGATGATGCAGTTTTCTTGCTGAGTCACTAATGAAAGGACAATTTCTCGACTCAGACTGCTATTTACGACATTTCGGGGATCTAACTGAATTCGCGACCACCGGTGTAAACCCAATCACTCGAAAGTAAAAGCTATTCTTTACTGTCAACACTGCTACGTCTGTTATCTCAATCGAGCTGCGAGCATTCGTTTTACAAAAGTGACGTTAATTAACTGTACCAGTGCCTCAGAAATAGAGACGGAGAGAAGAGAAATACCCCTTTCTAGGAATGTTTCTGTTCCTTTCATACCAACTACATAAGCTTCTACACTTGTGGTTAAAAGTCAAAGAAATAGTGATGTTGGCGATCAATCGATTTCTAAGAAGTAAGTTAGTAAGTGATATACAAAATAAATTAGGGCAGTTTTGCAGAAGCAATTTAAAAGAACGCAAAATATTCAAAACTGACAACCGTTTAGGGCAGAATGTCGAAATTTAGCGCTGCCATCAATGCAAGATGCTTCTAACCATTTTCACAATGAAACTGTCTCGAAATAATAGCAAAAATTAGTGTCTTTCAAAGTTACTGAGCACTATTTTCCAAAAAGAAGATTTAATAAATATTCTAGAATCCGAATCGCTGACATCTAAGAAAATGAATAATTTATTAATTGCTCTCTGGTATAGCCAAACAAATGAATTTTCTTAATAAACGAGACTCCTTTCAGAATATAGTGCTGAGATGGCTCCATTTTTAGCAAACAAATACAACCCAGCGCTCGACAAAAGAAAGGTTTCTAAAGACTGGAAAGACCACACCAATCTAAAATAAAGGAAATAGGAGATGCTCGAAAAATTATAAGCACATTATGTTGGCATCGATTTGTAGTAGGATTCACGAATAATTATATTGTGTTCAAACGTTATACGGTATCTCGAAGAAAATGGCCGACTGTCGAATGCAGGAAATATTGTTTTTGCGACACATAACTGGCTCTGTGATGGTTCGCTTTATCTACATCTATATAACTACCCCGCAGTTCACACTTACGGGTTTGACAGGTGGTTCATAGAAGCAGTTTCAGACAATTTCTCGACCCTTCCACACTCCTATATCACCTGTGAAAAATGAACGCCTAAATATTGCCGCGTGGGTTCTGGTCTCCTGCTTTTTTACAATGATTATGCCTCCTATTAAGATGGAAGTCAAACAAATATTTTGGTCTTCGAAAAAGAAAGCTGACGATTGAAATTTCGTGAAAATTCCTCACCGCTATGAAAAGCGCCTTCGGTTTTGTGATTGCTGTGGCGACCCACTTATCATATCCGTGACATTCTCTCCTCCGTTTCTATACAGTACAATACAATCTGCTCTTATTTGGACTTTTTCGATATTCTCCGTCAATCCTATCTGGTAAGGATCCCATTCACACAATAATACAGCAGAAGAAAATGGACAAGCGTAGAAGATTAGTTATCTCAACTAAGCATTCCGCCAATAAAACGGTGTATTTGGATCGGCTTTTCAAAAGAACTTTTTTTATAATTTCTATGCTTTAGGTTGTTCATAATTACAATCCTAGATATTCCATTGAGTCGACAACCTTTAAATTTGTATGACTTATCGTTTAAGCGAAATTTAACGTGTGAGTTAACGAGAATTGCGCTCTCATTTAAGTGTGTGGCCAAAATAGTCAGCCTACGGGAATTGTGAAACGAACCCCGTCGTCGAGGACTGTGTGCCACAAAGGGAGCAGATTCACCACGAGATGGGGAAATTCACAGCCGTCTATTGTCTATTGGGTTAAAAATGGTTCAAATGGCTTTGAGCACTATGGGACTTAACTTCTGAGGTCATCAGTCCCCTAGAACTTAGAACTACTTAAACCTAACTAACCTAAGGACATCACACACATCCATGCCCTAGGCAGGATTCGAACCTGCGACCGTAGCGGTCACGCGGTTCCAGGCCGTAGCGCCTAGAACCACTCGGCCACTTCGGCCGGCTGTCTATTGGGCCTAAGCGCTGTAGTGTGAGAGTGAGACAGACGAGAACATACGTCATAGAGAAACCCAGTAGAAGCCGTTTGTAGCCAAGGAGAAATAGCAGTGTTAAATATGGCGGACGTAAGATCGGCCGTAAAGGGTAATGTTTATGAAAATTAGTTAATTCTGTAGTAGTGCAGGGAATCAAGCCACAGTAATTTTAATCTACCATCCTCCATAAATTTTCATGGTGACCCCAATTAAACTTGAATATTGATTATATCTATAACAGTTTAGAATTTACTTTTAAAGTGAAATTAACAAGTTTTGTAACAAAGACCTGAATGCTAAAATCTGAACGCTTTGGTCGATCTTAACCATCGACATTTCATATAGAAGCTCATCATTAAAATGACAAATGTTGTAAATATCAACTCAGAAACTTTATTTCTTTAAAAGATATAGTAAATTTAAATTATCAGTATTTTCAGTTAAGCATCAGATCACCATTTCCTCTACACAAAACACATTGAACTATGACAGCATGACACCTCATTGAATCATTAGGTATAGAATATTTTTTGTAAAGTTTAGTGAAGAATAGTTACTTTTATTCTTTATTTATTTATCAGAAAGCACATTGGTAAAAGGCTAATGGCCGTGACATTCAAAGTTAAGAAGGAGGTTGTATTGGTTTTACGTAATAGAATTTACCGTTTATTATGTAATGGATGTTATTGTTACTTTATTTAGAATGTGAAAGTGGTCAATCTGTGATTATTTAAATATGTTATAATGTAAAATAATGTAGAATAAGCTGTAGCCAATGAGATGGACAGCTTCAGGAAAGGGAACTGCCCTAGTCAGTTGATCGAGGATATTCGGAGTGCGGGAAACGCGGCCGGGGATAGGCAGAGGGGCAGTGCTGGTGGAGACGCGAAAGCGGACGGTCTGTCTTTAGGTAGCTAGGAAGTGAAACAGCTTAGAAAACTTCGCGTTGTGTGGAATCGCGGGACATAGTATCTGAGCAGTGAGCAGCCACGCGCCTGGTGTGAACTCGTAACTTTTCGCATAGTTAACGAGGTGGAGTACCGAACCTTTAATTCGTAATGGGATTGTGAATGATCAAACTGTGTCAAACGGATATACGCTCGAGTGTAATTGTAACTTTAAATATGACCGCTTTAGCTATTAGTTTGCTTTCTGAATAATCATTATTCTAAGCAAATCGCTTCTGTGTGGCCTACATCATTTATGGGTCGTTAATTTAGTTTTTGATATTATTATTACTGTTATTATACGTCATATTCACTTTGTATTTTGCAGACTTGCTATCAACCAGACAATTTAACCAAAAGGTCACAAGTGTCCAATTCAGGGCGTGTAATGCGGCACGTGCTGTTCAACCCCTAGACGAGTTATAGCCAAGACATTTTGACGAAGAGGAATCGCATGTGAGCCCGAACATCTTTGGGAAGTTAGCTCGCAAATTGAATTTCTTAGACCTCTGTTGAGGACCTAACATGTTTTATTGTTTAGGGTTCATTGCAAATTTTCGCGACATTCAAATATATTGCTTAAAGCATTTGTCAATTAATTTTGAACTTCAGATGGCATTTCTCGACGTTAAACGATAGAAACATCTACAAACAATGAACGGGTGCTATTCTGATGGTCTTCTAAATCATATACATGTACTGCGTTGCTGACAGTTGTTTCACACAGCAAATTAAATACTTCATTATAGTAAATAAATTGACAGTTTATAAACATTCTAACGAAACTGAAAGTAAAACAAAATATATACTTTTAGTTTGAGGCAGGTATTGTACGTAGACTTCAGTACGAAGTGCAGTAAAAAAAACATTTTATTGCTCCTCGCAGATAATTAACAATACATTAATTATTAAGTATAAATTAAAGGAGAATGGCTTAACAATTGAGAAAAATATCTCTTTTCAAGGACCGTGTTTTTATGTTTATTTTACTTTGCATTTCTTTATTTCGAACCAACCACACTCATTGATTATGTCATTGATGCTAATTTTAGCAGTTGTTTCGTATTCTTTTGACAAGATGGATAAATTTGAAAGGCTGCTTTCACCCATACTCGGACTTAAGTAGATTACTGCTTTAATTTTCTGTAGCTGTGTTCACAAGATGTTGTACTCATTGGTAGTGTCATAAATATTCTCGAAGCTCTTTTCATGTTTGGATAAGCATCTGTGAAACCATACTTTGAAAAAAAAAAAAGCTTCAAAATATCGAAATGGGAACCCGTGTCGGTGCTCTTCATGAGCTGTTTCACATGGAACTTGAAAGAACATATTGCGTAGACCCTGAAGTACTCCAGCTGAAACAGTTTCTCAGCATACATCTACATCTACATCTACATTGATACTCCGCAAGCCACCCAACGGTGTGTGGCGGAGGGCACTTTACGTGCCACTGTCATTACCTCCCTTTCCTGTTCCAGTCGCGTATGGTTCGCGGGAAGAACGACTGTCTGAAAGCCTCCGTGCGCGCTCTAATCTCTCTAATTTTACATTCGTGATCTCCTCGGGAGGTATAAGTAGGGGGAAGCAATATATTCGATACCTCATCCAGAAACGCACCCTCTCGAAACCTGGCGAGCAAGTTACACCGCGATGCAGAGCGCCTCTCTTGCAGAGTCTGCCACTTGAGTTTATTAAACATCTCCGTAACGCTATCACGGTTACCAAATAACCCGGTAACGAAACGCGCCGCTCTTCTTTGGATCTTCTCAATCTCTTCCGTCAACCCGACCTGGTACGGATCCCACACTGATGAGCAATACTCAAGTATAGGTCGAACGAGTGTTTTGTAAGCCACCTCCTTTGTTGATGGACTACATTTTCTAAGCACTCTCCCAATGAATCTCAACCTGGTACCCGCCTTACCAACAATTATTTTTATATGATCATTCCACTTCAAATCGTTCCGCACGCATACTCCCAGATATTTTACAGAAGTAACTGCTACCAGTGTTTGTTCCGCTATCATATAATCATACAATAAAGGATCCTTCTTTCTACGTATTCGCAATACATTACATTTGTCTATGTTAAGGGTCAGTTGCCACTCCCTGCACCAAGTGCCTATCCGCTGCAGATCTTCCTGCATTTCGCTACAATTTTCTAATGCTGCAACTTCTCTGTATACTACAGCATCATCCGCGAAAAGCCGCATGGAACTTCCGACACTATCTACTAAGTCATTTATATATATTGTGAAAAGCAATGGTCCCATAACACTCCCCTGTGGCACGCCAGAGGTTACTTTAACGTCTGTAGACGTCTCTCCATTGATAACAACATGCTGTGTTCTGTTTGCTAAAAACTCTTCAATCCAGCCACACAGCTGGTCTGATATTCCGTAGGCTCTTACTTTGTTTATCAGGCGACAGTGCGGAACTGTATCGAACGCCTTCCGGAAGTCAAGAAAAATAGCATCTACCTGGGAGCCTGTATCTAATATTTTCTGGGTCTCATGAACAAATAAGGCGAGTTGGGTCTCACACGATCGCTGTTTCCGGAATCCATGTTGATTCCTACATAGTAGATTCTGGGTTTCCAGAAATGACACGATACGCGAGCAAAAAACATGTTCTAAAATTCTACAAGAGATCGACGTAAGAGATATAGGTCTATAGTTTTGCGCATCTGCTCGACGACCCTTCTTGAAGACTGGGACTATCTGTGCCCTTTTCCAATCATTTGGAACCCTCCGTTCCTCTAGAGACTTGTGGTACACGGCTGTTAGAAGGGGGGCAAGTTCTTTCGCGTACTCTGTGTAGAATCGAATTGGTATCCCGTCAGGTCCAGTGGACTTTCCTCTATTGAGTGATTCCAGTTGCTTTTCTATTCCTTGGACACTTATTTCGATGTCAGCCGTTTTTTCGTTTGTGCGAGGATTTAGAGAAGGAACTGCAGTGCGGTCTTCCTCTGTGAAACAGCTTTGGAAAAAGGTGTTTAGTATTTCAGCTTTACGCGTGTCATCCTCTGCTTCAATGCCATCATCATCCCGTAGTGTCTGCATATGCTGTTTCGAGCCAATTACTGATTTAACGTAAGACCAGAACTTCCTAGGATTGTGTGCAAAATAACAAAAATACACACACACACACGCACACACACACACACACACACACACAGACACACACATGCACACACAAAACAAATGAAAAATATCAAACCACAAAACTACAGAAACAAAAGACGAAAAAAAAACACACAGCAACATTTGGCAACATTAAACGCTGTAAACATACACGTGTTGACCACAAAAGGAAAAGTGTTTAATAAATGAGGGTGAAAAAACGCCGGAAATCGGTCAGCTGGAGGATGGGGACCAAATGAACATAGAACCAAGACCACACATATGGACTAACAACACTGGAAATCGCAATAGGAAACGATAATTTAACCTCGCGAAATTTGTGCTACGGAAGTCATTACCTCCGTGTCAACATCAACCAACAAAACGTTATAGAACATAATATAGTAACAAGAATTCAAGCTGGGGGAAGATGTCCAGGAGCTATGCACGACATCATGAGATCAAACTTGCTATCTAGGCAGGCAAAAATAATCATAGTGTGTGTGTGTGGTTTGGGGTTTTCGGGCGCTAAACAGCATGGTAATCAGCGCCCAAACCCATAGAAACAGGAACACATGCGGTGAAGGAACGAAGACGGACAGCGAACAAGGAGAACGGCTAAAAGAACTGACGCAGTTCCAAATCCTCACATACAGAGGCAAAACAAGAGGAGAAGAAACGCATTAAAAAAGGAAAGGAAACACAAGGAAAAGAGAACAGAAATCGAAGTGAAACAAGTAGGTAATTGTGACTGGCGGACCTCTTACCTAAAACCTGGGTGAGCCAGTCACTCAGCAGCACATTAAAATCCTCTCCCTAAAATCCGAGGCAACGAATTGGACAGGACACAAAACCGTAAGACCTTAACCACAGTTGTTGCGTCGTCTTGCAAAATAGAGGGCAAATCCGGTAGCAAGGAAACGACCGCTCTCTGGCCAGAGAATAAAAGACAGTCAAGTAAAATGTGGCGGACAGTAATCTGCCTTAAGGGACTGTGCCCGATGCGGAGGCGAGTGAGGAGAACCTCATCCCGCCTGCATGACTGGTAGGACGTACGCCATGGCCGCGTGGTGGCCTTGGCCAGGCGCAGCTTATTTTCACCGACTGCCAGCCACTCCTCTTCCCATTGACGCAAAACACGAAAACGCAAAAGGGAGGTAACAGCATGGAGGGGGACGGCACATTCAACAACGTGAGGGAGGGAACATGCACCTTTGGCAGCCACATCCGCCAGATCGTTTCCCCTAATACCCACGTTCCCCGGCACCCAGCAGAAAGAAACCTCCTTCCCCTGCCGTTGCAGGTGGAGTAGGGCATCGTGGATGTTCTGGACGACCGTATCCACTGGGTACAAGTGTTGCATGGTCTGAAGGGCACTCAGGGAGTCAGAACAGATGAGAGACTGGGAACACATCTCATCTGCTCCAATGCCCGCAAGATCGCAAACAATTCGGCATCAAAGATGGTAAACGCCGCAGGAAGCCGTAACTTGACGACTCGACCAGGGAAAACAACAGCACAACCAACAGAGTCCCCCTGTTTAGAGCCATCCGTAAATACCGGTACATGGTCGGGATGCTGGTTTAAAATATCGTAAAATAAGGAGGTATAAACAAACGCAGGACTGCGGCTCCTCCGGTACTCTGATAAGTCTAAAAGGACGCTGGGCCTCTGGAGCAACCAGGGAGGCAGGCGGGTAAAACTCTGGAGTTTGGGTGCCACATGCTCCACACCAAGGGACTCTAGCAAATGCTTGGCACGAATCCCAAATGGTCTCGTTGCCCTGGGACGACAGGAAAAGAGACGTTCCATAGGCGGTCGGGCAACGGTAGGGTACGCAGGGGAGGTAGGACAGGCAAGGAATTGACACACCCGTCGCACCATGAGGAGTTTCCGCCGGATGGCGAGCGGCGGTTCCCCTGCCTCAGCACACAGGCTGGGGATGGGACTGGTACGGAAGGCACCAGTGGCCAGCCTGATACCCTCATGGTGTACTGCGTCAAGAATATTCAGATACTAAGGCCTCGCTGACCCATACACGGTGCATCCATAGTCAAGACGCGACCGGACGAAAGCCCTATAAAACTGCAGCAGACGCGCCCGATCTGCTCCCCAGGACCGATGGCTCAGACACTTCAAAATATTCAGTGCCTTCAGGGTCCGCACCTTGAGGTCTTTAAGGTGCGGCAACCACGACAACTTGGAATCAAAAGTGAGGCCCAGGAACCTCACAGTGTCGCTAAAAGGAAGAATGGTGTCCCTCAGACGCAATTCAGACCATCATCAAGCCATTAGTGTGCCATGCAAGTGAGACAGGACTTTGACAACGAAAGCAGAGAAAAAACTCATCACTTTTGAAAATGAAGGACTGAGAAAAATATATGGACCATTGAAAGAAAATGAACAGTGGTGAATAAGGAAAAACAGAGAACTCAGGCAATTATACACACTACCTGACGTCGTAGCGAGTGTGAAAATTAAGAAACTAAGAGGGTACGGACATATGAGGAGGAGAGGGGGGAACACGGTAATAAAGGCTGTAATGGATGGAGAGGCTGAAGGAAAGATACCACTGGGACGGCCGAGAATGGGTTGGCGTCTGACATCCATATTTTACTGCAGTCGCTCACTACTACGGCAGCGAGCGAGCGTGAGAGCTCGTGCTGGCCTAGCCGCCTCCTCAACCGACCTGGACTCTTAAGTTATGTGACTGGATCATGATTTCCTATCAGAAGGGTGACAGTTCGTAGTGATTAACTTGAACTAGTCTGTAGACAATTTCATCCGCTCTCTTAGATGGTTACAGATGATGTCTAGTGAACCGGCCGCTGTGGCCGAGCCGTTCTAGGCGCTTCAGTCCGGAACCGCGCTGCTGCTACGGCCCCGGGTTCGAATCCTGCCTCGGGCATGGATGTGTGTGATATCCTTAGGTTGGTTAGGTTTAAGTAGTTCTAAGTCTAAGGGACTGATGACCTCATACGTTAAGTCCCATAGTGCTTAGGGCCATTTGAACCATTCTTTTGATGTCTAGTGAAGTGGAAGGATGATCGAAACGAATTACGTAAGGTTTTGTCAATATAACTGACTGACGCGAAAAGTGGGAACTGCCACTGAATAACTGGAAGGCTGTGGTGCTCCACTTTACGCAGAGAATTTCATCGAACTTACGTTGCAGCACAAACGACAAAAATTTAATGCTGATTTAACCGCATATCAAGGGCTTACACATAGGAACAGCTTAAAAAGGAGCTATCATACAGAAAGTCTTGTAACAAAAGCGGAGCGACAAACAGAGCACACAGACAATGGGACAGATCCACTACTGTTAAACTCGTCTGACAGGAGGTACCTACCGAAAAAATTCAAATGAGGGCGAGCGCACCGAAACACGACGTAGAGCAGGAAGTGTCCCAGAAACGATAAGAAAGTTGGTATGGCAATCATTAAAAACCAAAGACGGTTTTCATTGCAGTTAATTCTTTTCACGAAACTTCAAACAAAAACTTGCTCTTCTCAATCAGAAATATTTTGTTGTACATACATGATCTTAAAAAAAGAAAAACAAACACTACACTGAGAGATTTAGGTGTTGATTTTTCTCAAGTGTTGTTAAGAGATTGGGAGCCTACGTTTTTAGTGTGGAAGCGTGTAAATGTCTTTTACCAAACATGGAAGGGTAAATTCGAGACCAGTCTTGTAGATGTATATCAGTTACGTCTACTTTACAGGTACACTGAAGAGCCAAACAACTGGTACACCTGCCTAATATCGTGTAGGGCCTCCGAGAGCAAGCAGAAGTGCAGCAACAAGACGTGGCATGGACCCGAATGATCTCTGAAGTAGTGAAGGAGGGAATTGACACGACGAATCCTGCAGGGCTGTCCACAGATCCGTACGAATACGAAGTGGTGGAGATCTCTTCTGAACACCACTTGCAAGGCATCCCAGATATGTTCAATTATGTTCATGTCTGGGGGTTCGGTGGTCAGCAGTAGTGTTTAAGATCAGAAGCATGTTCCTGGAGCCACTCTGTAGCAATCCTGGACGTATGGGATGTCGCATTGTCCTGCTGGAATGGACTAAGTCTGCCAGAATGTGCATGGCCATGAATGGAAGCAGGTGATCAGACAGGATGCTTACGTATCTGTCACCTGTCAGAGTCCTACCTAGATGTATCAGGTGTCCCATATCATTTTTGATTTCAGATAACTCCTGAGGGGCTACGCTGCACGCTCTCTGCATTATTCAAACTCAAAGGCTCTTGATCAATCCATATTTACGGGCAACATTACTTTTTTGTTTTGTCTCAAAAAGAAAGAATTTTCGAACTTTGCCTATCTTTTGCTCATTTGAATGAGAACCTTATCTTAATTGAGGAGCAATTGTGGTGACGTTAAGGTTTTTCACTGAAATTGTTGTACCATTTTTTAACAAGTCAAACATGGTTCAAGCTGGCTGTAATCTATTTGTTGTCTGTGTTATTAGACAATTTCAACGGTCAATCATCTTCAAACACTCGTGACAGGCCTCTAGCTTCCCATCATTTCTGAATAAGTAGCCAATACGTATGTAACGATACAGATCGTTTTCATGAGCGTACGTTGCGACATATATAATCCAGTGGTTTACAAGATTACGTCCGTTAGTTATACACATGCCGACGGCCTTGCCGCAATGGCGCCACCGATTCCCGTCAAATAATCGAAGTTAAGCGCTGTCGGGCTTGGCTAGCTCTTCGATGGATGACCTTTCGGTACGCCGAGCGCTCCTGGCAATTGGGCTGCACTCAGCCCTTGTGAGGCAAATTGAGAAGCGACGGCTCCGGTCACGAAAACTGACAACGGCTGGCAGAGCGGCGTGCTGAACTCTTGTCCCTCCATATCCGCGTCCAGTGACGCCTATAGGCTGGGGATGACACAGCGGTCGGTCAGTACCGTCGGCTATTCCGAGACCTGTCCGGACCAATAATGTTAGTAATACATATACATAAAGCTGCCATATCATACCACAGACAAAACTGTTATCTACTGTACCTTCAGTGAGCACTTGAGAGCTAGTTACACTCACGCGAGCTCATAGCACGGCAGTCTTTTAGGCTCGGGAACGCTGAGCAAAGGCACATGACGCGTGGGACCCGCACCGCATCTAAGGAGAAATAGCATCTGTCAGCCTGGCCACACCGAGCATCACAGGGGTTAGAGTTGTTGAACTTTTATATTCAAGGTGTCTCACTGCCCAGTACACAAACGATATTTTTATCTACACATATGTTCAAAGTAGAGCGTTTTGAGCCTTTCTGACTTATCGATATTGCCCGAGATGAGGCTGTTTGGCTGTTACCCAGCAACATTTTTGGGCTTGGCGCCAGAGAGGCCGTGCACGGTGACTTCCGAGCCTCTCACACGTGTACGTAACTCGTCCGGAGCTACCGAGCGAGGTGGCGTAGTGGTTAAACACTGGACTCGCATTCGGGAGGACGACGGTTCAATCCCGCGTCCGGCCATCCTGATTTAGGTTTTCCGTGATTTCCCTAAATCGCTCCAGGCAAATGCCGGGATGGTTCCTTTGAAAGGACACGGCCGACTTCCTTCCCAGTCCTTCCCTAATCCGATGAGACCGATGACCTCGCTGTCTGGTCTCCTTCCCAAACAACCCTCGTCCGAAGCAGTCTCGCTCTGACGGACAAGAAGGAAGGGTCCACGCCGCGACAGAATTTTCTGAAGATATTATACACTGAAGAGCCAAGGAAACTGGTACAAGTATGCGTATTCAAATACACATATAGGTAAACAGGCAGAATACGGCGCTGCGGTGGGCATGCCTATATAACACGAAAAGTGTGTGTGTTTGTGTGTGTGTGTGTGTGTGTGTGTGTGTGTGTGTGTGTGTGAAATCCTAGGGGACTTAACTGCTAAGGTCATCAGTCCCTAAGCTTACACACTACTTAACCTAAATTTTCCTAAGGACAAACACACACACCCATGCCCGAGGGAGGACTTGAACCTCCGCCGGGACCAGTCGCACAGTTCATGACAGCAGCGCCTTAGACCGCAAGACGAAAAGTGTCTGGCGCAATTGTCAAATCGGTTAAAACTGCTACAATGGCGGGTTATCAAAATTTAAGTAAGTTTTAATGTGGTGCTATAGTCGGCGCACGGGCGATGAGACATAGCATCTCCGAGATAGCGACGAATTTGAGATTTTCCCGGAACACCGTTTATGAGTGTACCGTGAATATGAGGAATCCGGTAAAACATCACATCGCTGCGGTCTGGAAAAATAACCCCGCAAGAACAGGAACAACGACGACGGAAGAGAACCGTTCAGTGTGACAGAAATGCAACCCCTCCGCAATTTGCTACAGATTTCATCGCTGGGCCATCAACAAGTGTCAGCCTGCGAACCATTCAACGAAACGTCATCGATACGGGCTTTCGGAGCCGAAAGCCCACTCGTGTACGCTTAATGACTGCACGACAAAAAACTTTACGCCCCGCCTGGGCCCGTCAACACCGACATTCGACTGTTGATGACTGGAAACGTGTTGCCCAGTCGGACGACTCTCGTTTCAAATTCTACTGAGCGGACCTAGATCTACATCTACATGGATACTCTGCAAATCACATTTAAGTGCCTGGTAGAGGGTTAATCGAATCACCTTCACAATTCTCTATTATTCCAGTCTCGTATAGCGCACGGAAAGAATGGACACCTATATCTTTCCGTACGAGCTCTGATTCCCCTTATTTTATCATGGGGATCATGGAGGTCGGTGTCAACAAAATTTTTTCGCATTCGGAGGAGAAAGTTGGAGACTGGAATTTCGTGAGAATATTCCGTCGCAACGAAAAACGCCTTTCTTTTAATGATTTCCAGCCCAAATCCTGTATCATTTCTGTGACGCTCTCTCCCATATTTCGCGATAATACAAAACGTGCTGCCAGTCTTTGAAATTTTTCGATGTACTCCGTCAGTCCTATCTGGTAAGGATCCCACACCGTGCAGCAGTATTCTAAAAGAGGACGGACAAGCGTAGTGTAGGCAGCTCCTTAGTAGGTCTGTTACATTTTCTAAGTGTCCTACCAATAAAACGCAGCTTTTGGTTAGCCTTCCCCACAACGTTTTCTATGAGTTCTTTCCAATTTAAGTTGTTCGTAATTGTAATACCTAGGTATTTAGTTGAATTTACGGCTTTTAGAGTAGACTGATTTATCGTGTAGCGGAAGTTTAACAAGTTCCTTTTAGCACTGATGTGGATGACCTCACACTTTTCGTTATGTAGGGTCAACTGCCACTTTTCGCACCATTCACATATTTTTTTCTAAATCGTTTTGCAGTTTGTTTTGATCTTCTGATGACTTTATTAGTCGATAAACGACAGCGACATCTGCAAACAACCGAAGACGGCTGCTCAGATTGTCTCCCAAATCGTTTATATAGATAAGGAACAGCAAAGGGCCTATAACACTACTTTGGGGAACGCCAGAAATCACTTCTGTTTTACTCGATGACTTTCCGTCAGTTACTACGAACTGTGTGACCTCTCTGACAGGAAATCGCAAATCAAGTCACAAAACTGAGACGATATCCCATAAGCACGCAATTTCACTACGAGCAGCTTGTGTGGTACAGCGTCAAAAGCCTTCCGGAAATCTCAGGAATACGGAATCGATCTGAAATTCCTTGTCAATAGCACTCAGCACTTCATGTGAAGAAAGAGCTAGTTGCGTTTCACAGGAACGATGTTTTGTAAACCCATGTTGACTGTGTGTCAGTAGACCGTTTCCTTCGAGGTAATTCATAATGTTCGAAATGTTAGAAAAAATATCCGAATGGTGCGAAAAGTGGCAGTTGACCCTAAATAACGAAAAGTGTGAGGTCATCCACATGAGAGCTAAAAGGAACTCGTTAAACTTCCGTTTCACGGTTGGTATACAGTCTGGACCAGAAGACTTGCTTCTATTAAGCGATTTAAGTTGCTTCACTACTCCGAGGATATTTACTTCTACGTTACTCACGTTGGCAGCTATTCTCGATTCGAATTATGGAATATTTACTTCGTCATCTTTTATGATGCCATTTCGGAAGGCTGTGTTAAGTAACTTTGCTTTGGCAGCACCGTTTTCGATAGTATCTCCATTGTTATCACGCAGAAAAGGCATTGATTGTTTCTTGCCGCTAACATACTTCACATACGACCAGAATCTCTTTGCATTTTCTGCCAGGTTTCGAGACAAAGTTTCGTTTTGGAAACTGTTATAGGCGTGTCGCATTGAACTCTGCGTTAAATTTCGAGCTTCTGTAAAGGATCGCCAATCTTGGGGATTTTGCGTCTGTTTAAATTTGGCATATTTGTTTCGTTGTTTCTGCAACAGTGTTCTAACCCGCTTTGTGTACCAAGGAAGATCAGCTCCGTCGTTTGTTAATTTATTTGGTATAAATCTCTCAATTGCTGCCGATACTATTTCTTTGAATTTAAGCCACATCTGGCCTACACTTATATTATTAATTTGGAATGAGGGGAGATTGTCTCTCAGGAAGGCGTCAAGTGAATTTTTATCTGCTTTTTTGAACAGGTGTATTTTTCGCTTATTTTTCGAGGATTTTGGGATTGATATATTAAATTTCGCTACGACAACCCTGTGTTTACTAATTCCTATATCGGTTTTGATGCTCGTTATTAAGTCAGGATTATGGACATGTACGGGTATGGAGAAAACCTCATAAATCCATGGATCCTGCATGTCAGTAGGGGACTGTTCAAGCTGGTGGAGGCTCTTTAATGGTATGGGACCATTGATACGTCTAGACACGACTCTGTCAGTTGACATGTAGGAAAGCATCTTGTCTGATCACTTGCATCCATTTATGTCCATTTTGCATTATGGCGGACTTGGTCAATTCCAGCAGGACAGTACAACACTCTGCAAGTCCAGAATTGCTACAAGGTGGGTCCAGGATACTCTTCTGAGTTTAAACACTTTCGCTGGCTATCACACTCCCCAGACATGAACATTATTGAGCATATATGGGATGCCTTGCAACGTGGTGTTCAGAAGAGATCTCCAACCCCTCGTACTCTTACAGATTTATAGACAGCCCTGCAGGATTCATGGTATCAATTCAATCCGGCACTACCTCAGAGATTATTCGTGTGCATGCCACGTCGTGTTGCGGCACTTCTGCGTGCTCGCGGAGGCCCTGCAGGATTTTAGGCAGGTTTGCGAGTTTCTTTGGCTCTTCAGTGTAAGAACTTGGCTGTATGTTCCACAGTTTTGTTCGTAATCAATAGAGATACAGATATGAATACACTTTGAGTGCTTGTGTATTACATGACTTATCAACAGACCCAACACAAGCTGGAAGAAATGCGAGAAAGTCTCAGCAATAGCCATCTTCCGTGAAAACTTCCATTTCATGCAGTTTATCTGAATATTTGCCACATTTGGCGATGCACATCGATGGACGTTCTTCAGCTTGATAGATGAAAGCTTTTGTATTGATTCTATCTCACGCCAACTACCTACAAGACCGTGCTAATAAGTAAAATCGCTCTGAGCACTATGGGACTCAACATTTGAGGTCATCAGTCCCCTAGACTTACAACTACTTAAACCTAAGGACATGACACACATCCATGCCCGAGGCTAGATTCGAACCTGAGACCGTAGCAGCAGTGTGGTTCCGGACTGGAGCGCCTAGAACTGCTCGGTCACCACGGCCGGCAATAAGTAAGAGTTAGTAGCAGTTCCAAGACGCTACTAGACGACTGGTAAAATGTAGCCTAACCCGCTGCTTGGCCAGTTAGCAGCACCACCGCGTGGCGTCGTGTGAAGGCCGCTAAATTGGAAGCAATGTTAGCCCAGCGGTGGCCCAGTGGCGCCTCTGCCGCAGTCCGCCGTTGAACGCCACAGGAACACCGTAGCGCTGCACGTCTAAAGATGCCTGTTTTAAGCAATGCTTTGCCAGCGGAAGCTCCGCTGAGAAGCCCTCTGTGTGTAAGCGACCCAGAGGCTATAGCGTCGACGCAGCACGGCGCTAGCAGGGTGAGCGCCCCTGTATCTCGCCTCCGATATCCTCATGCGACTTAATGTCCACTACAACGGACACAGAGTTTTCTGTGCTGCTATCGAAGAGTCTGTATTTTCCGTCGTAATGCCTGTGGTGTATTTGAAATGTATGATCCAGCCATCTGGCGGGATAAACGCTAACTATGGTGACTTGGCACCAAGCAGCAGCATTGTTTACGACGTGTTACCACGGCAGGCGAGTACTCCATTATTGTGTATTTTCGAAATTTATATTACGAAAATATAGTGAAGAGCCACCTACCTAACATCGTGTAGGGCCCCCACGAGCACGCAGAAGTGCCGCAATACGATGTGACATGACCTCGACTAATGTCTGTAGTAGTGCTGGAGGGAACTGACACCATGAATCCTGCAGGGCTGTCCAGAGCACTAGGGGTTGGAGATCTCTTCTGAACAGCACGTTGCAAGGAACCCCCGATACGGTCAATAATGTTCATGTCAGCGGATTGTGGAGGCCAGTGGAAGTATTTAAACTCAGAAGAGTGTTGCTGGAGCCACTCTGTAGCAATTTTTGGCGTGTGGGGTGTCACATTGTCCTGCTGGAATTGCGCAAGTCCGTCGGAATTCACAGTGGTATGTGATCACATGGGATGCTTACGCACGTGCCACCTGTCAGAATCGTATCTAGACGTATCAGTGGTCTCATATCACTCCAACAGTACACGCCCCACGCCATTACGGAGCCTCCGCAACTTGAACAGTAACCTGCTGACATGCAGGGTCCATCGATTCATGAGGTTGTCTCCATACCCGTACACATCGATCCACTCGTTACAATTTGAAACGAGACTAGTCCGACCAGGCAACTTGTTTCGAGTCGTCATCAGTGAAGTGTCGTGGTTGACGGGCCGAGGCGAGGCGTAAAGCTTTGTGTCGTGCAGTCATCAAGGGTATAAGAGTGGGCTTTCGGTTTCCAAAGCCCATTTCGATGGTATTTCGTTGAATGATTAGCGCACTGACACTTGTTGGTGGCTCAGCATTGAAATCTGTAGCAATTTGGGGAAGGGTAGCACTTCCGTCACGTTGCACGATTCTCCTCAGTCGTCGTTGGTCCCGTTCTTGCAGAATCTTTTTCCGGCTGTAGCGATATCGGAGATTTGACATTTTATCGGATTCCTGATATTCACGGTACACTCGTGAATTGGTCATAAGGTAAAATACCCATTTCATTGTTACCTCGGAGATGCTGTGTCCCATCGCTCGTGCGCCGACTACAACACCATGTTCAAACTAACTTAAATCTTGATAACCTACCATTCATTGCAGTAGGAGTAACCGATTTAAGAACTGCGCCTGACACTTGTCTCATATAGGCATTCCCGACCGCAGCGTTGTATTCTAGCTGTTTACATGTCTCTGTATTTGAAGATGCATGCCTGTACCATTTTCTTTGGCTCTTCAGTGTATATACCTCTGGAGACAATACCTACAAGTGTTATTTTTATGGCTTTGCTGTGGAATGAGTTTTAGTACTCACTGTTTGTTTCTTTAATATTATGTTTACGAAAGAGGTCATGAATACACAGAGCAGTTGATCTGAAAAATGGTATGACGTAGATTGGGAGTATGCTTAGGAATCAATGCAGATTATAGTCGAAGGAAGATGCGAAATACAACCAGGTTCCTTGTCCAGCAGGAAACGGCTGCTACAATAACACTATGGGTGGCATAGATCTCATTGACGGGATAATGAGTTTTTACAACATCTGTACCAAAAGCAGAAAGAGCCCTGTAAAGTTATTTTCCACTTCATAAATCTGGGAACTGCCCATAGCCGGGTTCAGTGCAGGATTGACGGAATTAAGACTAGTGAGTCGGAGAAGAGTTTTCAGCAGTATATCGATTTCAAACTAATAATTTCCGAGCATTTGTTAAGTGGCCAAGAGGAACAACATTCTGAGGGAGAAGATGAGGACTCAACTCCTTAAGGGGAGATTTACTATCTTTGGACCGAAAAAAGCATATTCCTTGAGAATTTTTTTCTCGGGATGTGTTATAGATATCAATGTCAAATTTGGTCAAAAGGTTTATTGATATTTCCTCTATAAACTAGAAATTTTTCGACCGGAGGCGAAGAAGAGCAAAGGCGGAAGTGTCGTCGGAACGAAACAAAATTTCTATGTAAACCTCCATGCGCGGTATGTCACAGGTCAGCCGGCTCGTCTGAAATCAGAATTGAGTTGACGTTAGCGAAGTATATAAGAGTCTTTAGGAATTGTACCTCGCTTAAGTTATTTGGACCATAGGAAACAAAATGGTCGCCATTTGAAGAAAAATAGGGTTTTTGTCATCGATTTTTCGACTTCGTTGGCCAAATAAAAATAATTATAGTTGATGGATCGGAATAAAAGTGGTGCAACTCCTAGACAATTTTATTAGCTTCGTCGAAAACAAATAATCATGCCAATCGGTTCAATAGATTTGAAGTTACCATACCGCGCGATAAAAAAAGTCATTTCGAGAAAAACGCGTTTGAAGGTTTGATTACATATAAATGCAATATTATGGAAGTTAGTTCAATCTGATATTCCGGATCCATAAACTAGTCCTTCCTCTTCGTCACAGAGGGCGTTCTGTTCGATCTGGGCCATCCTGCGCTGCTCCAGAGCCACTTGCACGGCCAGTGACAAGCGATTTTCGGCCGCTTGAATCCGGTGGTTCTCCGAATGTTCGGCGAAGTGCGTCAAATAGAGTCCCAGGGTGACGTCCATCGTTGTCATGGTCTTCAGAATTAGTGAATACCATTCGTTGAAGCTGCTCACTGCCAGGAAAGTCGCAGTCTCCCCAGTCTTCGCACTAGAATGCAAATGCTTGGGGGCTAACTTCCAAATACACTCGTTCAAACTTTCATTTGAATTTTGTGTGTTTCCTCATAAGCACCGGTACAATAACTCGTTCTCTGAAAGGACCTCGTAGATCAGATGAATCACATTTTGAACTTCTTTGGAGAGCGGCTGGTCTTGTTGATATTCGTCCAGATGTCCGGTAGCCTCTGCAATGCGCCGCTTGCACCAACTAGTTTCCCCAGCCGGACAGTTTTGGTGTTGTGTGTGGTCATCCGTCAAACACTTGTGGAAATACGTTGCCCAAATTGGTTTCTTCATCTGTTCCACCGTATGGGAATGCCATCAGATTGTCAAGCCGTAGGACGTCGTAAGCTCCTTGATCACTTTATCAGTAAGCTTCCCTTGTCCTATTCCTCCGATGCCTTTGTTTTGTTTATTCGCATTTCTAAGCCGCGTGCCCATTCTTTTCTCTACGTGTCCTACGCATTCTTTCTCCTCGATGATCACATCTGGGTACGGGTTCAAATCAACGAGGCCTTTGAAAGTTTTTGAATCGCCGTCCCCAATATAGTTCTTGTACTTCACGCCGAATAACTCTTCCGAACGACAAAACATCTCCTTCACGGTGTCGCCCTCCATCTTGCCCGTGCTTCCCGAACGATTCGCCCTTCATTGTTCTTCATGAGGCTCGTGCCAATTTTCATACTCCTCGGGATCTAGTGGCGCTCTCTTATCACAACAACTCTGACATAACGATGACTTTACTTGACAATCTAATACTTTCTTGGAATATTTGACGATTAGCGAAGTTATTCCGAACAATGAGGAAAAGCCGCGCTTCTTCCATGATCCATAGCTTGAGACTGATAAATGCGTTCGTTCCTGACCCGTCTGTCAGTTTAGTTCAATTTCCTTAGATACTGCTCTCGTCCGAACGACCTCAAATACAGCCTTCGCAGCAACGTACACATTTTCCAGGCAATTGTAGTACAGAGTAGGAGAGAAGCCAACTGACACATCTATGAGCCCAAAAAATAAGTTCGCACCGCGCATACCTTGTCCTAACAGACGCATAACGAACGTAAGGCGACGATTGATTTCATACGACTGCTTCACCGTTGTAGATGATTTGACATGACGTACAGGACACTTGCATCGTATAGTCAGATTGAAACCAAGGCCTTGTTCACTGGTCCGGGTGAATTTGACGTCACAGTTGCAGGTCTTGCACTTTAATATTGTTGATAAAAAGATAAAAAGTTGAAGACTGCGAAAAAGTCCAGCATCACGTAGAAAAATACAGGATAAATCTCGATGTCATCGTAGTCAGTGAATTTCAGCTTTTTCGCGGATGTGCTCACGAACGTATTCTCGTGCTCAGCCATGTGCTGGTTCCCTTTGAATTTTCTTGGCCTCTCAATCGAGCGACGGTCTCTCGCGAGTTTTCGCGGCATTTTCGTCGCACCTGTCACACGTGTGCTTGTTTACACGCCGGGAACACAGACTAAACTGATCCAAGAAGCGAATCTTACGTAGGAATCTATATCGCAATATTTACCGACGGTCGGCAAACGAAGTAGACACGCAGCGCCATCTAGCGATCGCTCGAGTCAGTTTTTGTCATGGGCAAGCACACAGAATAATTTTTCGCGGCTATAGAATCGAAATTCCCGAAAAAACTGTTGCGTGAAAAAGGCCGATTTCAGGCAGGTGCATTTTTTTGTTCAACCGCGAATAACAAATATTTCCGTTCCGTATTCGGGAAAACCGTTTCAGGGGTGGATTCTAAACACTTAAATGGATCCAAAAATGCAATTTAAAAAATCGATGTTTTGAACCAAAAGATAGTAAACCTCGCATTAGATGAAGACAACTGCCTTCATCATCACGTTCACCTACTATAGTCTTTCTTCGAGAGATGACTGAGTTGAAAACAGCATGACGTGTAAGGACACTGCCTGCATGAAGGAAACCAAAATAAAGTGCCAAGGCTGCCCAGCTTTCCTCTGTTTAACGTCAGAGAACAACTGTTTCTCGAATATGATTAGAAATAAAATTGACAAAATTTCTGTCTTTTTATATTTATAATCAGTGTATAAGTTATATCTGCTTAATATGAGTGTATATTGTTAAGTAAGGTACCAATAATTTTCTTTTTACGTTTATCACTTTCTTTCTAATGCTTACTTAAATGTACCAAGGCCCAGTGTCCATCGCAATGGACACTTCTGAAAATCATGATTTTTAAAAAATTCTAACGTTTTTGTGGACTCCATTACACTATCAACTGTTTAACAGGTACATAAAATCTATTTCATATAAATTAATGACACTTGCCACCAGGTCTCAGCAGGATATAAAGTTGGCCGCCCCAGTGAACGATTAGTCAGTTCTGTACTGTACTCACTTCTGATTTTGTATCATCGCGAAATTACGGACCCGCCTGGCACTTGTCTTTTCCTCTGGTTCTAATGGCTCTGAGCACTATGGGACTTAACATCTGTGGTCATCAGTCCCCTAGACCTTAGAACTACTTAATCCTAACTAACCGAAGGACATCACACACATCCATGCCCGAGGCAGGATTCGAACCTGCTACCGTAGCGGTTGTGCGGTTCCAGACTGTAGCGCCTTTAACCGCTCGGCCACTTCGGCCGGCTTTTCCTCTGGTCTCCTTTCGCATTGTGTCTACCTTTGCTCTTGGCCGGTTGTAGTGAACATTTCTGCTTTGCACTTCGTTGCTTACATAGGTTGCTTTGCTCTTGTACTCCTATGTGTCCTGTACACCGTCAGCAGGCCGCGTTTAATTTGACTACCGTTCGGTGTAGTGTTCTCTTCCGCAGGCGGCCCTGCCTTGAGGCTTCAGGTGTTTCTCTGTGGCCTGGGTTTCAGGCTTGCGCTGATTTCCTGCTACTACCGTCCCTTTCAGTACACAGAGTGACAATTATTGAACTATATGAGAAAACAAACGAAAATTAGTTACAAACTACGGAGTGCACACACATTATTCAACATGTAAATGTCACGACAGATATTCGGGTATAGGTTATGACATGAAACTTCCTGGCAGATTAAAACTGGGTGCCGGACCTAGACTCGAACTCGAGACCTTTGCCTTTCGCGGGCAAGTTCTCTACCGACTGAGCTACCCAAGCACGACTCACGGCCCGTCCTCACAGCTTTACTTCTGCCAGTACCTCGTCTCCTACCTTCCAAACTTTACAGAAGCTCTCCTGCGAACCTTGCAGAACTAGCACTCCTGAAAGAAAGGATATTGCGGAGACATGGCTTAGCCACAGCTTGGGGGATGTTTCCAGACTGAGATTTTCACTCTGCAGCGGAGTGTGCGCTGATATGAAACTTCCTGGCAGATTAAAACTGTGTGCCGGCCTGCAAAAGGCAAAGGTCCTGAGTTCGAAAAAATGGTTCAAATGGCTCTGAGCACTATGGGACTCAACTGCTGAGGTCATAAGTCCCCTAGAACTTAGAACTACTTAAACCTAACTAACCTAAGGACAACACACACATCCATGCCCGAGGCAGGATTCGAACCTGCGACCGTAGCGGTCTCGCGGTTCCAGACTGTAGCGCCAGAACCGCTCGGCCACCAGCGGCCGGCTCCCGAGTTCGAGTCTCGGTCCGGCACACAGTTTTAATCTGCCAGGAAGTTTCATATCAGCGCACACTCCGCTGCAGAGTGAAAATCTCATTCTGGAAGTTATGACATGTTCGATATATCTGTCATCATTGGCGATGAAGTGACGCAGGCGAATAGCGAAATTCTGCATGACCCATGGAAATGTAGGAACATCGATGGTGTCGATGACCCCCCTGAATGGCTGTTTTCAGCTCAGCAATGGTTTTGCGGTTATTGCTGTACGCATTGTCTTTAATATAGCCCCACAAAAAGGAGTCGCATGTGTTCAGACTCTAAGAATGTGGCGGCCAATCGAGACTCATACCAGTGGCCTCTGGGTACTAGAAAACCAGAGTGCAGTCCCCAAAGTGCTCCACCAGTACATCAAACACTCACCTGCTTCAATGGAGTCGAGCTCCTTATTTCGTAAACCACGTCATTCCTAAATTAGGGTCACTGTGGATAATGGTGATGAAATCATCTTCCGAAACCTTCACGTACCGTTCGGTAATCACCGTGCCATCAGAGAATATCGCACTGAATACTCCGTCACTGGACATTGCACAACAAATACTCCCCCTTTGAGGGTGAAGAGACTTCTCGACCGCGAAATGCGAATTCTCAGTACCCCAAATGCACCAATTTTGCTTATTAACTAACCCATCGAAATGAAAGTGGGTTCCGTCTCTAAACCAAACCATGCACAAGCACATACTAATTTCCATCATACCCCGTGTCCATCCTTGCACTTTGAATGTCCTAACGCAAATCGTTCAGACGTTATGACGATTTTATTTCATGTTGTTGTTGTTATGGTCTTCAGTCCAGAGACTGGTTTGATGCAGCTCTCCTGCTACTCTATCCTGTGCAAGCTTGTTCATCTCCCAATACCTACTGCAATCTACATGTTTCTAAATATGTTTGGTGTATTCATGCCTTGGTCTCCCTCTATGATGATTACCCTCCGCATTTCTCTTCAATACGAAGTTGAGTATCTCTTGATGCCTCAGAACATGTCCTACCAACCGATCAAGCTGTGCCACAAATTCCTCTTCTCCCCAATTCTATTCAGTACCTTTTCATTAGTTACGTGATCTACCCATCTATTCATCAGTATTCTTCTGTAGCACCATATTTCGAAAGCTCCTATTCTCTTCCTGGCTAAACTATTTATCGTTCAAGTTTCGCCTCCATACATGGTTACACTCCATACAAATACTTTCAGAAAAGACTTCCTGACACTTAAATCTATACTCGATGTTAACAAATTTCTCATCTTCAGAAACACTTTCCTTGCCATTGCCAGTCTACATTTTATATCCTCTCTACTTCGACCATCATCAGTTATTTTGCTCCCCAAATAGCAATACTCATTTACTACTTTAAGCGTCTCATTTCCTAATCTAATTCCCTCAGCATCACCCGATTTAATTGGACCATATTCCATTACTCTCGTTTTGCTTTTGTTGATGTTCACCTTATATCCTTCTTTCAAGACACTGTCCATTCCGTTCAGTTGCTCGTCCAGGTCCTTTGCTGTCTCTAACAGAATTACCATGTCATCAGTAAACCTCAAAATTTTTATTTCCTCTCCATGGATTTTAATCCCTACTCCGAATTTTTCTTTTGTTTCCTTTACTGCTTGTTCAATATACAGATTGAATAACATCAGGGATAGGTTACAGCTCTGTCTCACTCCCTTCTCAACCACTATTTCCCTTTCATGACCCTCGATCTTATGACTGCCATCGGGTTTCTGTACAAATTGTGAATAGCCTTTCGAGTCCTGTATTTGACTCCTGCCACCTTCAGAATTTGAAAGAGAGTATTCCAGTCGACAATGTCAAATGCTTTCTATAAGTGTACTAATGCTAGAAATGTAGGTTTGCCTTTCCTTAATCTATCTTCTAAGATGAGTCGTAGGGTCAGTATTACCTCATATGTTGCAACATTTCTACGGAATCCAAACATATCTTCCCCTAGGTCGGCTTCTACCAGCTTTTCCATTCGTCTGTAAAGAATTCGTGGTAGTATTTTTCAGCTGTGACTTATTAAACTATAGTTCGGTAATTTTCACACATGTCAACACCTGCTTTCTTTGGAATTGGAATTATTATATTCTTCTTGAAGTCTGAGCGTGTTTCGTCTGTCTCATACAACCTACTCGCGACATTGTAGAGTTTTCTTCTAACCTTCGTTGATCCATTATGGATCGTGGGACGACGGCTTGCATGAACTTCTTGATGTAATAATTTACCAACAGCCGTATGATTTGTAGAAGTTTATTTTATTTTA
The DNA here is from genome assembly GCF_021461385.2 of Schistocerca piceifrons. NCBI lineage: Eukaryota > Metazoa > Arthropoda > Insecta > Orthoptera > Acrididae > Schistocerca > Schistocerca piceifrons. The sequence continues at coordinate 490,819,107 of NC_060144.1, read as the reverse complement.
TGAACTTCTATGTGCTACCAGTTTCGGCATTACATTGATGCCATCTTCAGGACCCACTCGTAATAGTCGTAAAATCGCTATACACGGAAGGAGTCATATAACTGGATCCGTGAATCAATCGTCCTGCAACAGCTCTTGGTGGCCAGACGACGCAGTCTGTGTCTTTTATTAAAGATTGTCCGGTAGTGATAGCCAATACAATCATTTTACTTCTTGAAAATTGAAGAGAGGCGAGGAAGAAACGGGCTAATTCTGAAATGTAAAAGCGTAGAGATAAGCGTTGCCATCTGTTGCTGGGTACCGGAACTGCCTAAATTGACAATGGTCTTACATGTAAATATCGCTTAGGGATGAGACCAATGTCAATTTTGATAGTTCCGCTACCCAGCAACAGATGGCAACACTTACATCTAAGCTTTTACGTGTGAGGGTTAGTCCGTTTTTCTGCGCATGTCTTCAGTTACGTTTAGCTGGGCTGTTAGTTTCACGGCCAGACAGTCAGTAGATCAATGCGGGTCGATGGGCACCGCTGACTTAAGGCCGGTTATAAAGGCGACGGCGATGCCATGCAGGACAGCATCCGGCGAAGGCTGTTGTGTGTACCGGACAGGGTTAGCGGACGCCCCTAGCGAGCCGACACAATGCTGACAGCAGGTAACGACGTCGTTGGAATTCTGCACGAGGTGACTGCCGCTCCCACGTTCCTAAAGCGTTTTCCTGCGACGAGACCGTTGCAAAGCACAGTAAAGGTCCCAGAAGGCAGGCAACAATGAACCTGGAGCGGAGAATGCAGAGAAGACGGCGCCAGTCTGCCGTTAGTAGAGCTATATACCGGTGGCTACAGGTATTTATTGCTCAAAAGCTCTCGGCAGAATACGGCGGCAAAGTGCGAGGAGTCTGCAAGTGCGGGACTCCAGCTTTCTCGTCCAAGAATACTTGCAGCTGGGCCCTCGTATATATGAATCTTTGGAGGGTCGTAAGAAACAACATGTTAACGCGTTTCTTTGAGTCCCCGCAGGACGCAGTCAAAACACATTGCTTTCTTTAGCTGGCGGTCTCTCGGTGCAAAAATGCGAAAATTTCATGGGTCAGCCTGGTCTGACGTAGTACGTTTGGAAAATTATTGAGAAGCGTGAAGACTCTCCACGAAAATTGAGTCTTGTGATTGGATGACTGCTCGTGGGGGGCCAGTACTGGCTCTCGAAGAAGGGGTGAATGTTACGAGGGAAGAGGAGGAGGAACTAAGGCGGCACTTCGTCCGCTGTTAGTGAAAGAAGCACTTTGAATTACATGTAGTTATGTAACTTCGCAGTTCCAACTGGAGCATGACGTCAAAAAAAAAAATCTAATGTCTGCAATTGGGTTCTGCGTCGCAATATACTTAGTGAACGTTAGGGTGATAATGAGCAGGAAGAAAACGCCCTTCTGTCATGTATAATTTTTACGAACTACAATTTTGGAAATCACTGTCGTCAGATCCCGGGAACGGATCAGAGTGCTAGTAATGTAGTACCTACCTGTCGGTTCTGCAAGACACTGGTTTTTAATGGACGCTTGAATAAATTAATAACAGTAAAATGATTTTGCATATTTTCATGACGGGAAGGAAATGATAGATTATTTACACGCTGACAGTGAGGATGGCTTGATCGATCTTCAGTAATGCATGATAATGTAATATATGAAACGTCCCCTTTTGAACAATTACAAAATGACTGTGCTTAAACTGACACACAATATTTTGTTAGCGCAACGCAATCTGACTTTCAAAATTCCCTACAAAAGAATGGCCCTGACTAACATTAAACTATACCTTTCACAAATCACTTACCTCACAAAAATCTTCGCTGCTCAAGCTACTGCAATACAGCGAGCGCCACTACTGCCAGCTAAATAAAAGATTCAAACTATGGAAGTAACTAACTACTGATAGGGATAGTTAGCAAATGAAAGATATTAATAGAGAACAAACAATGTATTTACCTTGATATCATCATATATAAATATAGCAGTTCATGACAAATTACAAATCTCCGCCATCTCTCTCCCCACATCCACCACTGCTGGCGGCTCACCTCCAACTGCGCAACGCTACGCGCTGTTCACAGCCAGCTGCCCCTCTACAATGGCAGACAACAATGCAAACTAGCCACACACTGCACACAGCACAGCCAGTGATTTTCATACAGAGGTCGCGTTACCAATAAAAAAACCTAAACAGCCTACTTACATAGCTCCCATGCTCCCCACAAAAATTTTTACAAATTGGATTGGGCAGTGGCCAATACAGATTTGAAAAAAATTTTTCATAATTACAATAACAAAGAAATCAAATGCACACACTTATTGATACAATGTTGGTCAAAAGCTAAAAATTTCTCACAGTCCATAACGACAGTCCTAATCGTACATAACAGGAGAATAGCAGTGTTTTTCTCAAAGTCTGAGCAGTAAAAGAAAATGCACACGGAAGTAGTAGATTTCCATGCAGTCTTGAAGAAGTAGTGTTGTCCTTCCAATGGAAAGACAGTGCTGACTCTCGACATGCAGACAGGTAATGGGCCACAACAGAGCAAACCCACAGCAGAGTCAGTCGAAATTTTGAAGAATATTGGTAGGTAGGTCATCACAGAGCAGACCCACTGTAGTCCTGATAGAGATTACGGTATTGGTGGGCCACCAGAGGTGCAGACCCACTGCAGGCCTTGTAGAAATAATGGTACTGGTGAGTCAGCAAAGGTGTAGACCCACTGTAGTCCTTGTAGAAATGGCCAGCAGCTATGTGTTGTGACTGTGCAGGTGCACAATCACCATCGAAGAGTCTTGCGGATAATATAGCAAGTCCATAAACCACCACTTGTGCACTCACAAAGTTTTTGAAATTGTCCTTAGAACCAGCAATGCTGTTATCCAGTCCCTTGCTGAGTTATTAACACACGTGCAAACACTAACAGTCCCAACTTCTCACATATTGTCCATATACTATGACCAACAGAAACGTGTGCAGTGAAATGTAACTAACAAGTTAATAATATCATGAACTGGTGACAATTACAATTTTATAACATAAGAATACAATAACAAAGGTACGTTCTGCAGAAGTCAATGTACTTACCTCATAATACACAAAAGTGAAATGCTTTGCGTATAAATATCTTAGTTATTACGCTTATTGTTGTGATGAAGAAATTACTGTGCTGTAACGTATTGTTGTGCTACGGAAAAGGCTGTCTCATTGTAGCTATATCACAAAAGTTACTATTAAAACATGTTTTACTTTCCAGAATAATACAGAAAAACTGTGCAGATATAAAACAGATACTCCGCAAAAGCAACAATGTAAATTGTCACACATTAGTAGCGTCGTGATATAAATCGTGTAGCTGTCCCATAAACTAACCACTGTGTTATCTGGTGTCTCACAGAAAGTACTTTAAATACAGAATGTATTTTCAGGTAACCAAAATGTTGCATTAAAATCTCATTAGCAGTACTGGTAAATGTTCTAAGTATGTAAGCCTGATAGTCGTTACGTAATCGTGCAACTAACAAGCAAGAATGTACAAATACAACACTGTGTCGTCTGTTCACTATAACAATGCATTCGTAATTTCTGTTTAAAAATGTTCCCTAGGTTCTAGACTGGATATTTAACTTCAAACATTGTTGTATGTTAGCAGTTTCTTAAGTCTAACACAGCATACTAGTAATGTAAAGTGAAAAGTTATATGGCAAAGACAAAGTTAAAAAGCAGATTGTCTTTCAATAAACGGTTTTACATTTGAAATGTGGTACAATCTTTTACTCTTCAAAGTACTCAGAGTTTCAGCTTGAACGCAATTATCATGCAGTATAGGTCGGTAAAGAATACTGGAATTTTTCTCAAGGTTAGCTTCTATGTTATTTTTCTCTGAGCCAGCCGGCGCACGTGGGTGCCTGCGGCGCGAGTCATTGTCTGTCTCTTTGTTGGCGCGCGTCGTTATTGGGATTAGGAGACCTAACTTCTACAAATTCACAGTGACGAGAGGGCCCTGCCCTGTTTAAATCCCGCCAGTTCTGATGAAATTCAGGTCTGTCGTTATGATTATCTCGTCTGTCGTCATGTCGGTAGTTCCTGTAGTTTCTTTCTTGTCGGTTAAGTGGTGGAGAATTTCTTCCTGAATCGTAACTGCGCGCTGGACCGTTGCGTATAAAGTTATTCTGTCTCCCCTGATAATATTTATTTTGGTTCCCATATTGTTTGTTTCTCTGATTGTCTCTGTGATAGTCATTACTGCGGAGAGGTGATCTTTCCCTGTAATTATTACTACTCTGCCAACGGTTGTCGTACGGGTGGTGTCTGTTTTGGTCACGATATGTGTTGTGAGAATAGCTTTCTCGTGTCCAGTTATTATTTCTTTCATCGCGGAATTTGCGACGGATGTGATCTGTAATTGTTGTGCTCCTGCGTTCCGCGATTGTCAGTGTCAATTTCCAGTTCTTGTAACAGTCCCTGAAATGCTTCAATGTCATCTTTGCAATGTCCTGCTAAGATAATATGCCGTAAATGTTCAGGTAATTTGATTAAGCAAATGCGGATGAGTTCTGAGGGGCTGTATGGGTTTGAAAGATACTGATTCTTATGCAACATGTCTTCAAAATATTTCATAAGACTGGAAAATTCAGATTGTTCGAAACGTTTCATCATTATGATGCTATGTTTTACTCGGTCTTGTGTGGCTTGAGACCAATATGCTGAGAGGAAGGCATGGTAAAATTCTCCTTCACTGTGACAATCGTGAATGACCGATCGCATTCTTACAGCTGGTTCATTCTCTAAATAGCCACACATAAATTCTAAGCTGTGCTCCAATGACCAGTTGGGAGGAAAACAATGAGAGAATTGATGGAGCCACGCTTGTGGATGAATGTCGTTGGCAGAATTCTTAAATGTTTTAAATTTACGTGTAGTAATGAACAGCTTATAGTCAAAGTCATCATGTCGGCGAGTCGCATATCGGTCATTGTTACGTCGTTTCGGCGGTTCCATTTCAAAATTCGGTGCACAATGCCAATTTCTTTCATAATTACCGAAATGCCCTGTGTTATTATTTTGTGGCTTTTCCGTATTTCTAAGTTCCTCTTCCCGTGTTGGAGCGCGAGTGTCCTCTGAAATACGAAATTTTTGTATTACTTGTGCCAACTGATTTTGTACTTCCCGGATTTCTCTTTTGTATTGCGTATTAATTTGTTTGCACTCTTCTGTGTCATTCAGATTATCATCTACCTTCGTAGATAAGTTATTGAACTGATCCGAAAGTTTGGCTACTTTCTCCGATAGTGAACACATTTCCTCAGTGTGTTTTTCTGCACCAAGTTTCAGAGTGTCCATTTGTGTTGAAATCGAATCTACTGTGTCCTTTAAGTTTTCCTGAGTTCTTGCAAGTTGCGTAACCGAATCGGTAGATGCAACTGAGTCAATTTTAGCTTGCAAGGTGTCGTGATTTTCATGAACCATGGTTTGCAGTTCTTTTATGGCTGCTTCGTGATTCTGTAATACATTTTCATGCCGCGAAAAAATGGGTTGAAAATGCTCACAAATTTGTGTTTTTACGTCATTACAGACTTTTTGACATTTCGATTCAATGTTATGTAACTCACTAGTTAAATCTTCACGTGTTTGTTCAAGTGTGGTGTCTAACTTTTGAAGATTTTGTCCCATTGCGTCTAACTGTTGCTGTGTTTGTCTCTGGTGTTGTTCCATTGTGTCTAACTGTTGCTGTGTTTGTCTCTGGTGTTGTTCCATTGTGTCTAACTTTTCAAGCTTTTGTCCCATTTGTTGCATTAATTGTAATAACAATGCACTGGTGTCTGAAACATGTTCCTCAGTGCTTTTCGGCAGTGAATTTGCACTGGCAACATTCACATTTTGACAAGCGGAAAATGTGTCTTGACTCATTTGAGAAAACGGTGAGGACGCAAAACCTGAATCTACCGTATTTGCAAAATTGTGTCCTGTCATTTGGGATTCCTGAGGCGAGCTGTTGCCGACCGATCGATCGATAATGCTTCCCTCTTCACTAATTGATTCACTGTCCACGCCATTATTTGCCGCCCGCTCCATTTCCCTATGCACAATTACCAAATTACTACTTTGAACATCAGTTAATTCATTACTCGGTGGCGCTAACACACTGCTTTCATTTTCACTGTCATTTCTCAGTTTACTTTGGAGCCTAGTATTACGTTTTTCACACGCCATTATTGTCACAGTATTTCACACGACAACACAGAAAAACACAATTTGAAGATCAAAAATAAGAGAACACATTAACATAGCACTGAAAATAATATCTAGTTAATTGCAGCTGCGAAATACTTGGCGCAAATCTACATGCATGCCACAACTGTTTTACTGTACAACAATGAAAGTCTGCAACTACAAAGGAGATTTTCTCTACAATTACGCGCTAGCAGTAAACAAAATCTACACTAATTACACAAATTACAAGAAAAAATCAGAAGATTCCAGTGAGGTATCCTCGGCTAAGGGTCGACATATGAAACGTCCCCTTTTGAACAATTACAAATGACTGTGCTTAAACTGACACACAATATTTTGTTAGCGCAACGCAATCTGACTTTCAAAATTCCCTACAAAAGAATGGCCCTGACTAACATTAAACTATACCTTTCACAAATCACTTACCTCACAAAAATCTTCGCTGCTCAAGCTACTGCAATACAGCGAGCGCCACTACTGCCAGCTAAATAAAAGATTCAAACTATGGAAGTAACTAACTACTGATAGGGATAGTTAGCAAATGAAAGATATTAATAGAGAACAAACAATGTATTTACCTTGATATCATCATATATAAATATAGCAGTTCATGACAAATTACAAATCTCCGCCATCTCTCTCCCCACATCCACCACTGCTGGCGGCTCACCTCCAACTGCGCAACGCTACGCGCTGTTCACAGCCAGCTGCCCCTCTACAATGGCAGACAACAATGCAAACTAGCCACAGACTGCACACAGCACAGCCAGTGATTTTCATACAGAGTTGGCGTTACCAATAAAAAAACCTAAACAGCCTACTTACAAAATGATTTTGCATATTTTCATGACGGGAAGGAAATGATAGATTATTTACACGCTGACAGTGAGGATGGCTTGATCGATCTTCAGTAATGCATGATAATGTAATAAGCATCTCAGAATACAGTTGAAAGTTTTGAAATGACACGAGAAACGACCAGACGCCTCGGGGAAGCGAGAGAGAGAAAAATGGAAAGATCGTATGGCGTCAGTGACCGGGAGTTCCCAGGCGGTAAGTTCGGCCGCCAAGTGCAAGTGCATGCGGAAGCGCTAACCATTCAGCTAACGGGGAGGACAGCGAGAGAGAGAGAGAGAGAGAGAGAGAGAGAGCCGAGGCCACCTGGGCAGAGCACGGCACTACAGGCGGTCCAGCGCCCCGCTTAGAGCGAAGTGATCTTTTGGGCTGAGGCAATAGTGCCGTGAGGCAGCGACAGAGAGGGCGTCTGAGCGACGAGGGTAGAGACAGAGGACCAGTGACCCTGACTTGAATTTGAAAATGCCGCTCGGCATTGGCCAAACTGCCAGTTGAGTTGGAAATTTTCCACGATACACCTAAATAAGGTGGACGCCGATTGGCTAGCTTGTTGTAGGAGGCAGATACTGATTTCAGGGACAAGAGCTGTCATTGGACGGTGAAAGTAAGCTCCATGCTGTAGCTTGGAGCGTGGTGCCTTGGCCTGCGAGGTGCAGTCAGGGTTAGGCCCTCTACGAGTAATGAGGAACTCTGTCCCCGTGTGTCCCAGGCTGCACACGTTAGAGGGAAAACTGGCTCTGAATTTTGGTAAATGTGCCATCGTGTCTCAGAGAGCTGTACATTTGTCAGTCTGTGCACGGAGTGACGAATTTAATAAGCACCTGAGCAGTTGATGCATTCGAAGTACCCTTCTATACTGCTGTGCTCGTAATGAATCACTGTCTTTATCTGGTCTGTGTATTCGAAGCTGTCAGGTAAAGAATGGATCTGGGTAGGTTCCTCACTAATATCAGTGTCATCCACATTGCCGAAATGTAGTCAGATTCCACTGCGCAACATTTTATAAGGGCGCATATTTTTATAAAATCAATCTAGCAGTCCAAACTCGTTAGTTAAGGATAGGAACATTAAGTGTGATAGATAATTGTATACTTTTCGGAGAAGTAGCAACATTAAACAAAACTTATATACGTATAAAATATCGTTTTCTTCACCCTCAACCAGTTCCTTGTCTTGAATCTCCGCCAACCTTAGTTACATGTAACTGTTTCATGTTCTTGTGCTAAAATGTCAGAAACAGGATGTTATTAAATATTATTGTGTTATTCTTCAGTGCAACTACTGCACTCGTGCTGTGTGAGGATTTATAATAAACAATAGAATTTATGGTAACTTTGACTTTCATTACATACGTATCTCACCTGGTCACAAAATTTAATTACAGTGTCACTATTCCACCAATCATTTAAAGTCTGTAGGCCATTATTTAGCGTTAATAAAAAATCTGTGCGCAATAAATGATAGTTTACGGTCTTTATTGGGCATTACGTCCCCATACAGGTTATTTACCCAAAGGCGGTAGACGGGCCGGCCGAAGTGGTCGTGTGGTTCTAGGCGCTGCAGTCTGGAACCGCGAGACCGCTACGGTCGCAGGTTCGAATCCTGCCTCGGACATGGATGTGTGTGATGTCCTTAGGTCAGTTAGGTTTAACTAGTTCTAAGTTCTAGGGGACTAATGACCTGAGAAGTTGAGTCCCATAGTGCTCAGAGCCATTTGAGCGGTAGACGGTGGGGTAGTACATTTTAGACTTATTTTTGTGGGATTACGTCAAGGATCACGTGTACACAATACCGGTCAATGATATGGCTGCGTTTCGTGAACAAATAAACGAAGCAATCAGATCTGTTGATCCAGCGATGCCACCCTTGCATAGGCAGACGTCGAACATAACCTTGGTATTCTACGAGCGGTGAATGGGGCACGCTGTGCGGTTTTGATAGAGCAGAAATACACTACTGGCCACTAAAATTGCTACACCACGAAGATGACGTGCTACACACGTGAAATTTAAGATAAGAAGAAGATGCTGTGATATGCAAATGATTAGCTTTTCTCAGCATTCACACAAGGTTGGCGCCGGTGACAACACCTAAAACGTGCTGACATGAGGAAAGTTTCCAGAGGATTTCTCATACACAAACAGCAGTTGACCGGCGTTGCCTGGTGAAACGTTGTTGTGATGCCTCGTGTAAGGAGGAGAAATGCGTACCATCACGTTTCCGACTTTGATAAAGGTTGGATTGTGGCCGATCGCGATTGGGGTTTATCGTATGGCGACATTGCTACTCGCGCTGATCGAGATCCAATGACTGTTAGCAGAATATGGAATCGGTGGGTTCAGGAGGGTAATACGGAACACTGTGCTGGATCCCAACGGCCTCGTATCACTAGCAGTCGAGATGACAGGCATCTTATCCGCATGGCTGTAACGGATCGTGCAGCCAGGTCTCGATCCCTGAGTCAACAGATGGGGACGAAAAAAATGTGAGTGAAATCTTATGGGACTTAACTGCTAAGGTCATCAGTCCCTAAGCTTACACACTACTTAACCTAAATTATACTAAAGACCAACACACACATCCATGTCCGAGGGAGGATTCGAACCTCCGCCGGGATCAGCTGCACAATCCATGACTGCAGCGCCTGAGACCGCTCGGCTAATCCCGCGCGGCCAACAGATGGGGACGTTTGCAAGACAACAACCATCTGCACGAGCAGTTCGACGACCTTTGCAACAGCATGGGCTATCAGCTCGGAGACCATGGCTGCGGTTACCCTTGACGCTGCATTACAGACAGGAGCGCCTGCGATGGTGTACTCAACGACGAACCTGGGTGCACGAATGGCAAAACGTCATTTTTCCGGATGACTCCAGGTTCTGTTTACAGCATCATGATGGTCGCATCCGTGTTTGGCAACATCGCGGTGAACGCACATCGGAAGCGTGTATTCGTCATCGCTATACTGGCATGATGGTATGGGGTACCACTGGTTACACGTCTCGGTCACCTCTTGTTCGCATTGACGGCACTTTGAACAGTGGACGTTACATTTCAGATGTGTTACGACCCCTGGCTCTACCCTTCATTGGATCCCTACGAAACCCTAAATTTCAGCCGGCCGAAGTGGCCGTGCGGTTATAGGTGCTCCAGTCTGGAACCGCGAGACCGCTACGGTCGCAGGTTCGAATCCTGCCTCGGGCATGGATGTGTGTAGTGTCCTTAGGTTAGTTAGGTTTAACTAGTTCTAAGTTCTAGGGGACTAATGACCTCAGAAGTTGAGTCCCATAGAGCTCAGAGCCATTTGAACCCTAAATTTCAGCAGGATAATGCACGACCGCATGTTGCAGGTCCTGTTCGGGCCTTTCTGGATACAGAAAATGTTCGATTTCTGCCCTGGCCAGAACATTCTCCAGATCTCTCACCAATTTAAAACGTCTGGTCAATGGTGGCCGAGCAACTAGCTCGTCACAATACGCCAGCCACTACTCTTGATGAACTGTGGTATCGTGTTGATGCTGCATGGGCAGCTGTACCTGTACATGCCATCCAAGCTCTGTTTGACTCAATGCCCAGGCGTATCAAGGCCGTTATTACGACCAGATGTGGTTGTTCTGGGTACTGATTTCTCAGGATCTATGCGCCCAAATTGCGTGAAAATGTAATCACATGTCAGTTCAAGTATAATATATTTGTCTAATGAATACCTGTTTAACATCTGCATTTCTTCTTGGTGTAGCAATTTTAATGGCCAGTAGTGTAGTCTCCAAGTTTTTATTTTTTTTTGAGGGTAAAGCAGGACATTAGGGCACCCTGTATTGAGCTTGAAGTACACACTTCTTGTATAACTGTCTGTAGCCAATGGTAATAGATAACTCAGCGTTCGTTGCTCAGAGTTTCCTTTGCAATATTTCCTCTACAACCGAGTGAAATACAGATGTCTCTTTCGCGGATGGAGACAGTGTAAACTCAAATTTCAGGAAAGGTGTTGACCACTTACAATCCCTAAAGATGGCGCGCAGACATTCCGACCACAACAGGGAGACGTAAAACTACTTTAGATGGTTTTAAATGGTCTCGTAAGAGATTTGTTTGTTCATGTTGAGAGTCCTGTATTGATTCCCCCTTCATGTAATACTTGTTATACATATTTGATTTACGTACGATTAATCTAGCAGCTTAGGCTTCTGTTCTTTGTTTTGCATAAGTAATCAAATGGCTCTGAGCACTATGGGACTTAACATATGAGGTCATCAGTCCCCTATAACTTAGAACTACTTAAACCTAACTAACCTAAGGACATCTCACACATCCATGCCCGAGGCAGGATTCGAACTTGCGACCGTAGCCGGTCGCGCGTTTCCATAGTGAAGCGCCTAGAAGCTTCGGTCCCACCGGCCGGCGTAAGTAACCGCTGGGAGGAAGATTGTCTAGGTAAACACTGTACATTTAGATGATTAAAATTAAACTTTCGCTACTCGAGCCAGTATAGACGGAAAACAGTTTAACCTAAGGATAACAAACTTGATGTTCAGAGTGTGCGCGGCATGATTTGCGTTGTTAGTACTTTAACGTTATGACTTGCCGTTAGGCGCCGGTACTGGTGTAGCCACGTTAGGTTGAAACATAGGCATCAATATGCATTACTGTTACAGACAATCAATATTGGTCTGAACAAGGTCAGCAACAGTGTTGCTGTTCTTCGCAAGTATCGAAGCACTGCTCTTGAAGTCATTCGCTCCGTAAGACATTTGGAGAAAATCGAATCTTCGGCCGACCGTTCCAAAGTGCACGGCCGCCAACATCACTAGATTTGAATCTATGTGATTTCTGGCTGTGGAGTTACCTGAGGCACAGTGTTTGTCGACGGGACTGTAACAAATGTTGGAGGTTCAAAACGGCCATAGCGAGGAAGGTACCCAACATCCCATCTGAGATGTTTCGTGCAGCAGTTGAGCAATCTGTAGTGCGATTTCAGTCTGCCGTGGATGCAGCTGGTGGTCACTTTGAACAACGTTGTAAACTGGAACATGAACGTTGTTACGTCTGCCACATACGGCCGCTGCCAGGCAGACTACACTCAAGACACCTCTCTGTACCATATAACATACACAAGCACTTGCAGGCGCAACCAAGAGGAAAACAAATCTTCAAAACAAACAGAACTTGCTAGAGACTAATGCGAACCTTTTTCAGCAGAGGTCGCCTCACACATACAGGGAAAGTTGGGGTACTCCGCCGGCCTCCGCCGGCTTTATAAGGCCAGCGCAGCAGCAGTACAGCCACCCCTCCCTGATGATGTCCTCGTCCCCTCCATCTACCCCTCTTATCAACTTTGATCCTCCCCCCCACCTCCTGTGTCCTCTCCTTTAGGCACCCTCCCTCCCTCCCTTCCCTTCCCTCCTCTTTCCTTTCCCCCCTCCCTCCTCCCCTCTCCACCGGGCTTCCCCTCCCCCTTCCTCCCTCCCCCTCTCTCCTTTGCCCATGGCATCTCTGCTCCCCCCTCTCCCATTCCCCTTCCCCTTCCTCCTCCTCCACCTCCTCTCTTGGCAGGTCCCCGGACTCGTACACGCTCAGTGAACATTCGCGCGCCGGAGATCATCGCCGTCAGTGTTTCGTGTGTGTGCCTTCGTTTGTGTGTAGTGTTGTTCGCCGTCACGCCCCCACCGTTCACGTGCCGTCGCCATCATCCATGTTCTGTGCATCGTGTCGCCCAGTGTTAGTGATGTTTCTCGTCCAGCGTGAACGGCTACATGTTTTTTCGATTTTTAGTGTCTACATTTTTTTGCCCACCGTTTTTACTGTCTACTCTGTGCCACCTTTATGTACTACTTGTTGTATCACTCAAGGCTGAAGAGCGGCGTATTGTGCTGCTGCCAGCCCGCCTTTGTATAAGGTGTTAAAATCACAATAAAGAAGAAAAAGCAGTACAGCCAGTCACCGACCACGCAGTCGTCGCTCCGGCAGCGCGCAGAGATGTCGTGCGCACGCCCTAAGTTTAGAGGATCGCTGAGCAGAGCTATGGGTGTGGCGGATTGTCGTTCGGCCGAGCCCGCTCGGTCGACAGCCCCATCCGGCCCCCCAAATGCGAAGACTGGAGAAGCTGGTGTGGCAGACCCCGTCTGACCCGCCGCCTACGACGACTCGGCCACCGCACACGGACCTCGAGTCGGAAGATGACGATGTCATCATCAACATGGCAGACTTCCTGCCCACGACGAACGAGCGAAGGACGACAGCCAGCGCACCGCATCTCCCAGAAGGTGGGCGGAGCAAACGGCCGATGTCCGCCGCTCAACTCGGCGCCAGAAAGGCGACTAAGAAGAAGAGGCAGCCTACTGTCTCTACCACAGGAGGCAGAAAACGCGCCATCCGTGACGACAGCGTGGCAGGCGCCACCTGGACGACCGTTTCGTCCCGACGGGCGGCCAGACCCAGGGCGACGCCTTCCCCGTCTCCCACATCGAACGCAAACCGTTTCGGCGTCCTTGCAGACGACGAGAGGCCGGAGCAGTCATCATCCGCGCAGACGGCGCCCACGACCGCTGCACTGGGTGGCTGCTCGGACGACGAAGGAGAGACGGCCCCCACCACCGGGCGGTCTCATTGACGGCCGCCGCCGATAGTCTTTGAGGTGGCCAAGGAGTACAAGGGCTTCCTGCAGCTCGTCAGGCAGTGGACGACAGCCGACTTCACGCTGCGAGCTGCCTCTGGAAACCTTGTGCGGCTGCAAGTCACAAACACGCAGGATTACATGAAGGTGACGTCGGAGGCGTCGAACCAGGGCCTGCACTGGTACACGCACGCCGCCGTCCCCGAGAGGCTACTAAAGGTAGTCGTCAAGGGCTTCCCCATGGCGGCTGAACCGGACCTGCTGAAGGAAGAGCTGGCGGACCTCAACTTCCACGTCAGGAACGTGACGCGGGTCAAGTCGCACGTCAGCCATAAAGAGTCGCCTTCCCTGCTGGTGATTGCCACCGACACACCGGAGAACAGGCGGCTCTTCGAGCTGAAGAAGGTGGCCAACACATCGGTCACCGCGGAGGGCCTCAAGCAGAAGAGGGGGCTCGTCCAGTTCTTCCGCTGCCAGGGGATGGGACACGTGGCTTGCCACTGTTCCTTTCCCGAGGCATGCGGGAAGTGCGCAGGCCCCCACGCAAGTGGGCTCTGCCCACTTCCCAGGACGCACACTCCCAAGTGTGCAAACTGCGGCGGCCCACATGTGGCGAGTTATCGTGGCTGTGAAGCCTTCAAAGCCGCGATTGCTCGCCAGCGCGGGCAGCCAGCACAGAAGTCTGCCGGCCGCTCCCTCGGCCGTCCGCGCCCAGGCGCAAAACGGGCGAGGCGGCAGGCAACAGCGACCACGCAGAAGACAGCCGCAGGCACTACCAACGCCCCCACCGCGGTGGGGAGCAGAAGAAGGCGCATCCGCGCCAACAAACGTGCCCGAGAGGGCACACACGAAGCTGAGCGCGTTTCCCCCCACAAGGGGAAAATTGCGCAAAGAAGACGCCGCAACAACGGACGGTGGCAAGAGTGGCAACACGACTGCCACCGCCCGTCAGCCTGCTGCGCCAAGGCGAGACGCTGCGCCTCCTGCGAATGAAGACATCCTGGCAGCAGCCGTCTCTGCACTGTCTGTGGCGATCGACAAGGTGGCAAGCCTTGCCGACACGCTGCAGCGCGTTGCAGAGGCCATGCTGACGGCCACACAAGCGGCCGCTAAGCAGCAGCCGCAGTGAGGCGCTCCCTGCGCCGTCCGCGCCGGGAGGTGTTCAGCCGGCCCTCTATGGGCCAGCACCGTTGTCCGCACACGCGGGCAACACAGAAGACAACAAAACCTGAAAAGGGAAAAGAGAAGACATCAACAAAAAGTGAAGAACCATGAAACAATTCGTCGAAGAGATGATATGGAGGCAATGCAGGGGTAGCCTGCAAATACTCCGACCAACCAGGATAAGAGGGCGTACCCTGAAGAAGATGCTCTAGCGGCGGAGTACAGCCAGTTCCTCGCCGAGCTAGGACCAGCTCCGACGGACCTCACCGACGCTCTTGATGAATGGTCGTTTACAAGTTATTTGTTTTTGTGTGTATCTAGTGATTGTTCGAGAAGTGAAGTTTAGTGTCAATAAACGGCATTATTCTGAGTGTTCTACAATACTGGGTATACAATAAACGTGGTGCGCAGTTAACAAATGTTACCCTTTCATGTGTAAATTAATTTGTTTATTTTAATAGTTCATTCATTACTTCTCTTCTGCGTGTCCTTACAAATGTTTTCATCAAGTTTCATTTTACAAGTTATTTGTTTTTGTGTGTATCTAGTGATTGTTCGAGAAGTGAAGTTTAGTGTCAATAAACGGCATTATTCTGAGTGTTCTACAATACTGGGTATACAATAAACGTGGTGCGCAGTTAACAAATGTTACCCTTTCATGTGTAAATTAATTTGTTTATTTTAATGGTTCATTCATTACTTCTCTTCTGCGTGTCCTTACAAATGTTTTCATCAAGTTTCATTGTCCTACGATCAGTCTTTTTTCATGGAGGCCCTCTCAAGTAGCGAAAGTTTAATTATAGCCACCCTCTGTTTCATTTATGTATTTTTTACAGTGGCATGCTCTTCTGCCCTCTTACCATGTTTTCCCTGCAATAATCTCTGTGCTGTGTGGATGAAGGAGCAGTTAGACATTGCTTGGTAACTAGAGTATCTGTGCAGCTTCTCTTATTCTTTCTTTGTAGAAGATCAGTAATTTTCGTTTGGGCTCTATTTCCGCACATGGCATACCGTCTGGATTGCACGTAGGCCACGAAGCCTCCCCCTTAGTTGAAAAGTGCGAGCTGCGATTGGCTGACCTGAAAAGAGCGTGGGAAGCTGCCGAAAGTTCCACTAACTTTTTCGTCGAGTTTCTCCGGTAGGCTTCGGTGAGAACAAGGCACTAAGCTCTTGGTAGGCTCCAGGCGTCCATAGGATTGAGAGAGCGTTTCGTGCCTCTAGGGCGTTTTTTGTACTGAGCAGCTAAAACACACTCTCACGGCAAAGACTGTAGTGGCTTTCTAAAAAGTGAGACTGACGTGCTGACATGAGTTACCTATCATAAGGTCATTTACGGTTAGGATCGGTTCATTCTTTTCGTAATTCAATGTAGGTGCCATCCTAGCTAATTACATTCAACCTCCAAGAATTTTAACACTCTTGTTAAACTCTGTAGAGCGTAAACTTCATTAGATTGGTACCTGTTTCTTGTGCAAGGTGGCATTACAATCTTATAGATCAAATATGATTTTAATATAAAATCAGAGCAAGCAGTCAAATAGAGTAGAATAAATAATCAGACTAATAGCTGAATTGGTGTGTGATGATTTATTGAACATTTTCTGTTTTCGTTAGTAGATTCCGAAGTGTCGGTTTTGATCATAATTTTCGTATATATTAACTTTCCGTGGCTTTTCTAGACCATCATGAATACGGAAAAGCCAGTAGAGATATTAATAATCTGTGAATCAGTCGGAATTACTAGAATTCCTCCCAGAACGATGAGCTAAGTTTCTGGGACCCTTTTATACCGCTGTGATGGGATTACCTGTTATGCATCTTCCTTCCTCTGGTAATTCTCTTGTCAGAATGGTGTGAATGTTGGAATAGTACCAGTACCTAGAGCGCACTGCATTCCCAAATCCATCCACGAATTAATTCATTGGCGATGTTAATTAATGTTATACATCCGCCCAAATTTAAGGAACCATAGCGACAAGTCGGTATTCTGTTTTGATTCGTGGTGAGTTAAGAAAGGGAAATAATCATATTAGCAAGTAAGCTGTTAATGGAAACAGCTGTAACCTGAAAAAGCAGCTTGCACTCGGGTTTATGGAACATTCTCAGACGAAGGAACGTACAGCCACACACTGACAAGGGAACCTCCCCATCGCACCCACCTCAGATTTAGTTATAAGTTGGCACAGTGGATAGACCTTGCAAAACTGAACACAGATCAATCGAGAAAACAGGAAGAAGTTGTGTGGAACTATGAAAAAACTTAGTAAAATATACAAACTGAGTAGTCCAAGCGAAGATAGGCAACATCAAGGGCACTGGGAGTCTAGGTGCGCCGTGGTCCCGTGGTTAGCGAGAGCAGCTACGGAACGAGAGGTCCTAGGTTCAAATCTTCCTTTGAGTGAAAAGTTTAAATTTTTATTTTCAGTTTATGTGACAAACTCTTATGTTTTCATCACTATTTTGGGAGTGATTATCACATCTACAAGAAAACCTAAATCGGGCAAGGTAGAAGAATCTTTTTACCCATTCGCTAAGTGTACAAGTTAGGTGGGTCGACAACATATTCCTGTCATGTGACGCACATGCCGTCACCAGTGTCGTATAGAATATATCAGACGTGTTTTCCCGTGGAGGAATCGGTTGACCTATGACCTTGCGATGAAATGTTTTCGGTTCCCATTGGAGAGGCACGTCCTTTCGTCTACTAATCGCTCGGTTTTGCGGTGCGGTCGCAAAACACAGACACTAAACTTATTGCAGTGAACAGAAACGTCAATGAAACGGACAGATCATAACTTCGCGAAAATAAAGAAAGTAACATTTTCAGTCGAGGGAAGACTTGAACCAAGGACCTCTCGTTCTGCATTTACTCACGCTAACCACGGGACCACGGCGCTGCTGAGCTCGCATTTTCCTTGATGTTGCCTATCTTGCATATGGACTACTCAGTTTGTATATTTTGCTAATTTTTTTCACGCTTCCACACAACTTCTTCCTGTTTTCTCGATTGATCTGTGTTCAGTTTTTCAAGGCCTATCCACTGTGCCAACTTATAACTAAATCTGAGGGGGGTGCGATGGGGAGGTTCCCTTGTGAGTAAAACGACTTGTTATTTGAGGTACGTCACGTAGCGCTATAGCGTTGCCACATTGGCTGTCAGTTGCGCCTCGGTTTAAGGCTCGGAGAACACGCAGTGGGTTGAAAACACGGGCACAATGCAGTTTTATGCACGCCGAGCGGCGGCAGTTGAATGAGTTTCTGGCAGTGCCCGATAATGCAGACCATGCTATTCACAGACTGCAAGTGAACAAACGATTCGTTCTAGTACACTGGTAATAGCTGGCAGTTGGCGTGTCTCGTTGAGAGCTGTGAATGAAGGAACTAAATTCCAAGGTGTGAAGTGTCGGCTAACAAGTATAGATGAAGCTGCAGGAGGGACATTCACCAAGTGACTCACTTGTTCGCGCCTTGCACTGTTGCATAGGGAGAATAAAAATTACTGTACTCAGACTTCGCTGTGTGATTCTTTGCACATTGGCAATGCAGAAATGTATACAAGAAAATTTTGTCCCATGGATATTTTCGGCGCAAAATGCACATAAAGAATCACAATTTGGTCACGCTGTAGTCACATGTAGCTGTAACAACAATGATTGGTTTGTGCAATGAATAAAGTGAGGGGTTAAAACTTCCAAAAGTGAAGTCTTCAATTCTTTGTGTAGGCATATTTGTTTCTATTTGCTTATCTTAGCCTGCCAAATAATACTAGAGTATACAATGTTTCTCAAGCCACACACATCAGACAGCTACACGTTATAGTATTTTGAACGATGAACAAGACAGCGATGGGTCGGACAAGTGATAAGTTTCTGGCGAGTAATAGTCAACTAAACCGAAATTACCTGCTACAACATAAAAATAATTACGTTCACACTTAAACTACATAAAATCTACTAGTCATACAGTACATGTAGCGAATTAGGTACGAGATGCCAGATTAGCAATGACGGTCTTGCCAAATAGTCATTTTTTGGTGTCCATTTATTAGTAAAAATATACACGGGACGAAATTTTGTTCCACACTACTTCGTAACACTAGTATGCAGGCAGGGACACTCCATTATTCTTCGCCCTGAACAGTTCTGCCGCAGTGTCTATGGTCCTCAGTTTCATCTATGTGTGGCATTCAAGTCTCTTGTTTAAACTTCAAAGCTACACGTTTTCAAACAACTACACTGAAACGCCAAAGAAAGTGGTGTTGACATGCGTATTTAAATACAAAGATATGTAAACAGGCAGAACACGGCGTTGCAGTCGGCAACGCCTATATAATACAAGCGTCTATTGCAGTTGTAAGATCAGTTACTGCTGCTACAATGGAAGGTATTCCAGATGTAAGTTAGTTTGAAACGTGGTGTTACAGTCGGCGCATGACCAATGGGACACAGCGTCTCCAAGGTGGAGATGAAGTGGGGATTTTCCAGTACGACTATTTCACGAGTGTATCGTGAGTATTAAGAATCCGGTAAGACATAAAATTTCCGACATCACGGGGCTGGAAAAAGATCCTGCAACAACGGGACCAACGACTGCTGAAGAGAATCGTTCAACGTGAAGAAATGCAACCCTTCCTCAAATGGCTGCAGATTTCAGTGCTGGGCCATCAGCAAGTGTCAGCATGCGAATCATTCACCGAAACATCAGCGATATGGGCTTCCGGAGCCGAAGGGTCACGTTTGTGACCTTGATGACTGCACGACACAAAGCTTTACGCCTCGCCCATCAACACTGACATTGGACTGTTGATGAATGGAAACACGATGCATGGTCGGACGTGTCTCTTTTCAAATTGTATCTAGCGGATGGACGCGTACGGGTATGGATACAACCTCATGAATCCCTAGACCCTGAATGTCAGCATGGGACTGTCCAAGCTGGTGGAGGCTCTGTACTGATGTGGGGCGTGTGCAGCTGGAGTCATATGGGACCGCTGATACGTCTAGATTCGGCTCTGACATGTGACAAGTACGTAAGCACCCTGTCTGATGACTGCATCCATTCATGTCCATTGTGCATTCCGACGAACTTTGGAAATTCCATCACTACAATGCGACACGCCACACGTCCTAAATTGCTACAGAGTGGCTCCAGGAACAATCTTCTGAATTTAAACAATTCCTCTGGCTACCGAACTCCCCAGACATAAACATTATTGAGGAAATCTGGGATGCCTTGCAAATGCGGCTCAGAAGAAATTTCACCCACTCATACTCTTAGGCTATTATGGGCAGCTGCCGGCCTGCTACGGTCGCAGGTTCGAATCCTGCTTCGGGCATGGATGTGTGTGATGTCATTAGGTTAGCTACGTTTAAGTAGTTCTAAGTTCTAGGGGACTGATGACCTGAGATGTTAAGTCCCATAGTGCTAAGAGCCATTTTTATGGGCAGCTCTGCAGGATTCATGGTGCCAATTCCCTCCAGCACTACTTCAGACATTAGCCGAGTCCATGCCATGTCGTGTTGCGGCACCGCTGCTTCCTCACGGGGGCTCTACACGATATTAGGCAGGTGTACCAGTTTCTTTGGCGCTTCAGTGTACATCCACCTGAACTGTTTCCTTTATGACTTATAGCCCTTG
Organism: Schistocerca piceifrons; assembly: GCF_021461385.2. NCBI lineage: Eukaryota > Metazoa > Arthropoda > Insecta > Orthoptera > Acrididae > Schistocerca > Schistocerca piceifrons. The sequence goes on along the minus strand of NC_060144.1, from coordinate 490,798,576 downwards.
TTCATTAATATCAACTATATCCATTGGCACGTTTTCCGTCCAATCGCAAGACTGCTCCTACATCCATCATCTCCCCACCGCTATACTTTCTTTGCACATCAGACATTCCCCAGCCATCTCCAACGATGGATCTGCTCCATTTCACAGAAGACATAGTTTTCCTTGCACTTCATTTACCCTAACAGTCCTTTCAAGGATCCGTACGATTCCACCTTAACTTCTCGTCATGGTGCGACCCACAGTACCTAATAATCAATCCCGCCGAAATCAACGCAGAAGTCATTTGACGAACCACACTCCAGTTCCATCTCCCTGACGTCCACACTACCACACACTTCCTCCATCCATCTTATTTAAATAGCTGGTACTTATTTTCGACCGAGCGAGGTGGCGCAGTGGTTAGGCACTGGACTCGCATTCGGGAGGACGACGGTTCAATCCCACGTCCGACCATCCTGATTTAGGTTTTCCGTGATTTCCCTAAATTGCTCCAGGCAAATGCCGGGATGGTTTCTTTCGAAGGGCACGGCCGACTTCCTTCCCCATCCTTCCCTAATCCGATGAGATCGATGACCTCGCTGTCTGGTCTCCTTCCCCAAAACAACCCAACCCCCCAACTTATTTTCGACAGCAGAGTAAATTGGAAATTTCAGTTACAGACTGTCCAACAATGAGCTCGAAGCAGAATACATCTATTGTAGTTATAGCTATAGTTAGTTTAAGGCCCACATTGGTATGCAATTTAATTAATGTTGGTTTCATTTACTGCACTTGAGTGTACCATAGACAATTAGTTTAATGAAATAGGATTATGTGCACGAGCTGCAGGAATATAAATATATAACGTAAGATGCGTCTGAAAAGTTCAGTGAATGGTCTCAGAAAATAAAGGAAACAAGAGCTGCAAACAACATACCTTTACTGACCTTCAAAGTGGTCACCATTAGCTACAACACATGTCTGACATCGGTTGTGAAGCAGTTAGATACTGTCAGTTGACGTTTCTTATGGAATCACTCGAAGCGCCGTTGTCACGTGTTGTTCGATATCTGCAACATCTGTGATGTGCAGGCTTTTCAGGGCTACGTTAAAGCGAGGAAACAAAAAGAAGTGTACCAGCACCATGTTTGAAGAATAACCGGGATGTTAAGAACAGTTGCCTCGCGTTGTGCGAGTAAGTTTTGTTTTTATTGGCTTTCGGGTCGCACCCATTCAGTCATGTCAATAGTAATGCTAGTTAGGACGATACGGAAGTAAAGGCAATACAACATCCAGTTCCCGAGCGGAGAAAAATCTCCACCGTAGCCGGGAGTCGATCCCGACTCCCTGCACTTAGCAATCCGCCGCGCTGACCCTGCAATTACGTACCTACGCGGACGAGCGACCAACTCCTGCACGCGGATCGCAATTAGCGGGCGAGCGTTTTCTGGGAGCAAATTCCTCTACCCACTCTGTTGCAGTTATGGCCGAACTCACCGGATGCGTTGCAGCAGCCGTTTCAAAACTCCATCGTAAACTTTTGCTTCGACACTTTGACCCTCGGACAGAAATTCATGATGGATAAGTCCTTGCTGTCGAATAATGAGATCAACGTCGTATTAATCTTGGATTTTGTCAGCCGACATTTTTTTGGATGCAAGGAAGACGATGAACATCATACCATTGACTGTTGTTTGATCTCCAGATAGTAATGGCAGCACCAGACCTCATCTCCTGTTATGACGGTTTCTAAAAACTGCGGATTCCGGTCAGACATGTTGATGAATTCTCCAGACGTTTTCGTCAGAGTTTGCTTCCGCTCGTCTGTCAACACTTGCAGTACAAACCGGACACAAATCGTCCACCTTTTCAAATGATCTTCAGCAATAGTGTCTTCGCTTATCTTCAACTCTTCGCCATCATTCTGAAAGAGAACTGCTGATAATCCACGAACGTGCGTCGCCCTCCCTCGATGTTGTCTGGGATTGTGTTCGTTGACGGTCGACCGGAAGGCGGCTCATCCTTGACATCGTCCGTCTCTAAAGCGCTTAAAATAGTCATACACTTTCAACTCAGTTCTCCTACACTTTCACCAACATTCCATGAGCGTCCGTTGCTGTTACCGCTAATCTGAAGCAAAACATCATGTTAACACTTTGTTCTGTTTCGCGCTCCATTTTTCAGTGACATGAGTTCTCAGGCTGACTGCGTTTCCTCGGTTGCTGCAAGCGTCACTGCTTCGCTTGAGAGATTTACGTTACAAAGGGGAGGGGGTGGTTCTGACGTGCCTCTCAGTCCGTATGTACGATGTGCTAGCGCCTCATCGTAGCCTGCACGATTTCTAACATATCGGACCAATCATCGAACTCCTCAGACGAAATTTGTATTATAGTAGTTTTACTTGCATATAAGTTCTGTTTGGATCTCAGTCAAATTATTTAAGTTACCTTTTAAAAGTTAATATCTACCCATTATTATGATTAAAGCCACAAGATAATTATATACACAATGTATTAATGGAAATCTCTCAGGGTTACTTTCCAAGCACGTTAGTTCTTGATACTCAGGTAACTGGAACATTGTCAGACTACGATAAACTGATATCTGTGTTTATATCTGTAATCAATCGGTTATCGGCTTACCAGCTGTGCGTCTGGCTACCAGACCTGGCCTAGAATTTCCCCGAATGGCTGCGTGGTGACAGTGGCCGTTGTGTGTCTTGGGGCTGTGGTCAGAAATGGACGTGGGGAGGTAGCTCCTGGCCATGATTCTCTCACGAAGACTAGTACCGAAGTCTCACACTAGAAAAATTTCTCCCCCTGTATCCCAAGACAATCCATTCGCCAAAAAAGTTTATCTTCTGAAAAGATTCTTTTTATTCAGTACTTGCAAGCTCTACGTCTGGTGAAAATATACATCTGTCAGCTGTACCTTCAAATAACACCTTTATTCTGTATATTATCTGTGCCCATGTGGATCTACAGTCATATCCATCCGTAAACAGCATAGGGCATAGGACAGACTTCTGTGGAGAGTTTCTCAGCTTCTAAGTCCCAAGCTCCAGACATCTGAACATTTTCGTACTTCCTTGTGGATTAGTTGAAGTATTTCTTCTGTTGCCAAGGTTTCTTCGCGATTACCATCATTTTACCGATTTTTTCTGTCCAATTTCTATGTTTGCCCTTCTTAGAGATATACACTCTTATTCGACTGAAATTCCTTTATAATTTTCACTCTCGCAATATCTACAGCCTTAGAGAACTTCAAATGCATATTATCATACCTAAGTACTTCAGTATCCCACTTCTTTTCACTAATATTTTAGCCTAATATTCATCATTACTAAATTGTGATCTGTGTTAATATGTGCTCCTGGCTTACACCTTAAATCTAGTATCCTATTTCGCAATGTGTACCCTGCCATTGTGTAATTCAGCTGTAATTTTACCGTGTCTCCAGACAGGAACTCCGCCTTTTGTGATTTTTGAACAGTGTATTTGCAGTTGATAACTGAATTTATTGCTGACCACAATTAGTCTTTTGTGATTTCCGAACGGTGCATTCGCAATTGCTAGCTGCAATTTATTGCTGATGGCAATTAGAATTTCTTCTTTCTCATTGCTACTACCAACCCCATGTCCCTCCGTAGCTCTGTCTGCTGTTCCTCCCCATAACAAAGCATGCCAGTCATTCACAAATACAACTATTACGTTTTCTTCTCAATTTACGTACTGAATTTCACATTCAGTATCTTTCTATATTTGCTCTGTCTCTTCATTCTCTGCTTGTAACTTTGCGTATGCACCTGACCTATTGTTCTTGGTGTATTGTTTCTGATGAGAATAAACCTAACGGTGAACTGTTCACAGAAACTCATTTTCTCCCCTACCTTCCAACTCGTGACGAATTCTACTCCTGTTGCTCCGTTTTCTGCTTCTGTTGATGATACCTTATATTCGTCTGGCCAGAAATCCGTATCTTCTTTCCATTTCACTCAACTGATCCTCATTATGCCTAGACTGCACTTTTGCTTTCCATTTTTCAGACTTACTAGCTTCCGTACCACATTGAGACTTTTGACATTCGATGCTCTGTTTCGTGGAATATTACTCATTCGTTGGAAATTCGGTCTTCTTTCTCATCGTCGCGTCCCTAGAGGGAGGCAATCCCCTCTTAGAGAATCGAATGGGGACTAAACTGGAATCTTTTGCTAATGGGAAGACAATCATGACACTTCTTTAATTTCCAGTAGTTTCCGTTGGCTTTGATCACAGTTGATTATTTCGCTTTAAGGGTAGTTTCTCATTCCAACGACAGAAGAAAGCCCCTGACCTCTGTCCTCTTTTACAAGGCGGAACAAGGATGACTTCTTATACCGGAAGTCTTCGGCGGCCACTGATTATTATTTTTGTTCTGAATTTAATTAGAGACTAGGATAGAATAAAAGGAGGCAAGATGCGACCCCTAGAGAAGGGTGGTCACAGAACAACGACAATGCACTTATCCAGTCCATCCTTACCTTAGCCAACAGTATTTAGATTTATTCTCTGCCCAGTTCATTACCCAATATAGGTAGTTGCTACCCATCTAAACACTTATCTCCTTTACATCCTATCCTAAGGTAAATTTTACCAAGTAAAAGCTTGCTAAAGCCGAGATCGCGTAAACATTTATTTACATCAACCTGTTTCGACAGATTTTGTTGTCATCTTCAGGTCTCCAAAACGCTTTGTTGTAGCTGTGTTCATTTTGAGCTGGAAACTCGCTGTTGTTACACATCTGTGTACGTTAGCTGGACACGTTTTAATCACTAAAGATACGCCTTAAAACAAACACTATCCAACTGACCTTGAAGGCCCAACAGTGTCGACCGGCCGCCGTGTCGCCCTCAGCCCTTAGACGTTATCGGATGTGGATATGGTGGGGTATGTGGTCAGCACACTGCTGTCCCGGACATTATTAGTTTTCGTGACTGCTGCCGCTACTTCTCAATCAAGTAGCTCCTAAATTGGCCCCACAAGGGCTGAGTGCACCCCGCTTGCCAACAGTCCTCGGCAGACCCAGACGGTGACCCTTCCAAGTGGAAGCCAAACCCGACAGCGCTTAGTTTCTGGGATCTGATGGGAAGTGGTTTTACCACTGCGGCAAGGCCGTTGGTGAAGAACCACCTTTGATGGCATATAAGGTAGAACAGTTGTACCTTAACACTGTCTAGTGATTAGAATATGTTCAGCTAACGCACACAGATGTGCTAATGTGCATTTTATTGTGGACTGTGTTTTTTACTACGTTACCAATCATCTGCGAGCGCTTCATATATGGACATGGCCATGTGCACTAGGTAACTCTAGGATTTTAAATGTTTTATTTATGACAAACCTTTGGATAATGTGCTACATTTTATTTACAAGAGAACTTGTCGTGAGGTTTCAACTCAAAATGAACACAGTTTATAACAAAAATCATGAAGAACTGAAGAAGACAGCGATATGTGTTGAAACCGGTTGTTCTAAATAAAGAAATATTAATACGATCTTGGCTTTAGAAAGAAAATTCAATCAAGTTTTACCAACTCCAGCTTCCTACATGATCGTTACTACCTGTTGTAGTACAGTGATTCCTCTCTCCCTTGTAAAACAGGCTCCGTTACCTACCTCTCCAACTCCCACTTGAAACTACCAGCTTCCCATTCCAAATCTAAGACCCTCTCTCATGAAATGCACATTAAGCTCCTGTTACTGCACTTCCCGTCCATCTACTGATTTACACACATTTTCCACCAACGGCTACTCATTCACAGACATGCGCAGCCATTAAATAGTGAACAACATAATAGTAATCATATTTTATGTGTTTTAGTTTTATTTATCTATTTATTTACTTTAGTTTTAATGCTAATGTAAGCTACCTGCAGTTGTCATAAGGAAACGAAAGGGCCAATAAAAGAAACAGAAAATTAATGATACGAATGCGTGGTGTCTTCTCTCGGACATGTCCAAAAGAACAGACACCATGCGGAATCCGCAGCTGTGATAAATTATATATAAATTGAAGGTGGAGAGGGGGAGGACAGAAAGGGAAGGGAAGGGACAATTGATGTCAGCAGTATCGGTTCTTCTTGTGAAATCTGCAGTGACGAGTGAAACTGTGTGCCAGACCAGGATTCGAACACAGTATCTCCTGTTTAGTAGGCAGTTGCGTTAAACACTGTGCTACAGTGTTTACCGTGATGTGAGGACTTCACGGTTGACCCAGACTCACACCAAGCGCCACCAAGTCAGCCGAGAGGCGTGCCGAGGTTGTCCACGCTGTTGCAATGAACACTGTGTCCGGGTGGCGCAGCAATTGCCTCGTAAGCAGCAGATCCCAGGTTCGAATACCTGACCGACACGTATTTTTCACTCGTCGCCGCTTATTCTGCCTGAAGTCCCGATGCAGCTGACATCTGTCTCGTCCCTTTCCTTTCTATTCTCCCCCCCCCCCCCCCCACCTACCCCTTCGATTTACACAGAAAACTAATGACTGATGTAGTCATCAAGCATTCTACGAGACGCTCTATGGAACCTGTGTGCAAGAAGAACTGCGGATGGAAAAAATAGAAGCCAGATGGAAATACTGCTACGACCTGACCATTATGTAATGTTGTCACGACTGTCAGCTTTTCTTTAAGTGCCAAGTATGTCCACAATGTAAACGCATTGCTCCGTGACAGCCTACTACAAAAAACAAAGGTAGCCGCAAATGGAAGTTGAAATGAGTATTGCCGTATACATCGGCGAGCACCTCGTTGTCTGAAAAGACAGCGTATTCGGATTTTATTCTTCTTCTTTCTCCCGGCCTTACCCTGTGCGTGCACAGAGTCGAGACGGCAGTGTTTGTGATAGAGAGCGGCCAGAAGCCCTTCGTACGACTACTCTCCCCCCACCTCCCTCCTGACAGCTGCTAATGATTGAATGTACGGGTTTTGTTTGCATCTACTAGTGTTCTCAATGTGAAAGAAGGATTTCGAAGTGTTTGCGAATAATATAACTGAGGCGGAACGAGGAGCCCAGTATTTACAAAGTCGGGCGTGGGAAACGGCCTAAAATCAACATCCAGGCTGATCGGCACACCGGCCCTCGGCGTTCATACGCCGGACGTTTTCGATTCTGAATCTAGGCGTCTCCCCGAATCACAAAGAGCAATTCTTACTTGTAGCATTTTCAGAGGATCCAGCTACTACTGTATATAACTGTCATAGAGAATAACTTGGCCGGCCGCGGTGGCCGTGCGGTTCTGGCGCTGCAGTCCGGAACCGCGGAACCGCTACGGTCGCAGGTTCGAATCCTGCCTCGGGCATGGGTGTGTGTGATGTCCTTAGGTTAGCTAGGTTTAAATTGTTCTAAGTTCTAGGGGACTTATGACCTAAGATGTTGAGTCCCATAGTGCTCAGAGCCATTTGAATAACTTGAGGGAAGTATTGCCAGGGCAGTATATGCAACAGCGGTTCCACTTTCACTGTTAGAATACATATGCTGCCAGCCGGTGTGGTCGAGCGGTTCTACGCGCTACAGTCTGGAACCGCGCAACCGCTACGGTCACAGGTTCGAATCCTGCCTAGGGCATGGATGTGTGTGATGTCCTTAGGTTAGTTAGGTTTAAGTAGTTCTAAGTTCTAGGGGACTGATGACCTCAGATGTTAAGTCCCATAGTGCTCAGAGCCATTTGAACCAATACATATGCTGGCGACATGTCTTCCGGAAGATGATGATAAGCCATAAAACGCATCATATACGAGTACGCCGAGGAGACCTTCTGGAGGCTGAACGCCAGTGTGAGCAAGGAGATGTTAAGTGGGAGATCCTGACTGAGCATTCACTTTTATTAACCGTGGGTGGATTGACGTATGCTGCCGGCAAAATCACGAATAGTTTTGTAATGACCACACATGTTCCAATATTTTATAAGAGCATTCGTCCAGGAGAGTAAAACTTAACTGTCCAGTATTATGCGGGTACTATCGCCGACGGTATAGGTAATGAAAAGTGCGTTGCTGCTATAAAATACAATGCCCGAAATAGAAAATCTGTAACATAGTCTGTTATGAAATTCTGAAGTACAAGTACTTACCCAATTCAGTATTGGAGGCAAATAGGAAAAAGAAATACAGTACATCTTCTGCCACCTTCATACTTCCATCTCGAACGCGATGGCTGATGTAATAACATGTTTCGATAGTTTTTTAAAGTACAAGGATGCTACACTTTTTTCCCAGACGTGCAATACACATGGTTGTAATGCCGCCGTGCTGGAGGAGGAGACGTGGCAGAAACTAGAAGTAGCTTCGCGGTTACTGATCCCAGTGTCTGACGCTGTAATGTGACGAGAGGTAGAAATAAGTTTTTTTTTACTGTGTTTTCAGCAAACGCAGAGCCTGTGCTGAAGGAATGTATTTTCTGCAGAATATGAAGAAGGTATAAAAGCAGCCGCGAAAGGTAGGGAAGTGGTGGGTGCGAAGCTATTCACTCTGTACCAGATCTCCTCGGCGAACAGAATAAAGAAGGAGCTCTTAAAGTAGATGAGGAGAGCGATGTGCTACTCAGCAACACAAATTTACTTCAAATTTAACACGGAATTAATGCGACTAATACAGCTACTTTATTTGGGAAAGGTTATCTCTAGACTGCTGCTAATCGTCTCCATCGGACTGGTGGTGAGGAAGGCACTCAGGAATTTGTGCTTTCGGGATTTTAAATAAACGCAACAGCAGAGAAATAAGGTCACTGGTCTATTCAAGGTCTATTCAGGCTGGCTCCATTATGAACAGAAAAACTAATGTAAGTGCAATGGAAGCTCACACGCAATAGTAGTCTAGCAGATTTACAAGATTCACCATAAAATGATTTTCTTTACTCGGATGAAAACTCTACGCAGTGGATGTTTTCATATTGCAAACTTTTTGCGTTTATCTCAAATACTAGCTGATTACCCGGCATGATCAGGTTACTTCTTTTTGTGTCGTCCTATCCTTCTCCCAGCACCTCCTCTGCAATGAGGCTGGAACGACATTTACATTTACACAGATCGGTCAATGACTCTGAAGGCCTTTGGATATCATCCTAATATCAGTCATTTACAATGCAAATGGAGTTTCTTGCGGCGTCTCAATGCAATAAAATCTTCTCTAGTTTGTCTGCGGCATATCAGAAGGCAAATTTTCTAATTCTAACTCTGTCAGAAGACGGAAGATGGAAGAAAGGAGCTAGTCTTCCGGAATTATGTGGACACGCTAGGTTTTTCGTAAGGTAACCAGTCTTATCCGTTGAAATGCTTTTTGCAATAAGAAGCGTTTTTGCCGGCAATTTTTGTGTTAGTGGTTTGTGCGGAAGTCCCACCGAGACTTTTTTCTTGTACTGAAGAAACGTTGAGTGTCTATGTCTAATTTAGGTACTTGTTTTGTTTCTTTCCTAACTCATCAGATGACAATTCTGAGTGGCATGATGTGGGACGCCGAGATGCTTTCGCGTACAGTCAAGGAGAAACTCGATAACAATGAAGTCATCAGCCGACACCATCAGAACAGACAAGAAGTGGGATTATTATTTGAATGAAATTAAAGCTGTACAATGTATGGTTGAAGCGTGTGACGTGAAACAGCTTTCCCATCAATTTTAGAAAAGCTCTCTAAGGACAGTAGATTCCGTCTGTGGTCCACGAGGACTGGTCAGTAGTCAGGGTTAAGACAGCAACAATAGTTCGTAGCAAAAGAATGTGGAAATATAGGCTTTAAAATGCATAATTCAAGAGCTACGAACACTTCATCATCTCCGATACCCTGTAAGAAATCTCTTCTACCGCAGGCGCTTTGTTTTCAATATTTGCAGAGGTGGCAGTATTTAAAAAAACTGTCCAACAAACATGGGCTCTGTAGTCCATAGCTTAAGAGCTATGAGCACTTGTTCATCTCCAGTTCTGTGAAACACAGCTCTTCTACTCAAAAATTATTCTTAATTAATATGGTACGCTTTTTCTAGGCAATTGTTTCTTGTTTTGGTCCGTACCACCTCTTCCTACAATACGGAAATAAAAGATTTTGCTGTGGAAAAGATTTGTTTCCAGTATCGGAGATGAAGACGTGTTCACAGCTCTTAGGGCATGCATTTTAGACCCCATATTTAATAGACATTTTTGCTTTGAATGATCGATCCTGTCATATCCCTAAATACTAACCATTCCTCCTGCGACAGTCTTCATATTATCCAACACACAAATATGATTTTAATCGACACATTGTTTCTCGATGGATGTTGATACAAATTTAATGAATGTAATAGTAATTCTTGCTCCCTTTTATAATTAAGTTCAGTATTTGTATTGATTGACTGTTCCGTCGGTCCCTGGTAGAATATTTTATACATTACGAATGAAAACACACACAACGCTGGTGCCATATTCTACAATATTGTACAATATTACAATATTGCCGTGTGCTTTTTCAGTCATAATGTATTCAATAATTGTGTGTGTGATAATTTTAGTGAATAACTTTAACGTTACGAAGAGGAGGCTAATTAATTAGTTTTTTCCCGTCTGTCAATTTTCTTGTGGTCTGTAATAATTACAGTTCTATTACAGTTTGTCAATAAGGTTTGTGCCGGCTCGTGTGGCCGAGCGGTTCTAGGGGCTACAGTCTGGAACCGCGCGACCGCTACGGTCGCAGGTTCGAATCCTGCCTCGGGCATGGATGTGTGTGATGTCCTTAGGTTAGTTAGGTCTAAGTAGTTCTAAGTTCTAGGGGACTGATGTCCTCAGCAGTTAAGTCCCATAGTGCTCAGAGCCATTTGAACAATTTGAACAAGGTTTGTTGTGCAAATATAACAGGATAAAAAAGGGACTATAGTGCCGAGTGCACTTTGATGGTGAGGAAACTGTTATTACAAAAAGAGTAATTATAAAATTTGGAGACCGCCTCCATGGCTGAGTGTTCAGCGCCGCCGAATGCTGTGAAAGGGGTCCGGGCTCGATTCCCGGCTTCGTAGCAGATTTTATCCGCTCAGGGACTGGGTGTTATGTTGTCTTCATCATGATCATATCATCTTCATCGACACACAAGTCGCCGAAGTGGCGTCCACTCAAAAGACTAGCATCAGGTGACCAGTCTACCCGACGGGAGGCCACAGTCATTTCACATGACATTTGGAAGGCTGGTTCAAATGGCTCTGAGCACTATGGGACTTAACTTCTAAGGTCATCAGTCCCCTAGAACTTAGAACTACTTAAACCTAACTAACCTAAGGACATCACAGGCATCCATGCCAGAGGCAGGATTCGAACCTGCGATCGTAGCGGTCGCGCGGTTCCAGACTGTAGCGCCTTTAACCGCTTGGCCACACCGGCCGGCCATTTGGAAGACTAGCTGATTCGGAAAGATGTACATTCATCTCGTGTGGAATAACAATTTGAAATAAAATTAAACTGCTATCGGAGCAAGAATTCAGGAACAGTAATTTTATTATATTCTTTCCTTGCATCTAATTATTGACTTGTCCAAGCACGGTGGTTGGAACTTAATTAGTGGCAACTATTTATTCACAACCGATACAAAAGAGTTACATGTTTACACCTCTTACTAACCTTCAAAGTAGTCATTAGCGTTGTGCAGAACCCGTTGCCAGCAATGTGGATGGCGTAGTATACTCCATTCGCACCATCAACAGTAAAAGCTCTGTTAACGGTATACTACGCCTTCCACATCGCTGGCAACGGGTTCTACACAACGCTGGTGACTACTATGAATGACAGTAACAGGTGAAAACATGTAACTCTTTTGTATCGGTTGTGAATAAATAGTTGCCACTATTTAAGTTCCGCCCCTCGTATGTTTATGAAAATGTAATCAAAGAACGCTCTGAGAAAGGCGTAAGCAATAAGGGCAGCATTTGAACTACAACTGCAACAAATAGCACGAATGGGCTATAAACTCTTATTTCAGGAACAGTTACATAATATAATAATAGCAAAACAAATTAACAGCATTTGGTATATCGTGGGACTGTACCACACGGTCACTAACGCCTATTCTACTTGTGACTTATATACACACACCAAAAAAGTCTTGCATCGCCTCGGCTCCGAGAGTTCCGGAATCTGTACACAAAATTGGAATAGAGATCAACATAAACATCATTTCCGCACTTTTTATTGCTCATGAAAACCACACATTGAATGTTGTACCACCATACAGCTTGACCTTCAGAGGTGGTGGTACACATTGCTGTACACACCGGTCCCTCTAAAACCTAGTAGCACGTCCTCTTGCATGATGCATGCCCGTATTCGTCGTGGCATACTATCAACAAGTTCATCAAGACACCGTTGATACAGATTGTGCCACTCCTGAACGGCGATTCGGCGTAGATCCCTCAGAGAGGTTGGTGGGTCACGTTGTCCATAAACAGCACATTTCATTCTATCCCAAGCATGTTCGACAGCGTTCATACCTAGAGAACATGCTGGCCACTCTAGTCGAGCGATGTCGTTATCCTGAAGAAAATCATTCACAAGATGTACACGATGGGGGCGAAAATTCTCGCCCATGGAGACGAATGCCTTGCCAATATGCTGCCGATATGGTTGCAATATTGGTCAGAGAATGGCATTCACGTATCGTACAGCCGTTACGGCGCCTTCCATGACCACCAGCGGCGTACGTCAGCCCCAGATAATGCCACCCCAAAACAGCGGGGAAGCTCCACCTTGCTGCACTCGCTGGACAGCGTGCCTAAGGCGTTCAGCCTGACCTGGTTGCCTCCAAACACGTCTCCGACCATTGTCTGGTCGAAGGCATATGCGACACTCATCGGTGAAGAGAACGTAATTCCAGTTCTGAACGGTCCATGCGGTATGTTGTTGGGCCCATCTGTACCGCGCCGCATGGTGCCGTGGTTGCAAAGAAGGACCTCGCCTTGGACGTCGGGAGTGAAGTTGCGCATCATGCAGCCTATTGCGCACAGTTTGAGTCATAACAAGACGTCCTGTGGCTGCACGAAAAGCATTATTCAACATAGGGGCGTTGCTGTGAGTGTTCCTCCGAGCCATAATCCGTAGGTAACGCTCATCCACTGCAGTAGTAACCCTTGGGCGGCCTGAGAGAGGCATGTCATCGTCAGTTCCTGACTCTCTGCATCTCCTCCATGTCTGAACAACATCGCTTTGATTCACTCCGACACTCCTGGTCACTTTACTTGTTGAGAGCCCTTCCTGGCGCAAAGTAACAATGCGGGCGCCATCGAACCGCAGTATTGACCGTCTAGGCATGGTTGAACTATAAACAACACGAGCCGTGTACCTCCTTCCTGGTGGAATGACTGGAGCTGATCGGCTGTCGGACCCCCTCCGTTTAATAGGCACTGCTCACGCGTGGTTTTTTACATCTTTGGGCGGGTTTAGTGGCATCTCTGAACTGTCAAGAGGGACTGTGTCTGTGATACAGTATCCACAGTCAACGTCTATCTTCAGGAGTTCTGGGAACCTGGGTGATGCAAAACTTTTTTTGATGAGTGTAATTAATGTTCAAGTCCAACAGCCAAGAAGTCTAACGAAATACAGTGTGAACATTAATAAAACAGACGAACTGGAGGGACGGATCGCTGACTGGAAATGGAGGAAAAGGTCCTATGAACATTTGTCCGGAAGTCCGGTAGACGACGCTAGAGAAAGACGGTTCCTTTGATTATGTTTGGTGTGTTTCTTGCGTGCGACTGACGCAGCATACTGTAAGCAACAGAATGATCCGGTGTTCATGTCGGGAAAAAGCCGAGATGTTATTGTGTACGGCCAAGTAGCACGTCGAGAGGCAGCATGGCTATACCAAAATTAGTATCCTCACAGACACCTGTCACAGCACAGAACATTTCAAGCCCTTTTTGGTCGTTTGCGTGATCATGGGTCCTTCCAGACAGACGAACGTTCAGGGAGGCAGCGGACTGTACGTGCACCAGATTTGGAGGACTGGATTCTACAGGATATTGAGACGAACTCTAGTACAAGCTCCAGATAAGTGGTCCGTCAACACGGCATAAACCAAAGAACGATTTTGTGTATCCTGCATGACAACCGCTACTATCCCTATTACCTGCAAAGAATGCAAGGATTATCAGCAGCGGATTTCCCTGTACGAGAAGGATTCTTTTTATGCTTTTTGCACCAGACCATAACAATTATGGGATTTCTGTAATTAATCTTCCTTACCGACGAAGCAGCCTTTGCCAGAACTGGTATCATCAATCTGGATAACTGTCATCTGTGGGCCAGAAAATCCTCGGGGATTGGTTGAGGAGTATTATCAGCATTGGTTGACCATCAGTGAGTGGGCAGGGATTCTTGTCGACCACATACTTGGACCGGTTATTATTACACAAGTCTCGACAGAGGAACGTACCTAGACTCCTTGCGAAATACTGCGCCTGGGCTGCCTGAGAATGTTACTTTGGCAATACGGGAGCTCATGTGGTTTCTGGATGACGGAGCACCACTGCACTTCCACATTACAGTTCGCCGACGCCTCAACAACATCTTCCCCCGAAGTTGGATAGGACACGGAGGTCCTGTAGCATGGCTTAAAAGATCACCGGTATTAAACCCCCAGGAGTCTTACCTCTGGGGGCATCTGAAGGTCGTTGTGTGCGCTGAACCAGTTCCTGATGTGAAGACGTTCAACAGTGTCTTCAAAAAATTGGTTAAAATGGCTCTGAGCACTATGGGACTTAACATCTGAGATCATCAGTCCCCTAGAACTACTTAAACCTAACTAGCCTAAGGACATCGGCCACCACGGCCGGCAACAGCGTGTTCACGACGCCTATGACGCTATTCGGAGAGAGGCCACAACGTGCGAAAAGAGTGCGGCAATCTGTGAAACGAAGGCGTGCATTGTATCCCATGGAAGTCACTTTGAATATCTGTTGTACGTGGATGCGATGCAGCTCTGTACTCTATTACGGGGCGCTCCGTTTCCGTTGCACGCAGCCTGTCCATTTCTGGACACATGTTCAGAGGACCCTTTTCCCTCCACTTCCAGTCAGGCATCCGTTTCTGCAGTTGGTCGGTTTTATTAATGTTAACCCTGTCTGTATATGTATACAGATGAGCCAAAAAATCAATGAACACTGCCCACCCCAGGATTAAATGCCACCTGGTGGCGTAGCGGATACGTGATGCGGAGTGGAAAGTATACAGCGTGTGACAGGAGGACGCTTTAAAAATTTGAGAGATTATAGAGGATGAAATTTTGAACGTTTTGATATGAAGAACCTATAGCCGGAAGTGTGAAAAAGTTTCTACAACAACACTATGCATTTTGAACGCATTCGGTGGGCTAACTGGTGCATCAGAATACGGTATGAAACTTTCTGGCAGACTAAAATTGTGTACCAGACTAGGGCTTAAACCCGAGACCTCTGCCTTTCATGTGCAAGGCAGGAGATCAGGTGCTGGCGGAACTAAACTAATGAGGACGGGTCGTGTTTGGGTGATTGGTGATAATTTGACTGCAGAAGGCAGAAGCCCCGGTCCAGCACACCGTTTAGATGAGCGCACGCTCCGCTGCAGAGAGAAAATTTAGTTTGGAAACCAGGATACGATAGTTGGAAAACGTTTATTGACATCAGAGCACAATGAAATACTGTAAACCGAACCTGTGGCTTCACTATCGTGTAGATCTTGAGTGTGACAACTGGCAAATTCGTTACATAGTGTGCATTGACGAACCATGTCTTGTCTTTTTTCTGTAAGATTCCGTGCTCCCCTCGGATGGTATCAAACGCTGTAAATATGCGCTCAGTAAGCTCGGGTACTGTTTGTTCCTACCGGTGTTGAGTACACAAAGAACTTGATCTAACTCAACAGGAAAATGTTGAGAGAGATGGAATCAAGAGAGGGCGCAGGCCAAGGATCTGGGCATCCCCTTGCATCCCATTCCAATCACTCTGGCCTGACGATGAAAGTACGTTGGAGCACCATCGTTTCTGAAACTACAAACTAGTGCGCAATTGAAGCGAACGTCCTCCACAAGTTCAGGCACGCCATTGCCCTAAAAGTTCAAATAGCACGCACCGTTTGGTAAGCTGTGTGGTCCAGTAAACCATCCCTAAGAATTTCAGCCCAAATGTTCACTGTGTGAAGTAACGGGCCAGTTGTGGCGCCCTGGAAATATTGTATGTTCGGAATTTGGGCGGCCTCACAGGGCGCTCGTCAAAGCCGGGGCACGGCAGCAAACACGTGGTGGCAAACGTTAGCCGGACGAGAGGGGTAGCCCCAGCGCATGGTCCAGCCGCGTGGCTGGGAATTCCGATGTGACGAGGACGGTGCTTTGTGTCGCTGTAGGAGACACGCCGGGAGTGCCAAAGATGGCGGACTTTGTGAAGCCTTGATGGCAGACACTTCACAGTTCGTATAGAAATTAATAGCAGACAGAAGGATCATGATACCGCAAAAAGAAACATGTTCATTACCATTATTTGCACGACGATTCTGGTGGTGTAACAAGATTTTCAATATATTTATTAGTTTAAAGTTTAGTATCTGACTGTAAATTATACAAGTAACACGCGGCAACGTATTTCCAAAGTATAAACGCTTCATCCGATTTTGTCGATCGCCGTGTCTTTAGAAAGCTATTAGTGTAAACCTAAGTTGGTTTACATTACAGGCATGTAACTTGAATAGTACATGAGTTATTGGAGGTCAAAGTGGCCGATTACTATTGATCGCGTCAGGCCATAAGTACTCCACAGCTACACGAAGAAACGGTAGCAGCATGCTTATAAATACACTCCTGGAAGTTGAAATAAGAACACCGTGAATTCATTGTCCCAGGAAGGGGAAACTTTATTGACACATTCCTGGGGTCAGATACATCACATGATCACACTGACAGAACCACAGGCACATAGACACAGGCAACAGAACATGCACAATGTCGGCACTAGTACAGTGTATATCCACCTTTCGCCGCAATGCAGGCTGCTATTCTCCCATGGAGACGATCGTAGAGATGCTGGATGTAGTCCTGTGGAACGGCTTGCCATGCCATTTCCACCTGGCGCCTCAGTTGGACCAGCGTTCGTGCTGGACGTGCAGACCGCGTGAGACGACGCTTCATCCAGTCCCAAACATGCTCAATGGGGGACAGATCCGGAGATCTTGCTGGCCAGGGTAGTTGACTTACACCTTCTAGAGCACGTTCGGTGGCACGGGATACATGCGGACGTGCATTGTCCTGTTGAAACAGCAAGTTCCCTTGCCGGTCTAGGAATGGTAGAACGATGGGTTCGATGACGGTTTGGATGTACCGTGCACTATTCAGTGTCCCCTCGACGATCACCAGTGGTGTACGGCCAGTGTAGGAGATCGCTCCCCACACCATGATGCCGGGTGTTGGCCCTGTGTGCCTCGGTCGTATGCAGTCCTGATTGTGGCGCTCACCAGCACGGCGCCAAACACGCATACGACCATCATTGGCACCAAGGCAGAAGCGACTCTCATCGCTGAAGACGACACGTCTCCATTCGTCCCTCCATTCACGCCTGTCGCGACACCACTGGAGGCGGGCTGCACGATGTTGGGGCGTGAGCGGAAGACGGCCTAACAGTGTGCGGGACCGTAGCCCAGCTTCATGGAGACGGTTTCGAATGGTCCTCGCCGATACCCCAGGAGCAACAGTGTCCCTAATTTGCTGGGAAGTGGCGGTGTGGTCCCCTACGGCACTGCGTAGGATCCTACGGTCTTGGCGTGCATCCGTGCGTCGCTGCGGTCCGGTCCCAGGTCGACGGGCACGTGCACCTTCCGCCGACCACTGGCGACAACATCGATGTACTGTGGAGACCTCACGCCCCACGTGTTGAGCAATTCGGCGGTACGTCCACCCGGCCTCCCGCATGCCCACTATACGCCCTCGCTCAAAGTCCGTCAACTGCACATACGGTTCACGTCCACGCTGTCGCGGCATGCTACCAGTGTTAAAGACTGCGATGGAGCTCCGTATGCCACGGCAAACTGGCTGACACTGACGGTGGCGGTGCACAAATGCTGCGCAGCTAGCGCCATTCGACGGCCAACACCGCGGTTTCTGTTGTGTCCGCTGTGCCGTGCGTGTGATCATTGCTTGTACAGCCCTCTCGCAGTGTCCGGAGCAAGTATGGTGGGTCTGACACACCGGTGTCAATGTGTTCTTTTTTCCATTTCCAGGAGTGTATATATATTCATCTATGTCTTTGTTTGTATCCGATATATACTATTCATGAAGAAATTGGTTAAATATTTGCTGTGTTTTAGAAAGCACAGGAACATTAGGCTGCTGGCCTACTGTGTGCTTCTTTTCTTTTGATAACTGTTTATTTAATTGTTTATGTATTCAATAATGTGTGTTAGAGAGTGTTAATGGTCCAGCTGTAGGAATATTTATTTAATTTGAAGTATTTAAAGGTAAATCCAGTATTTCGAATATGTTTCATTATGTTTTTGAGAGTACGTTGGATTGAAGACATGGCGCGAGCGCTTTAGCTTATCACAACGCTCTTGAATGGAGAGACTGTATGGAAGTGGGGAGGAGCATCATTTCCGGAGAGGACGGGGGAGTTCTGGACAGTACGGCACACGAGACTGGAGTGAGTGCTGGGCGCGGACTGTACAGTGCGACGGACGCACAGTCGGCGGAAAGACTTGGACAGTGGAGCAGTTTGCGCGTGGCCGCGGAGGATAGAAATATTTCGGAGTGCCAACCTGTGCTCTTGTGTGATTTCCGTGGCTTTTGCAGTGAAGACGTAGTCTGCGTTTAGGAGTGAATTTCTCGCGAGCTATGTTATTTTTCGTAACTAATTACGCGAAGTAGGAATCTATTGTTTCCCTGTTATTCAACTTATATTTTACTTAATTGCTGGACCATCTACACAAATAACTGTTTCGCAGAAATATACGGCATTCTCAAAAGTACTTCTACTATCGTACTCATCATTTAAAATCGTTAAGATAGTACCTGCAGATTTAATTGCAATCTTTCATATATAAATTTATATGTTACATTCATAATTCGCAATTGCCGAGTGATAGAAACCTTCGACCATTCGATTCATGTGTTGATTCTTAGCGTATACTGTAGACTCTGCAGTATTTGGCCTGTAAAGTATCCCAGCCCCTAGACAACGAAACCAGCCAAAACTTGTAATATTTCGACGTTGAATCAGGGTGCGTAGTTTTTTTGAAAGCCCGCAACTGGGTTTCTCACCTGGAAGTTTCTCGTGCAGGTAGTGTGTGGATCTTCAACAGCCCAGTGGTGACTGTAGAAACTTTAATTCATATAGGTTCCTGATGTCAAAACTTTCAAAATTTCGTCCTCTGAAATCTGCAAAATTTTCAACACGTCACTGTGTAACATACTTTTTCTTCGTGTAAATGCAGGATGCTGCTTTTCAATCTGTCAGTGTGCGATGTAAGCCGATATGTTACAGAATCGCATCGTTCCTAGCCTGACTGATAAACACCTGCTGGAAGGTATGACTTTTATGCAGGATGGGGCTCCACCACATATTACTACGCGTGTGGGAGGTCCCTTGCGCACATCGTTTGATGACGATCGCGTGCGGAGCGCCACGTCCATCATGCTTGGCCTCCCAGGTCCCCAGACCTCAATCCGTGTCGTTATTGGTTGTGGGCTTACCTGAAGTCACAAATCCACAACAATCGTCCGACCTCATTAGGGATGCCAAAAGACAACATCCGACAGCAACTTCTCACCATACCTATTGATATACACTGCACAGTGCTGTTCACAACATTGTTCCTCGACTAAAGGTACCGCTACTGTTGATGAAAGACGGGCGACACACTTGTTATAAAGAACATCGGCTTTGCTAAAAATAAATTTTTGTGCTACTTATTGCTCTTATACGAAGCGCCCTCTGTTGGTCATTTTGTGTTTCTTTTTGGTTTCAATAAAACCCATGTCACTTCAAGCGTGTGTCAATTTTTACCTATCTACCCAATTTACTGCGTGAAGAATTGAATTTCCGGATTTTAACGGCTCATCTTGTATATAAAAAATTATTACAGTTGGTTTTCGTATTTACATGCATGTGAAATAAGTTTTAAAAATGCCACGAAAGTTATTACCATGTACACAAACAGCGGGAGGCAAAGTACTAGTAAGCTGACTGGGGAAAGTAAGTTGAACCACAGCGTGAGAAGGCGCTTTCTGGTTTACATTCAAAACGACATCTCGCCTTAGAAATTCAAAAAATTATGACAAAAAGTTACAGCGAGAAAAGAAAAAGTATATGCAGGTACTTCTGTGCAGTGTGCTGTATCGTTAATGTTTGTATCGCTTACAGCCGACTCCCCATTCAAATCGGCGAGTACGATGAAAGAACAATAAATAACATAAAAAATAATTACACTGGGTGCGAAGTAGGTTCCTCTAAGGCATAAAGCTGATACACCACAATGTCAGCGTTTGGTTCTTTAACTGCGAAATTACATGTAGAAAGTTAATACTACCCCTTTTCGCATCTTTTTCGTTGCGCGTTAGCTGTTTCCCTAAGGTATTTGGCGGCGCCGAGTTCAAATTGCCAGGAAAGGCAAACACATAAACTGCGAAGCAATATCTCGGCATAAATCCTTCCTTTGTGCGTGAAAGAAGGCGTACGGTAGAGCCGCGTCGGATTTTCGTTCTTTGAAGCTGCAGGATGCTGTTAAGGAATAAGTCTTCTCTTCCCCTCTGCGCCCATGCTGAGCTTCTAAGGCAACAGATGGACCCCTCCCATGTCTGACCAGCTGAAGAGATGGTGGGATAGTAATCAAGGAGCGTTACGGCCCCAGTGGCGATGAGGTGTTCGCAGCTGCAATGGACGAAAATTGCTGGTAAAGCCAGCTTCGTCTGAGCTATCTAGATTTGTGAGCTTGTGCAATATTTTTGTGGCCTGTAATTTGTAACTAAGTCCGATCAATGTTCTTCAATTAACTGTTACAAATAACCTAACAAGCGACTCCAGCATTTGTGCAACAACTAGTTTGCACTCCTATACGCTGCGATGAGACACACAGCAAAAAGAAAAGAAATCAAGCAGTTTCAAAGGGAGCGACGCAGCAGAGCAAAAGAAACACACTTTATTAGCGGAATTCTGCCCTAAGGGAAATGAAAATTCAGAATTCACATCGTAGTCACGCTGATTTATGTTTTCATTTGTTTCTTATATCACCTCAGGCGAACACAAAGTATTTGCCTCAACAACATCACGTTCACTTTGTTTCATCGTGCATCCTCAAGCGTCTCTTTGCGTCCGGACTTCAAACTCTTAAACCCGTAGTTTTTTTATGAATGACAAATGGAAAGCACACGGCCTAGAAAAAAGTCTTTGTGTGCGTGAGAGATGTAAGTAGCTATGAACTGTGTGATTAGCATTTGGTTACGAGATGAACAGCATCTCCCTGCCTGCGTTAGTCAACTGTTGCTAGGATGGTAACGCTTTTAAAGTTAACAGCATGCATCGGAAAGGGCAATTCTTAGACATCAGACAGCCATTTCTCATTCCAGCTCTAAAGACGAGAAGAAATCACGCCGCAGTTTTGAGGTAAGATGAAGGACAAGTAAGCAATTTACTGAGGCGTAACTTGCAAATTTCCGCTTCACTCATGTATAATTGTTCTTCGCTCTTTACTTGACTTTGTGCTGGAATTTTCAACCTATTTTCCATGTAACGAAGCTGACTGGTGTAATGATTCGTGCGAAGAAGTTTGTCTTCTTAAAGAAGATAAACACATAAGTTTAGACGCCAAAAATGTGGCAATTATTTATTTTCAAGCGAACAAGAACATACCAAAATTATCAGTAACTTGCGGTAAAACAGAAATATACATCCTCTAAATGTGTATGTTTGGTATGAGTTGTCAGACAAGCCAATCATTGGTCCATTAAATTTCGGGGCTGCATCCGCGGAAGTAAAATTTCCTCCACTGATATTTCGGCCACGTGTCGTCCGGCCACCCTCAGAGTGAGTCACAAGACTGATGACAAGACGCCAAGTGCGGCCTCATAAGCTCCAAGGTGGTACTGCTCATGCGGGTCGCAGATGCTGGTCGACGGCAAATAAATACGCTTACACATGCGCCGCCTGTGGCGAAGGCGTACAGACATTCGATTCGCTTATCGATGTATGATAGGCGGCGGTGACACCAGGACGACATCTCTGCAGTTTAATTACCCCAAGAGCCGGATTCCATGCTTTGTCCAAATTAAAACCATTATCTCTATTTATTAAATTATTAGCTAATCTAATCTCTATAGCTTCCTTGAAGACAGATTCCCAAAAGGAAGAGGTCTTCACATCACTGTAATTCATGGAATGTCCTGTATCAATACAATGTTCGGCCACAGCCGAATTGTCTGGCTGTAATAAGCGTATGTATCTTCGATGCTCCACACATCTCTCACGAACGGTGCGTGTTGTTTGGCCTATGTACGACTTCTCACAATTTCCGCAAGGCATCTGTTACATACCCGCCTTACGAAGCTGTAAATTGTCCTTCACAGAGCCGAGTAAAGCCGCCATCTTCGTGGGTGGCCGGAAGAGCGCCTTAACACAGTGTTTCTCAAGAATACGGCCTATCTTCGAGGAAAGAGCACCCGCATAGGGCAAAAACGCACTAGATCTGAAGCAATTACTATCTTCTTCCTCATCACATATCTGCATTCTAGGTTTTGCATTGAATGCTCTACGAATTTGTTACGGAGAAAATCCATTCGATTTAAAATTGCTCTTGAGGTACGTGAGCTCTTCTTGCAAATTATCTTTATCGGATATACAATGCGCCCTATGCACTAAGGTCTTAAGGACCTGTGAAAGGTGATGGCAGCTCCTGCCATATAGATATAGATTTGTGTGTGTTGGTTTCCGATGTACGGCATGTCCTAATGTGCCATCAACTTTTCGGTGAACGACAACATCCAAAACGGGGAGGAAACCGTCTTTTCTATTTCCATAGTAAATTTGATACTAGCATGGATAGAATTCAAACGGGCAATACTTTGTTAGAACTCGGATTTATATACCTACAAATAGTAAAAAGCAAAAGAAATAAAGAAAGAGGAAACCCACAGAGGATGCTCCAATTTCAGTGAAACATGTCTCGGTAAAAAGAAAAAAAAAAACTGTTTGTCCAAGGGAGATCCCATAGAAAAACATTTATTTGTGCGCAAACGCAAGCAGAAGTGGTTAATCTCAAGATGAAAATTCCCGTCGGGTCTGAAACCGATTGGTGTTGACAAGGTGTGGTACTCGTACCTAGTCTTCGTCAGTTGGCATCCTTTTACGATAACTGTCCTTACGGCATGTTACATAGTTGCAGGTGGACATCATTCGCCGTCGACATGTCGAACAGTGTGCGTTGAAACAACAACAAATCGGGCAGCTCTATCCACGGTGTGGTCATGAGAGCGTACAAAAGTAATAGCTTGTTTCTGTCGTTCCGTCACGTCGGTCCATCTTACTGCCTCGATGTAATAGACACTAATGAATAATACTGGCCATTTCTCTGCCATGATTTACATGATGCGTCGCATTACTGGCTGATACCGGCTGTACACCATGTTCCTCTCTCCAAAGCGACCCGTGTTTTAAGGGGGGTGAGTGATATTTCGTTGTTGAGATATATAATTAATAAGAACGAAGTGAGTCAGTATTCATCGCAGAAGCTGCTACATTTCCCAACGGTGTTTCTAGCTGCCGATTACGAAGCAAAACTATTAATCCACGCTAACTACACTCCTGGAAATTGAAATAAGAACACTGTGTATTCAATGTCCCAGGAAGGGGAAACTTTATTGACACATTCCTGGGGTCAGATACATCACATGATCACACTGACAGAACCACAGGCACATAGACACAGGCAACAGAGCATGCACAATGTCGGCACTAGTACAGTGTATATCCACCTTTCGCAGCAATGCAGGCTGCTATTCTCCCATGGAGACGATCGTAGAGATGCTGGATGTAGTCCTGTGGAACGGCTTGCCATGCCATTTCCACTTGGCGCCTCAGTTGGACCAGCGTTCGTGCTGGACGTGCAGACCGCGTGAGACGACGCTTCATCCAGTCTCAAACATGCTCAATGGGGGACAGATACGGAGATCTTGCTGGCCAGGGTAGTTGACTTACACCTTCTAGAGCACGTTGGGTGGCACGGGATACATGCGGACGTGCATTGTCCTGTTGGAACAGCAAGTTCCCTTGCCGGTCTAGGAATGGTAGAACGATGGGTTCGATGACGGTTTGGATGTACCGTGCACTATTCAGTGTCCCCTCGACGATCACCAGTGGTGTACGGCCAGTGTAGGAGATCGCTCCCCACACCTTGATGCTGGGTGTTGGCGCTGTGTGCCTCGGTCGTACGCAGTCCTGATTGTGGCGCTCACCTGCACGGCGCCAAACACGCATACGACCATCATTGGCACCAAGGCAGAAGCGACCCTCATCGCTGAAGACGACACGTCTCCATTCGTCCCTCCATTCACGCCTGTCGCGACACCACTGGAGGCGGGCTGCACGATGTTGGGGCGTGAGCGGAAGACGGCCTAACGGTGTGCGGGACCGTAGCCCAGCTTCATGGAGACGGTTGCGAATGGTCCTCGCCGATACCCCAGGAGCAACAGTGTCCCTAATTTGCTGGGAAGTGGCGGTGCGGTCCCCTACTTAACTGCGTAGGATCCTACGGTCTTGGAGTGCATCCGTGCGTCGCTGCGGTCCGGTCCCAGGTCGACGGGCACGTGCACCTTCCGCCGACCACTGGCGACAACATCGATGTACTGTAGAGACCTCACGCCCCACGTGTTGAGCAATTCGGCGGTACGTCCACCCGGCCTCCCGCATGCCCACTATACGCCCTCGCTCAAAGTCCGTCAATTGCACATACGGTTCACATCCACGCTGTCGCGGCATGCTACCAGTGTTAAAGACTGCGATGGAGCTCCGTATGCCACGGCAAACTGGCTGACACTGATGGCGGCGGTGCACAAACGCTGCGCAGCTAGCGCCATTCGACGGCCAACACCGCGGTTCCTGGTGTGTCCGCTGTGCCGTGCGTGTGATCATTGCTTGTACAGCCCTCTCGCTGTGTCCGGAACAAGTATGGTGGGTCTGACACACCGGTGTCAATGTGTTCTTTTTTCCATTTCCAGGAGTGTATGTTCTGACGGTGAATAATTTCAACAAGGGCAATGTAATTGATAATGGAATATGTTTCATTTTATAAAATTAGACCTGCTTGGAGCCTACGCTCGGGCTGTCCGCGGTATTTACAGTGAAAGTACAAGTGCCACCTCGCATGTTCTAAATTCCGAACTCAACAGGGAAGTCTAGCAGACTGTAATCTGTGTGTTTTACAACGAAGAACACATACAAATGAAGATGTTAATCTGCCAGCCTCCTCTCTATAATGTACAAATATAAATCTGGCGTAACAGATAACTGTCTTTAGCAGTGTATGTCGCACAGTGTACTAATTTCAAGGCATCAGGGCTCTAGCAGAACAGAGAAATGAATACAAATACCACATGGACTGGGATTCGTAGATTTTGAGAGAGCGTTTGAGTCAGTCCCAACAAAACCTGTATTGAAACACGTTTGTTAAAGCAAACGATAATTCCAGCTATGTTGTTATGCTGCCGGATGTATATGTCAAAGTACAGTTTCCACTAAACTTCATCATAAGATTGAGAAGTTTAGAGCTTGGCGGGGAATTTGGCTGGAAGATTTCTTATCGCCACATTTGTTCTCAATATTGCTAAACGAAGTTTCGAGCTAGGAAAACGAAAGAGGAACACGTGTTCATGCACTGTATCTGACGTACCTTTCGTTTGGGATTTTATTGCTGTGCCCGCGTATAGTGGACGTAAACAATGAATGTAAGAACTTACTAAATTAAAAGGACGCCTGAGCATTAATTATAACACTAAGATAATTACAACAAACAAATACAAAAGGATATTCAACAAATTAATAATCAAGTTATCCAACCAGTTGATGAATTTTTATATTGTAAGCAGCTGAAAAGAGCGACTTGATGTACAGCAAGATATATGAACAGCTGATGGACGCTTATTATTCACGGTCTGTAATTCATACAATTATCTGTAGCAATATTAGAATTTGTTTGAATATATACGAAACTACTGGTTATAAACTGTGTTTTTATCTGTAGCAAGTACCTTTCCTGAATATGATTTAAATACGTAATAATTAAATGGTGCCCTGGCCATTTTTGTGTAGGCTCATTGTTGTAGCGACGCCATTAATGATAAAAATGATATAAGCTCTTTTAATAGTCATTTCATGCTTAAAGTATTAAAAAGAATAATCCCAATAAATGGGAAGCGGCGTCTTGTAATATTTTCCAATTCATATTCGGCCAGAGGTACAGTTTTTTTTATTAATAGGAATTTCTATAAATGCTTCCGCTGCCATTGCACATAGGCAGCTATCCTGGAGCATCAATCCTCGAAGGAAAAAAATAATCAAGCATTGTGTTTAATGGATTATCGCGTAATATTAAAGAAAGATTTTTAATCCATCGTGAGTAAGACGGATATTTTCACGTAGAGTTGCCTGCTGTGCATTTAGTAAACTAAATAGTTTTTGGAACTTTGGCTCCAGTATGTCTTAAAGCGACTTGTGTCAGTGAGATAACAAAAGAGCTTTTGAAAAGCTGGAGGTTGCCCAGCGAGCAATGGAGTGACGCATGTCGGGAAGTACTAGTAGTAGGATAGACAGAACAACCGTGCTTCGAGTGAAAGCACTAACGGAAATAGAATGGAGTCGTGGAGGGCAATAACCAGGTGAACGGATGGGTAGACGGAAGAAGGAAGTTTTAGATGGATTCAAAGAAAAGGGAGGAGTCAGAAACAGTGACCTAATAGGACATGCGTAGGTAACATGCAGGAGCAGCGTGGATACATGGGGCGGAGGACATTAATACTTGGGGCAGTCTAAAGCGATTGATGTATTTCCTCATAGTAATTCCTTGACGGTGAATACTCACAAGTGGAATGTGACGTCGTGAAGACCCATCTCATTCAGAACGTTCATGATTGCAGTTCGAAGCGCCTCCACCTGGAACAACATCAGTTATCGTTAACAGTTTTCGTAGCGCGTGAGAAGCTTTTGAACATGAGAAAATCACACAAGCCTCTGACAAATGTAATTAAAACATACTAATAATAATTAGAGTAAGTTAAGACTAGAGTATTTGGTACGGATATCGGGGGTTTCACAAGCAGTAATCGAGATTTTCTAGCCCATACAAATTGGAATTCACCTATGTGGTTAAAGACGATGGTCACAATGACGTCTTGGTGTAACATCATTTTGGTGTATGTCTTCGAACCGAGATTCCGTTGGCTGGTGAAACTTGACGCTACTTTTTATCGTCAGAGTGATGACGCTAAAGGCCACGAAATCATTATTTCAGCAATGTAAAGGAAAGTATACGATTAACTCGTTTGTATACTTCGCTGTGATGAATTAATCCTGCTTCGTTACACAAATATTTGTAAATCTGGCTACAATGTACGTCAGCCTTGTCAAATGTATCGACGACATTTATATGAAATGTTCTATGCAATTCTACTTTTTTATTAGAACTCATCATTATTTTTCTATCTGTCTAGTCCTAACTAGTCACTTGCAGTTTGCCAGAGATGTGGCTTTTAGAGAAACCAGCAACAAGCGCTGGGTCATGAGATCGGTGATTTGCATATCACAAAATGGTAAGCAATGGTGTAGTACTTAAACTGTTCAACTGCCTATCCAGACATCAGCCGACTCCACTTGACAAAGTAAAGAATGAAGTCTGCGACTTATTTCTGTGGCGCGCAGCGTACTGCAGGCAGTAGAGGCCATTCATATAGAGATTTTGGAAAAGAGTACCAGAAATTGTACTATATATTTTGGTAAGAGAAGTATGTTAACTGAAATGAAATGAACGAAATAGTCCAGTCATTTTGGTTTGCTAGTCAGTAGTTTGGCTACTGGTTTCAGAATCGTACTTACGGTTGCTGCCACGGCTAAAATATTTAGTAATAGGCACATACTTCGGCGACCGAAGACTTGTCATACAACAAAACACGCTTTGTATGAAGAGGTTTTTGTTGTTTCTAACAGTGGCTGTTATAGAGTAACTTTTTGAAAATGCTATTAATTCTTACAACGATAACTGTGCCGTTATTCCTATTGTATGATATCGTTTTGAAAATACTCTTTTATATTTGTTAAAAGCTACCTCTAAATTTTCTCAGGGTGCTATCGCCAGAAATACCATACGTATCTCAACGTGAAAATATCCGTCTTACTCACGATGGATTAAAAATCTTTCTTTAATATTACGCGATAATCCATTAAACACAATGCTTGATTATTTTTTTCCTTCGAAGATTGATGCTCCAGGATAGCTGCCTATGTGCAATGGCAGCGGAAGCATTTATAGAAATTCCTATTAATAAAAAAAACTGTACCTCTGGCCGAATATGAATTGGAAAATATTACAAGACGCCGCTTTCCATTTATTGGGATTATTCTTTTTAATACTTTAAGCATGAAATGGCTATTAAAAGGGCTTATATCATTTTTATCATTAATGGCGTCGCTACAACAATGAGCCTACACAAAAATGGTCAGGGCACCATTTAATTATTACGTATTCAAATCATATTCAGGAAAGGTACTTGCTACTGATAAAAACACATTTTATAACCAGTAGTTTCGTATATATTCAAACAAATTCTAATGTTGCTACAGATAATTGTATGAATTGCAGACCGTGAATAATAAGCGTGCGTCAGCTAGAACATCAGAATCGAGAAGACAATGAAACAAAAAGCGCACATTCTCATTATACAAATGGACAATGATCATAATTATTTCAATTCGGAGAAGGCAGATCGCGCTTCTTTATCGATGAATATCGATAACCTATTTGTACTCCTTTTTTACCGGAAGCTATGCTATACTGTTGACACCTCTGAACGACGAACAATTAGCTAATATTTTTCTTGACGTACAAGACCTTCGCGTTTGAGTGTCCTCTCCACACCAATCACCCCGACCGCCGTTTGGACTATAGTCATTTTCAAACAGGATAGGCAAAGAAATGTGCGTGTAGAAAGTCCTAATCAAAGGCAAGCAGAAGTTTGTGAAATATTTGCCACTACATTCTGAAATAGCTGATCGGGTGCTTTCGACAACTGCATAGGGGTGGCAGAGGGGAAGTGAGACTGACCTGAATCAGTCGGATTATGGAAAACGTTGGATGTAAATGGTACAGAGAGATTTCAGGATTAGAGCTAAAGAGAAAGAAAAGGAAGGATGACGTTAATGAGTTGAGTGTCTGTGACTGTATCTGTTCGGCGACACTTTTGCCTGAATTAGTTGTGATAGTGCGTTACAATACTTGTAGCTTAAACATACCTTATGTTCTTGATGCAAAGCGTTATAAATTTCCTGTAGGAGGAAATTTACACAAGGGATAAATATTCTTCTAGAGGCTGTTAAAGAACATGAATAAATGATATTGTCTTCCTAATCTAGTACAACTACTTGGTAGGGAGATTTTATCTCAGTATGGACATTGGAAGCTAGTAATACTCACTACTGCGTTCCACTCAGTGATAGCGTAGTAATACTGAATGTTGACGAAACAAGAAACCCCAATCATTAATATATAAGAAACTATCAGCCTCGACTGCGGTAATGAAACCAACCTTTACCTAGGTTTCAGCCAAAGTAATTGAGCCTCCTTCAGAAGATAAACCTGATTCTATAATATGTCTGCGAGAGCATGGTCTAGAAATAAAACTAAAACAGCCTGAATAGCCGTAGTCACATTTTAAAAATGCGGTACATAGGTAGTTTTATTTCTAGTCCATGCCCTGGTAGACATATCATAGAATGAGGTTTACCTTCTGAAGAAGGCTGAATTACTTGGGCTGAAAGCTAGGTAAAGATTGGTTTCATTACCGCAGTCGAGGCTGATAGTTTCTTATATATTAGATTATCACGATTACTGACTGGGAAGTAATGTTGAAAGTACCTTAGTCATTAATTCTTGGCTTACATGGAATTGTGAGTCAATTCTTATAATATATATATATATATATATATATATATATATATATATATATATATATATACAAAAAAAACAGCACCGACGCACGATTAAGGAATTATCCGATTAGGATGGAAATTAGTAGATGTGATGAACATGACCAGACAAACAAATGATTACAATTTCAGAAAAGTCGAATGATGTATCAAGAGAAATAATTTCACCAATTGAGCAAGTAAATAACCCGTTGCTCCGCCTCTGGTCCTTATGCAAGCAGTTAGTAGGCTTGGCATTGATTGACAGAATTGTTGGATGTCCTCCTGAGGGTTACCGTGGCAAATTCTGCCCAAATGGCGCTTTAGATCGTTGAAATCCCAAGAGGGTTGGAGGGCACTGCCCATAATGGTCCAAATGTCCTCAATAGGGGAGAGATCAGGTGAACTTGCTGGCCAAGAAAGGCTTTGGCAAGCACGAAAACAAGCAGTAGAAATTGTAACCTTGAGCAGGCAGGTGTTATCTTGCTGAAATGTAAGCCCAGGAAGGGCAACAAAACGGTGCGTAGAATATCGTCGACGTACCGCTGAACAGTAGCAGTGCCGCGGATGACAACCAAAGTGGTCGTGCTATGAAAAGAAATGACACCCAGACCATCACTCCTGGTTTTAGGGGTGTATGGCGGCCAACAGTCAGGTTAGTGCCCCACCGCTCTCTGGGGCTTCTCCAGATACCTCTTCGCTGATTATCGGAGCTTATTTCGAAACGGAACTCATCACAGAAGACAATTGTACTCCAGTCAATGAGATTCCAGGCCGAAGATGTGTGTGGAGACACCATAGACAGCGGTGAGACACCAAAGTGACTGTCGCCTGCCATACATCCCGACAGACAGGAGTGATGGTGTGGGGTGCTATTTCTTTTCGTAGCAGGGCACCTTTGGTTGTCATTCACGACGTCCCTACAGCGCAGCGACACGTGGACGATACTCTAAGATGCGTTTTGTTACCCTTCATGGTAGTCCATCCTAGGCTTACGTATCAGTAAGATAATGCCCGATAGATTCCACTGCTCGTCTTCGTAATTGCCAAACCATACCCCGGTCAGCAACGTCACCTACCGAGTGGCGTCGCGCAGTGGTTAGCACATTGCACCCGCAATCGGGAAGACGATGGTTCAAACCCGCTTCCGGCCATCCTAATTTAGGTTTTCCGTTATTCCCTCAAATCGGTTCATGTAACTGTCGGAGTAGTTCCTTTGAAGGGTCACGGCCGGATTCCTCCCCTAATCCATTGGGACTGATGACCTCGCTGTTTGGCCTCCTACGAAACAACCAACTAAGGTCGCCGGATCGCTCCCCAATTTAGAGCGTTTGGAGGATTACTTCCACATCTACATTTATCTTCCGCATGCCACCCAACGGTGTGTGGCGGAGAGCACTTTACGTGCCACTGTCATTACCTCCTTTTCCAGTTCCACTCGCGTATGGTTCGCGGGAAGAACGACTGCCGGCAAGCCTCCGTGCGCGCTTGAATCTCTCTAATTTTACATTCGTGACCTTCTCGGGAGGTATAAGTAGGGGGAAACAATATATTCGACACCTCATCCAGAAACGCACACTCTCGAAACCTGGATAGCAAGCTACACCACGATGCAGGGCGCCTCTCTTGCAGAGTCTGCCACTTGAGTTTGATAAACATCTCCGTAACGCTATCACGCTTACCAAATAACCCTGTGACGAAATGCGCTGCTCTTCTTTGGATCTTCTCTATCTCCTCTGTCAACCCGACCTGGTACGGATCCCACACTGATGGGCAATACTCAAGTATATGTCGAACGAATGTTTTGTAAGCCACCTTCTTTGTTGATGGAGTACATTTTCTAAGGACTCTTCCAATGAATCTGAACCTGGCACCCACCTTACCAACAATTTATTTTATATGATCATTCCACTTCAAATCGTTCCGTACGCATACGCCCTGATATTTTACAGAAGTAACTGCTACCAATGTTTGTTTCGCTATCATGTAATCATACAATAAAGGATCCTTCTTTATATGTATTAGCAATACATTACATTTGTCTATGTTAAAGTTCGGTTGCCACTCCCTGCACCAAGTGCCTATCCGCTGCAGGTCTTCTTGCACTTCGCTGCAAATTTCTAATGCTGCAACTTCTATGTATACTACAGCATCATCCGCGAAAAGCCGCATGGAACTTCCGACACTATCTACTAGGTCATTTATATATATTGTGAAAAGCAATGGTCCCATAACACTCCCCTGTGGCACGCCAGAGGTTACTTTCACGTCTGTAGACGTCTCTCCATTGAGTACAACATGCTGTGTTCTGTTTGCTAAAAACTCTTCAACCCAGCCACGCAGGTGGTCTGATGTTGCGTGGGCTCTTACTTTGTTTACCAGGTGACAGTGCAGAACTGTATCGAACGCCATCCAGAAGTCAAGGAAAATGGCATCTACCTGGGAGCCTGTGTCTAATATTTTCTGGCTCTCTTGAACAAATAAAGCGAGTTGGGTCTCACATGATCGCTGTTTACGGAATCTATGTTGATTCCTACAGAGTAGATTCTGGGTTTCCTGAAATGACATGATACGCGAACAAAAAACATGTTCTAAAATTCTACAACAGATCGATGTCAGAGATATAGGCCTATAGTTTTGCGCATCTGCTCGACGACCGTTCCTGAAAACTGGAACTACCTGTGCTCTTTTCCAATCATTTGGAACCTTCCGTTCCTCTATAGACTTGCGGTACGCGGCTGTTAGAAGGGGACCAAGTTCTTTCGCGTACTTGCAGGGCCTTCCAAACATCTCGCGATTTTGACGGGATAACGAGCCAGCAGGACAGAATTTTGTGCGATATTCCTCATGAGGACACCCAGAAACTCTGTCAATCAATGCCAAGCCGGATATCTGCCTGCATATGGGCCAGAGGTGGACCAATGCGTTACTGACTTGCTCAGTCTGTGAAGCTTCCCTGTTGAATAAATCATCAAATTTTTGTGAAACTGAAATCATTTGTTTGTCTCTACATGTACACCACATCTACCGCTTTACGTCCGATTCGGGTGACTCCTTCGTAGTGTTTTTTTTTCTTTTCTTTTTTTTTGGCGAAAGTGTAGCTAACGCTCAGAAAAATCGATATTTGTTCAGGCTAGCGTAGTCGATTCCGGGGCATAATACGTAAACACGTCAGCGAAAAACGGTGTCCGAACTCTGACTTTCGTCTTCGGCAAGGTGGTGCCTTGCGCGTAACCTTGGTGACTGACCGGTGCCAGAGCGGCCGGGGCCGCGTGTCCCCGGGCAACGCGAGACGCGTGCCCTGCCGTCCGGCCGACACGTGGCGTGCTGGGTGTGGCTGTGTCTAATCCCAGAGACGCCCGACGCTCGGCGCGTTATCAGGCACGCCGGACGGCCGGCGGCCGCAGCTGCGTCGCGCCGGGTGCACGAGAGACCGACGACCGACGTAGACAGCTGACTGGCGCGCGTGGCGACTGGAGACGCTGCGTGTCGCCAAGTGTTCACCGCCTCGAATCTACGCCGATCATCGCAAACATTGTAAAATATATCCTTTTAAGTAAATACGAGGGCAGTTCAATAAGTAAAGCAACACATTTTTTTTCTGAAACAGGGGTTGTTTTATTCAGCATTGAAATACACCAGGTTATTCCCCAATCTTTTAGCTACACAACACTATTTTTCAACTTAATCTCCATTCAATGCTACGGCCTTACGCCACCTAGAAATGAGGGCCTGTATGCCTGCACGGTACCTTTCCACTGGTCGATGTCGGAGCCAACGTCGTACTGCATCAATAACTTCTTCATCATCCGCGTAGTGCCTCCCACGGATTGCGTCCTTCATTGGGCCAAACATATGGAAATCCGACGGTGCGAGATCGGGGCTGTAGGGTGCATGAGGAAGAACAGTCCACTGAAGTTTTGTGAGCTCCTCTCGGGTGCGAAGACTTGTGTGAGGTCTTGCGTTGTCATGAAGAAGTTCGTTCAGATTTTTGTGCCTACGAACACGCTGAAGTCGTTTCTTTAATTTCTGAAGAGTAGCACAATACACTTCAGAGTTGATCGTTTGACCATGGGGAAGGACATCGAACAGAATAACCCCTTCAGCGTCCCAGAAGACTGTAACCATGACTTTACCGGCTGAGAATATTGCTTTAAACTTTTTCTTGGTAGGGGAGTGGGTGTGGCGCCACTCCATTGATTGCCGTTTTGTTTCAGGTTCGAAGTGATGAACCCATGTTTCATCGCCTGTAACAATCTTTGACAAGAAATTGTCACCCTCAGCCACATGACGAGCAAGCAATTCCGCACAGATGGTTCTCCTTTGCTCTTTATGGTGTTCGGTTAGACAACGAGGGACCCAGTGGGAACAAACCTTTGAATATCCCAACTGGTGAACAATTGTGACAGCACTACCAACAGAGATGTCAAGTTGAGCACTGAGTTGTTTGATGGTGATCCGTCGATCATCTCGAACGAGTGTGTTGGCACGCTCCGCCATTGCAGGAGTCACAGCAGTGCACGGCCGGCCCGCACGCGGGAGATCAGACAGTCTTGCTTGACCTTGCGGCGATGATGACACACCCTTTGCCCAACGACTCACCGTGCTTTTGTCCACTGCCAGATCACCGTAGACATTCTGCAAGCGCCTATGAATATCTGAGATGCCCTGGTTTTCCTCCAAAAGAAACTCGATCACTGGCCGTTGTTTGCAACGCACATCTGTTACAGATGCCATTTTAACAGCTCCGTACAGCGCTGCCACCTGTCGGAAGTCAATGAAACTACACGAGACGAAGCGGGAATGTTTGAAAATATTCCACAAAAAATTTCCGGTTTTTTCAACCAAAATTGGCCGAGAAAAAAAATGTGTTGCATTACTTATTGAACTGCCCTCGTAGAATATTATAGTGTAACCGGAGATGCTGCAAAATGGTTCAAATCGTATATCTCTGGCAGGAAACAAAGAGTGTTATTAGGAAAGAGACATGTATCAAGCTATCAGGCATCATCCAACTGGGAACTAATTACATGTGGGGTCCCACAAGGTTCCATTTTAGGGCCCTTACTTGATCTTGTGTATATCAATGACCTTTCATCAGTAACATTACCAGAAGCCAAGGTCGTTTTGTTTGCCGATGATACAAACATTGCAATAAATAGCAAATTAAGTGTAGTCTTAGAAAGGTCAGCTAATAAAATATTTGTGGACATTAATCACTGGTTCCTAGCCAATTCTTTGTCATTAAACTTTGAAAAAACACACTACATGCAGTTCAGAACTTGTAAGGGGTGTCCCACGAGTATATGCCGAACATACGATGACAAGCAGATAGAAGAAGTGGACAGTGTTAAATTCTTGGGATTACAGCTTGATAATAAATTCAACTGGGAGGAGCACACCAAAGAACTGCTGAAGCGTCTTAACAAATCTCTATTTATAATGCGAATTGTGTCAGACATAGGGGATATAAAAATGAAAAAGCTGGCATAATATGCTTACTTTCATTCCGTAATGTCATGTGGGATTATTTTTTGGGGTAATTCATCAAGCCAAGCTAACGTTTTCCGGGCACAAAAACGTGCAGTGAGAGTTATATGTGGTGCGAACACAAGAATATCCTGCAGAAGCCTGTTTAGGGAACTAGGGATAATAACTGCTGCTTCCCAATATATTTATTCCTTCATGAAATTTGTCATTAAAAATATATCGCTTTTTCAAACCAACAGCTCATTTCATGGAATCAATACTAGAAATAAGAATAATCTTCACAAGGATTTAAAGTCACTTAGTCTTGTACAAAAAGGTGAGAATTGTTCAGGAACTCACATTTTCAGTAACTTGCCAGCAGCCATAAAAAGCTTAACAACCAATGAAATTCAGTTTAAGAGAAGCCTAAAGGATTTATTGGTGGTCAACCCCTTCTACTCCATTGATGAATTTCTCAGTAGAAACCACTGATTTGTACTTCTGCACAATTTCAGTACAGTAATGTGTTAATAGTAAATAAGTATTATAGTAATTGTATTACACGTTTATTACCTTATAAATAAATAAAAACTTTTTTATTTTAAATTCAGTGCATTAGTATTTTTAAAATGATTCTTTCATAATATAGCGTTCATAAAAATGACGATCATCCCACTTGGGACCTGTGGAATGGTACATTAGCTTATTTGTTTGAGTTGTAAATATTTGTCATGTATTGTTGTTTTTCTAAATGTTCTACATCCATGAGGACCTCCTCACTATGGATCAATTGGAATGAAAGTAAATCTAATCTAATCTAAAGGTGGTCCATCATATTTCTGGCTATCTAAAGGTGTCCACCGCGAGCGTGAATGCCGATTTGTAGCGTTGTAGGCACGCAGCGAGGAACGGAAAGTTCACAGACTTTTAGAAAGAAGGTACGCCATATAATGAGAGACGTCATTATGGACCAAAACATAGCAACCTCCCCACTAGATTTATTTCTATATGCAATTAAGCCGCAATTTACCTCCTAGTCTATAAAACTCTACATATTACAAAGTCTATGTACCCACAAGCTGTTATCCAACTTAA
Organism: Schistocerca piceifrons; assembly: GCF_021461385.2. NCBI lineage: Eukaryota > Metazoa > Arthropoda > Insecta > Orthoptera > Acrididae > Schistocerca > Schistocerca piceifrons. The sequence goes on along the minus strand of NC_060144.1, from coordinate 490,761,872 downwards.
ACTCGTTGCTAACCTTTGACTAAACGGAACCTAATTTGAACTGAACTGTAACCGACATGAATGCACCTTGTCTTTATATTAGATCCGCAACGGAAGTACGACAATTATATGACCCTAATCAAAATTTTCACTTACCTCGCAGCATGACAACATTTTTGCAGATTTCTCGAAAGCACAACAGCAAACAGACCGTGGCGAAGCTACATCTCTGTGTCTAAATAAAATATCCAACTGTTAATGTGGTAGTTCGTAATCATAAATAGTAGCGCGGGGAGAGTAACCCAAATGGTTCAAATGGCTCTGAGCACTATGTTACTTAACATCTGTGGTCATCAGTCCCCTAGAACTTAGAACTACTTGAACCTAACTAACCTAAGGACATTACACACATCCATGCCCGAGACAGGATTCGAACCTGCGACCGTAGCGGTCACGCGGTTCCAGACTGAAGCGCCTAGAACCGCACGGCCACACCGGCCGGCTAAGCCCCATAGTGCTCAGAGCCATTTGAACCATTGCTATAAAAACCAAACGGCTTAATCAGTTAATATGTTAATACATCACTCAGGAAGGAGGGGTGGTCTTTCTCTGAGCTCTGAGCAAGTTAACTAGCTAACAATTATCACTCCTAGCTGCGCAGTCTTACCTCAGATTTCTTCTCTTCCAAAATAATAACATTATTCAAAATTTATATCCTTTTCGCCTTCCAATATACAGGGTGACCCAGCTATCTTGTCCACCCAAAATATCTCTGGAACAATAACAGCTATTGGAAAACGACTTTCACCGGTATCAATGTAGGGCTGGGGCCCATGAATGTACATATTTGAAAACATTCTAAAACGAAAGCATATGTGTTTTTTAACACAAACTTATGTTTTTTAAAATGGACCTCCTATATTTTTTTTTGCAGCAATCCATAGCATGACAAAGCACATACACAATGGCGTTGATTGCATCGCAATATTCCCATTACATCCCGATATATTAAGACGCGAAGTTGACGCTTGAAACACCCGACATGCGCTGCTAGCGCACGTCCTGAGGCTCAGGCGTGAACCCCATGCTGCCCGTAATCGCGATGTGATTGACATGCGTAATCACACTTCCATACTTATCAAGAGGTACGAAGCGAATAATACGGTCTGCTGCCATCCTGCATTAACGTCGTACATTCCAGCAGGTATTTATCCCATAGGCTAGGGGTGATGCGGTTCTGTAACATATCTGTGTACCGCAACGTTAGTCACAAAGTAACGGATGAACGATAAGCGAAGTTAACTTTGTGACTTACTCTCTCTGACGTGCTCAGCCATAACATACAAAAACCAAAATGACAAAACCACCTTATAACACGGGCTCTAAAATGCACACCTTAAGCTCTACGACCAGTTCCTCATCTTCGATACTGTCAAACACATCTGTCCCACTGTAAGCTCTTTGCTATTACGAACTACCTACATAATTCAGTAAACAAATGAGGACGGACAAATTGCTCTGTTAATGTACTTTAAAAGAAAAACACGGCCGCAGCTGCATGATAAATCATTATGACCCAACTAGTTTCGCGGCGCTAAAGCCACTCTCCAGGGAGACATATTTATTTCACAATTTATTTCAAACGGAGTAAATATGTATTCCTGATGATATGGCTCTAAGGCCGTGAAACTAATTGGATCATAAGTAAAAATTTTTCATACAGCTGAAACGGTCACTTTCATCATGGTGCAATTCTCCAGCCGTGGATACCCAGAATAGAAAATATGCTGCAATCTTCTGTTGTTGTCTGACGATACAGTACGTACGAAACATTCGTTAGTCTTCCTACTGTGAACTGACATTTGAGTAAGTGGAGTGCGTACATTAGTTCTAAAGGACCCATTTTCCAGTATAATGCAAGCCTATTATTCCACACCTTTAGAAGTGGGCCACAAGTGCAGATCGTATGTATTAGCAACAGACTGCATAACAAGCTCTATTGTTTAATAATAACAGAATAATTTGTTCTCATTTGTTTCCTCATTTTGTTACGGTATTGCGTTCTCCATTTCGTTCGTTCGGCTTTGGCGCATCGTACTGTATCTGTAGCAGTTGACTCCACAGTGACACAACCATCTGTTACAAATCGGTTACTTCAAGGACAGTCCGAGACAGAAGCCCTGTAGCACGCATTCCACTGTACCCGAACCACCGCAATTTGCAATTTCAGTGGTGTCAAACCAGAGTTCATTGGTGGGCAGGGTGAATATCTCTGCCGGTCGTGTGGCCGAGCGGTTCTAGGCGCTTCAGTCTGGAACCGCGCGACCGCTACGATCGCACGTTCGAATCCTGCCTCCGGCATGGATGTGTGTGGTGTCCGTAGGTTAGTTAGGTTTAAGTAGTTCTAAGTCTAGCGACTCACACCTAGTGAGTACGTGGCTGGCGACCACGGGGTCCCGAGCTGAGTACTGGCATTGCTTCCACTTACTTATGCCAGGCTCCTCACTTTTATCTTTCCTATCTGGCCACCCTCGGCCATCTCTTGTTCTTTTCTGACCCTGACGCTATTAGGTTTCGAGGGCTAGGGGTCTTCCATTTCTAACCTATACTTCTACTGAGCCGAATATCTCCCGGGATAAGGAGATTACCTTCTATCAAGTGCCAACGGCCTTCTAGGAGGGCGGATGAGCGGCTAGAAGGAAGGGCACTCTCTTGCCCTTGGGGTGGGAAACTGCTCCTAAAGGCGGAGGAGCTACAAGGTGGCCAACGGCATAGAATGGAGAAGGCAACGGGAAACCACTCCATTAAAGACCCGGGCGGGTATCCCAAGTATCAACAGCTTATGATGGAAAGCTCCTTGATTAAATTCTCCGGAGGTAAAATAGTCCCCCATTGGGATCTCCGGGCGGGGACAACTAAAGAGATACCAAAATCCAAAAGCATTAATGTAAGAAGGATAGCAACATGGAACGTCAACTCACTTCTTAAATGTGGTAAACTGGAAAACTTGAAAATGGAAATGAAACGAATGGATATTGATGTACTGGGAGTCTCAGAAATGAGATGGCCAAACGCTGGCGACTTTTGGTCAGGGGATTACAGAATCATTAACACTGGAACAGCACAAGACAGTCCCGGGATTGCAGGAGTGGGAATTATCCTCAATAAAGAGATGGGGTTAAGAGTAAAAGGATTTGTTCAACATAGTGAGAGGATAATTTATGTCCGATTGGAAACTAAACCAAGAGACACAATCATAATCCAAGTATACATGCCAACTACGAGGCACGAGGATGATGAAATCGACTTGATGTATGACCACCTTGAAGAAGTAATTGACAGAATTAAAGGAGCTGAAAATCTTGTCATCATGGGAGATATGAATGCCGTTGTTGTGGAAGGTAAAGAAGAGGATGTGGCAGGGAATTTTGGATTAGGATTAAGAAATGAAAGAGGGGATAAACTTGTAGAATTCTGCCAAAGAAATAAACTTTGCATTACAAATACCTTCTTTAATCATCATCCAAGAAGAAGATATACTTGGTAAATGCCTGGTGACATTAACAGATATCAAATTGACTTCATATTAGTGAAGCAAAGATTTCAAAACCAAGTTAAGGACAGCAGATCATATCCAGGCTGTGATGTGGAAAGTGACCACATACTCGTTATGATGACGACTGAACTAAAATTCAAGAACATTAAAAGAAGAAGTACATGTAAATGGGATTTGACAAACCTGAAAAACGAAAATACGCTGAAGCACTATCAACTAGAAACAGACAAGAAAACAAATACACAGGGCTGCAATGACATCCAAAGCAGCTGGGAAAAAATAAAAACTGGTATTTTAGAAGCAGCAGAAGAAGTAATAGGAAAAGAAAGGACAGAGAAAAGGAAGGAATGGATCACTAATGACCTACTAAATATGGTGGAAGAAAGAAGGAAATTAAAAAATTCTGTGAAGAAGGAAGACCAAGAGAAATACAAGAGTCTGAAAAACAGAATCAACAGAGAGGCAAAACAAGCAAGAGAAAAATACCTTGATGATCCTTGTATTTCAGTTGAGGACAACATGAGCAAGGGAAATATCGACAAGGCCTATAAATGTGTGAGACATTGCTTTGGAGACAGAAGAAACAAATGTAGGGCTCTGATGGATGAAAATGGCAATATGTTGGATGACGATGATGAAGAAGATGGGAACAATATATAGGAAAACTGTACAGCGGACCAAACCTGTCTGAAAACATCATGGAAGAAGAAACAGAAGTAGATGCACACAACATAGGTGAACCTATATTAAAGGTAGAGTTTGAACTAGCTCTGAAAAAATTGAAAAACAACAAATCGCCTGGTATAGACAATATCCTAGCCGAACTTCTGAAATCTGGAGGAGCAAAACTGAATCAGGAGTTGTATAATCTTGTTTCAACATGTACGAGCAGGGTAAAATTCCTACAGACTTTGAGAAAAACATTATGGTCCCCATTCCAAAGAAGGCAAATGCTACAAGATGTGAAAATTATAGGACACTCAGCCTAGTTACTCACGCCTCTCGAATATTAACCTCAATTATCCTAAAACGCATAGAACAAAAAGTCGAAGCTACACTCTCCGAAGACCAGTTTGGATTCCGGAAAGATAGAGGAACCAGAGAAGCAATATTTGCTCTAAAACTAATAATAGAGAAACGACTAGATAAGAACCTGAAAACATACATAGCTTTCGTAGAGTAGAGAAAGCCTTTGATAATGTTAAATGGGATAAGATGTTTGAGGTACTCAAAAAAGTAGGAATAGACCATAAAGATAGAAAAATGATATGGAACCTGTACAAAAACGAGACAGCAGTTATCCGTGGACGGACAAAGCAAGAAGAGGTGCAGATACGGAAAGGTGTGCGGCAAGGTTGCGCACTATCCCCTGTTATCTTTAACGTATACATTGAAGAGGCGCTGAAAAAAGTCAGGGAAAATTCACAGGCGGGTGTAGTAATTCATGGCCAACGAATAGATATGATAAGATATGCCGATGATATAGCTGTCCTGGCTGAAAGTGAAGAAGGTCTTGTAGTCCTACTGAATAGAATGGATAAAGTTATGGGTGAAGAATATAATATGAGAATTAATAAAGCAAAAACAAAAGTAATGGCATGCGACAAAGAAGATCAAGTGAAAGTCCAAGTTCATGTAGGCAATGAACTGCTTGAACAAGTTGATAAATTTACTTATCTGGGCAGTAATATTACGAGGGATGGAAGGAGCAAGGCAGAAGTGAGAAGTAGAATAGCTCAAGCAAAGGCTGCTTTTAACAAGAAGAAAAACATATTAACATCTAAGAGCATCAGCCTTGAAACCAGGAAAAGATTTTTGAAATCATATGTGTGGAGTGTGGCATGCTATGGGTGTGAAACATGGACTCTCGGGACAGAGGAACAGCAGAAGCTAAATTCTTTTGAAATGTGGTGCTATAGACGCATGCTCAAAATAAAATGGATCGACAAGGTCACAAACGAAGTGGTTCTGGAAAGAGCAGGGGAGAAGAGAAGCTTCTGGAGTTTCATTGTTAAAAGAAGAGTACAATTTACAGGCCTTCTATTAAGACATAAAGGACTCCTGAACACAATCATAGAGGGATATGTCGAGGGAAAAAGACCAAGAGGAAGACCACGACTGAGGTACCTGGATCAAATCGTGAAAGATGTGGGATGTAACACCTATAAAGAAATGAAGAGAAAAGCTGAAAGACGCACAGAATGGAGACAAGCTGCCATTGTAGCTGTTGCAAACCAATCCTTGGATTGACCACTACAGAAGAAGAAGAAGTCTAGGGGACTGATGACCTCAGATGTTAAGTCCATAGTGCTCAGAGCCATTTGAACCATTTTGAAGATCTCTTGAGTTTGTAAGTCGGCTTGTTTAGGTTTTTATGTTGGTAACGCCACGTAGCGCTCTATATGAAAATCACTGATTGTGCTGTGTGAAGTCTGTGGCTGGTTTGCATTGTTGGAATATTTGCTATTGTTGGGCAGTTGGATGTGAACAGCGCATAGCATTGCGCAGTTGGAGGTGAGCCGCCAGCAGTGGTGGGTGTGGGAAGAGAGATGGCAGAATTTTGAGAGCGGACGATCTGGACGTGTGTCCATCAGAAAGAGTAAATTTGTAATACTGTATATCATGAGCTGATATATGTATGAAGACCTTTTAATATTATTAAGGTAAATACATTGTCTGTTCTCTATCAAAATCTTTCATTTGCTACATATGATACATCCCTTTAGAAAAAATATTGAATTACTGTGCTGGTAAACCTCTTACGTTATTTGATTTTCAAACAGCTGAGTACAGCTGAACGTACTCAGACATTTCTCTCTTTACTTATTCTGATCAACACTAAACTGACACACAATATTATTAGCACAACGGAATCTGACTTTCAATAATCCCTACAAAAGAATGGTCCTGGCTAACAATAACCTATACGTTTCATGAATCACTTACCTCACAAAAATCTTCGTTACTCGAACTACTGCAATACAGCGAGCGCCAATACTGCCAGGTAAATGAAAGATTCTAACTACTGAAGACGGTATCTACTGATGGGCACAGTTAGCAATTGAAAGATTTTGATAGAGAACAAACAACGTATTTACCTTAATAATATTCAAAGGTCATCATATATATATCAGTTCATGATATATAGTATTACAAATTTACTCTTTCTGATGGTCACACGTCCAGATCGTCCTCTCTCAAAATTCTGCCATCTCTCTCCCCACATGCACCACTGCTGGCGGCTCACCTCCAACTGCGCAACGCTACGCACTGTTCACATCCAACTGCCCAACACTACAATAGCAAATATTACAACATTGCAAACCAGCCACAGACTGCTCACGGCACAGTCAGTGATTTTCACATAGAGCGTTACGTGGCGTTACCAACATAAAAACCTAAACAGCCTACTTACAAGTTTTCTGATGAAAGCTGGTTCTGCCTCGATGCTGGCGGTGTGTTGGTTAGAAGGAGGGCAGTTGAGGGCCTGCGACAAACTTGTCTGTGTGTTTAATACACTGGATCTGTACCTGGAGCTATTGTCTGGAGTCCGATTGCGTGTGACAGCAGGAGCAATCTCGTTATTATTCCACGCCCCCTAACTGCAAATTTGTACGCCGGTCTGATGATTCTACCTCTTGTGCTGCCATTCTTAAGCAACATTCCGGGGAGTGTTTTCCAACAGGATAACGTTCGCCCATACACCGCTGTTGTACCCCAACATGCTCTACAGAGTGTCTATATGTCGCCTTGGCCTGCTAGATCACCATATTCGTCTCCAGTCGAGCACATATGGGACATCATCGGACGATGACTGCAACATCATCCACGAACAGCATTAACGTCCCTGTACTGGCCGGCCAACAAGTGCAGCACTCACAGACTTCCATCTCACAAACTAACATCTGGCACCTTTTCCAACACAATGCTTGTACATTTGAATGTTTGCGTTGAATATTTCTGTTACACCGGTTATTAACGTAGCGTCATTGCAACGGCTAGTCCGCTCCCGGTAGCTGAGTGGTCAGCGGGACAGACTGTCAATCCTAAGGGCCTGGGTTCGATTCCCGAATGGGTCGGAGATTTTATCCGCTCAGGGACTGGCTGTTGTGTTGTCCTAATCATCATCATTTCATCCCCATCGACGAGCAAGTTGCCGAAGTGGCGTCACATCGAAAGACTTGCACCAGGCGAGCGGTCTACCCGACGGGGGGCCCTCGTCACACGACATTTATTTGTCGCAACGGCTTATCTCGTTTTTTACGTTAACCTGTGATTTTACAATGTTATTCACTTAAATATGTTACCAAGATAAACGTATTCCACAAATTTCATTACCCTATGTTAACTATTTTTTGGTGTTCTGATTTTCTTCTGTCGGTGGATGTTCAAAATAAATGAATGACAGCGATTTTTTTGTGGATGAAATTTAATTTGAAATGGTTTGTTCATATAACATTATAAATGTTATTGTTCTTTCCGTATTCTGCAAAATTAAATGAATTTTTCGGTTCTTCCACTCATGAGTACGTAGCGTATAATCGATGATGTGAAGAGCAGGGATTTTCGACTTTTAATCGAGACAGTTGAAGCACCTGTCCATGTATCTTGTTGGTGGACATTCAGAATGCGAGACGAACAGCCCAATGCAGTCGTTCAAAATGAGATGGTGTGTCGGTGGAAATGATGGGAATACATAAAATCAGCACATCTACTTCTAATTGAATAGCCGTTCAGAATCGGTGTTTCGATTACTTTCGGCATCAATTTTCCAGTTTTTAGGCAGCGAGGCTGGTTTCACTAAACAATCGTGGTGGTTTTTGTATTTAAGAGTGTAAGTAGCCTGTTTATTTGTGTGTATGTTGGCAGCGCGATAGACTGCATTAATAACTGTGACAGCGCTGTGCTCCCTCTGTAAGAGACTCTGTGTGGCTGGACGGACTCGCAGTTGGAGGTGAGCAGTCAACAGTGATGGAGGTTGGAAGTTTATTGTTAGCAGTGATGGAGGTTAGGGGTCTGAAGTGTTAGCGCAAGCGGACGGTCTGAACGTGTGTCCGTCATGGAAATGTAAGATTGTTGATGATTATACAGGGTGATTCAGAAAGAATACCACAACTTTAGGAATTTAAAACTCTGCAACGACAAAAGGCAGAGCTAAGCACTATCTGTCGGCGAATTAAGGGAGCTATAAAGTTTCATTTAGTTGCACATTTGTTCGCTTGAGGCGCTGTTGACTAGGCGTCAGCGTCAGTTGATGCTAAGATGGCGACCGCTCAACAGAAAGCTTTTTGTGTTATTGAGTACGGCAGAAGTGAATCGACGACAGTTGTTCAGCGTGCATTTCGAATGAAGTATGGTGTTAAACCTCCTGATAGGTGGTTATTAAACGTTGGTATAAACAGTTTACAGAGAATGGGTATTTGTGCAAAGGGAAAAGTTCTGGACGGCCGAGAACGAGTGATGAAAATGTAGCACGCATCCAACAAGCAGTTGTTCGCAGCCCAGGAAAATCGACTCGCAGAGCTAGCAGAGAGCTGCAAATTCCACAATCAACTGTATGGAGAGTCCTATGAAAAAGGTTAGTTATGTACCTGAACGTCAACTACCCGAGGCGATGGTTCGGCCGCCAGGCAGCCAGTGACAGAGCACTTCATCACTGGCCTCCAAGAAGCCTTGATCTTACCCCCTGCGATTTTTTCTTATGGGGGTATCTTAAGGATATGGTGTTTCGGCCACCTCTCCCAGCCACCATTGATGATTTGAAACGAGAAATAACAGCAGCTATCCAAACTATTACGCCTGATATGCTACAGAGAGTGTGGAACGAGTTGGAGTATCGGGTTGATATTGCTCGTGTGTCTGGAGGGGGCCATATTGAACATCTCTCAACTTGTTTTTGAGTGAAAGAAACCTTTTTAAATACTCTTTGTAATTATGTATAACAGAAGGTTATATTACGTTTCTTTCATTAAATACACATTTTTAAAGTTGTGGTATTCTTTTTGAATCACCCTGTATATATTTTTTTGGAACTGGATGTCACGGTGGATTATATAATTTTTTGAACCGGATGACACATTATTGAGGTAAAATTTGCTAAATACATTGTTTGCTCCGCAACAAAATGTTTCCTTTGCTAACCACATGCCTATTAGTAGTTCGAGATTACAGTAATTAGAATCTTTTTATTTAGCTGGCTGTATTGGTGCTTGCTGTATTGCTGTAGTTCGTGTAACGAAGATTTTCTATGAGGTAAGTTCTTATGAAATGTAAAGGTTATTGTTAGGATTTCTTCTAATTCAGGGCTATTCTTCTGTGTTAATCATTTGAGGAGTCAGTTTGCGTATTGGAGTATATTGTGGCTCATAAATGAGTAGAATAACTTTGCGCTGTATTTGTCAGGGAAAATTCTGTATGTCATTGTTGAAATGATAAAGACAAGCAAAGAGACAATACGTTCAGTTTCACTCAGCAGTTTAAGCAGTTTCACTCACCAGTTTCAGGATTAAATTAAGAAGTTTCAAGAGGTGTAATCTTGCATTTTAGGATTTGAGTAACTGCAGTGTGTGGATTCGTGCAATCTGTAGCGCCGTTGTCGTTTGTTTTGAATAGCCAATGACCGATCGTTTCAGCCTAGTTAGTTGGCAGCTCCTGCCTATGACGCGCTAGGAAAGCAGCACGTTGCATATTTAGCTTTCTCTGTGTTTTTTCGTAGTTTAATCCTAAATTCCGTGCGTGTTTTGTATTTATGATGTATAAGCTCACGTTTTTGTAACTGTAGCACAGTTGTCATTTCTTTTGAACAGACAGCTACTCTGCTCAGTAATACGTCATCCTCCTTTGGTGAGATGTCAGGTAACTAGCAAGCTACATTTAAGCTTTCTATGTGTGCCTTTATAGTTGATTCTTAAGTTGGTAGTACCAGGATGGATACAAGCTGTGTGCAGACTTAGGAGGAGATGGTCCCAGTTCGCGGGCAGCTAAATACTGTTTTGGCCACTTTCAGCCGTCTTCAGTCTGTTGCCTCGGGGTTTAGTGGTAGTGGAGAGTTTGGCGCGTCGGATTGCACACTTCACTGGCTCTGTGGCTGAGGCAGCTTGCATTGTACACGACGCGTTGGATCCGCCCTCACTGCTCGGTGAGCGATGGACGGCAAGGTGGAAAAATTTGATCGTCGCTCGAGGTGGAGAGTCAGAGTGGAAGCTGGCCGTCTGGCCTCCCCCGTTCACGCTGTGAAGGGACAAGAGGCCGCTCCTTCAGCGCACGGGGGACGGATTTTGCTAGTTACCAGGAACTCCAATGTTAGGCGCGTTATGGAGCCCCTTAGGGAAACAGTGTCCAGGACTGGAATGAAAGCCAACGTGCACTCTGTGTGTCTGCCGGGGACCTCATCCAAGATGTAGAGGAGACCCCTCCTGCAGCTATCGGGCGTGCAAAGCGCTGTTGTCTACAAGTTGTGGTTCACATCGACACCAATAACGTCTGTCGCTAGGGTTATGAGGCCATCGTTAGTTCATATGGGCAGTTGCGGTAATGGTGAAGAAAGCTGGTCTCGTACACTAGGTGCAACCAGCAGCAATGTTCCAAAACTGATCGATGGCCTTTGGTCTGCAGCCGAATGGAAGATCTCAACCAAAGGCATCGTCGATTCTGTGACGGTCTTGGCTGCAGATTTCTGGGCCTGCGTTGTAGGATGGAGAATTGTACGATTACCCTTGATAGATTAAGGGTGAGCTGCACAAAGGAAGCAGCCATTTGGGGTAAGAAAGTACTTGTGGAGCGACAATTGTGGTATTTTTTAATTTTTTTTAAGGGTAGGTGGTAGTTTGACGTACTCTAATAAACGCTCTCCTGTTAATACAAAGAAAGCGAAATGAGACAGCGTACGATTTAGAGACACTTCTACTGAAAAAGTTTAAGACAAATTATCGAAGTATTCGTTACATAGTTCCTGAATGTACTGCTGTCCAGGAAATTTGTGGCACTCAAATTATTCTCGGAACCCAGAGCAGACTCAAATCTGAAATAGAAAACTCTGAAATATTTAGCGAGGCATGAAAAGTACATCAAAAAGATATATTATATGCCATAGGAGGAGGTGTTCATTGCAGTCGACAATAATATTGTCTCTATTAAGGTTAAAATTGAGTGCGATGCTGAAGTTATCTTGTCGCATATAACATGTATAGATGAAATCAAGTTAATTGTTGGATGTTTTTACCTCCCATCCGACACCGCTGTGACAGTTTTAGAAACATTCATAGAAAGTCTACGCTCGCTAATGTGGAAATATCCAAATCATGCAATATTAGCTGGATGTGACTTTAACTTCGGGAATGGAGGCTGGGACGTCTGTGGATTCACTGGACGGGGCTGCAGGCAGGCAGACCTGCAATTTCTTTTGAACACATTTTCTGATAACTATCTTGAGCAGCTACTTCAGCCGTCCACACGCAGTGGAAATATTTTGGACCTTGTACCCTCAAACAGACCTGATCTTATCTATGGTGTCAGTACAGAGACAGGGATAAGTGATCATGGTATCATAGCAACGGTGGTTGCTAAAGTTAATAAGTCCGCCAAGATGGTTACGGGATTATTTTTGAAAGAAAGAGAAGATGAGAAGTTGTTAGCATTCCACTTAGAAAATTAATGGACATCATCTAATTCCAGCATGGTGGACGTCAGGGAATTATGGGCAATTTGTAGTCTCTGGATCCGATGCTTTGTAAATGTCTTAGGGACGTTATATAATTACGATTCCAAGACGCTGCCAAGTCAGATCGTTTTATTCGTTATAATAGCCTTGTTTCGTCAAATAGCCATATTCTGTTTATCTTTAATTAAATGATACATACTCTTGGTACAATAATACATCAAAATTGAATACCAATTTGATAATATTATTATAAAATTTGTTCCATACCTCAAACGGGTTCATCATCCATACATAATCGTGGTTGTGTCTCCGTCCCTTTGTTTTAATTACATTCTATTAGTATTCTTGGTGTAATAACGATTTGTTATATTAGATATTATTTGTTATATGATACAATTTTCAGACTGTCTTTCTTTTCTCTAGAGCAATAATTATCTGAGAGATTATTTCACAAATGTACCAGCGATATTGTATCGCTACAATCAGTATTATTTTGCTGTAATTTCGGTAATCTTTGCTAGCATTACGTTGGTGGTATTGTGAAATCTTTGGCTGTTTCGTAATATTTTACATCTCTATCCGTTTTTTGATTGATAATTTCATTAAAAATTACGATGTATTTTTGGTGTATTACATCCATTTATTCATTAAGAATTTGAAGTAGGTAGTTGTTTATGTGTAAATATATTTCCATCTCTTCGAAAATGTTCATTAGTAGTCATTTGGATGTTACATGTACAATTTCAATAGCTTTTCTAAATTATCCACTGTGTGTTGTTCGGTTTTTAAGTGGTGGAATAAAGTAGGGGGGTTGGTTTCGCTGTATCTAATGTGTTTGCAGTATCTAATACGGAAGTTTTACCCATCTGACCTATGCAGAATTTTTTACACTCTTTGCACTGAATTTTGTATCAGCCTGGGTTCAAGTAAATTGGTAATTTCGTTTTACCAGATTCTGTTGGTGAACTAACATTGTGTCGTCTTTGATGAGCTTATCTTATAGTTGTATTTTTTAGTAGCGACTTTAGTTAGACATCTTTCCTAGGTATGTTTTTGTTATGTATGTACGTTTCTGTATGACTGGTGTTTGTCTTATAAGTATTATTTCTTTTCATATAGGAGCTTCTACTGCTTTGGCATGTTTGTTGCATATTTGAGCGACTATTTTTGGATTTTAATCGTTATGCTGTGCCACATAGTGCAGGATTTTACTTTCTTTTTGATAGAGTCGTGCTCTAATATTATGTTTATTATTCTATTTATCATGTGTAATGGAACTAACCAGTAGAGTCCATTTTGTTATGAGATATTATACACTAATTGAAGTTGTTTTCAAAAAGCATTCGCTTAGTGTGTATATTTAAATTACGACTTCTTTTATTTTTAGAAGTTTGACTTGCACTATTTATATGTACAATTTTGTCACTCGCGTTATTATTGTCTCTGAATTATCCTTTATGCTATTTGGTATTTCATGTAACTTAAAAATGCGGTATCAATAATCGACACAGAAATTGTAAGTTCTTTTTCGATATGTGTGTGTGATCTTTGGTCAGCAACGTGATTTTGGGCACTTGTGTTTTGGCCGCGATCGAGAGTTGTTGTTTTATGTATGTTTCTTGATAAACGTGTGGTGTACACAATGTATGCAATGTACGTGGTACTTTATTTTATGATTCGAGACTGTGAAATTTACTAAATTACTTTCGAGTTCAAAATTCTGACAATAAATATGTTTTTTTTCTAAACAAAAAATTGTGGAATCCTGCTTCCTGATTTAGGTGGTCTGGTAATAGTCAAAAAACCCGCACCTTTTTTGCATCTGGAGCAGCAAGGGATTCAGTCATCGCCGAGACAACGAAGCCACATGTACAACGGATATTCAGCAGCATCAAGATAAGTGACATCATGATCATCTCTACAAATTACTTTACGTGCATTAGCCGCACCGTAACGGTGTCTTTATGGAAATAACTTTACAACATAGTAGAGAGGGTCCATGATACATGTCGTAAAATTAAGCATATTTGTACTTTTCTGAGTGACATGAACGTCCATTAACATTATTGTCTATTGCAGTAAGTTTTCGGTAGATTTAAAATTTGTTTGTGTTAATGCTTCTAGTATTATAGAAATCGAAGAGGATGTAGATGAAGACGAAATGGGAGATAAGATACTGCGTGAAGAGTTTGACAGAGCACTGAAAGACCTGAGTCGAAACAAGGCCCTGGGAATAGACAACATTCCATTAGAACTACTGATGGCCTTGGGAGAGCCAGTCATGACAAAACTCTACCGTCTGGTGAGCAAGATGTATGAGACAGGCGAA